>NC_081354.1:151648562-152314395 GCF_030684315.1 Stegostoma tigrinum
TAAACATTTTTTTAAACCTGTTTATATGACTAATGAATTGCATGCTCGTGTCTATGTACAACCATGCATAATGTTTGGGATAATTTGTGTCTTTGGAAAAAAAAGGGATGTTGTGTTTACCTCATCATCTGTATTTTTTATTCATTCACAATGAGAGTGTCACTGGCTAGGCCAGCATTTATTGCCCATCTCTAAATAACTAGAGGGCAGTTAAAAGCCAACCTCATTGCTTTGGGTCTGGAGTCCATGTAGTCCAGAAGTGGTAAGGATGGCAGATTGCCTGTCCTACAGGACATTAGTGAATCAGTTGGGTTCTTCCTAACATTCAATCATGGATTCATGGTCATCAATTCAAAGTCTAATGGGTTTCAAGCCCAAGTCCTTAGAACATTAATTAGGTCCCTGGATTAATAGGTCAGTGATAATACTACTAGGCCATCACCTCCTTTACGGTACCTGTGGTTGTAAGGGTCTCATTTGAAGCAGGATATACTATTGAAAGTATGCTGCTCTGTTGTAATCTATTAAGTTAATATTATGTCTACAGACACTTAAATATGCTTGTGAATTTATTATTTGTAATAGGATAGCTCACATAGAGAGTCATAGAGATCTACAGCACAGAAAAGACCCTTTGGCCAATTGAGTCTGTGCTGGTCAGAAAATAAAATCCTAACTATTCCAATCCCATTTTCCAGTATTTGGCCTTGTATGCAAGTGTACATCTAAATACTTCCTAAATGTATTGAGGATTTCTGCCTCCACCTCCCTTTTTGGCGATGTATTCCCGATTCCCAACACCCTCCGAGTGAAAAGGAAACTTCCTCATATCTCCACTAAGCCAGGTGCACATTACCTTAAATCTGTACCCACTGGTTATTGATCCCTCCTTCAAGGGGAAGTTTCTTTCTATCTAACTGTCTATGCCCTCATATTTTATACAATCATACCACCGCACAGCCTCTTCTGCTTGAACAAAAACAACCCGAGTTGATCCAACTCTCATCATAATTAGAACTGTCCAGTCCATGCAACATCCTGGTAAATCTCCTCTGTACCCTCTCCAACATAATCACATCCTTCCTAAAAAGTGGAGTCCAGAACTGTGCAAAATACCCTAGCTGTAGCCTAATCAACCTTTCAAATAGTTATCTTTACCTCTAAATAAAACAAAAAACGTACAGATGTTGGAGATCAGAAACAAACACAAAATCAAAAATTGCTGGAGGAACTCAGATCTGGCAGTATCAGTGCAGAGAAAACAGCATTACTGTTTGAATCCTGTGACCCTTCTTTGGATCTGATAGCATCTAGGAAAAGGCGGCATCTATGCTGATGACAGAGAGTTGGGAGGAATAGGAGTGAACAGATAGGTGGACAGGCAGCCCAGAGAGGGAGGGAAAAAAAAGGAGAAGGCATTTAAAAAGGATTGTAGATATTAAACCAAGGAATAAGAAAAGCTGGAGAGTGATAATGGGGACAATTAATAGTTGAAAATTGTTTGGCTGTGTTGAAAGCAACGCATTTCATGACATGACCTGGGTTGTAGGGTAGATAATAGATAAGGAATGGAATGTTAATGCTCTGAAATTGTTAAACTCAATGTTGCATTATTCCAGCAACTTCTATGTGTGTTTATTCCAGTGTAACCTCCCTGATCTTAAACTCTATACCTCAGCTAATAAAGGCAAGTATCCCATTTGCGTTCTTAACCACTTTGTCTTCCTGGTTAGCTACCTAAGGGATTGGTGGGCATCCACACCAAGGTCCCTCTGATCAGCGGTGCTTCCCAGGGGATTATCATTCATCCCCCTCACTATTTACCACCACACCAATTTTGTACCATCCACAAACTCAGTCCTCCTACATTCAAATCTAAATTGTTTATACATACAATGAACAGCAGGGGCTGATTCCGGCAGAACTCCACTGGACACAGACTCCCAATTATGGAAACACACCTCAATTATCACCTTCTATTTCCTGCCACTCAGCTATTCTGGATCCAATCAGCCAACTTTCCTTGTATCCCATTGGATCCTCACTGTCAGTGTCCTAATTGGGATCTTATCAAACTCTTTCCTGAAGTCTACATGACAACATGAATACATTGTCTCATCTACACATTTAGCTATCTCTTCAAAATGTTGGGCAGGCATGTTCTCCCGTTTACAAAACCACGCTGACTGTTCAGCAGAATTCCTTGCCTCTCCAAGTGCAAATTAATTCTAGCTGTCAGAATTGCTTCCAATAGTTTCCCCACCATTGAGGCTAGACTGTCTGGCCAGTATCTCTCACTCCCTTCTCGAATAACGGTACCGCATTGCCTGTCCTCCTCACCTCTGGTGGCCACGGGGGATTTGAAAATTATTGCCAACACTCTTTCCTACTTTGTCTCACTCTACATTCTGGGCCACATTTCATCCAAGCCCTGGGGATTCATCTACTTTTAGGTCTGCCGGGCTACTCAGAATTTCCTCTCTGACCATATTAATTTCTTTAAGTATACCATAATTTCTATACCCAAATCATTTGTCTCTAGTGAACACTAAAGCAAAGTATTAATTTAGAATCTTTCCTATGTCCTCTGGCACAAATTATCACTTTGGTCCTTAATGAAACTCTTCCCCTTGCTTTCCTTTTACCTCCAATGTACTTGTAAAATAACATAGGATTCACCTTTATTTTACCTGCCATTATTTCTTCCACTTTTCTCCCCCATTCTTTCCTGATTTCCTTTTTAAGTTTCCCTTTGCACATGTCTTTTAGGGCGAATGCTGTTTTGAATCGTTAGTTTCGGCTACCAGCCTCCTTTTTTAACTTCATCCAACTCTTGATATCCAGGGTTCACAGGATTTATTGGTCCCACCTTTTGTCATGATTATGCCTGTATTCTCTCTATTTCCTGCTTGAATGTGTCCCCCTGCTCTGACACAGATATACCTAACAGTATCTGCTCTCAGTTCAGTCTAACCTAACCATACCCGATCTTGTTAAAATTGGCCTTCCTCAGTTTCGAGCTTTGATTTGTCCTTTTCTATAACAATGAAGTATAATGAAGTTATGATCACTGTTTGGAAAATGCTTCATCTCTGATACTTCAATCACTCGCTTGGCGTCATTACCTAAAATTAAGAACATACTGCCCCTCACTACTATAGCAATTGACTTATTGATTTAAAAAGAATGTATTTTAAGTATTCTGCTCTCTCCAAATCATTCACACTATGACTACCACATCTAATTTGGGATTGTTGACATCCCCGTATAATCTCTAACTTATTAAATTTACACTTCTCTGAAATTTACCTACATATCTGCACTTCGATTTCTTTAAGATGGTTAGGGGACCTAGAGCACATTCCCAACAATGTGATTGCTATCTTTTGGTTTCTAAGTTCTGCCACACGGCTTCATTTGAGGAGCCTTCTAAAGTGTCATCCTTCCTTAGTGCTGTAATTGATTCCCTGATCAAAACTACAACAACCCCTGCTCTTTTCTCTCCTTCCCTCTCTTGTCTGAAGATCCTATATCCTGGAACATGGGGCTGCCAATCCTGCCCGCTTCAAGCATGTCTAAGTGATAACAATTACCTCATATCACAATGTTTTAACTCGTGCCCTCAACTCATCCACTTTGTTTGTCAGACTCCTTGGACTAAAATAAATACCACCCAACCTTGCCAAACTCCACGTAACTTGGAGTTAGTGGTGCAGTGACAATGTTACAGCATTTGTAGTCCTGAACCTCGGGTTAATTATCTAATGTTCTGGTTTGAATCCCACTGTGGCAGATGGTGAAGTCTAAATTTAATTTTAAAAATCTGGAACATAGAGCTTCCCTAATGGCAACCTGCCGATTGTCATAAAAACCTATTTGATTCACTAAATTTCCCTTTAGGAAAGAAAACGTGCTACCTTCACCTCGTCTGGTCTACAATGTCATTCCAGATCCATTGCAATGTAGTTGACTCTCAAAAATGGAGGCAATTATGGGTGGGCAGTAAATGCTGGCCTGGCCAGTGAAACCCATATTCACATGAACTAAAAAGAAAAGCATATTCTGTAAAGGAATAATGTTTTTAAAAAGTAAAATACCCCTATTGGAGGCAAGACACACACAAAAGTCTGCCTCTCTGCTGCAACAAAAACAAAGTGCTGGAAAAGCTCAGCAGGTCTGGTAGCATCTGTGAAGGAAAAAAAACAGAGTTAACGTTTCGGGTCCGGTTCTGAAGAAGGGTCACTGGACCCAAATCATTGACTCTGTTCTTTCCTTCACAGATGCTGCCAGGCCTGTTGAACTTCTCCAGCAATTTTGTTTTTGTTCCTGATTTACAGCATCTGCAGATCTTTCGATTTTTACCCCTCTGCTGCATTCAGTTCTTCACTGTTGCTAACTTTTCTTTCTAAATGAAGATTTTCATTCAGGTGCAATGGATTCCCGGTTTAGTTGCACAAATTTAAAATCCACAGGCTTCCTGAGAACATTACAGTTAACACAAAGGCAGATGTGAAATTTCAGACATCACTTTCTCGTATTTAATCCTTTAATCTTTTAAGTCAGTCTAATTGTACCCCCCACTATCTCTGTACCCAAAGGTAGTTACCCCAATATAAATTCAGTGTTCATGGCATTAATTAAGTGAGTGTGGATTAGAGAATTAGAACTATGATGCCACAGCGTTTTGTCAAGTGAAGTTTCAGATTGCAGGAATTTACACTTGAAATTAAAATCAAAATTCTCAACTCTCATTGCTTCATAGTCATGCTTTAGTAGGAGCTTTGCTCCAAGTGAGTAGAGAAAGAGAGAACTACAGCAAGTTCTATTTTGTAATTCTTTCACAAGATTTGGGCAGGGTCAGCATTCATTGCCAGTCCATAACTGACCTTGAGAATGTGATTCTGAGCCACCTCCTGAACCACTACAGTCCTTCTGCTGCTTTTAGGAAGGGAAGTTTTTGACCGAGTGACAGTGAAGAAATGGCAATATAGTTCTACAACAGGATGCTACGAAACTTTGAGGGGGATTTGCAGGTGGTTGTACTACCCAGTACCTGCTGCCCACATTCTTCCAAATGGTACACTTACAGATGATGCATACTACTGCATGCCAGTAGTGGAGGGAGTGAATGTTTATGATGATGAATGGGATGCCAATTAACTTGCTGTTTTGATATTAGTGAGCTTCTTGAGTGTTGTTGCGTTAAAGGTGAAACTAATGTGTATGTCACAGCAAATATATTGTATGCATTTCCCCTCAAATAACCTACAAAAAACTCCCATTACACCTTAATATGCATAACAAGTCATAACAACGTGGTTTGCAATAAAACATGACAATACAAAGATATTCAACGGATAGGGGAGCTTTTCCCAAATTAGTCTCAGAAAAAATATTCTTCATTTCCGCTTGGACAACCACCTTTATATCTAATGCTCTGGTGTTGAACATGATATTTCAGCGCTGGAGTCTCAGCTCAGACATCATTCCTGCCACTCAACTTCAATCAGTGGAAAGGGGCACTGAGACAACAGACAAGGCACAGCACTGAATTCATGACTGCCTTCATCATAATGCTCAGCACCTTGTTGTGGAGATTTAAATAAAACTTTAAGGTAGGCTACAAACCAGATCTGATGAAAAGGTTTTCTTTGAACTTAAAGGTATTCACAGTGCTTTGTTGAGGCATGTTCCTTTGAACAGTGTGAACCTATTGCCTTGCTTGCATTTTATCAGCCTCCCACTGACATACTTTCAATTGTTTTCATATTTTCAGTTTGGAGAACAGCATGAAATAATTGAAGGCTTCACTGGCTACTGAACAGGCTGAGAATCCACTACGAACATGACGGTGGTCATTCTTGCCCAGCTGTTATCGAGTCAATAAGGATTTCTGCAATGATACATTATGGATTAACCAGTCTGAGATGCCACTGTGTTTCTGGTGGGACTTCCCCATATTTGGTCACACGTACAGATATTCTATTAAGGACTTTCCAGTGGGGACTTTCCAGCATTTCACCTCATTTAATTACAGCATCAAAAAAAATTATATCCAGGTCCCTTTAATTACCTGAAATGTCTTTCTGTAACTATAGGGAATAAATCCAAACAGCTTTATAAAATTAGCTAAACAATGAATACATTTTCAGCCATTAAGATGTTAACTGATCATAAATATTTGGCTTGCTCATTTGTAGTTTTTGTATAGGTTGTACATAATGAGTGGGACATACAAGTAATTCCAGCTCCCAAAAGAAATCTGTGATCATACACCTCAGTTTTGGCCTTGGCTTGACATACAGCCTACACTGCTTTGCTTTCAATTTCTGTTGACATTTTTTTGTTAAAATTATCACACTACTGTAGAAGTGGTAGATGAACCTCAAAATATTATAGCAATTAATCTTCATTTACCGAAATTAACCACAAATGAAAAGCAAAATTAGTCACACTACTTATAATAGCAATTTATTACTGTTTTGTTGGCAGACATACCAGCCAACTTGCACGGAATAACACTGCATTAACAGAAAGTGAGACAAGTGGCCACTTAATGGGTTTTTGATCGGTTTGGCCAAGGTAGCTAAGATTTGGGTTTAAAGGATCTCTGAAAGACAGAACCTGAAATAATGCAAAATCAAGGTCAAGTGAATTAGTCAGAACGACATAGGTCAATTAATAAAAGGGAATCAGAGAGATAACCAATGTAAAACATATCTCACTAAAACAAATTCAAGGTGACGCTAATGACACCAGGGCAATAGCTGAGCAGAGTGGCACAAAGAGTCTAATTGAAACCCAACTCACTGGCAGTCAGGAGAAATCTATTCACATGGCTGGAGATAACCAGCTTCCTTCGTGCTGAGTGTGAGGTTGCTGAATGTCAATTATCTCAATCCCAAACCACCACGTAGGAGTTTCACATGGTGGTGTCTCAGACCTAACCATCTTCAGATACTTCAACAACAACCTTCCTTCCATCGCATGACCAAAAGTGGCAATGTTTGCTGATTATTGTGCAATGTTCACTAGTATTTGTGACTTCAGATGCTGAGCAGCTTATACCCAAATGCAACAAGTGCCATGCAAAGGCTAGGGCTGATGACTGCCAAATGATAGTCATCCTACAAAAGTGCCAGACAATGACCATATCAAAAAAGCAAGAATCTAACCATTGTCCTTTGACATTCTATGTCATTATCATCACCGAATTCTCTACTACCGGCATCCAAGGAGTTACCATAGACTAGAAACTGAACTAGAACAGTTCCAGAAATACTGTGGCTAGAACAGCAGGTCAGAGGCGAGCTGCTCTGTGGATCTAACAGCATCAACGAGACACAAGCCCAGATTGTAATGGAATATTTCCAGGCAAGATGGCAGCAGAGTAGAGCTCCTCAACGAAGTTTGTCCACTCTGACTGTTTCTTTCTCTTTTTCTTTTTTTCTCACTTTTTTTTCCATTTCTTTTAGTTCTTTGGTCATTAGAGTTTGATCATCAAGGCAGTGGCAGTGACGGTAGTGGCTGGGAGTGGTTGACGGCAGCGCATCATTGATGTCTAGAGCAGTCCCAGAACAGGATTCTGCAGCAATATGGCTAATGCAGCAAGGGAGCGCAGCAGTGACTGAGGCCCAGCACAAGCTGGATCATGGCAGTGGCAGTCACTGATAAGGCAGCAGTGGCAGAAGATGGCAGTGGCAGTGGTCATTCATGAAGGGTGGCAGCAGAGGCGGTCAAGGCCAAAGCCTTGTGAATGACGGCGAAGCCTGGCATGCTTGATGGAGGTCAACAGTGGTGGTTAGCAGTGTAGGCAGCTGGTGAGCATAGGCAGGTCATAGACCAGTGCAAGAGGGAGCGAACCCTCTGGAGAATGCCCAGCTTGGAGCGTGTGCAGGCCTATGGCTTAAAAAAAGGACTGTAATGTTTGACTTTTTAAAACTTTATTTCTTTATTTTTCTAATTCTGTAACTAAGATTTTGTACCCAGTACTTTGTGCCTAAGATGGCATCATGTGAGGCAACGTACACTTTTCATACCACACATCTGAGTATACATGACAATAAAACCTAAATATAAATTTATATCTAAATGTTCTTGCCTGTTGTCTGGATGATTGTAAGTTCAACAACATTCAAGAAATTTGACATGATTCAGGACAAAACAGTGTTGCCTGACAACATCCCATTCGCATTCAGCATTCACTCCCCACACCATTGATGCACATTGGCAGTGTACTTCATCTACAAAATGCAGCAAGTGCAGTAACTCACCAAGGCTCCTTTGAGAACACCTTACAAAGTTGCAATCTCTAACAGCCAGAAGGAGAAGATAGCAGACACATGGGAACATCACCACATGCAAAGGTTCCCCTCCAAGTCACACACCATCTGACTTTGAGCTGTATTGTTTTGCCTTTATTGTCTCAAATTTAAAATTCGAGAATTCCCTCCCTGACAACACTGAGGGTGCCTCTTCCTTAAAGACCACAGTGGTTTAAGAATGCAACTTACCACCTTCTCCAGGGCAATTAAGGAATAAATTCTGGCATGCCAGCAGCACCCACATCAAAGAAATGTAGTCAAAAAACTAACTTGTGAAAATGTACATTGATACGAATAGAAATTCTCCACATTTATAATTCCAGATTTATTTTCCAACATAAAGGGAAACATTAAAGGGATGCTATTTGTGCAACAAATTTTTTCCAAAGCTTCCCCTTTGATTTTCTAGATAAATCTAGCCTCATTGTTATTGAATCATTGTGTAGAAGTAGTATTACATACATACATACTGTATGCTGTGATCTTACATGTTAGTTTTCTCAAGAGATACTACCATACCTTTCACTGCATTGAATTATATTTAATTGTCTGCCAATTCCAGTAAACTGTTTACTTTCTTTGTAAACATTGTTATTCTTCCTCACAGTTAGTCAACTTTTAACCAATTTGCTGAAATGAATCTTCAATATTTGCCCGCTTCAGACTAATTAAGTGTAAAGCAAAAGAGGTTCCAGCACAAATTCTTGGCATATATACCTACCCCAATCGAAAAGCATTTGATCACTTCTGCTCTTTGCATTCTGCTCCAGAGCAATATTTCTGATTAGAACCCTAATAAAATCATGCACCTTAATTTTTATCATGTTTATTCTGAGTCATTTTATGAAACACTCATTGAAAGCTCATACAGACAGCAACTATGACATCCATTTTATGATTTATTATTGCCTTACAGCAATCAGTTAACTTAAACAAGCACAGCTGGTCCTCATGGAATGATACAGCAGAGAATAAGCCCTTCAGTCCATCGTACCTGTACTGGTTCTTTGAAAGAGTAATTCAATTGGTCCATATCCCCCTATCCTTTCCCCAGAGCTGTTAATTTGTTTTTCCTTCTTAAAATAATTATCCAATTCCTTTTTGAAAGTTATTCGTGTTCAGTTTACTCCAAACACCATTGCAGTCAATGACTTCAAGATCACAAAACCTTGATGCAAAACCCAGACCAAATGGCCCTCATTGTACCAATTATCTAAATCTCTTTGGAAAACCATCCTGTCTCTTATTGATTTGTCATTTTTTTTAATTATTCACAAATTTTACCTGATATTATTAGTTCTCTGGGCATTAGAACTTAACCCACAATAAGAGGCAAGATACTCAAGTGCTTCTATATCCAGATTCCAACGATTTACAGCTCATGTCTACATTACCATGTCATAAAGATCTGAAAAGTCAAAATCTAAATTTTTACAAAGAAATAAAAGCAGAAATTCCAAGAGAAACTCAGCAGATCTGGCACTATCTGTGGAGAGAACAGAAAGCTAATGTTTTGAGTCCAGTGACCCTTCTTCAGAACAGTATTGAAACATTAAATCTGCTTTCTCCCCACAGATGCTGCAAGACAATGCTGTATTTCTCCAGAAATTTCAGTTTTTGTTTGTTTCAGATCTCCAGGACTCATAGTTCTTTCCTTTTTTTAAACATTAATTTTGATACAAGTTGTTTCTATGGGATTGGAAAATGTCAAACAATCTGAAAATCACATCAACTGCTACGTGAACAGCAAGCTCCCACAAACAGCATGCTGATAAAGATTTGGTAATCAATTTTTGTTACATTTAGGGATAAATATTGGCCAGGATACCAGAGGTGACTCATCTATTCTTCAAGATAGTGACACAGGATACTTTACATCCTCCAAGGGAGCAGAAGGATTTCACTTTCACATCTCATCCAATGGCGACATCTCATAGTGCATTATTTCCCCATGAGGATCCCAGTTTACAAACCTAGTATCTGCTGGGCTCTTCCTGCCCCCAATTAATCATCTGATGGGCAAACAAACATCATCACCTTGAAAACTCTGAAACAAGGTGAGAAAGTTATTCCTGAATAGTTTCTCTTTTCCCAATAAAGAGGGTACATTTTGTCTCTTTTAGGGTGAATGCTACTTTATCGAATCTGAAAGTTTAAAAACTCAGTTTCAGGCTTTGAGAATCTTCAAGAATGGTCACAGATACAGCTTAAGACCCAAAAGTAGGCAGTTTACCAAAATAAAGCAGTGGTAAATGCCTCCCGTGACATAGTTGTTTTGTCCCTACCTCTGATGTAGGAGGCCTGGGTTCAAGTTTTGCCTGCTCCAGAGGTATCCATAGAATTCTTACAGAGTGGAAACAGGCCATTCGGCCCAACAAGTCCACACCGACCCTAGGAAGAGCATCCCACGCCGACCCGAATCCCTAACCTATCCCTGTAACGCCGCATTTCCCATGGCTAACGCATCTCATCTGCACATCCCTGGACATTATGGACAATTTAGCATGGCCAAACTGCACGTCTTTGGACTGTATAAATAACATCTCTAATATTTTGAAAATCTACAAGTAGCTTCCAGACTATGGAGAAAGGTGAAAACAATCAGGCTTCTGGCTCCTGTAAAACATTGACAGGAAACTGCACTCGACAAGTCAGTGTATGATTTGGTTGTGATGCACACCACAGTTGATTATCCTGTAAGACTGAATAACGGATTCGACCAACTTCAGAATGATAAAGAAAATGTGACAATGAGAACTCAATTTAACGCCGCCAAAAGTGAACGATTTACTTATGTTTGGGGCGGGACGTTGGTCTGGAGAACGGGGAGCGATACACACGTACTCTTGTACATATACTTACGTGAGTCTGAAACGCTTGTCAGCTCCCACAATCTCCGCCAGTTTCCTCCATCCCCGGTTGTTGGTCTTGTCCAGCAGATCGCTTATTTTCTTCAGCGTGTGTTCCTTCAGGCTGTTGATGTTTATCGGCGTGACCTGCGTGGACTCTGCCATTGCAGCGAGTCCTGTTTCCCAGTGGTGCTACTGCTGTCATTGAACAATACCAGAGCCTGGGTGACAGCCGTCTGCTCCTCTCTCCGTTCACCCACTCCCCGGGCAGAATCCAGCCAACAAAAACACGACCCCGCTCAACCGTCTAAAGATGACCTCAATCCAACGCCTTTCTAAACAGACATTTTTTTTTCCTTTAAAAGTGAAACGTTGAGATTTCAAACTTCTGGTTTCAAAAGAAATTTGAAGGGATTGTGGTCACACTGTTGCACGTCAAAAGTCAGACTCTCCGTTATAAAGCAGGAGTGCCCCCATCTCTAAAAATTGTCCCCGTTCTGTCTGGGATAACGTGGCGGTACACACAGAAAGAAACACAGTGAAACCCTCCAGTGAATGCACTTTATTCCAATCGTCTACAACACTTCCTGCTACTTTGGCGATAAACTACTGAAGCAGGAAGTAAAGGCACCTACACCCAAAAATGTGCAAAGGCCTCTGGGAAGTGTGGTTCATCGTGCGAAACTGACTCGGAAAAAGAAACGGTCTTCCAACAGAACTTACATTGATTCGGCTCCTTCAGTCACCCAGGCAGTTCCATTGTAACCAAGGTTGCTTGAGAAGGCGACGGGCAGTCACGGAAATAAAACCTTATAGTCCATGGGGTGTATAAGTAACACCTAGACTACGGTTAGGGAATGAGTTCCAATGCTTTGACCCAGCGAGAATGGTGGCACCGCAATATATGTATTCCTCAATCTGGATGGTGTGTGATAACAGCCTCTCGAGTCACGGACGTAAAGTTATAGAGTTGTACAGCATAGAAGCAGACCTTTCGGTCTAACGCGTCCATGCTAACCAGATATGGTAAATTAATCGAGTCCCATTTGCCAGCATTTGGCCCATATCCCTTTTAACCTTTCCTATTTATATACCCATCCATATGCCTTTTAAATGTTGTATTTGTACTAGCCTCCACCACTTCCTCTGTCAGCTCATTCCATATACTGACCACCGTCTGCTGAAAAGGTTGTCCCTTAGGCGCTTTTTAAATCTTTCCCCTCTCACCTTAAACCTATGCCCTCTAGTTCTGGACTCCCCTATCCTGGGGAAATGGCCTTGACTATTCATTCTATCCTCTTGATTTGATAAACCTCTATAAGGTCACCCCTCAGCCTCCAATGGTCCAGGGTCAAAAGCCCCAGCCTATTTAGCTTTGGCCTAAAGCTCAAACCTGCCATCCTGACAACATCCCTGTAAACCACATCAGTGCAGAATTGAAAAGGAACAGCCCGTGATGAGAGTGAGAATGATTAAGTTGTGACAAAGGCACCAGGCAAAGCAAAATGACAACACAACAAATATAGAAACAGAAATTAGGTCCAAGGAGATGGAGAGGATTGCGTTGCTTTTTAGAGGAGCCGGGAAGTCCTTATATATAAAAGGACTTGTCTTAGCCAACAGATCTTAGATCAAAGCTAATGTCACCTCCAAGGAATCACATTGATGTTTAAATAGTCTTCCTGCAAAGGAGGAAAAACAAACAAATGAAATTTTCCTCTTCAATACCAAACACGTAAGCATTTCAGTGTCTAGTGCACTTCCAGCTCAAAAGAGAAACTTCTTGGAAAGTTACTCAAGAAACAAAAACGGATGTTCAGATTCTTGAAGAAACAGAGATCAACACGAGGACACATGAAAACAAAATTCCTCAAAGGTGGAATCACAGGTAGACTGGGTGGTGAAAAAGGCATTTGATGTGCTTGCCTTTTTGGTCAGTGTATTGAGTATAGGAGTCATAATACAGCTGCACAGGACATTAGTTAGGCCACTTTTGGAATACTGTGTGCAATTCTGGTCTTCCTGCTGTAGGAAAGATGTTGTTAAACACAAAAGGATGCAGAAAAGATTTACAAGGATGTTGCTTGGATTGGAGTGTTTGAGCCATAGAGAGAAGCTAAGTAGCCTGGGGCTATTTTCCCTGGAGCGTCGGAGGCAGAGGGAGGAACGTCATCAAAGTTTATTAAATCACAAGGGACTTGAAAAAGGTGAATATGCTTTTTCTCAACATTGAGGACTCCAAAACTAGAGGGCGTATGTTTAAGATGACAAAGTGTGAAGCTGGATGAACACAGCAGGCCAAGCAGCATCTCTGGAGCACAAAAGCTGACGTTTCAGGCCTAGACCCTTCATCAGAGACGGGGATGGGGAGAGGGTTCTGGAATAAACAGGGAGACAGGGGGAGGCGGACCGAAGATGGAGAGAAAAGAAGATAGGTGGAGAGGAGAGTATAGGTGGGGAGGTAGGGAGGGATAGGTCAGTCCAGGGAAGACCAGTCAAGGAGGCGGGATGAGGTTAGTAGGTAGGAAATGGAGGTGTGGCTTGAGGTGGGAGGAAGGGATGGGTGAGAGGAAGAACAGGTTAGGGAGGCGGAGACAGGCTGGGCTGGTTTTGTGATGCAGTGGGGGGAGGGGACAAACTGGGCTGGTTTTGGGATGCAGTGAGGGAAGGGGAGATTTTGAAGCTTGAGAAGTCCACATTGATACCATTGGGCTGCAGAGTTCCCAAGCAGAATATGAGTTGCTGTTCCTTCAACCTTCGGATGGCATCATTGTGGCACTGCAGGAGGCCCATGATGGACATGTCGTCTGAGGAATGGGAGGGGTAGTTAAAATGGTTCGCGACTGGGAGGTGCTGTTGTTTATTGCAAACTGAGTGGAGGTGTTCTGTAAAGCGGTCCCCAAGCCTCCGCTTGGTTTCCCCAATGTAGAGGTAGCCACACCGGGTACAATGGATACAGTATGCCACATTGGCAGATGTGTAGGTGAACATCTGCTTAATATTGGAAAGTAATCTTGGGGCCTGGGATAGGGGTGAGGGAGGAGGTGTGGGGGCAAGTGTAGCATTTCCTGCGGTTGCAGGGGATGGTGCCGGGTGTGGTGGGGTTGGAGGGGAGTGTGGAGCGGATAAGGGAGTCACAGAGAGAGTGGTCTCTCCGGAAGGCAGACAAGGGTGGGGATTGAAAAATGTCTTGGGTGGTGGGGTCGGATTGTAGATGGCGGTAGTGTCGGAGGATGATGTGTTGTATCCGGAGGTTGGTGGGGTGGTATGTGAGAATGAGGGGGATCCTCTGGGGGCGGTTGTGGTGGGGGCAGAGTGTGAGGGATGTGTTGCGGGAAATGCAGGCGACGCGATCAAGGGCATTCTCGACCTCTGTGGGGGGAAAGTTGCGGTCCTTGAAGAACGTGAACATCTGGGATGTGCAGGAGTGGAATGCCTCATCCTGGGAGTAGATGTGGTGGAGGCGGAAGAATTGGGAATAGGGGATAGAACTTTTGCAGGAGGGTGGGTGGGAGGAGGTGTATTCTAGGCAGCTGTGGGAGTCAGTGGGCTTGAAATGGACATCAGTTTCTAGCTGGTTACCTGAGGTGGAGACTGAGAGGTCCAGGAAGGTGAGGGATGTGTTGGAGATGAACTTGAGGTTGGGGTGGAAGGTGTTGGTGAAGTGGATGAACTGTTCGAGCTCCTCTGGGGAGCAAGAGGCGGCGCCAATACAGTCATCAATATAACGGAGGAAGAGGTGGGGTTTGGGGCCTGTGTAGGTGCGGCAGAGGGACTGTTCCACGTAACCTACAAAGAGGCAGGCATAGCTGGGGCCCATGCAGGTACCCATGGCCACCCCCTTTGTCTGTAGGAAGTGGGAGGAATCAAATGAGAAGTTGTTGAGGGTGAGGACGAGTTCGGCTCAGCGGATGAGGGTGTCGGTGGAGGGGGACTTGTTGGGCCTGCGGGACAGGAAGAAGTGGAGGGCCTTGAGGCCATCTGCATGAGGAATACAGGTGTATAGGGACTGGACGTCCATGATGAAAATGAGGTGTTGGGGACCAGGGAATTGGAAGTTCTGGAGGAGGTGGAGGGCGTGGGTGGTGTCCCGGACGTAGGTAGGGAGTTCCTGGACCAAAGGGGAGAAAATGGAGTCCAGATATGTGGAGATGAGTTCGGTGGGGCAGGAACAGGCTGAGACAAAGGGTCGACCAGGGCAGGCAGGTTTGTGGATTTTGGGAAGGAGATAGAAACGGGCCGTGCGGGGTTGGGGAAAATTAAGGTTGGAGGCTGTGGGTGGGAGGTCCCCTGAGGTGATGAGCTCATGGATGGTGTTGGAGATGATGGTTTGGTGTTTGGGGGGGTGGGGTCATGATCAAGGGGCCAGTAGGAGGAGGTGTCAGAGAGTTGGTGTTTGGCCTCGGCGATGTAGAGGTCTGTGCACCATACTACCACTGCGCCTCCCTTGTCTGCGGGCTTGATGGTGAGGTTGGGTTGTGGACTTCACAAGCTTCAAAATCTCCGCATCCCCCACTGCATCCCAAAACCAGCCCAGTTTGTCCCCTCTCCCCGCTGCATCCCAAAACCAACCCAGCCTGTCTCCGCCTCCCTAACCTGTTTTTCCCCTCACCCATCCCTTCCTCCCACCTCAAGCCGCACCTCCATTTCCTACCTATTAACCTCATCCCGCCTCCTTGACCTGTCCGTCTTCCCTGGACTGACCTATCCCCTCCCTACCTCCTCACCTATACTCTCCTCTCCACCTATCTTCTTTTCTCTCCATCTTCAGTCCGCCTCCCCCTCCCTCCCTACTTATTCCAGAACCCTCTCCCCGTCCCCCTCTCTGATGAAGGGTCTAGGCCCGAAACATCAGCTTTTGTGCTCCTGAGATGCTGCTTGGCCTGTTGTGTTCATCCAGCTTCTCACTTTGTTATCTTGGATTCTCCAGCATCTGCAGTTCCCATTATCACTCATAGCTGGAGAAACTGACAGGTCTGTGGAGACAAAGCCGAGTCTAAGTTTCGGCTCCAGCGAGCCTTCTTCAGATTTCCAGCATCACAGTTCTTTTGTTTTATTTTAGAAGGAATAGTAATAATCATCAACTGTTGCTCGATCTAAATTATGAAGGCATCTTCGGTTCTGACCCTGGATTCTGGTGGCCGCGGGAGGGGGGTGGTGGGGGGAGGTGGTGGAATCTGAAACTTGATCCTTTTCCCATCAGCTTGACTTTGCCCAACTTTCCAGTGTTACTGCAGCTGTATATGATAACTCCCAGAGCGTGTGTACACAGTCTCTATTACAAGTTCGTGAGTATAAGATGCAAAAATAGATCAAATGGGCTTCAGTATATCAGTGTGGATCAAACACGGCTGCTAATCTTCCTGTTCACCGTGCTGAATGTTAAATAACATATAAATAAGGTATGTTCAGAGTTTCTGGTCACTTTGTTTATGGGCAGGGAGGTTCTTTGTTCGCCAGCAACTGGGCTTTTCAATATCTTTATAGTTGCACATCTAGCCCAATGTCTGTTTAAACCAATGGTAGAATTGCTTTCATTGTATAATCTACAATTGGCGCTGTGTTTTTTTGTCGATTTTCCGGTTGTTTTTGAGTTGGCATATGTTATTATGTGTAAAATATTGGATTCCTGTCAGCCTGGTTTTATTTGTAATCTGAGAGGTGGAGAGAGAAAATTTCTCTGCAGAGCTTAGAAGTGGCTTGTGATTGCAAAGCTTTAAATGTATTGAAGAAATAGAAGGGCGACGAAAATTTGCTTTCAGATCCTTTTATGCTTTGAAAAATTTAAATAAACTCTATCAACATGGCTTTAGTTATTGGAGTCATGGAGGTCTGGGCCCATGGAATCTGCAGTTCTCAAAAATAAACATTTAACTATTTGAATCCCAATTTCCAGCACTTGGCTCATAATTTTGTATGCTTTGGCATCACATCATAGAAACAGAGGAACTCGGAGCTGGAGGAGGCCATTGGACTCCTTCAGCCTCCGCACGCTCAGCTAGTTGTCATATAGAGCTGCAGTAACACTGGAAAGTTGGGCAAAGTCAAGCTGATGGGAAAAGGATCAAGTTTCAGATTCCACCACCTCCCCCCATCACCCCCTCCCGCGGCCACCAAAATCCAGGTTCAGAACCGAAGATGCCTTCATAATTTAGATCATGGCTGATCATTGAGTTCAATAGCGTAATCCTACCCTCCCCCATATCCCTTGGTCCATTTTGGCAAGAGAGTTTTATTTCCTCCTTCTTGTAAACAAATAATGCTTTGGCTTCAAGCATTTTCTGAGGCAGCAAATTCCACCGTCTGGGTAATAAAAAATCTTCTCATCTCAGCCCTAAAAAGTTTGCCCCTTATCCTGAAACTATGACCACTAATTCTGGGCTTCCCCACATTGGGAATTTACTCAACTTGTGAGATTACGCTGTAACTTCTTTGAATCCACCTCACAGTTCACAGTTCCACCCTTGTGTCATACAGAAATTTTGAGATATTACGTTCAGTTCCCTTATCTAAAGCATTAACCTATGTTGTGAATAGCTGTGGTCCTAGTACCATTCCCTGTGGTACACTGCTAACCATTGCCTGCCATTCTGAAAAAGACCCATTTGTTCCTACTCGGTTTCCCATTTCCTAACCAATTTTTTTATCCATATCAATACGCTACCCAATCCCATGCAATTTAATTTAACACACCAATTTTTTATGTGGCACTTTTGTTGAATGCCTTCTGAAAGTCCAAATAAACAACATCTACTGGCTCCCTCAATCAACTCTACTACTTATATCCTCGAAGGATTCCAGTAGATTTATCAAGCATGATTTCCCTTTTTAAAAATCAACGTTGACTGTTGCTGATCCCACCACTGTTTTCTACGTTTTGTGCTATAAAATGATGAGTAATGGACTCAAGCATCTTCTCCACCACCAATATCAGAATCATTGGTCTATAATTCTCTTTTCTCTCCACCTCCCTTCTTAAAATAGTGGGGTTACATTAGTTACTCTGCAATCTTTAGGAACTGTACCAGAGTTTAATGAATCTTGGAAGATGACTGCTGATGCATGCACTATTTCTGGAGCCACTTCCTTAAGAGCCCTGGGATGTAGAACTGCACATTTAAATACTTCATCAATGTTATGAGGGCTTCTGCCTCTACCAGCCCTGCAACCAGTGAGTTCCAGATTCCCATCACCTTCTGGGTTAATAATAAAATTACTCAAATATCAATCTACATGTGTTTCTGGCGCTCACCTTAAATGTCCTTTAGGTTCACAAGATGTGGGTGTCACTGCCTAGGCAACATTTATTGCCCAACCCCAATTGCCCAGAGAGCAGTTAAGAGTCAACCACATTGCTGTGTGTCTGGAGTCACATGTAGGTCAGACCAGGTAAGGATGGCAGTCTCCTTCCCTAAAGGACCTTAATGAACCAGATGGGATTTTTTCCCAGTAACTGGCAATGGATTCGTGGTCATTAGACTCTTAATTCCAGATTTCTTTTTTTGAATTCAAATTCATCCATCTGCCATGGTAGGATTTGAACCCAGGTCCTCAGCACATTACATGGGTCTCTGGGTTAACAATACTGCAATAAAACCACTAGGCCATTGCCTCCACTTTAGAAGAAGCTGACCAGTACTTGTGTAATTCTATCCACTGGCCAAGGTCAAATTTACTACATATTGATAAGCATAAAGAAGCTCATTAGGAACTACACACTTAGGAACTAGCTGAAGTAGCACATCTTACTGATTTGCATGCATATTTTGCACCATTACATTACCTAAACCATTCAAGATGCAACTTGTCTGGATTAGGTAGAAAGACCAATGTTATTCTGCTGTCTGAAATCCTTTCAGTTAAATTTGACCTTGGCCAGTGGATAGAATTACACAAGTACAGATCTTCATTCACTAAAATCAAATGCTGGTCAGACATTCAATCATTTACAATGAGCTAAAACTGATCTGTCTGATAAAAACATAACAGTTGAACAAACAAGATTGCTCAGGGACCTTTTAAAAGTCACAATGCGGTTTTACCAGTTGAAACAAAACTGATATAAATCAGTCTTAACCAAAAAGGTGAAGTGCATCAGTCATGTCAAATTCATATCCAACTTGCATCACAGATTTCATGCAGATACGAAACCAAAGGAAAACAGAGATTTCTGAAGAAGGGTCCAAACCCAAAATGTCAGCTTTCCCACTCCCCTGATGCTGCCTGGCCTGATGTGTTCCTCCAGCTCCACAATGTGATACCCAAAGTCTCACAATTTGTTCATCTTCTGATAGACTGATTGGCATCTATCCCCCAGTCTCTCTCTCTCTTAAGAAAAAACCTGGACAAAACACACCTCTTAAAATCACTATCCTCACAATAGGATCTGTCAATATTTGCCATTTCACTGATAAAGAAACAACCTTCATTAGTTGTAGGGCTTGACCAATCACTCCTCTCACTCTGAGGCTGTGTAATCAGTGTGCACGTGCGCCAGAGTTAAAGGTGTGACTAAGATATAACAATCGAAAAAGATTATAGTAGGGTGGAATGATGTCATAGGATTTGAAATTATTGGCAAAAATTTCTGAGGAATGGGGACTTGGGTGATATCCCTGAGGTCAGAGTGTTCAGTGTATACACTGAATAAGGATAGGATGGATTTTTATTGATCAAGTCACAGGAGAACTGTTTTCATTATGACAAACACATGTAGATTGTGATTAAAAAACATCACAAAGAAATTAACTGTAACACAGGTCTTTCCAAGAGGTTAACAGAGCAGGGAAATTATTTCTTTCAGATGATGGATTTTATGAATATTTTACTTACAAATTTTAGTGTTTCCCATTGAAAAGATTGAATGAAATGGCTGATTGGTGTCAAGGAATCTCAGAATTAATTTTTGCTTGTCATGATACGGTCATGCAACTACATCTGCCACATGAGCGGGTCCACTCTGTTACCACCACATCTTTGAGTTTAATTGTCAAAAGGCAGAGGAGTTGAAGGCAGTATTTACCACACTGCACAGAGACAGCAGCTTCATACATGATCTCTGCAGACATGTGCTTGCTCCTCAGCTTTACTTTGGCATTTCTAACAATTTGAATGGAAGCAGAAATAGGTAGCAAATGATTCCAAATGATTCTCTTGCAGACATTTTAGCCTGTTATATAATAGAGTTCAAGGTGTTGACAATATGAGCATTCTGAAAAGATAATCTAGTTCTGGATGTGAGTTTGCTTGCTGAGCTGGAAGGTTAGTTTTCAGATGTTTCGTCACTTTTTTTTATTTGAAAAAATATACTTTATTCGTAAGATGTACAAAAAAAAAGACATATTTACACACCTACCCAGTCATGCAAGTCGCTCCGGGTTACCCAGGGGGTACATACACCAACTAAAGGAAAAATACAAAGAAGGAAAAAAAAACACAGAGCAAAGAAAACACCCCAGCAGTCGTCACCCCGCACAGTCCCAGTTGGCCCCCTGACCAGTTGGGGAAGGCGCCAGCTGGGCCCAGTTACCAGATAGGGTTCTTTTTTCTATTCGGGACGAGGGGTTTCATACGGTGGTCTTTCCCCACCGCGCCTTGGCGGCGGCTGCCCCAAGCTTTAGCGCGTCCCTCAGCACGTAGTCCTGGACCTTGGAATGCGCCAGTCTGCAACACTCGGTCGGGGTCAGTTCTTTCAGCTGGCAGACCAGCAAGTTGCGGGCAGACCAAAGAGCGTCTTTCACCGCATTGATGGTCCTCCAGGCGCAGTTGATGTTGGTCTCGGTGTGCGTCCCCAGAAACAGCCTGTAGAGCACGGAGTCCCGTGTCACGGAGCTGCTTGGGACGAACCTCGACAAATACCACTGCATCCCCCTCCAGACCTCCTGCGCATAGACACACTCCAGAAGGAGGTGATCAACAGTCTCGTCCCCCCTGCAGCCACCTCGAGGGCAGCGTACAGTGGCGCAGAGATTCCGGGCATGCATAAAGGATCTCACTGGCAGAGCCCTTCTCACCGCCAGCCAAGCAATGTCCTTGTGCTTGTTTGAAAGTTCTGGCGATGAGGCATTCTGCCAAACAACTTTGGCAGTCTGCGTGGGGAACCACACGACGGGATCCACCCTCTCCTTTTCCCGAAGGGTCCCGGATTTACGACATGCTGACCACTGCCTGACGGCCTTGTGGTCAAAGGTGTTTTGTTTCAAAAATTTCTCCACGAAGGACAGGTGGTACGGAACGGTCCAACTACTCGGAGCGTTCCGCGGCAACGAGGCCAGGCCCATCCTTCGCAACACTGGGGACAGGTAGAACCTCAGTAAGTAGTGACACTTGGTGTTTGCATAATGAGGATCTATGCACAGCTTGATGCAGCCGCACACAAAGGTAGCCGTCAGGGCGAGGGTGGCGTTCGGTATGCCCTTTCCCACATTTCCCAGGTCTTTGTACATGGTGTCCCTGCGGACCCGGTCCATTCTCGACCCCCAAATGAAGTGGAAGATGGCCCAGGTGACCGCAGCGGCGCAGGTCCTGGGAATAGGCCAGGCCTGCGCCACATACAACAGTACCGAAAGCCCCTCGCACCTGACAACCAGGTTCTTACCCACGATGGAGGGGGACCGGAGCGTCCACCTGCCCAGCTTCTGCTTCAATTTGGTGATACGCTCCTCCCAAGTCTTAGTGCACGCCCCAGCTCCACCAAACCAAACACCCAGCACCTTCAGGTAGTCTGTCCTGACGGTGAAGGGGATGAAGGAGCGGTCATCCCAGTTCCCGAAGAACATGACCTCGCTCTTAGCCCTATTGACTTTGGCACCCGAGGCCAGTTCAAACTGGCCGCAGATGTCCAATAGTCTACTCACCGACCGACGATCGGTGCAGAAGACGGCGACATCGTCCATGTAGAGGGAGGTCTTGACCTGAAGGCCTCCGCTGCCTGGGATATTCACGCCCTTCAGGCTCACGTCCTTCCTGATGGAGGCGGCGAAGGGCTCCACACAGCACACGAACAAGGCAGGAGAGAGCGGGCAGCCCTGACTGACTCCAGATCTAACAGGAAAACTGTCTGATTCCCACCCGTTGATCGAGACTGCGCTAACGATGTTGGCGTAGAGCAGCCGCATCCAATTGCGGATGCCCTCCCCGAACCCCAATTTGGAGAGGATGTCCCTCATGTAAGCATGAGAGACCCTGTCGAAGGCCTTCTCCTGGTCCAGGCTGACGAGGCAGGTGTCCACCCGCCTGTCCTGTATGTAGGCGATCGTATCCCTGATGAGCGCGAGGCTCTCAACGATCTTCCTGCCCGGCACAGCACAGGTTTGGTCAGGGTGAATCACTGACTCCAGGACAGACCTGACCCAGTTGGCTATGACCTTGGCCAGGATTTTGTAGTCCACGTTCAAAAGTGAAATGGGACACCAATTATTAATTTTTTCCCTCTCCCCCTTCCTCTTGTAAATGAGGGTGATGATGCCCTTCCTCATGGACTTGCACATTTCCCCTGCCCGAAGCGCACTATCGTACACCTCCAGCAGGTCCTGGCCGACCAGGCCCCACAGAGCAGAATACAGCTCGACCGGTAAGCCGTCGCTTCCGGGAGTCCTATTCCTCTCCAAAGACTTGAGGGCTCTGGTCAGCTCGTCCAGGGATATCGGCCGGTCCAGCCATTCTCTCGTGCCGTCGTCTAAGACCTCCGTGATAGACGACAGGAACGACTCGGAGGCCGTGCTGTCCGTGGGCTTCATGTCGTACAGTCCGGCATAGAAGGATCTGCTGATCCTCAAAATGTCAGGCCGAGACGACGTCACCGAGCCGTCGTCCTCCTTCAGCCGGCTGAGCACAGAGCTCTCTTTGTGCACCTTCTGAAAGAAGAAACGCGAGCACGTCTCGTCCTGCTCCACGGAGCGGACCCTGGACCGGAAGATTATCCGGGAGGCCTCCGTGGCGAAGAGCGAGGCTTGCTGGCCCCTCACCTCGCGGAGGTCCTCCGTGACATCGACCCCCATCAACTGCAGAAGGAGCAGGTTCTGCACCCTTTTCTGGAGTCGCGACAGCTTTCCCCGCCTCTCTCTCACCTTCTGAACACACTTGAGGACAAAGAACCTCTTGATGTTCTCCTTCACCGTCTCCCACCAGTCGCCTGGAGACTCAAAGTGGGGTTTCACAGTTCTCCAACCGGCGTATTCCCTCTTAAGCTCCTCGACGTTCTCTAGGGTCAACAGAGTCGTGTTGAGCTTCCACGTCCCCTTGCCGGCCGGCTGGTCGCCCTGTAAGTGACAGTCGGCCAGCAGGAGGCAGTGGTCAGAGAAGAACACCGGCTCGACGCCGGTGGACCTGACCGAGAACGTCCGTGACACAAACAGGAAGTCTATCCTTGAGTGAATAGACCCATCTGGCCGCGACCAGGTGTACCTCTGCTGCGCTCCGTCTGCAGGGGTGCTGAAGACGTCGAGCAGCTTGGCGTCCTTCACCATGCCCATCAGGAATCTGGACGTGACGTCCAGTTGACTCCCCCCACCCACTGTCCCCATGCTGGATCTTCCATCTGCATCAATGATGCAGTTGAAGTCTCCGCCTAGGATGACCGGCCTGGACGTAGCCAGCAGGGGTGGAAGCCGCTGCAGGACGGCCAACCGCTCACTCCGTACCGCTGGGGCGTACACGTTGATCAGCCTCAGGGGAGCGTTCCTATAGGTGACGTCAGCCACTAGGAGGCACCCCCCCACCACCTCCTGAACTTGAGAGATGGTGAAGTTGCGCCCCCGCAGCAGAATAGCCAGGCCCGAGGAGCGACAGTCGTTACCCCCCGACCAGATCGAAGGCCCCAAAGGTCCAGGCGCCGGACCATTTCCCATACCTGCTGAGGTGCGGTATCCCGCACTCCTGCAGAAACAGGAGGTCCGCCTTGATGGTGGTCAGGTAGGCCAACGTGGACACACATCTTGTGGTTGACTTAACGCTGCGCACATTAATGCTTGCAAATCGTACCCCCATTGTGGGCAGTGACCGCAGTACCCTCCCCAAGTCCAAGGTCCAGCCCCTCCATCTGTCCCTTCATGCCCATTGCCCGGGCTAACTGCTGGACGCTCTCCGGGCTCAGGAAACCGTCCGTGCTGCCTTCCGGGTGGCATCACCCCGTCAGGGGTGCGGAGGCAGGAGGGTCCGGCTCCGGGTCAGGCTGGGGACGCGCTGTTTCCTCCTTCCCACCTGGAAGTTCCGGGAGGCCCTCCAGTGCTCCAGCGGCACTTGACTGGGTGTCGGAGGGAGCCTCAGGACGCCTCCCGTCACCTGGAAGCGGGGTGCTGCTTTCCTTCTCCCTCGAGATCTTTAACTTCTGCTTCGGGCGGGCCCTCTCCGAATCCCCCTCGTCAGAGGAGCTCTTATAGCCCCCCTGTAGCTGCCTCTTCCCGCCTGATGGTTGCGGTTCCTGGGCCCATCGACGCACCTTCCTCCTCGCTTTCCAGACTGTTGTCCACTCCGCTGGGTCGCCTGTCGCCGCCTCCATCGACTCTGGGTTGTCGGAGGGGATCGGAGCCTGCAGGGGTGCTTTGCTGGCCTCGGGCCCATCCTGCGGGGCTGGGCCGTCCTGCATGGCCTGGCCCTCCTGCACATTAGTGGGGTCCTTGCTGGGCCCTGGTGCCTTCCTCTCCTCCGGGGGGGCTGGCCCCGCATTGCCCCTGCCGGCGACCTGGGCGTAGGTGGTCCCCCGCCGCGGGCATGCCCTATAGAGTTGGCCCGATTCCCCGCAAAGGTTGCAGCTTTTCTCCTGTGGGCAATCCTTTGCAAGGTGTCCCTCCTCCTTGCAGTTCCTGCAGATCGTGGCTTTGCAGTCGGCCGCCACGTGACCTGACCTACCACAGGCATGGCAGACTTTAGGTTGCCCTGCATAGGTCAGGTAGCCCCTGCTCCCGCCAATCACGAAGCTCGACGGTGGGTGTACGACATTCCCATCCGCGCCCATCCTCAGCGTCACTTTGACCTGCCTCTTACTCGTCCAGATGCCAAAGGGGTCCATGGTGTCAGTTAGGTCCCCTTCCACCTTCACGTACCTTCCGAGGAAGGTCAGGACATCAACTGCTGGCACATGCGGGTTGTACATATGTACAGTCACCATACGGCTCCTCTGCGCTGGCATCACAAACAGCGGGACAGCGGTCAATACAGAGAGGGGGCCCTCACCTCCTTTCTCCTTGAAAACCTCCAGGAAGCGCTCGCAAAGCTTGGCACTCCTGAAGGTCACATCGTAAAAACCTCCTCCGGGGAAGTCCTGCAGGCAGTAAATGTCCGCAGCAGTGAACCCACAACAGTCCAACAGGACCCTCTTCACGAAGAAGGTGCGGTCCACAAGTGCACCTTCATCCACCTTCTTTACAGAAACACGGATGGTGTTCCGGACCCTCTGACCTGGGGCACGAGCACTTGCCGCAGCCATCGTTGCAGGTTGGCTGCTCCCCTGAACCAGCATTAGGCCGAAGCCAGCATTAAGATCTGCTGGTCGCAAGGGTGCACAGCCAACCCGACGTCGTCCTTTCACCTCCAAGACAGCACTCTCCTCCTCTCGGTCCACAAGAGAGTGTGTCTTTATTTTGTTCCGGATGTAAGCTGGTTCACTGAGCTTGAAGGTTAGTTTTCAGACGTTTCATCACCATTCTAGGTAACATCAACAGTGAGCCTCCGGTGAAGCGCTGGTGTTATGTCCCACATTCTATTTATCTGTTTAGGTTTCCTTGGGTTGGTGATATCATTTCCTGCATCGGTGATGACATCACCCACCCAAGGAAACCTAACCAGATAAATAGAAAGCGGGACATAACACCAGCGCTTCATCGGAGACTCACTGATGATGTTACCTAGAATGGTGACGAAACGTCTGAAAACTAACCTTCCAGCTCAGCGACCAAACTCACATCCAGAACCTCAACCTGAGCTACAAATCTTCTCAAAACTTGCTATAATCTAGTTTTACTGTCTCTCGTAAAATGTCATTTAAGGTGCCATGTGTTCTAATATGGGCCTTTGAATGATCAGGTGCTCCGATACCAGTTAACAAACTGTTTAGCACTTGTCTTCACACTTTTCAGAATGTTTGCTGCATAATGACTGTGGAAATAATTGTCGCTTATATCGTATCCTTACTTACAGCATGTCTTTCTTGGGCTTATTATCCTAGCGCTGCATAGCTGAAGAAGGGCTTAATTGAATTAAATATCTCTCAATCTAAAATGTGAATTGGTTGTTTTTAATAAATTCACACCAAATCTGCACCACAGAGCTTTTACTGATATGAAAGCAAGGGTACCTGTGCAGGACGACTGAGTATCAACACACTGTTTCATGAAGATTGGTTTTATTGCTGGGGTGTGGCAAAGTATAATTGTTAACAACACACTCTTCCATTGCAACTGTTACCCACCTTGTGCTGTAAATCACTGCAAATTGCTATACCACATAATATGTACAATCTGAATATTAGCAAGTTGAGGAAAGTTATCACTGATGTTATGACAAGTGGCACTTCCCCAACAATAGGCTTATTGCCAATAATCAGTTTTGGTTCTATCAGTGCGAATCAGTTCCAGATACAATTATATTCTTGGTCCAACAGAGGGAAGAGTAGCTGCCCTTAATCAAATGCAGCATCAACAAATCTTAGTAAAGTGAATGGGAATTGGGGGAAACTCTCCTTTGGTTGGAGTCATACCTCACACAAAGAAAAACAGTTGAAGTCATTGGAGGCCAATCACCGCAGAGCCAGAATGTCACCACAAGAATGCTTCAGATGTACTTGGCCAACTATCTTCAGCAACTTCATCAATGATTCTCATTTCCTAATAAGGTCAGAGTGTGGAAGTTTGGTTAACTTGGTTTTTCTCTCCAAAAATGTTGCTAGGCCTGTTTCTACTGCATTCTCTTTGTATCAGATTTCCAGCATCTGCAGTATTTTGCAATGAGTAAGGATGTCTGCTTTGGGCTGGAGAGAAACTTGGAGCAGGATGGGAGAGACCAATTGTTAGCATCTACATTGGTACCAATGACATTGATAAGGCTAGAAAGAATTTTAACAATTAGAAGCTAAATTGAAAAGCAGAACCTCCAAGGATTACTACCTGAGCCATGGATAAAATGACATATATAAGTAAAATCAAGGAGTTAAATGCATAGTTCAAACATCGGTGTGGTGGAATGGGTTTCACTTCATGGGCGTTTGCACGTTACACAAATTTAGAAGAGAGGTCTTCTGATAGGATGGACTTCACTTGAACTTTACTGGGACCAGCATCCTCGTGAATTGAATACCTCAGGTTAAAAAGGATTTAAAATAAGTAGAGAGTTCGGTGTTCTGAAGAGGGTTACAGATGTTAAAAAACCAAAGGATAAACCTTCACTGCAAAATAGCTCATCAGGCAATGATACCCAGAAGGAAGGAACAGAGTATACAGACATAATTTTAAAAAAAGGGCCGAGATCATGTTCCTTCTAAGCTTCACAAAGTGCAATAGCTCTGAGTTTCCTCCTTGATTCTGTGCAAGGTGATCACTGTGATTGGCTTGCTGAAGCATTGATATTGATGTTTTGGAAGTTGCTGCCAGGATGGGTCTCGGAGATCTGTGCACTTAAACAAAAATTAGAGAGAATATTGGTTAAAGGGACAATGAATGGTAAAAGAAAGGGGGAAAAAGGTTATTTGATTAACTGCACATAGTTTTTGAAACAAAATAAATGAATTAGCATCAAAATTAAAGGATAGCTATGATTTTATTGCCATCACAGAGTCATGGTTTCAAGGAGATCCAAAATGAAAACTAAATATTCAGGTGTTTGTGACTTTCTGAAAGGAACAGACAGGAAGAAAAGGGCAGTGGGGTAACTTTGTTAATATGAGATGGCATATGGAAAATAGCAAGAAATGATCTTGGAATTGGAAAGTGTAGAATCCATACGGATGAAGGTACGAAATAACCAGGGGAAGAAAATATTGTTGGGAGTAGCCGATAGCCTGTAGGACAGAGAATGAGTCAGCAGATGGTGAAGACATGTAAAAAAGGCAATACCTTAATCATGGATATCTTTAATCTGCATGTAGACTGAGAAAATTAAACTGGCAAAGGAAGCTACAAGGAACAATTCATAGCATGCAAGTGGGACAATTTCCAGAAATAATATGTTGTGGACCCACCAGGAATCAGGCTATCTTGGATCTGGAGATGTGTGATGGAGCAGTTTGAAGAAATGATCTCAGAGTAAGTGGTTTTCTAGGAAACATTAATAATAACATGATAGAATTTAACAGTCAGTTGAGAAGGAGAAACCCAAGCCAGAAATATACTGGGCAAGGAATTTAGCAGTAAAGACAGTTAATAACCAATGACAGACATTTAAGAAAATTGTTTAGGACAATAGAAGGATTCTATAAAGAGGATAAACTAGCTATTGTTAATCAAGGAAATTAAAATAGAACAAAGAACAGTACAGCACAGTACAGGTCTTTTGGCCCAGAATGTTGTGCTGAACTTTTACGCGAAGCCTAAGATGTATCTAACCTCCACTGCTACCTTATACTATCATCCATATGCCTATCTAATAGCTGCTTAAATGTCCCTAATGAAGGCGACTCCACTACCCTCTCCGGCAATGCATTCTCTGAGTAAAGAACCTACCTCTGACATCTCCCCGACATCTTCCTCCTTGCACTTTAAAACTATGTCCCCTCATAAAAGCTACCTCCACCCTAGGAAAAAGTCTCTGGCTATCTACTCTATCTATACCTCTGATCACTTTGTACACCTCTATCAAGTCACCTGTCCTCTCCATCTTTTCCAACTCTTCCACATCTTTTCTGTAATGAGATGACCAGAACTGGACACAATACTCCAGATGTGGCTGAACCAGGCTTTTGTATAGCTGGAGCATAACTTCATGGCTCTTGAACTCAATCCCCCTATTAATGAAAGCTAACACAACATACACCTTCTTAACAACCCTATCCACCTGGGTGGCAGCTTTCAGGGAACTGTGAACATGAACCCCAAGATCCCTCTGCTCCTCCACACTGCCAAGAATCTTTCCATTGACCCAATAATACCAAACTTAAAGAAAAAAATGTACAGTACAGCAAAGACTAGTCGTAAACCAGAGGACTAGGAACATTTTAACATTCCAAGGATGCATGTTCAAATCCCACCCAAGAAACCTGGAAAATTTACATTCATAACAAAGCTTGAAATGGATGGTATCACTCTGGTACAAGTGGATAAGTATATTTATTTATAACAAAAGATGGCTGGTGTGATAAAGGCCTTTGAATGATAGCGATAACCTGAATTTCATAATAATTTTATGAAAATGAAAGATGTGTTAACAATAAAAAAATCTCAAGCTTGGAGCAAGGAAGAAACTCATAAGATTCAATCCACTTTCCTGCATGCCTCCAAAACCTGGATAATGAAGATCTATGGTAGAAAGTTTTTTGAATGTGAATTCCAAGATGCATGCAAAAAAAATCCATTTTACTTGTTCATTCAAAGGATGTTGGTGTCACTAGCTTGACCACCATTTATTATCCAATCCTAGTTGCCTTTGACTGGACGGTAGTGAGCTGCCTTCTTGAATCACTGCAATCTATTTGCCCACAATGCCATTAAGGAGACAGTTCCAGTGATCCAGTGATCATAGAGGAACAGCAGTATTTTTGAATTTAGGGTGACAAGTGGTTTGAGAAAGCTTCAGGTGGTAATGTTCCTATATATCCACCCATACAGACCATAAAACCAAGGAAGAGGTACATGAAATTGCAAGAGTAGATAAAATTCTAGAATAATAGAAGAAAGACAAAAATCAATATTTCAACCATTTGACTCGAGCTGAGAAAAAACTGCAGAGACTTCTTCAAAAAGGCAAAGAGAAGGGCAGTAGAAAGGAGAACAGAGAGGTGAAGTGGTAGAGAAGTTCATGGAATGGTTAAGATCTAGAGAGCTGGTGGCCTAGCCAACACTACAGGAACAAAATGGAAACTGGGAATTTGAAACAGGCTAGCATTAGAGGAATTCAAGAATTTCCAAAGGCTGATGGTTTCAAGGAGGAAACAGAACAAGGGAAAGGCAAGGCCAAGAAAAGCTTTCAACATAAACATTAAAAAATTGAAACACTGCTGATCTTGAAACAAATTTAGGACGAAGAATACAAACGTGGCAGGTAAATAATTATAATTCAAGATATAAGCAGCAGAGCTTTGGATGAAATTAATTTTCTACAGGCTGGATGATAGAAGGCTGATAAGGAGAGCATTAGAATAGTCCAATAAAACAAAGAATTGCAAATGCTGGAGATCTGAAACAAAAACAGAAATTATTGGAGAAACTCAAGAAAGGTCACTGGTCTTGAAGTGCTAACTCTGTTTTCTCTCCATAAATGTTGCGAGACCTGCTGAGTTTGTCCAACAATTTCAGGTTTAGTTTGTTGTTGGAATAGTCAAGTCTGGGATTTGCCAAAGTCAAACATTGAGGTATAAATGTTTGAATTTTTAATTGTTTTACTGCAGTGAAATCAAAGTACACTTGTTGATTCAAGCAGTAAATGAAGAGCTAAAGTACAAAAAAAGTCACAAACTGACATTGCTGCGAATCTTAGCATTCTTTTGCAAAGAAATTTACTATTTTGTATTTGTTCCATTGTTCATTTCCAAATTGTAGGTATGTTTCCCAAAACATCAGCAAAATTGGTAACAGAATCATCACCTCATTTCATCAGTACTTTGAAATCTCAGAAAGTGGTTAAGAATGTTGATGTCAGACTCTCCTGCACAGTGTCTGGTAAGTAATGCTAATCCTTTTGATATCACAGAACAATGTAATCAGTTTGTATTGTATGTTCCTCATGGAGGGGAATCATGGATTATCCATTGAAACCACTTTATTAAATCCCATAATGCTGAAAGAGAACGATCTGTCATTTCGAATCTTAACAGTGGCTTTGCAAAAGCTTGGCAGAACATTGTTTGGGGCAGGATCCATAATGACCAACTATTCTCCAAAAAAAATCACAAAATTAATTCAAAAGCTTGAAGAATTATAGTAACAGGCTAAAGTATCATCCTTATAATTTGACAAACAGGATTCAAATTAAATCTAGACAGTTAAGAATAATATATTGTAAAGTAAACAAACTGCAAATTCAAAACAGTGGGCAGATATAATGGCCATGGAGATATATTTTATATTTCTGTCCTCTTCTTCTGCAATACATCAAATCTTAGTTTGGTAGGGTATCCTAATCCAAAGGCTGTTCTCCATTCTTAGACTAAACTGGTATCATAGTTTTGTTCATAGAAATAGTCAATTCTAATGATTTTATTTCAAGGCATTCATGTCAATATTTTAGCGGCTATCTTGTTTACATAATATAAAATACATTTCTAAACAAAATAATAATCACTTTAAGAATACATAAACAAAAAAAGGTGAATAAGCCCAAGAGCCAATTCGAACTCAACCCATTCATTTTTTTTCCTGGAAAGAAACATTGCCGGCACCCTTCTATCAATGTAAATTTATGGATGTTGTAGAAAATCCCTTGGAGAGAGGGCAGCCTCATGTAATGCACTTGTGCTGCTGGCTGAAGAGACCAATCCATGAGAGGAAGGAATTTGTTACAAATGCCACATATGAATTGGTTGACAGGGGGCATTGTGGATTGTTGTTTATCCTTTCAGTGCGAGATGCTAAGGCCATATACCCACTGATCATCATGGTAAAAGGTGTCAGCCCACAGGTTATGTCACAATTACCCTCTGTCGTTGCCTAGTAAAATAATGTCTCCAAAATCCTACCTAGCTGTCCCTTGAGAATTTATACTGTTCATTTGATACATTCTCCGTATCTTATTCCATTTGTTCGTCATGCTTTGGTTGAAAACATTTTTCCTTAGTCCTTTTTGTTTTAATGGTTTCTTTCTAGCTTTTAGGATTGCATTTCCAATTGTTTGATTTTTCCACAATGAACAAACAATTTGCCTCCAAATGCCTGTCAATATTTTTCTCTGTCAGTTGGAAGCTAAGCAAATATTCTTTCTCCTTCTCATCAGCTTCATTAAGCTGCAGACTGTGAACATATGGTTTATCTTTGTTTATGTAGTTCTTCTTCCTCTGCATTACTCTTGTACTTTGCTCAAATTCTACTTTCAATATTTCTAAGCAGAACACTTACTGTCCATTGTTCTCTTATGCAGTTAACTAAGACACCTCACTCTCCTTGTCAAAAAGTTTCAATTGTTTAAAATTTCACTCATTACAATCATAATTTCAAATTTTTGATTGTTTTTACTTTGATTCAGAAATCCAAACAAAATTGCCACTAACATCACAAATTTTAGTCATTTCATTAAATTTATCTCAGGTCCAATTTCATCAGTTACTCTCATAAGCAGACTTCATGGCCTCAGAATGCATATTTCACTCCCCAGTATTGTTACAACCAAGTATGGAGTCCTTCTTTAGTTCTACAAATCCACACGTCACAACATAAGTATAAATGTTTTACCTAGTTACCAATGTGGCCAATTATATACTTTGTCTATATATAAATTTTAGAATACAATGATCTATCAATAAAGTTTTATTAATAAAAGGAAACAAAATTAGTGATTTTTTTGTGAAAATGAGGTGATAGTGTCATGGCAATGCCACTGGACTAAAAAACCAAAATGACATGATTTCAAAATCTGCTGTGGAAGATGGTGAAATTTGAAAGCAATAAAGTGTGGAATTAACAGCTGGTGTAATGGAGACCATGTAACCATTGTTAATTGTTGTAAAAATATATTTGTTCACTTTAGGAATGTCCTTTAGGAAACAAAATCAGTCATGGTAACTTGGTCTGGCCGACATGTGATTATAGATTCAGAATTATTGTAGCCAACTCTTCATCCTATTATAAAATAGAGCAGCATGGCATTCAATTGCATGAAACCTCTATGAAGTCAAAACAAAGCAATGGATTCAGATAGCCCACCCTGCACTAACTAACAATGTCAAATTCAGCCCTCTCAATCTTGCAAAGTCATCTTTACTAACATTTGGGAACTTGTTCTGAATTTGGAGAGATGCTTTGCAGTCTAGTCAAAGAACAGCCTGTATAACCATACTTACAGAATCACACCTTACAGAAAATGTCCCAGACACCACCATCACTATTTCTGGGTGCGTCCTTGTCCCAGTAGCTAGACAGGCTGTTTAGAAGTTGTGGCATTGCCGCATAAATACAGGGAGGATTTGTCCTGGATGTCTTCAACTTTGAGTCTGGACCCCATGGAGCCTCAACGCATCAGGTCAAACAAGAACATTGAAACCTCCTGTTAATTACCACCCACCATCCCACATCAGCTGAGGAATGAATACAAATACAACACTACCACTTGCCACCTTTACCAGTCCACTCTTTTTATCAGCAAAGTATGCAAATGGGTTTGGTAACGCTAGCAAGCAGTACTTACAAAGTAATAAGCTGCTCACTGACACCCAGTTCGATTCTTTTAGGGTCACTCGGTCCCTGACTTCATTACATTCTTGGCCCAAATGTGGACAAAAGAGCTGAACTCTAGAGAGTGATTTGATTAACTACATCATTAAGGATCCCTGCAAATTTGGTGTCATTACCTTGCACAAAGCATATGGTTGTTTAATAGAACCCCTACAGCGTGGAATCAGGCAATTAAGCTCAACAAGTCCACAGCAACACTCTGAAGAGCATCCCACCCAGACTCACCACCACTACCTAATCCCTGCATTTCTCAAGGCTAGTTCACCTGAACTACACATCTCTGGACACTATGGGGAATTGAGCTTGGCCAATCCACTTAACCTGCAAACCTTTGGACTGTGGGAGGAAACCAGAGCACCTGGAGGAAACTCACACAGATACAGGGAGAATGTGCAAACTCCACACAATCACCCAAGGCTGGAAGTGAACGTAGGTCCTTGGTGCTGTGAGACAATGGTGCTAACCACTGCACCACCATGCCAACCTTGCATCAATAATCACAATGTGAGGACATCATGCAACCATCTTCAGCTACTTCATCAATGACCTTTCCTCCATCATAATGTCAGATTTTGGGATTGCACAATGGACAGCACCATTCATGATTTCTCAGATACTGAAGCAGTCAGTTTTCATACACTGCAAGACCTGGAAAATATTGAGGCTTAGACTGGTAATGGCAAGCAACATTTGGAACATATAAGTGCAACTCAATGGTCACCTTCAACAAGAGAAAATTGTCCCTCGATATTCAATACCACCACCATCACTAAATCTGCCACAGTGGGGTTTACAACTGACCAAAAACTGAACCAGGCTAGCCATATAAATATTATAGCTGAAAGAGCAGATCTGAGTTTAGGACTTCTGTCACCAGTAACTCACCTTCTGACTCACCAAATGCCAGGCCACTTCTACAAGACTCAAATAAAGAGTCTGATGGAATATTTTTGGTGAGGCGATGGGCTAGTGGTATTATCACTGGACTGTTAATCCAGAGGCCCACATAATGCTCTATGAATCCCACCATGGCAGATGGTGGAATTTGAACTCAGTAAATATCTAGACGGAGGAATCTAATTATGACCACGAATCTATTGTCGATTGTTGGAAAAAACTATCTAATTCACTAATGTCCTTTGGGGAAGGAAATTGCCATCCTTACATGTGATTCCAGACCCAAAGCAAGGTGGGTTGATTCTGAACTGCCCTCTGGGTAATTTGGGATGGGCAATAAATGCTGCCGAGCCAGCAATTCCCTTATCCGGTGAATGAATTTTTTACAAATAAATATAAAATACTCCCCAGTTACCGGATGTTTGCAGCTCCAACAAAACTCAGGGTACTCTATACCATTCACATCAAAGCAGTCAGTTAGTTCAGCACAACATCCACCACATTTAATATTTAATCCCTTTGCAAATTCTCCACCAAGTCTCACACCATCTTGACTTGGGAGCCAAGTTGCCATTCCTTCCCTGTTGCTGGGTCAAAATCCTGGAATTCCCTTTCTAACAGCATAGTGAGTGTCCCAAACCCACAAGAACTGTGGTAGTTTAAGAAGGCAGATCACCACCAGGTTGGTCTAGCCAGTGACATCCTCATCTATGAAGAATTTTTTTTTTAATGAGCTCTGAGTGTTTAAGGAACCTGCCAATATCCCTTTAAAAAAATCTTATTTCGGTAAAAGCTCTGGTACTGTCATCTCCATCAATATAGTATTCCAAATGAGGAATTCAGTAGGGAATCTATCATTGTTATTGCATTGTCTTTTCTGTAGTTTATGCATAGCAGGGAACTCCAGATGCTGGGTTCACTTGGGTGGTTTTCTAACGTATATTGTAATTTTGCTTTCACCTGAGCCTTTCTAGACCCGAGTGATAAGGATTCTGGATGTGAGTTTGCTCGCTGAGCGGTAAGGTTCATTCCCAGACGTTTCGTCACCTTTCTTTTTATTTGAAAAAATATACTTTATTCATAGAATGTACAAAAAATAAAACATTTATACACCTACCCAGTCATGCAAGCCGCTCCGGGTTACCCAGGGGGAACGTACACCAACTAAAGGAAAAAACGAAACAGAGAGGAAAAAAAGAAACAAAGCAAATACCCCGGCAGTCGTCACCCTGCACAGTCCCAGTTGGCCCCCTGACCAGTTGGGGAAGGCGCCAGCTGGGCCCAGTTACCAGATAGGGCCCTTTTTTTCTATTCTGGACGAGGGGGTTCATACGGTGGTCTTTCCCCACCGCGCCTTGGCGGCGGCTGCCCCAAGCTTTAGCGCGTCCCTCAGCACGTAGTCCTGGACCTTGGAGTGCGTCAGTCTGCAACACTCGGTCGGGGTCAGTTCTTTCAGCTGGCAGACCAGCAAGTTGCGGGCAGACCAAAGAGCGTCTTTCACAGCATTGATGGTCCTCCAGGCGCAGTTGATGTTGGTCTCGGTGTGCGTCCCCGGAAACAGCCCGTAGAGCATGGAGTCAGCGTCACGGAGCTGCTCGGGACGAACCTCGACAAATACCACCGCATCCCCCTCCAGACCTCCTGCGCATAGGCACACTCCAGAAGGAGGTGATCAACAGTCTCGTCCCCCCTGCAGCCACCTCGAGGGCAGCGTGCAGTGGCGCAGAGATTCCGGGCATGCATAAAGGATCTGACTGGCAGAGCCCCTCTCACGGCCAGCCAAGCAAAGTCCTTGTGCTTGTTTGAAAGTTCTGGCGATGAGGCGTTCTGCGAAACGACTTTGGCAGTCTGCGTGGGGAAACACACGACGGGATCCACCCTCTCCTTTTCCCGAAGGGTCCCAAGGATACGACGTGCTGACCACTGCCTGACGGCCTTGTGGTCAAAGGTGTTTTGTTTCAAAAATTTCTCCACGAAGGACAGGTGGTATGGAACGGTCCAACGACTCGGAGCGTTCCGCAGCAACGAGGCCAGGCCCATCCCTCGCAACACCGGGGACAGGTAGAACCTCAGTAAGTAGTGACACTTGGTGTTTGCGTACTGAGGATCTACGCACAGCTTGATGCAGCCGCACACAAAGGTAGCCGTCAGGGCGAGGGTGGCGTTCGGTACGCCCTTTCCCCCATTTCCCAGGTCTTTGTACATGGTGTCCCTGCGGACCCGGTCCATTCTCGACCCCCAAATGAAGTGGAAGATGGCCCGGGTGACCCGCAGCGGCGCAGGTCCAGGGAACAGGCCAGGCCTGCAACAGTACTGAAAGCCCCTCGCACCTGACAACCAGGTTCTTACCCGGGATGGAGAGGGACCGGAGCGTCCACCTGCCCAGCTTCTGCTTCAATTTGGTGATACGCTCCTCCCAAGTCTTAGTGCACGCCCCAGCTCCACCAAACCAAACACCCAGCACCTTCAGGTAGTCTGTCCTGACGGTGAAGGGGATGAAGGAGCGGTCGTCCCAGTTCCCGAAGAACATGACCTCGCTCTTAGCCCTATTGACTTTGGCACCCGAGGCCAGTTCAAACTGGGCGCAGATGTCCAATAGTCTACTCACCGACCGACGATCGGTGCAGAAGACGGCGACATCGTCCATGTACAGGGAGGTCTTGACCTGAAGGCCTCCGCTGCCTGGGATAGTCACGCCCTTCAGGCTCACGTCCTTCCTGATGGAGGCGGCGAAGGGCTCCACACAGCACACGAACAAGGCAGGAGAGAGCGGGCAACCCTGACTGACTCCAGATCTAACAGGAAAACTGTCTGATTCCCACCCGTTGATCGAGACTGCACTAACGATGTTGGCGCAGAGCAGCCGCATCCAATTGCGGATGCCCTCCCCGAACCCCAATTTGGAGAGGACGTCCCTCATGTAAGCATGAGAGACCCTGTCGAAGGTCTTCTCCTGGTCCAGGCTGACGAGGCAGGTGTCCACCCGCCTGTCCTGTGCGTAGGCGATCGTATCCCTGATGAGAGCGAGGCTCTCAGCGATCTTCCTGCCCGACACAGCACAGGTTTGGTCAGGGTGAATCACTGACTCCAGGACAGACCTGACCCGGTTAGCTATGACCTTGGCCAGGATTTTGTAGTCCACGTTCAAAAGTGAAATGGGACACCAATTATTAATTTCTTCCCTCTCCCCCTTCCTCTTGTAAATGAGGGTGATGATGCCCTTCCTCATGGACTTGCACATTTCCCCTGCCCGAATTGCACTATTGTACACCTCCAGCAGGTCCTGGCCGACCAGGCCCCACAGAGCGGAATACAGCTCGACCGGTAAGCCGTTGCTTCCGAGAGTCCTATTCCTCTCCAAGGACTTGAGGGCTCTGGTCAGCTCGTCCAGGGATATCGGCCGGTCCAGCCATTCCCTCGTGCCGTCGTCTAAGACCTCCGTGATAGACGACAGGAACGACTCGGAGGCCGTGCTGTCCGTGGGCTTCATGTCGTACAATCCGGCATAGAAGGATCTGATGATCCTCAAAATGTCGGGCCGAGACGACGTCACCGAGCCGTCGTCCTCCTTCAGCCGGCTGAGCACAGAGCTCTCTTTGTGCACCTTCTGAAAGAAGAAATGCGAGCACGTCTCGTCCTGCTCCACGGAGCGGACCCTGGACCGGAAGATTATCCGGGAGGCCTCCGCGGCGAAGAGTGAGTCTTGCTGGCCCCTCACCTCGCGAAGGTCCTCCGTGACATCGACCCCCATCAACTGCAGAAGGAGCAGGTTCTGCACCCTTTTCTGGAGTCGCGACAGCTTTCCCCGCCTCTCTCTCGCCTTCTGAACACACTTGAGGACAAAGAACCTCTTGATGTTCTCCTTCACCGTCTCCCACCAGTCGCCTGGAGACTCAAAGAGGGGTTTCACGGTTCTCCAACCGGCGTATTCCCTCTTAAGCTCCTCGACGTTCTCTGGGGTCAACAGAGTCGTGTTGAGCTTCCACGTCCCCTTGCCGGCCGGCTGGTCATCCTGTAAGTGACAGTCGGCCAGCAGGAGGCAGTGGTCAGAGAAGAACACCGGCTCGACGCCGGTGGACCTGACCGAGAACGTCCGTGACACAAACAGGAAGTCTATCCTTGAGCGGATAGACCCGTCTGGCCGCGACCAGGTGTACCTCTGCTGCGCTCCGTCTGCAGGGGTGCTGAAGACGTCGAGCAGCTTGGCATCCTTCAACGTGCCCATCAGGAATCTGGACGTGACGTCCAGTTGACTCCCCCCACCCACTGTCCCCACGCCGGATCTTCCATCTGCATCAATGATGCAGTTGAAGTCTCCGCCTAGGATGACCGGCCTGGACGTAGCGAGCAGAGGTGGAAGCCGCTGCAGGATGGCCAACCGCTCACTCCGTACCGCTGGGTCGTACACGTTGATCAGCCTCAGGGGAGTGTTCCTATAGGTGACGTCAGCCACTAGGAGGCGCCCCCCCCCACCACCTCCTGAACTTGAGAGATGGTGAAGTTGAGCCCCCGCAGCAGAATAGCCAGGCCCGAGGAGCGACAGTCGTTACCCCCCGACCAGATCGAAGGCCCAAAGGTCCAGGCGCCGGACCATTTCCCATACCTGCCGAGGTGCAGTATCCCGCACTCCTGCAGAAACAGGAGGTCCGCCTTGATGGTGGTCAGGTAGGCCAACGTGGACACACATCTTGTGGTTGACTTAACGCTGCGCACATTAATGCTCGCAACTCATACCCCCATTGTGGGCAGTGATCGCAATACCCTCCCCAAGTCCAAGGTCCAGCCTCTCCATCTGTCCCTTCACGCCCATTGCCCGGGCTAACTGCTGGACGCTCTCCGGGCTCAGGAAACCGTCCGTGCTGCCTTCCGGGTGGTATCCCCCAGTCAGGGGTGCGGAGGCAGGAGGGTCCGGCTCCGGGTCAGGCTGGGGACGCGCTTTTTGCTCCTTCCCGCCTGGAAGTTCCAGGGGGCCCTCCAGTGCTCCAGCGGCACTTGACTGGGTGTCGGAGGGAGCCTCAGGACGCCTCCCATCACCTGGAAGCGGGGTGCTGCTTTCCTTCCCCCTCAAGATCTTTAACTTCTGCTTCGGGTGGGCCCTCTCCGAATCCCCCTCGTCAGAGGAGCTCTTATAGCCCCCCTGTAGCTGCCTCTTCCCGCCTGATGGTTGCGGTTCCTGGGCCCGTCGACGCACCTTCCTCCTCGCTTTCCGGACTGTTGTCCACTCTCCTGGGTCGCCTGTCGCCGCCTCCATCGACACCGGGTTGTCGGGGGGATCGGAGCCTGCAGGGGTGCTTTACTGGCCTCGCGCCCATCCTGCGGGGCTGGGCCCTCCTGCACGGCCTGGCCCTCCTGCACATTAGTGGGGTCCTTGCTGGGCCCTGGTGCCTTCCTCTCCTCCGGGGGGGCTGGCCCCGCATTGCCCCTGCCGGCGACCTGGGCGTAGGTGGTCCCCCGCCGCGGGCATGCCCGATAGAGGTGGCCCGCTTCCCCGCAAAGGTTGCAGCTTTTCTCTTGTGGGCAATCCTTTGCAAGGTGTCCCTCCTCCCTGCAGTTCCTGCAGATGGTGGCTTTGCAGTCGGCTGCCACGTGACCTGACCTACCACAGGCATGGCAGACTTTAGGTTGCCCTGCATAGGTCAGGGAGCCCTTGCTCCCGCCGATCGCGAAGCTGGACGGTGGGTGTACGACATTCCCATCCGCGCCCATCCTCAGCGTCACCTTGCCCTGCCTCTTACTCGTCCGGATGCCAAAGGGGCCCACGATGTCAGTTAGGTCCCCTTCCACCTTCACAGACCTTCCGAGGAAGGTCAGGACATCAACTGCTGGCACATGCGGGTTGTACATATGTACAGTCACCATACGGCTCCTCTGTGCTGGCATCACAAACAGCGGGACAGCGGTCAATACAGAGAGGGGGCCCTCACCTCCTTTCTCCTTGAAAACCTCCAGGAAGCGCTCGCAAAGCTTGGCACTCCTGAAGGTCACATCGTAAAAACCTCCTGCGGGGAAATCCTGCAGGCAGTAAATGTCCGCAGCAGCGAACCCACAACAGTCCAACAGGACCCTCTTCACAAAGAAGGTGCGGTCCACAGGTGCACCTTCATCCACCTTCTTTACAGAAACACGGATGGTGTTCCGGACCCCCTGACCTGGGGCACGAGCACTTGCCGCAGCCATCGTTGCAGGTTGGCTGCTCCCCTGAACCAGCGTTAGGCCGAAGCCAGCATTAAGATCCACTGGTCGCAAGGGTGCACAGCCAACCCAACGTCGTCCTTTCACCTCCAAGACAGCACTCTCCTCCTCTCAGTCCACAAGAGAGTGGGTCTTTATTGTGTTCCAGATGTAAGCTAGTTCACTGAGCTTGCCGGTTTTTTCCCAGATGTTTCGTCACCATTCTAGGTAACATCATCAGTGAGTCTCCGATGAAGCGCTGGTGTTATGTCCCGCTTTCTATTTATCTATTTAGGCTTCCTTGGGTTGGTGATGTCATTTCCTGCATTGGTGATGTCATTTCCTGTTTTTTTTCTCAGAGGATGGTAGTTTGGCTCCAAGTCAATGTGTTTGTTGATGGAGTTCCGGTTGGAATGCCATGCCTCTAGGAATTCTCGTGCGTGTCTCTGTTTGGCTTGTCCTAGGATGGATGTGTTGTCCCAATCAAAGTGGTGTCCTTCCTCATCTGTATGTAAGGATACTAGTGATAGTGGGTCATGTCGTTTTGTGGCTAGTTGATGTTCATGTATCCTGGTGGCTAGCTTTCTGCCTGTTTGTCCAATGTAGTGTTTGTCACAGTTCTTGCAAGGTATTTTGTAGGTGACGTTCGTTTTGCTTGTTGTCTGTATAGGGTCTTTTAAGTTCATTAGCTGCTGTTTTAGTGTGTTGGTGGGTTTGTGGGCTACCCTGATGCCAAGTGGTCCGAGTAGTCTGGCAGTCATTTCGGAAATGTCTTTGATGTAGGGGAGCGTGGTTATGGTTTCTGAGCCTGTTTTGTCTGTTTGTTTGGGTTTGTTGCTGAGAAATCGGCGGACTGTGTTCATTGGGTACCCGTTCTTTTTGAATACACTGTATAGGTGATTTTCTTCTGCTCTTCATAGTTCCTCTGTGCTGCAGTGTGTGGTGGCTCGTTGGAATAATGTTCTGATGCAGATTTGTTTGTGGGTGTTGGGATGGTTGCTCCTGTAGTTCAGTATTTGGTCCGTATGTGTTGTTTTCCTGTAGACGCTGGTTTGAAGTTCCCCATTGGCTGTTCGCTCGACTGTGACATCTAGGAATGGCAGTTTGTTGTTGTTTTCCTCCTCTTTTGTGAATGTTATGCCAGTAAAGGGTATTATTGATGGTCTTGAAGGTTTCCTCTAATTTGTTTTGTTTAGTGATGACAAAGGTATCATCCACGTAGCGGACCCAAAGTTTGGGTTGGATGATTGGCAGAGCTGTTTGTTCGAGTCTCTGCATTACTGCCTCTGCTAAGAACCCTGATATCGGAGATCCCATGGGTGTACCGTTGGTTTGTCTGTAGGTTTGTTATTGAAAGTGAAGTGGGTGGTAAGGCACAGGTCCACTAGCTTGATGATGTAGTCCTTGCTGATGAGGTTGGTGGTGTCTGATGTATGTGTCTTTGGTTCTTCTAATAGTGTCGTCAGTGTTTAGGTTGATGTTGACGGATGTGAACAGGGCTGTTACGTCAAAGGAGACCAATATTTCATCCTCTTCTACCTTGGTGTCTTTGATGGTGTTCAGGAATTCTTGGGTGGAGCGAATGGAGTGGCGTGAGTCATCTGCTAGGTGTTTTAGTCTTTGGTGTAGTTCCTTGGCTAATCTGTAGGTTGGTGTTCCAGGTAGCGAGACTATGGGTCTGAGGGGGGGCTCCTGGTTTGTGAATTTTTGGTAGTCCGTAGAAGCGTGGTGTGTTGGATCCATCTGGTTTCATTTTTTGGACGTCTCTCTTGTTTAATTCTCCAGATTTTTGAAGTTTTTTGAGTAAGTCTTACTCAAATGAAAACTAACCTTCCAGCTCAGCGAGCAAATTCACATCCAGAACCTCAACCTGAGCTATAAATCTTCTCAAAACTCGATAAGGATTCTGTTTTACAGGACAGTATTCTCTTACATCCACGTCATGTATGGCTAGGGTTATACACCCTGCTGTATTCCTATAGTTTCTTTTAAATTACATGAGCAATCTTGTTATGTCTTCCTCTGATTCATAGGAACATAGAAGCAGTAGTGGGCCATTCAGTCCGTCAAGCTTGCCACAATATTCTTCAAGGCTGATCAAACATTTCAATACTTTTTAACCACCCCAGCCTCATAACTCTGTTTGTGACTAGCGATCAGAAATCTATCAATCTCTACCTTAAACACTCTCAAAGATTGAGTTTTCATAGCCCTTATGTGGTAGAGAATTTCAAAAGCTCACAACGATCTGAGTAAAAATGTTTCTCCTGATCTTGGACCTATGTGGCATCCTCCTTATGATTAAATTGTGCCCCTGGTTCTTGACTCCCCAATCAAGGGAAAAATCTTACCTGCACCTTACCCTGTCTATCCCTGTAAATATTTTGTAAGTTTCAATGAGACACTCTCTCACTCTTCAAAACTCTGGAGAATACTTGCCCAGTTTTCTGAATCAATCTTCATACACAGCCCCGTCATTTCGGGAACAAGTCTAGAGAACTTTTGTTGCACTACCTCTATGACAATAATATCTTTCTTGAGACAAGGAGACCTAAATTACACACACAACTCCAGGTGCAGTCTAACCAAGTTTCAATTCAATTAAAGCAAGTCCAAACTCAAATGCTATTGCACATTAGCCTTCCTAATGGCTCACTGCACCTGTTTGTAAGCCTTCAGTGATTCATTGACACTCACAAGATAGCATAGGAAGATGGAGTTTCGGTCAACACTTATCAGTGACTGCGGTTGTAGGCTAATTTGTCTTTCTAATTATTAGTATCTTAACGGTTGTAACATTTTTGTGTTTTACATGTTGATAAACTTTTTTTAGTTTTATTTTGTAATTATGTATTTGCTACACAGGTAATCCAGAACCAGAAGTAACCTGGTACAAAGGAGACAAGCAGCTTACTAAGGTTCTTGGAGTTCTTAAATATGAAGTGGTTAAGGATGGCCAGGTTCACACACTCAAACTATACAGGTGATTGGCTGACCTGCATGGTAGTGGTGGAAAAAAACTTCATGTATTTTAATTTTATGACAGATCTTGATAGATGTGCAGGCCCAGAAATTCAATGTATCACCACATGCAACATTCAAACACTAGGCAGCTACATCACCAATATGCCAAGCAAGAATAACCTCTCTGTGCTGGCATTAGACTATTGACTTTTTTTGTGCCTTCTCAATTGCATCTTAACTTTTTTTAAAAAATTACATGCTGACTAGATTTGTACTCTTAACTTTGGTTAAACATAAGTTATACATATGTTTCACATAACTTCTCTGATTTTAAATTTTATCACTGTACAAATGAACTCAGTGCTTTCCTTGTGCCCATATTAACCTATGTCACTACTTTTTAATTTTTAATAAACTACAATTTAGGGGTTTTTGTTACTAACATTAATGGACAAATGATTAATATATTTATAGTACATTTCTTTGTCCAGTATTTTAACACCTACACATAAATATTGAGAATAATTTTATACAAACGCCTTAAGTGTTTATTCACCATCACTTTAATTAGGAGCTATATCACTGCTCCTTTCTTGTTGCTGGAACAAAATCCTGAAATACTTTCCTAATAGCACTATGAGTGTCTTACACCCAAAGACTGCAGTGGTTCAAGATGACAGCTCACCAACACGTTTTCAGTACAATTAGGGATGGACTATAAATGCTGGTCTTGCCAACCAAGCTTACATCCCATGCAGGAATAAAATGATTCATGGGTTTCTGGACTGTTCTGTTGAATTTGCCTCTTGTAGAATCTTCCTGCTGTTCAGATTGAAATAACTATTAAGGGGTTTTAAAATATTGTTAAATTTATCTGGCTATGATTTAACTCATCAGCTATTGTTCTTATGAATTATAATGTAACAAAAACAGAAATTGCCAGCAAAACTCAGCAGGTCTGGCAATATCTGTGGGGAAAAGAGCAGATTTAACATTCTGAGTCTTGTGACTCTTCGTCAGAACACAGATGCTGCTGGACCTGCTGATTTTCACCAGCAATTTCTGCTGATGTTTCAGATCTCCAGCATCCACGGTTCTTTGTTTTATTTAACTTGTTGTCTAACATTGAAGCAATTACGTACCTCAAAAATCCAGTTTTAGTTTTGATTCCTCCAATGATCTGAGGAAGTATAGTATAGAATCTGTGGGTTTTCTAAACTTTCTATGCAATGCACTTGATGTTCTAAATTTACTTTACAGTATTGGAAGCTTCTCCACTATGATCGGTCTTGCATTGTCTTCCCCTGCTAGGCTGATATTTCTTTTAAAGACATTAAAAACTGCCTTACTGTACTTTACCTAAATAATTTCTTTCTTGCTTGGTTCCGAAGATCAAATATTTGCAGCCACTTTTTGATTTCACATTTCTTTTCTGTCTTGTGTGTAATGGCATCAGCATTGGGATTGGTTTTTTTTATTTTAAGTTGCTTTCTCTTGGAACTGTATTTACCTGCCTAGTGCTGTATTAAATTGATTTTTTTAAAAAATCCTGTTTGGGAGTTGCTCAGTAGTTTCTTGAGCTTTGTTTGATTCTTTTGCCTTGAAGTCTGTGAATGCTGGATTAGAATTTCCTTCATCGACCACCATCCTGTTTATTATATCCTGAATGTCTTTGTAAATCCATTTTGTGACTTTCTTTGCATTAAGCAATTTTGGATTTTTCCTACAATCTTTTCCTGACGTCTGCAGTTTTGGTGCCACTTTCACCAGGCCTGACTATCCAAAGTTCCCTGTGGTCCTTCACAGCTGCCGTAATGTTTGCATACTTGGCTAATCTAAGTCAGGAGAGATTCCTGAGCCTTAAATAGTGACTAGCCTGTTACACAATAAGAAACAACAGACAGCTTGAACCCATTACTGGTCCTTTCTCTTAAGTCTCTCTATCATGTAATCTCTGACACCATCACAATGGAAGATGCCATTCACACTGTCCCAATCAATAACCTTTTCAAATGTGTGTCTTACAGTTTCATCAATTACATGCTGTAATAAAAGCAAAAGTTGGTGTTGTAACAGGAATTGAATTAGGTGGTATTGTTAGGGGGAAGACTACAGTTCAGTGAGATTGCAGGGATGTAAATGTTTCAAGTTCAGTCTGATAGATTTCAGAGGTGAATGGCATTAGTGGCAAGACTATGGAACCTGCATGGGAGGGTAAAGATAATAGCTAAATGTTTCCCAATGCTAAAATAGAAAAAATTCTGGCTGATTCCAGATTCCACAATAAACTTTGGTATTTCCAACTTCCTGCATATTCAAGTTCAGTACTTGGAGTAGAAAAACAATATGGCATAATGGGTAAGGAACTTTTGTTGTGAAAAGAAACTGGAGAAGCTGGGAGTGTCTTTAGAGCAGAGAAGGTTAAGAAGAAATTTGTTTGAGGTGTTCAAAATCGCCAACAGTTTTGATACAGAAAATAAACTGTCAATAACTGGAGGACCAAACTTTTAGCTGCTTGGCAGAAGAACCAGAGCTATTGCGATGAAATTATATTTTACACAAGCACATTGAAATTTACGTACATGATTTGAAAGGCTGGCAGATTCAGTGGAAACATTTTTTTAAAAATTCTGATAAGTGTTTGAAAGGAATTAGAACATGGGGCTGTGAAGACAGAGCAGAGAAGTGTGATTAATGGTACAACTCTACCATGAGCTGACATAGATGTAGTGGGCCAAATGGTGTCCTTCACTGTTCTGTCATTGTATGATTCTACAATTTTGGCATCCCCTCACATATAAATCGCCTTCTTCTATGTCTCAACACCCAGTCATGTTTCTTGATAAAATATCTCTTCTCAGATTCTGTTTACCCTCTGATTTGATATCCACAGGTCAGATGCTAAAATGTAGTTTAACTAATACTCAAGAACTCCATGTAATCTTGTGATCTAATGTTATTCTCAGAAATTTTTTATGCGTCTTTGCACGTGGAAAATTCCTAAGGCAGCCGTAACTTTCTTCTAAAATATACTTATCAGTAACCATATCTATTTCCAAATTGTACACCATGTGCTATAAATAGAGAACATGCCTGCCATATGTAGAGTAAACCACCTGTTGACTTTTGGCTGTAAGGTATTGACTTAAGTTTGGCATCAATTTGTCAAAAATATAGTGAGATTCAACATTTCTTTTGCCCTGAATTGAGGCCTGAAATAAGCAGTATGGTAGGACCATAGGCCCAAAGGCTGTACTTGGGTTTCAGGCCATGCCAGCAAATGCTGGTCAGCTGCAGATGCCAAGGAGATGATCAGAGGCAGCTTAGCAGTTCCATAAGGATAAATATGAGCTGATCAACTTGAGAGAGCAAACCTCGAGTAAGTCCAGGGAGGGGGAGGTGATGATTGGAATGGTGGTTGAATGAGGATCAGCAACAGTCTACGAGACTATACTGTTGCTCTATCGGCTTTCACAGTCAGAAGTTTCCTTTTATTGTTTTGGTGATAGTCCCTGACCTTCTTCAGAACCACTGATTAGTTCAGTCCCAGGTAGGGAGTCTGAAACTGGCATTAAATGTCCTACTTTTTGAACAAAGGGCCTACTGCTCATCTAAGGCATAGGACATGACTATTCATCTTGGATCCACCAACAACTAGATGGTTGAAACACTTCCTGAATTGAAAATGCACATTATCTAATTCCATTTTCTAATCCAGTATATTTCTCTCCAAAGAATTTCTGAAATTTAGTAAGACTAAGACATCATTTTTATAACCAGTTCTACAGGACTTGACCATAGGATATGAGAGTTCACAGGCTGTGGGGTCTTCCTCACATCAAGCTTCTGTTTGTTCTTTGTTAGATCATAGAATCATAGAATTCCTATAGTGTGGAAACAGGCCCTTCGGCCCAACAAGTCCACCCCGGCCCTCAGAGCATCCCACCCAGACCCATCCCTCTATAACCCACCAGATCTACACATTCCTGAACAATATGGGCAATTTAGCATTGCCAATCCACCTAGCCTGGAGTAACCAAAAATTCACAAACTTGTGATTTCCCGTGCTTCAACTATTTATCCATTTTCCCCTTAAACATCTCTTCGCCTTAACTTCTCCTTCCGACGTAATATCCCTCGTTTCAGAAACACGTTTATTGAACATTTTCCTCACTCTTAAATAATGAGTTTAAATTGACGGTCATTTGATTTAAACCCGGCACAAGACTGCCAGTACCACCAGATGTGATACTAAGCGAGATTTTCTGAACAGCCTTCCGTTCCTTTACCCTTTTACAACGTGCATGTTACACTTGCTTACAACATCTTCAACACGAGGCAACTACAACTCGTATAATCTGGTGGGTGGTGAACTCTCTGGTGAAGCCCCACCAGTTGTAATATGGATCACTTGACGACCATTTCATTGAGCTGCTGGGATTGGGGTCTCGCCGCTAATCCGATCCACCCAATTTATGAGAATCGAACCTTTTCAGCCAGACCCACCTCTTGCAAAGCAGTTCAGTGTCTTACTTCCAACTAAGTTTTGGGCTGTGCACCTTAGCCGTTGGCCCATTTTAAAGGGATGTGTCTTGGCGCACAAGATTACATTACCGCACTGGCAAAGGGTTGTCAGGTGATGCCAAAGTATGGATTATAACTGGGAATGTGAGCTCTAAATGTGAATTCGGGACTGAAAACGTGCTTCTTGTACATCAAGCCGCCGGTTGGCCACACGCAGCTTTTCCTCAATGACTGTTCCAAAGCAAAGTAACATTTCGTTGACTTCCAGGTGCACAGAAGACGACGCCGCCATTTACCAAGTATCTGCCACAAACTCCAAGGGAATTGCCATCTGCTCCTCGCTCTTACAAGTGGGCTCGGTCACGGCAGCTCAGGTCAGGGAAAAAATGATGCAGGAGTTCAAAGCGAGAAACGAAGCCAAGAAGGCGCCAGAATCAGATGGTCCGATGAGCGGGAAGCGTTGCTGCGAAAGCTCGACCGATCGCCTTACAAACTCAGCTGCGAGCCTCTCGGCTGGAAATCCAGGCGCGCCCTCCAGGGAAGGGGAAGGGGACAGGCGGCGGGGAGGATGCCGGGATGCTGCAATCTCTCCTGGCTTTACCCGCGCCCGGCCGATGGGCGGGCTCACCGAGATCAGCCCTTCGGCAGCTGCCCCCCGACTCCCAAATACGGGCAGGAAGCCCGGCCAGGAGCAGGGAGAGGGCGCCGGGGGTCCCCTCCCGCCGGGGGCGTGGGCTGGAGGAGGAGGCGGCGGCAGCAGCTTCGAGAGCGGCCGCACGGGGTCAGGGAGGCGGCCCGCCATGGACGAGGGCTGCGAGGACGAGTACTACTTGGACTTTCTGGCGTGCTCGGATGTCCTGAGAGACGAGGACAAGGCGCGATGGCAGCACCGCCTGGGCTGTCCGTGTCCTCTCCTCCTCGTCCCCGAGAACTGCCTGACCCAGGGTGAGGCTCCAAACGTGGCGGTGACCGGTGCGTGTCCTCAGGGACTGAGAGGCGCCGGGGCAGGGAGACCAGCAGCCGGGGCCATCCTTGCAGCCGACGGCTCGGATCCCGGGCATTCTCCTCCCCCACGCCGAGCGACGGACGGCGGCACTCCGACCCCGGGGGCGGTTCGCCACACGGAGAGCAGGCTGGCCCCAAACCACCGCCAGCATCCTGTCAGCCCTCCACCCGACCTGGGAAAGAACTCAACTCCGTCTGCACAGCCGGCAGCTGGCGATCGTGGGGGACTAGGAGGAGCGCGAATGGGTTCTGAGGACAGCACTGACCATTGGAGTGTCAGGGTAGGCTCATAAACCTCGAACTCTTTGATCTGCACATTAAAAGCCGATATAACCACAGGACGGTTTACACCTTTTCTGAAACATTGCGCTTCAGGCTTTTTTAAAATTACCTTGCTTAGATGATCAATACACCGATAAAAGAACTGATCTTTATAAGGGATCGATTTAGTGCCGCACGTTATCGTGCGCCGAAGGAATTAAGAGTTTAAGTCACTGTCTAACAAACACTTGTGGGTGAGTAGATTTAGGGTTGTAATCAATGTTGTCCAACTGCATTCCCATTAAATGTACAGGTCTTCAAAATATTATCCGAATCAAAGCATATATGTCTTTCCAGATGTTCGGCAGGAGTACTTCGCATGGCACAAAAAAAGACCATTCAACCCAACCTGTACATCCAGGCATTTATAAAAACTGAAAGAAGTGTGGATGCTGTAAGTCAGGAACAAAAGCAGAAGTCGCCTGAAAAGCTCAGCAGGTCTGGCAGCATCTGTGAAGGGAAAAAGACTCAACATTTCAAGTCCGATGACCCTTCCTCATCCACTCCCTGTGGTAGTCATAAGAACGTAAGAAATAGGAACAGGAGTAGGCCGTCTGGCCTGTCAAGTCTGCCCCTCCATTTAATAGGATCGTGTCTAATCCCAAATTCCTCATGTCCACTTTCCAGCCCTTTCCCATAACACTTGATTCCCCTACTGATCAAGAATCTGTCTATCTCAGCCTTAAATAAACACAAGGACTCTGCCTCTGCAGCTTTCCAAGGCAAGGAGCTCCAAAGATTCACAACGATCTGAGAGAATAAATTTCTCCGCATATCAGTCTTAAATTGGTGCCCTTTCATTCTGAGACCAAGCCCTCGGGACCAAGATTGTCCCAAAAGGCGAAACATCCTCTCAGCATTTACCCTGTCAAGTTCCTTAAGAATCCTCAATGTTTCAGTGAGATAACGTCTCATTCTACTGAATTCCAATCAGTTGAGCCCTGTTTAACCTTTAATTGTATCACAATCCTCATGAACCTTCTCTGAACTGTGTCCAGATAAATACCTTTCCTTAAGTAAGGCGACCAAAACTGCTCACAATACTCCAGATGTGATCTCACCAGCATCTTATACAGTTGCTAATCTTACCTACTCTTACACTCTAACCTCCTTGAGTTAGGGGCTAATATTCCTTAGCCTTTCTTATTAGCTGCTTACCTTTGCCCTAGCTTTCTGTGTTACATGCACAAGTACCTCAAGTCCCTTTGTGCTGCAGCTTTCTACAGTTTTTCTCTATTTGAATAATACTTTGTTGTTTTCTTCTCACTTCCAAAACGAAAAATTCCACATTTCACCTCATTACACACCATTTGCCAATTTTTTTGCCGACTTACTTAACCTATGATACTTCCCCCTAAACTGCACCTCGCAGTTGCAAACCATTTCAAGACCCCTTCCATTCCTTAGATGACATGTCCATCCTGGGCGTCTTGTAGTGCCACAATGATGCCACCCGAAGGTTGCAGAAACAGCAACTCATATTCCGCTTGGGAACCCTGCAGCCCAATGGTATCAATGTGAATTTCACCAGCTTCAAAATCTCCCCTCCCCCCACTGCATCCCAAAACCAGCTCAGGTCATCCCCGCCTCCCTAACCTGTTCTTCCTCTCACCTATCCCCTCCTCCCACCTCAAGTCCTACCTCCATTTCCTAACTACTAACCTCATCCCGCCCCCTTGACCTGTACATCCTCCCCAGACTGACCTATCACCTCCTTACCTCCCCACCCATACTCACCTCTCCATCTATCTTCTCCTCTATCCATCTCCAGTCCGCCTCCCCCTCTCTCCCTATTTATTTCAGAATCCTCTCCCCATCTCCCTCTCTGATGATGGGTCTAGGTCCGAAATGTCAGCTTTTGTGCTCCTGAGATGCTGCTTAGCCTGCTGTGTTCATCCCGCTCTAAACTTTGTTATCTCGGATTCTCCAGCATCTGCAGTTCCTATTATCTCTTCCCTGTAAACTGTTTGTATCCTTCTAGCAACCTGCCTTTCCACCTATTTTTCTGTCATCTGCAGTTTTGGCTATAATACATTTACTTCCATCTGATAAACAGCTTGGGACCCAAAACTGATCCCTGTCAAACCTCATTGGCTATAGGTTACCAACCTTAAAAAGAATCACTTATCCATGTTCACTGTTTTCCACCCATTTGCCAATTCTCTACCCATGCCAATATACTATCTCTGACACTGTTGGCTCTTATTTTATGACTTAAGTTTTCTTGAGATAGTAAATTCAACAATCTCTTTGAGTAGGGATTATTTTGAATTCTCTATTGGATTTCTTGATGACTACCTAACTTGGCTTTCCCACAGGAGGAAACAGTTTCTCTATATCTGATTCATCAAAACGTGTCATAATCTTGATCTTTCACCCACAACCCCAGGTCAGACAACTGATTTAGACATTAGGACTATACAGACCTTCCCAGAGCTTTGTATGGCTTTCCCCTGACCAAGCATAGTTCACCACTTTTGGAATCATGTTACATATGTTCATGCTTCACCTTCCTGATAGAACAGGTGAGTTGGCATGCTTTTACGCCCACTGCATGGGATGGTGGGATCTCACCATTGTTGGCCAGTGAAAGCCTTCACCTTCATTGTGCCATAAGTGTCTATGGCACTCTGTGATTCAGGCGCATTTTCAATTCCTCGGTCCATGTTTTAAGACAGATTGAGTTGACTGTTGACAACACCTGGCAGCTTGAGATCTTCCAGCTCAGCTGTGAGACACAGAAAGGGCACGATGAGGACACGTCAAAGGCTGGAATTCTGGTGTTAACTCCCAAAAGCTTGTTCAACATCTGCGAAGAACAAGTCAAGGGTGTGAATGGATACTCTCCACTATACTGGATGAATGTGTCTCCATAACACTGAACAAAGTCAACACAACAGAAAAAAACAGTTCTACCTTTCCTCCTAAACCCTTCATTCCAAAAATCAACAAGGTGAACTTTCTCTGATTGCTTTCAATGCAGGTATATTCTTCCCTAAGTAAAGAGCCTAAAACTGAATTACAGAAACAAAATTTGTACAATGCACAAAAAAGTCCGTTTTTGCCTGATTGCCATTCTCCTCCCTTTTCCTGTCAAGCCTGCACATTAGGTGATTTTTTTAAACAAAACAATGCCCTCTTGAATGACCTGATTGAACTGTCTCCGCCATACTACCAGGCAATTCATTCGAGACCCTAATTACATGGTTTACAAAAAAGATTTTTTTTCATTTAGAGATTATAAGAACTGCTGATGCTGGAATCAGGGATAACACAGTGTGGAGCTGAAGGAACACAGCATGTTGAAAGTCAACATTCCTGCTCCTCTGATGCTGCCTGGCCTGCTGTGTTCCTCCAGCTCCACGCTGTGTTATCTTTTTTTTCTCATTTACTTATTTTGCAAATTATTTTATACCTGTACCCTCTTGTTCTTTTTATAAGTGGAAATAATTTCTCCCTACATGTTCTGCCCAGATTTTTAAAAATTCAATCATATCTCCTCTTAGCCTTCCCTTCTAGAGAAGGAAAATAGACCTAAATTCTCTAATCTGTCTTCAAAACTAAAGTTTCTCATCCCTGGAACCATTCTTGTAAGTCTGTCTAGATTCTCTCCAATGCTTCACATCATTCCTAATTACTCCAGGTGAAGTCAAACTAATATCTATTAAAGCTTCAACATAACTTCTTCCTCTTGTACTCCGTAATACCTTAACACAAAGGAGCAGAAGTAGGCTATTCGGCACATCAAGTCTGCTCCACCATTCAATAAGATCATGGCAAACCTGATAACCCTCCACTCCACTCCCCCTTCTTGTTCCCCATAAGCCTTGACACCCAGCTGAGTAAAAATCTATCTCGACCTTGAACGCGACCCAACAGCTACAGCCTCTGTGGTAAAGAATATCATAAATTCACTACCTTCTGAGAGAAGAAAGTTTCTTCTCATCTCTGTCTTAAAAGGGTGACCCCTTATTCAGAGATTATGCCACTGGATCCTACACTGTCCCACAAGGAAAACAACCTTTCTGCATCTAACATGTCATGTACGGCAGATGGAGTTCAATCTGGATAAATGCAAGGTATTGCATTTTGGTGGAATAAACAGGGATAGGACTTATACAATTAATTATATAGCCTAAATTTTTTTTTAGAGCAGAGGATCATATGGATTTGCGTACATAATTCTTTGAAGTTTGCGTCACATGTAGACGTACAAAAAGGCATTCAACATATTTGCCTTCATTGCTCAGTCATTTAAGTATAGAACTTGGGAAGTCATTGTTGAGGTTATACAGGACATTATTGAGGCCTCTTCTGGAATACTGTGTTCAGTCTGGTTGCCCAGTTACGAGAAGGATATCATTAAGCTGGAGAGGGTCCAGAAGGGATTTACCAAAATGTTGCTGGTTTTGGAAGGCATGAGTTATAAAGAAAGGCTGGACAGGCTGTGACTTTTTTCACTGGACTGTCGGAGTTTGAGAGGTGACCTTAGATAAGTTCATAAAATCATGAGGGGTGTAGGAAGGGTTAGCAGTGGTTGTCTTTTCCTTAGGGCAAGGGCTTTCAAGACTAGGGGGCACATTTTTAGACAGGAGAGAGATTTGAAAAAGACATGAAAGGCAAATTTATCACACAGTGCTAAGTTCGTATATGGAATGAGCTTCCTGAGGAAGTGGTGGATGTGGGTACAATTACAATGTTAAACAGACATTTGGGTAAGTACACAATAAGGATAGGTTTGGAGGGATATGGGCCAGGAGCAGACAAGCGGGACTAGTTTAGTTTGGGATTATGTTTGGCATGGACTGGTTGGACCGAAGGGTCTCTTTCCCTGCTGTGTGACTCTATGACCGTATGTCTTTGACCCATTACTGATTAAACATCTGACTATCATCTTTTTAAATTTCCTTAATATCCCTGCATCCACTGAATTCTATGGTAATGAATTCCACAGATTCATGAACCCTTTCAGGGAAATAATTTCTCCTCTTCTCTGGTTTACATCTGATATCCCTTATCCCAAAACTATGACCCCTGTACACTGTACTCCAGCTGCGGTCTGACTAATGCCTTGTATAGTTTTGGCAAATCCTTTCCATTTTTACACTTCATTCCTTTTGAAGTAAATGCTGACTCTGCTTGGTCATATTAAATGCTGTGCTCTTCAATGCCTCCATTAAACCTATCACCAACACACTTCCAGGGTATGCATTTCAGGTCCTAACCAGTTGCTATGTGAAAAATTTCTCCTCATGACTGCATTAGTTCTTTTGACAAATATCTTAAATCTGTGTGTTCTTGTTCTCAATTCTTCCACCAATGGGAATAGTTATTCCCTATCTACACTGTTTCGACACCTGCTGATTTTGAATAAATTTATCAAATCTCCTCTCAACGTTCCCTTAGAAATGTATAAACATAGTAACAGGAATAGGCCATTCAGCTCCTCTAGCCACCCACTCTTAACCATATCAGATCATCTACATCAGTACTATTTTTCTGGGCCATCCCTATTTTCCTAAATGTCATTAATATCTAATATGCCTATCAATTTCTGCATTTAACATTTCAATGACTGAGTTTCCACAGGTCCCTGAGGCAGAAAATTTTTAAAATTTCGCTATCCTTCAAATTGAAAACATTCCTCCTCATCCCAGTCCTAAGTGGTTTGCTCCTTATTCTGAGCCTGTTCCCTAGTTTAAAACCTGTCCCAGATGGGGCAACATCTCTTCAGTATCCAGCTTTTCTAGCCCATTAAGAATTTTGTAAGTTGCAATGAGCCCAACTGTCGTTCTTTTAAACTCTGACTTTGTCATCTCAATATAATTTTCATCAAGCAAAACAGTTCCAACTTCTTCAAAAAAGAACTGAAAGAACCACAGACGCTGTGATTCAGGAGTGAAAAAACAGAAGCTGCAGGAAATACTCAGCAGATCTGGCAGTATCTGTGAAGAGTAATCGGTTCTAAGGAAGGATCTCTGGATCCGAAACATTAAATTTGATTTCTGTTCACAGATGCTGCCAGACCTGCTAAGCTTTTCCTGCAACTTCTGTTTTTGTTTCCAATTTCTCCAATCTATCTTCGTAACTGTAATTCCAAAATCTTGGAACCATACACATGAATCTTTTTTGGACTCTCTAATGCCTTCATATCTTTTCTAAAGAGTGGCCAGAAATGAAACAGTTCTCTAGTTGAGACCAAATCGGTGTTCTGTACAAATTTAACATCATTTCATTTGTTTCTAACTCTGAATGCCATTAATGAAACCTGTGATACTGGGCACTTAACTGAAAATCCCTGATGAGTTTGAGAGAGAATTCAACGACTTATGCACAGATACACACATTTAACTTTGTTCCTGCACTCTCTTCAGAATTATACGCTTTATTTCAATCATGATGTGGAGGTGGCGGTGTTGGACTGGGATGGACTAGGTCAGAAGTCACATGAGTACCAGGTTATAGTCCAACCATTTATTTGAAATCACAAGATTTGGAGTGTTGCTCCTTCATACTATAAACTGGTATTCATATGACTTCTGAGATAGTAGGAACTGCAGATGCTGGAGAATCTGAGATAACAAGGTGTAGAGCTGGATGAACACAGCACGACAAGCAGGATCAGAGGAGCAAGAAAGATGATGTTTCGGGCCTAGGCCCTTCTTCAGAAATGGGGCGGGGATGGGGGTTCTGAAATAAATAGGGAGGGGGGGAGGCGGATGGAAAATGGATAGAGGAGAAGATAGGTGGAGAGGAGACAGACAGGTTAAATAAGCGGGGATGGAGCCAGGAAAGGTGAGTGTAGGTGGGGAGTTAGGGAGGACGAACAGGTCAAGGGGCTGGGATGGGGCTAGTAGTTAACACCTACGGAACACCTACGCTCAGTTTACACTAAACAACTGCACCTCCCAGTCGCGAACCATTTCAAATCCCCCTCCCATTCCTCAGATGACATGTCCATCATGGGCCTCCTGCAGTGCCACAATGATGCCACCCGAAGGTTGCAGGAACAGCACCTCATATTCCGCTTGGGAACCTTGCAGCCCAGTGGTATCAATGTGGATTTCACAAGCTTCAAAATCTGCACACGCCACCCCCCCCCCCCCCCCCACCCGCCACCACATCCCTAAACCAACCCAGCTTGCCCCCACCTCCCTAACCTGTCCTTCCTCCCAGCTATCCCCTCCTCCCACCTCAACCCCCACCCCCATCTTCGACCAACTAACCTCATCCCGCCTCCTTGACCTGTCTGTCCTCCCTGGACTGACCTATCCCCTCCCTAACTCCCCACCTACACTCACCTTTACTGGCTCCATCCCCATCTCTTTGACCTGTTTGTCTCCTCTCCACTTATCTTCTCCTCTATCCATCTTATATCTGCCTCCCCCTCTCTCCCTATTTATTTCAGAACACACTTCTGCTCCCCCATTTCTGAAGAAGGGTCTAGGCCCGTAATGTCGCTTTCATATGACTTCTGCCTTTGTTTTAAGGCCATAAGTCAGAGCAGTAAATGTGGGTCATACAGTCATTGAGTCATTGTGTAATATAGCTTGGAAATAGGCCCTTCGTACCAAACTGGTCCATGCTGACCATGGTGCCCACTCAGTTAGTTCCAATTGCCCGTATTTGGTTCATATCCCTCTCAACTCTTCCCATCCGTGTACCAATCCAAATGTTATTTTGAATGTTGCTATTGTACCAACATAAATAACTTTCCACGCATTCCAGTATACACATCACTGTCTGTGTGAAGAGGTTGCCCCTCAGGTCCTTAAATCTTTCCCCTCTCACCTTAAACCTATGCTCTCCAGTTTTCAATTCTCTATCCCTGGGAAAAAGACTAAATGCATTCATCCTATCTATGCTCTTCATGACTTTATAAACCTCAATAAGGTCACCACTCACTCTCCTACATTCCAAGGAATAAAGTCCTATCCTGTCTAACCTCTCCCTATAACTCAGGCCTACTAGTCCTGGCAACATCCTCATAAATCTTCTCTGCACATTTTCCAGTTTAACTATATCTTTCCTATTATAGGGTAACCAAAACAGTATACAATATTCCAAGTGTGGCCTCACCTACGACTTATATAAGTTTAACAAAATGCCCCAATCCTACGCTCAGTGCCTTGACCAATGAAGGCAAACATGCTAAATGCCTTTTGCACTACCCTGTCCACCTGTGAAGCCGCTTTCAATGAACTATGTACTTGTACTCCTAAGTCCTTCTGTTCCACAACAGTCCTCAGGACCTTACCATTTACTGATTAAGTTCTACCTTGATTTGACTTTCCAAAGTGCAGCACCTCACACTTATCTGTATTGAATTGCATTTGCTGATCCTCAGCCACTTCCCCAACTGATCAAGATCCCTCTGTAATTTTTGATAACCTTCTTTGCTATCAGTGATACCTCCTAATTTTGTGTCATTCGCAAACTTACTAATCATGCGTTATGCATTCACAACCAGAGTATTTATGTAAATAACAAAGTTCCCAGCACCAACCTCTGTGGCACAATAGTCATTCAGTCTCCCCTGCCATTCAATAAGATCATTGGTTGATCTCAACACCACTTTCCTGCTTTATCCTAATAACCCTCGATTCCTTTGATGATTAGAAATCTATCCATCTCAGCCACCTCCAGACGCCCCCAGTATCACAGATTCTCAGCCAAACTGAGCCACACGTGATATCAATAAATGACTGGAGGCAAAGGCTGTGGGTCCTGACAACATTCTAGCAGTAGCACTGAATATTTGTGTCCCAGAACCTACCACCAAGCTATTCAAGTACAGCTACAACACTGGCATCAATTTGACAAAGTGAAAAATTACCCAGGTATGCCCTGCACAATAAGAGGACAAACCTAACACAGATAATTAGCACCCAATCGGTGTACTCTTGCTCATCAATAAAGTGATGGAATGTGTCATCAACTGAGCTTTAAAGCAGCAGTTGATTAGCTATCCAACTCACTGACACTTAGTTTGGGTTTTTCAAAGCTGCTTACCTGCTGGCCTCATTCCAACCTGACTCGAAGGAGGTGAGGGTGCTTGCTCTTGATATCAAGGCCCCTTCTGACCAAGTATGGTATCAAGCAGATCTAACAAATTAGGACAGAATGGGAATCGAAGAACACTGTCCACTGTTTGTAATCATACCTGGCACATGGACGTTGGAGGTCAGTCATCTCAGCTCCAGGATATCTCTGCAGGAGTTCCTTAGTGTCGTATCCGAGACACAACCATCTCCAGCTACTTCATCAATGATCTGCCCTTCATCATAAGGTCAGAGATTGGGATGTTCAGCAATGATTATACAATGTTCAGCACCATTCATGTCACCTCTGATACTGAAGCAGTCCATGTACAAATACAACAAAACGTGGACAATATCTAGGCATTGGCCAACAAGTGGCAAGTAACATTTGCACCACATAAATGCCAGCAATGAACATCTTTAACAACAGAAAGTCTAAACATCAGCCCTTGACATTCAATGTCATTACCACCGATCAATCCACCATTGTTAATATTCCAGAAGCTCATTTTAATGGAAACTGAACAGGTAAAGCCATATAAGTACTGTGGCTACAAGAGTAGGTCAGAAGCTCCAATCCTGCAGTGAGTAACTTACCTGCTGACCTCTTGACCCCCAAAGTCTGTTCATCATCTACAAGGCACACTCTGAATTGTAATACAGTATTCCCCAACTGTATGAATGATTGCAGCTCCAACGATAATCAAAGTACTTGGCACTATCCACAGAAAAGCAGCCTGCACCACATCCACAAACACTAACTCCCTCTACTGCTGACACCCAGAAACAGCAAGCATAAGATCCATAAGGTGCACTGCAAACATTCAACAAGGTTTCTTTGGTCATACTTTCCATCTTATGACCATCCCTATCTAAAAAGGCATCAGATACATGTTCCAGTCCAAACCACTCACTATCCTAACTTGGAAATATATTGCCAGGCCTTCAATGTCACTGGGTCAGAATTCTGGAACTCCCTCCCTTAAGGCATTCTGGCAGTACCTACATCAAATAGACTGCAGCAACACAAGAATGTAGCTCACCACTTCCTTTTCATGGGTAACTAGAGGGTAATTCTCAATGGACAATAAATGCTTGCCCAGCCAATGATGCCCATTTCCCATGAATGAATATGAAGATAAATTTTACTTGCTTTTAATTGCAATTTGTTTGGCCCAGATCGATTTTTACTCTGTTGAAGTTGGCTTTCTGCCATTTAATTACTTTTACAGTGGACAATGAACACTATTCCTTAAATCATGTCCTCTTGATACTTGACCTACCCATCTCACTGCGAGAGCCATCAATACCATCTTTCTAATTGAACTTCAATGGGACAACAACATTAATAGGGTGGGCCGGTGGCTCAGTGGTTAGTGCTGCAGCCTGACAGTGCCAGGGACCCGGATTCGGTTCCAGCCTCCGGCAACTGTCTGCGGTGCAAACTGCGGTGTTTGCACGTAATCCCTATGTGCAAACTCTAGTGGGTTTTCTGTGGGTGCTCTGGATTCCTCCCACAGTCTGAGGATGTGTAGGTTGGATGGATTGGCCATGTTAAATTGCCCTTCATGTCCAGGGATTCGCAGGCTAGACGGATTAGCCATGGAAAATAGAGGGTTAGGGTGAAATGCTCTTCAGAGGGGCAAAGAGGAGTCAATGGGCTGAATAGCCAGCTTGCACATTGTAGGCATTCTATGATACTTGAGCAAAATCTTTCTTATAGCTGTGGCATCAGCACCTTTACTTCCCCAATCTTGTCTAACACCCTCTGTGGATTCTAATTTAAGCTTTATTACTTTCTCCCTTCGCCAGACTCAACCTAATAATTTACTAGTTCAAATTTTTGTGCTTTTTGTCTGTCCCATATTCTGTGTAGCTTGATGTTTCTGCCTAGTTCCCACACTGTTCCCAATATGTTTGCAGACAACACTAAGATTGGTGGAGTAGTGAAGAGGACTGTCGGAGAATGCCGCAGAATGTAGATAGATTGGAGAGTTGGGCGGAGAAATGGCAGATGGAGTACAATCCAGGCAAATGTGAGGTGATGCATTTTGGAAGATCCAAGTCAAGAGCGAACTATACTATAAATGAAAAAGCCCTGGGGAAAATTGATACACAAAGAGACCTGGGTTTTCAGGTCCATTTTATCCTGAAGGTGGCAACACAGGTGGATAGAGTGGTCAAGAAAGCATACGGCATGCTTTCCTTCATCGGACGGGGTATTGAGTACAAGAGTTAGCAGGCCATGTTACAGTTGTACAGGACTTTGGTTCGACCACATTTGGAATACTGCGCACAGTTCTGGTCGCCACATGAGGGATGTGGATGCGTCGGAGAGGAGGTTCACCAGAATGTTGCCTAGTATGGAAGGCACTATCTGTGAAGAGAGATTGAGTAGATTAGGATTATTTACATTAGAAAAACGGAGATTGATGGGCGACCTGATTGAGGGCTACAAAATCATGAGAGATATAGACAGGGTGGATAGCAAGAAGCTTTTTCCCAGAGTGGGGGACTCAATTACTAGGAGTCACGATTTCAAGGTGAGAGGGGAAAAGTTTAAGGGAGATATGCATGGAAAGTTATTTACACAAAGGGTGGTGGGTGCCTGGAATGCATTACCAGAGGAGGTGGTAGAGGTGGGCATGATAGCATCTTTTAAGATGTATCTAGATGGATACATGAATGGGCAGGGAGCAGAGAGATACAGATCCTTGGAAAATAGGCGACAGATTTAAATAGAGGATCTGGATTGGCGCAGGCTTGGAGGGCCAAAGGGCCTGTTCCTCTGCTGTAATTTTCTTTGTTCCTTGTTCTTTGTTCTCATTCTATTACACTAGCAAATCACCCTGTGCCAGTTCTATCTAGAGCTAAATAAACGACCTGAAATTGAGGAAAAGGCACCAGAACTAAAGGAATTAACAACATAATTTTTGATCAAAAAGAAGAATTAAAACATAATTAGTTAGAAGAAAGATAGAAATATTGTTACATAGACAAAATTACAGAAAATAAATACAGAAGACATTGTTGACGTTAGCACTGTTTTGTCCGACTCAACATATTACAGTCATTCGTGGCACCGGAAGTTCACTAATAATGACAGTAATATGTAATTTTCTCATTCCATTCCTTGTAAATTTTACAATTCGATGTGCTTGCTTTACAAATAATGCTTAATGTGTACATTTGTTTTTCATAGGCTGAAATGCAATCTTTACTTTTAAAAGATGGAGAAACTAGTTTTACTAGAAATGCTACAAGCTCAGCAAGCAATGAAGATGATCCCAGTGCTTGTCATGGCAGAAAGACAGATCTTTTGACTTGGAACAAGTATGTTATGCTTTCATCTCAAGAAGATAAGTGTGACCGCAAATGTGAATGTGACAGGCTCAGGACAGACTGCAAAATCTTAAATAATGCTCTGATTGGAGACAATGTCACTTCACAAAGCAGTGACTTTAAAGAAATGTATCATATTCAGGATGACAAGCAAGTACAGGAAAAAACATCATGTTTTATTATGAATGATGATGTGTTAACGTATATGAGCAAAAAATATGAAGAAAGTAATCGTGGCTACAGGGCTCAATGCCCCAAACCACTTACTGACTCCTCAGTAGGAGATTTCTGTATAGAAAATGAGAATTTAGAGCATTGTGAGAACTCTCCCATTTATGATAAAGAACTGGAAACTTTAGAACAACCATCTGAACTATGTGCTCGCAATGCATGCCTTCTACCTTCAATTGTTTGTAGCAATTCTAAGTCTGACACATTCAAAGTAGAAGACACATGTGTGAGCATAGATCCATATCTGGACGTTCCACCATGTTTAACTGTACCTGTTCAAATTCAGGATATTTCAGGATCATCAAACACCAGCTCCACTGCATCCCTAGTTGATGATAAAGGTTCTGAAATCAAATTAAAATCAGTTTCAAATGTTAACACTAATGATAGTGATGGGCCCGCACATGCTGAAGACATATTTCAAATCAATAAATACCAAGATAGTAAGTCTCATGAGATGAATGCATGTGGCTATGAGTGTGCACATGTAGACTCAAAGGTTGTTTGTCCAAAAGCAATGCTACAAAACCTTGACAAATGCAAAGAACTAACTGAGGAATTTGAACAACCAGCAAAGGAGAATAGAACAAGCCATGAAGGTGCTGCCAAAAGCCTCAGCCTTCCTCTCAACAGCACAGAAGAACAAGAACGGTTACAAGGAAATTTAAATGCTTTGAAAAATAAATTACGTGAAGAAAATAGATCAACACATCAGTCAATGCAGTTGTTTGAGACAGCAGAAATTGAAGCCCATAATAAAAAAGTAGTATCCAGCTTCCAAGAAACTAGCAGATCTGCAACCTGTCAACAAGAGGAACAGCAGCCTGTTGAACAACCTGCACTGTTTGAAGGTAATTTAGAAATCCAATCAAATAAACTGGTATTCTTCAGTAGTAAAAGTGATGGCACAGATTGGCCATTACAGCAAATGGAATATAAAATAATCAGTACCACTACTGAACCTTCAGTCATTACTCATCAAGATGCTAGCACATTCACACTTACAGACAACAAGAAACTGAAAAATAATGAGCCATCTCCTTTCAAAAATCCTCATTGGAAGAGCTCAAGAGATTTTACTAAAGGCATCAATTATGAAGATATTTTGGACGTGTCATATATTGAAAATGAAGGTCTTCGTGAAATAGAAAATGATGTAAATCATGAATACCTGGGAGATGTTTTTCATGAGGAGAATATGAACCAGCAATTTTGTAATTCCACAGAAACAGCCATATCTCCTGTTAGAAATCCATCAACTGAAAATGAGCATTTCAACTTTCAGTCAAGAATTGTCCAACATTCAAATTCTGAAACTGTGTTGGATTTGGAAGATCATCTTACAGCACTTCAGTCCAATAATGAGCCTGAAGTTGTGAAATTCAGTGGCTTGCAATCATCTACTCCAGGTTTGACAGAACAATATATTTCTCCTTTAACAGAACAGAATCAAAAAAGATTGATTAAGATTGAACCTAACACTGCAAGGGACATCATGGAGTGTGTGGAGTATCCTGTCCCAAATGAAGAAAAACCATCAACAGTATGTATACCAATTTTTGACCAATCCTACAGCCTTCAGCAAGCACCGAGACCAATTCAGAACTCAGTGGAACATGTCGTTGAAATTGATATGCAAGTTAAGTATGGAGAAGTGCAACACTTGGAAGATATCGAAACAGTTGAGACAGACAGTTTGAAATCTCCATCAATTGATGACTCAAATCTGAATATAACTCAGAAATTTCAACCTACACTTCAAAATAACAGCCATTTGGAATGTTTGTCAACACCAACTGCAGAGGAAACTACTGCCACAGACAAAATCTCTGACATTGGCATTAATGTAGCTGCAGATTTTAAATGTTCAGAAGATTCTTCATCATATTTTGATGAGAATGTTGCTTTTCAAGGTGAATTTGGCCATCCTGAGAAGAACTCAGAAAATCACAACGTAACATCCCCAAGGTGTGGTAGTGAAATAGATCAGGGCCATGTTAATGACAAAAAGAGATCAACCCCAGAAAATTTAGAATCAGCGACACATTCAATCAATTTAATGATGAAAGTTCCACCTGTCACTGAACAGGTTAAGTATTTAGAAGTTAGATCAACAACAATAGGCTTGAATGAAAACAGTCAAAAAGTGGAATACTTAAATGATTGTAAGTTAAATCAAAATGATGTGTCAAAGTGTTCTGTAATAAATATGAATGAAATTGAAGGGATACAATCAAAAGAACATCTTGCAAAATACAAGGAAAAAGAATCTGCAGTAGTCACAGAAGAATACAATAAAACTATTCAACACAATGATTGTTCCCAGTCAGCTGCTGTCAGCAGCATAGAATTGAGCCTAATTACTCATCCCGTTGTAGGTATAAAAATGAATGGTGATTCTGATGTACAAGAAAATTGCAGAGACTGTAGTAAAAGACCCAGGGGAAATAATCTAAACAAGGTTAATTGTGCAGCAGTAGTGCCATTGAAGTACACCAAAACTGACACCAGCAGTGAATGTAGAAGGAAGTCTTGCCAGATGTTTACGTTGCCAAGCGACATTATACAAAGATTTTCTACTGTTTCTAAAATTGAAAATTTCCCACTAACTTCTAAAAATGATACAAGCCAAAGACTGCCCCCAACTACTCACACAGTGAGTATCATCAGTGACGGACAGAAGAAGACTTTTAATTGTATGCCACCCTTTTCCTTTCCAACCAAGTCTTTAGGTGAGAAGAGCACTGCATCTATACCATCGCTCAAAAGACAGCAGGCTACAGCTGTGAGGATTAAACAACCATTATCAGCAGCACGGAATAAAGAATTGATATCGGGAACCCTTGAGAAAGCATGTTTCCTTAGAACATCCAGTGAATTAACAAGGGCCACCACAGAGACCAGGCACCTGCCTCTGTCTCTGCATGACAAGCAGAAGGAGGAGCCACTCAAATGTATATGTCTTTCTACTGACTACATGGGAAAGTGTCCATTGGAAAAAAGCAAACAGACATATTCTTCATCAGGAAAAGAGAATCTTGATAAAAATCTTGCTGTCATTAAAAGAGTTTATGAAAAGTCAACAGAAGAACAACCTCTCATGTTTGAGCATAAGGAGCTGAAAAACATAAAGCATCCTCTGAAGAATGATGACAAAGGTATGTTCTTACTCTATTAAGTTGGCAAACATGCAATCATCACATTAAAATGTATAAAAATCCATTGACTTAAATCATTTTTGGACTGCAGTAAAATTAAAACAAATTTTAGAAATGGTTACCCTATTCTCTATAATCTGATTAAAAATCTACCTCAGTCTTGAATATACTCAATATCCAGCTTCTACAGCTCTTTATTGTCAAGCATTCCATAGATGCATCTGCTTCTGTGAAATAATAACTAAATGATTTTTTAAAAAAATCCACCCCTGGGTAACTCCACTAGAAAGCATTTTCCAGCATGAAAAATATCCATGAACAATTACTGTTTGTTTCACTCAGCCATCACTCAGCCAATTTTGTTTCCATGCTGTTATTGACCTTTTTTAGACCCTGTCCTATAACTTTCCTTACAAGTCTGGATACCTTCTGGAAATCCAAAAATAACTGTTTCTTGAAGTTTCCCCATCAGTGAAGATAAACTGACCGGTCTGTAATTTCTGGGATTATCCTTCCAACCTTCTTGAACAAAGCTGTAACGTTTGCAGTTCTCCCGGCTTCTGGCATTTCCCATGAGTCCAAGGGAGACTGAATGTGTCTCCAAAATTTCGATCCTCACTTCCTTCAAAACTTTTGGATGCATCTCACCATCAACTCCCAGAACTTTGTCAACTTTAAATGAAATGGCCTCCTTTCTCACTGTAGGGATTCTCTGACCAAGTGTCAACAATCCATCCAGAACATCTTCCTTCTTAATTTTAAACCCTTCCAGTGATACAGTTTCCTCCTCTGTCACCAATACCTAGATATCATCCTCCTCTTTTGTAAAGATAGATGCAAAGTATTCTTTAATATCTCAGCCATGCCCCCTGTTTCCGTGTGTAAATCTACTTTTTGGCCTCTGATTGGCCTTACTCCTCCTGTAACCACTCTCTTACAGTTTATATTCCTACAGAGGACTTTCTGATTTCCTGTTATGTTAGCTACTAATATTTTCTGATAGGTGCTGTTAGTTTCTCTTATTTTTTTTCTCATCACCTTCTTAAATCTTCAGTATTTGTGTTCGTTCACAAATGTATTTTCTGCCTTACACCTGTCATCAGTACAGTTTTGTTTCTACTGTTAATTTCTACTTTCTCATCCAAGGAACTGTGCTTGTTTGTCATACTTTTCCATAAGGAGGAATTTATCTCAACTCTACCTGAATCATCATCTTTTTGAACTCGGCCTATTGATCAGCTACTCTTTTTCCCACCAACCTCTCTATATGTTCATAGAATCCCTACAGTGTGGAAGCAGACCATTTGGCCCATTGGGTCTACACCAACCGTCCAAACAGCATCCTACTGAGTCCCACCTGCCCACCCAACCTATCCCTGCAACCCTGTGCTTCCCATGGCTAATCCAGCAATCTGCACGTGTTTGCACTGTGGGATGAAACCCACGCAGATACAGAGAACGTTCCACACATTCCGTCTCTCAAGAGTGGAATTGAACCCAGGTCCCCTAGTGCAGTGAGGCAGCAGTGCTAACCACTGAGCCACTGTGCTGTCCCAATAATATTGTTGTCCCATTAAAGTGAGCTGTCTGTCAACTGGATTTATTTTTTAGTCTGGATTGATACGTATCATTCTCCAATACTGTCCTGAACCTTAGGATACAATTATCACTGTCTCCTAAATGCTCCCCCACTGACACTTGATTCACTCAGGCCACCTCACTTCCCAGGACCAGGTTTTACAATGCATTCTTCCTTGTTCGATTGGACACATACTGCTGTAAGAAACTCTCCCAAGCACAATATCAATTTTTCAATGAAATTTCCTCTCACTTATCCAAACTCAACTGAATACAGGGTCCAACATATGCAAACTGTCCTCATAAGAAAGTCCCTTTATACCTAGAATCAACCTAATGAATCTTCTTCCAATACCAGTATATCTTTCCTTAGGAAAAGGGACCAAAACTATTCACAGTATTCTAGATGCCTAGAGCAGTGATGCTGGAAATCTGAAACATGAAAAGAAAGTGCTGGAGAAACACTGCAGGTTGTGTGGCAGCTACAGAGAGAGAAACAGAGTTAATGTTTTGAGTCCAGTGACATTTCGTCAGTATGAGCAAGGTGGACTAAGGCTGAGAATCTGGAGTGAAGGACAAAAGTTGGCACCAGTTGTGGGAGCAAGCGGAGAGACTTCCATGAGGAGCCAATTTCCATTTGCGATGCAGATGCTGGGTAGGATGTGGTGGCCACAGAGAACATGGGAGAAATAGGGAGGCTGCTACCAGGCTGAAGATAAGGGATGAAAACAAAGTTGCTGGAAAAGCTCAGCTGGTCTGGCAGCATTGGTGAAGGCACAAAACAGACTTAACATTTCAGGTCCGGCGACCCTTCCTCAGTCTGAGGATCGGTCACCGGACCAGAAATGTTAACTCTGTTTTTTTACTTGACCGACAAGCTTTTCCAGCAACTTTGTTTTTGTTCCTGATTTACAGCATCCTAAGTTCTTTTGGTTTTTATTTAGAAAGATAAGAGATACTGCAAAGAAAAGAGGTCAACTTCAAAGTAAATCTTCATTTTGCATCCTACAGCATCATCTTTAGATAGCAGCTGCTTCCCCTTTGCTTGAGAATGATATCAACTTCATTTCTGCTGTTTGCATCTCGAGGTGGTGGTGTTCATTGGATATTCTACCTTTTTATTCTTCTGTGGATATTCTTTTAATGACTTTGAACTGAGTGAGCAGTTTACTGGGCCATTTGAGAGTGAAGATGAGGGCCAACTACATTTTTGAGAGTCTGGAATTACACATGGGCCAGACCAGGAAAGGATGGCAAATTTTCTTCTCAAGCATATTAATGTGCCAGATGTGTTTTTAATAACAATCAATGAGGGTTATCGTGGTCAACATTCACTAAGACTGGTGTTTAGTTCCACATTTTATTATTTCATACATCAATTTATTTTCAACCAGAAATCATGGTAGGATTGAACAATGTTCAAGGTCATTTTCCTCATGACATTACCACAACTCCCCTACAGTTAGTAGTACCAATATGTGGGGATTTGAAAATCTCACCATAGCAGCTAAAGAACTGAACTCTCTTCCAGCTCCAAAACTGATGCAAAAAATCCACGCTGAAGTGTTCCCTGATGTATCAGGAAATGTCAAACTACGGTGCCTGATTTGTGACATCCATGCTGATTCCACCATTATATGGACAAAAAATGGAATTGTATTGACTAAAGCAGAAAGAAGGTAAGATGTATAGGTGGTTAGTGGTCATTGATTTTTCTGATATTTTACTGTGGATTGGCCACTGTGTGACTCGAACATCAGTTGTCTCATTATAACTTAGAATGGCAGTTTCCTCAGAGTTGTTCCTGTTCAGCCACAAAACCTTTGTCAAAGTTACAGCAGAAATCCAGTCTAAGCTAATGGATTGTGACCAACTCCAAGGACATTCCCAATCTAACTTTAAGTCATTGAAATCTGTTTTCATTTGTTCAAAGATGTTGCTATCAGTGCAGATGTTTGTGCTAAGAAATGTTTTATTATGAAGAAGTAACAAGATTTATGAGTTATGGGGTATGGAAGATCAACATACATAATTGTAGCATTGGATTTTTGAACATTCATCATGTCGTTGTCATCTGCCAATTCTGAATGCAATAATGATGGATTTCTATGATATGTTATCAAACATACCTCAAAATTCTTTTATATTTGTATAGTTACAAGTCCGATTTACCTGCCCTGAAGTGCCTGTATGCTTAGCAATAGTGCAAAAAAATTGACGTAATACTACAATAGAATTCTGCATGGTCCAAAACTAAAGATTGGAAACTTCCCCTAGGACTGATGCATCTGAAGACAGGCTGAGCTGTAATCCAAGTGTCACTGGTTAAAACAGCCCACTGTTCAATTTTTCTTTGTTGACTAAGAATAAATTTTTAAAAATCCTTTTTTTCTGGTGCACGTTGATGATGATAATTGATTCTTAGTAATCTGGCATGTATTTTACAGATGTCTAATATGGGTAAAATGGCCAAATTCCAAGGAAAACTTGGGAACATACCTGGACATTCCACCCTGATTAAAGTGGAACTCCTCTCATTGAGCAAGGTTTAAAGGGCTGATACAAATAAGGCAGATCAAGAATCCACCCCAAATTTATGCCCATCATAGTACAAAGCTTGCTTTGAACTTTTTAACAACTTAACATATTTGTCCTAAGCGTTGGTGAAATATTTCCAACGATTGAATATTGTATAAATTGCTTACAAAATAATTTGAAAAAAATTCTTGGGTTGATGGCATCACTGGTTAGACAATTGTTCATTGCACATCCTTAATTTGTCGTTGAAAAGGTGGAGGTGGATCATCTTCATTTCTACATCCATATTGGTGTGGGCAACGGAGTCACATATAGACATATACAACACAGGAGGAGGCCATTTAATCTATCATAAGACCATAAGACATAGGAGTAGAAGTAAGGCCATTTGGCCCATCAAGTCCACTCTGCCATTTAAATCATGGCTGATGAGCATTTCAACACCACTTCCCTGCATTCTCCCTGTAGCCCTTGATTCCTTCTGAGATCAAGAATTTGTCGATCTCTGCCTTAAAGGCATCTAACGTCTCGGCCTCCACTGCACTCTGCGGCAATGAATTCCACAAGCCCACCACTCTCTGGCTAAAGAAATGTCGTCTCATTTTCATTTTAAATTTATCCCCTCTAATTTTAAGGCTGTGCCCATGGGTCCTAGCCTCCCCGCCTAACAGAAACAACTTCCCAGCGTCCACCCTTTCTAAGCCATACATTATCTTGTAAGTTTCTATTAGATCTCCCCTCAACCTTCTAAGCTCAAATGAGTACAATTCCAGGATCCTTAGCCGTTCATCATACGTTAAACCTATCATTCCGGGGATCATCCGTGTGAATCTCCGCTGGACATGCTCCAGGGCTAGCATGTTCTTCCTGAGGTGTGGGGCCCAGAATTGGGCACAGTATTCTAAATGGGGCCTAACTAGAGCCTTATAAAGCCTCAGAAGCACATTGCTGCTTTTATATTCCAACCCTTTTGAGATCATGGTCAAGATCATTTGAGAATGATTCCCTCCAATAAAAGGCACTAACCCAGTTGGGTTTTTACAGCAATGCAACAGCTTTATGTCCACCTTCACTAGCTTTTCTAAATTTCTAGTTGGTTTTAAAATCTGAATTCAGATTTTCAGTTGCCATCAGTGGGACTTAAATTAAATATTCTCTGGATTATTATTCTAGCCCTCTGGATTATTAGTCCGGTACCTGATCTGGTGCAGTTGCAGCACTGGCATCTACCCGACAATAGAACATAGAACGCACCTGGGTCTGATTCCGCACTCGGGTGACTGACTGTGTGGACTTTGCACATTCTCCCTGTGTCTGCGTGAGTTACCTCCGGTCGCTCCGGTTTCCTGCCACAGTCCAAAGATGTGCAGGCTAGGTCGATTGACCATGCTGAATTGCCTGTAGTGTTCAGGGATGTGTACTTTAGAACAGTTATAGGAGGATCTGGGTGGGTGCTGTGAGGTATGGTGTGTACTTGTTGGGCCGAAGGACCTGTTTCCACACTGTAGGGATTCTATGATCTGTGGACATAAAATAGTACAGCAGATGAATGGGCCCTTTGGCCCATGATACTGCATTAAACATCATATCAAAATGTGGAAAATTGCCCAAGTATATCCTGTACACAAAAAAGCAGGACAAATCCAGCCCAGACAATAGGTATCATCAGTGGTGCTTTCAAATATCACCTGGTCAGCAATAACCTGTTCAATGACACCCAGTTTGAGTTCCGCCAGGGCCATTCAGTTCCTGACTTCATTACAGTCCTGGCACAAATGTGGACAAATGAGCTGAATTCCAGAGGTGAGATGAGAGTGATAGCCCTTGACAACAAAGCTGCATTTAACTATGTGTGGCATCAAGGAGCCCTAGCAAAACTGGAATCAATAGGTTTCAGGGGCAAACTCTCTGGTGGTTGGAGTCATACCATACACATAGGAAGATGGTTGTGGTTGTTGGAGGTCAATCATCTCAGCTTCACGACATCTGTGCAGGAGTTCCTCAGGGTAGTGTCCTAGGCCCAACCATCCTCAGCTGCTTCATCAATGATCTTCTCTCCATCATAAGGTCAGAAGTGGGGTGTTTCTTGATGATTGCATAAATTTCTCAACACTATTCACAACTCCTCAAATACTGAGGCAGCCCTTGTTCAAATGCAACAAGATCTGGACAATTTCCAGACTTGGGCTGACAAGTGATTAGTAACATTCACACTACGCAAATACTAAGTAATGACCATCACCAATAAGAGACAATCTAATCACCACCCCTTGACATTCAATGGTTTTACCATGACTGAATCCCCCATTATCACCATCCCATTGACCAGAAACTCAACTGGATTCACCACACAGGCACAGTGGTTACAAGATCAGGTCAGAAGCTAGGAATATTGCAGTGAGTAACTCACCTCCTGAATACCCAAAGCCTTTTCAATACCCACACTCAGGATTGTGTCGGAATACTTCCCACCTGTTTGGGTGGGTGCAGCTGCAATAACACTCAAGAAGCTTGACATCATCAAGGACAAAACAGCCCATGTGGTTGGCATAACATTTACAAGTATCCACTCCTTCCTCCACTGACACTCAGTAGCAGCATGTTTATGATCTACAAGATGCACAGCAGAAATTCCCCAAAGATCCTTAGACAGCAGCTTCCATCTAGCAGGGCAAGGGCAGCAGATACATGGGAACACTACCAGATGCAAGTTCCCCTCCACGCCACTCACCACTCTGATTTGGAAATATATGGCTGTCTGTTGCGATGTCAAAATCCTGGAATTCCCTCCCTAATGGCATTGTGGGTCAACCTATGACATATGCACTGCAGCAGTTCAAGAAAGCAGCTCACCTTCACCTTCTCAACAACAACTAGGGGCAGGCAATAAATGCTGGCCAGCCAGCAACCCCACATCCCATGAGTGATTAAAAATAACAGCACTCTGGCTTAGCGGTTAGTACTGCTGCCTCACAGTGCCAGGGACCTGGGTTCGATTCCAGTGTCAGGTGACTGCGTGGATTTGCACATTCTCCCCGTGTCTGCATGGGTTTCTTCCAGGTGCTGTGATTTCTTCCCACAGTCCAAAAATGTGTAGGTTAGGTGGATTGGCCAGGCTAAATTGCACAGGGATGGTTAGGTGGGTTAGACATGAGGACTGGGTCTGGGTGGATGCTCTTCAGAGGGGCAGTTGGGCCAAATGGCCTCCCCCACACTGTAGGGTTTCTATGATCTATGATCTTCTATGAACTGTGCTGGCAGACCCAAACACTTCAGTTATGTAACTCCTTTCTTCATTCAAATTCACACGCATTTAAATTAACTTACTACTTGGAAAACAAATGTCTGCTATTTTGCTCATATAAATCTCATATAGATCAATGAGGTGACATTTAGCTACAGAAAACAATACTTATATTGAGAATACATAATTTTGCTTTTATTGAATGCAGTGTATTTTAAAATCAAGCTCATAGAAATGTATATTTTACAACAAAGTAGAGCTTTATCATCATCATTCTGTGATCTTTAAAATATAAGAGGACACACTTTAAGAGTACAAAGAATTAAACCAAAGTACTGCTTAGGTACTGTACATATTGTATGATGTGACTTGGTAAAGAGTCATGAAAATTATTTGTTGCTTTTCAAAGCATTTGTTGCACTTTATTTTTGTTCAAAAATCTAAAACTACAAATTTGAGAAAATCAAAAAAGAAAAAAATCTATCGTGAAGACAATTTTTTTTACAATTAAAAACAAAATCCATTCCTCCAGTCACAATTATAGTGATCAAACTTTACCGTCCCAACTGTTTTCAAATTATAGCGCAGGAGATGACAGTCCTGTCTCCTTGGCAATAGTACAAACTACTATGAAAGATCGAGGGTTATATCAATGCTCCTTGAAGAACATGTATGGAAGTGTGTCCTGTGAGTTTGACTTCACCACTGAAGGTATCAGAAAAAAATGCCAAATATCCGATTATAGTTTTACAATAAAATTATGGAAGAGGTGCACATGGACTGATAATCAATTTGTCTTTATTCCCCAGTTCTGAATGAGCTTCTTAGTTATCAAGTTGTTGAAGGTACTACCCTTTTTAAGTCTACAAATTACATTTTATGTAGATGAGATAAACGTTTCGGTTGTATATGTTACAACAAATGAATACAGTTTAATGTCATTGATTCTCTTTCTTAAAAAGCTGCAAGTATATAAAGAATGGCATCAGAATATACATGTGTTTAATAGAATTCAAAGCACTATTGACATTTTACAATATTTTTCATAAGTGCATTTCAAAGAGTGGTGGTTTTTGCTGAAAAATAATTACATATTTTCCTGCCACCTGAATTAGTTGATTTTAAACCTTTTGTTTGAATAATTAGGGCACGGCTGCATCGAGTCAAACAATTACAATGATCTTCATGCTTTCCCTGATTCAGGGACAGGTGAGATACTAATGTATAATGTGATGTCTGTAAGTTTTTAACATGTGGTCAGTCTAAAAATGAATTGACTGCATGATGCTGTTTGCTACAAGCCTCTAAAAATTTGATTTGTCTATGGTCCAGTTGTAGAAATATTTTCAATATCAAGACAATTAGCTTGAGTCAGGAACTTTCCAATGCAAAAATTATCCTGAATCATGGAATTTTCGCCCTGTCGAGTATGGTTGCAGGGTAGAATGGCAATGGACAGCTCTGTGCCAAGACAGAGTGATGAGAAGACCCGCCTTGGTTCATTGGGATTTCCTTTGACTTGTTTTAGAACTCGTTGAGTCCTGTAGCTTTCGCATCACCTCAGCATCACACCCACCTGATTGTCTCTCATCATCTCCTAGCTACCTGAAGGCCACCATATGACCTCCCCTCACCCACCATGGTCATTCATACCCTCCATGCCAAAACAGTGCTGCCCCATGGCCCGTCATTTCCTCTGTGCCAACACAATGCCAACCCATGCCTCCCACTGTCACTGCTTGGCTCTTCATGCCCTATGTGACCGTCAATACCAACTCATCCAGCATGCACCAAGGGAAGATTTCAAGAACCATGCTGTAATGATACCGGATAAGACCTGTAAATGTTTTCGCCTATCAGGCTGTTGATCAGCAATGTTTCCTATCATTTTCTTTCCCACACTGTGCATTGTTTCCAATGTGTCAGCACACCAGTCAGTGTGCCTACAGCAGCTGCACATGCAGGTTGGAGGGAACATTCATGACCAGTAACCTTTGTTGAAAAGTAGATAAAATTTGAAATTCTAATTGCTTATTGAGTGGATAAAGCCACAAGAAGCAATAGCTTTAAATAGCCAATAAACATTTTATTATGCAGGGGCCCATAAACAGTCAATATCATTTATCTCATATTTTAACATCCAAAACCAACAGGAAGCATGTATAAATTAACAACCAAAGTATAGCTGAACACACCATAAGCTGTACATTAAATGACAACCGCAGTCAAACAGATACTAAAATTTTCTCACCAACCCACCCAGATGGCAGTGATCAATGTAACTTGAGCTGGAGACCTGCAGGGCTGCCCAGCTCTTCAGGTTGCAAGCTCTGCATTACTAATAGCTAACATCGTCATGCACTGTTTCCCCATTGAAGCCAGGGTTGTGGTGACTGTCAGTGACGCCCCCCCCCCCCCCACCCACCCCCCTACTCCTGCAATACCCTGACCCTTCCCATTTATCTCTGCATCCTAGCATGCTGCCTCCAATCCCACAATGGACTTTCCCAACTTTCCAAAAACAGCACTGTCATCCTGTTATCTGCCCTTGATGTTTTGGATTAAAACACCAAGAACTGACCGTGTCCCATTTCCTGAACAATACGGAACCCTCACTGACCAAACCATGAACTGATCTCTATGCAGTTTCCTGATTGACTTGCCAATAGTGTCTGGACTGTTTGGATTTGACCTACAGGACTGACCTTGGCTCACTTTTTGAACCGTGAGGACACGACCCTTGCGGCCTGATTGCATTAAGCAGCCTTTGGGCTGTGAACAGCTGATGCCTTTGACTATGCAGCACTCCCTTATTGACTACAGCTCCCCTTGCCTGATCTAGACATGACTCCCTTCAGATTCTCAGACATGGAAACTTGATTGAAATGCATACAGCTTGTTCACCACATCAGCTGCCGGTATGCGCTATAAGTATAATATTGGTGTAACATCTTGCAATGCAGCAAAATGATCACCCCCTTATCTGATGATTTCTGGTAAGTGTGGTGAGGTACCAGGCTTTTAGATGACACTGAAAGGCAAGATGGAGTGACTGTGAGTCTCTGAGTTCTGAATTAAGTGGCAATGCGCTAAAATGTAAGGCAGGTCAAGGCAGAGATGTTGTTAGCATTGAACTAAGTGTAAAGTGAGTGAGTGGTAAAAGAGCAAACTAAGAGACCAGAAATGTACCCTGCTTTAATGCATGAGATGGGTACCTGTTGCTGCACATACAGCAACCTCGCAATAGCATTAAAATGGAAGGTGATGTTGAGCTCCAAGTACAGCCTTGAAGTATGGAATTGTATTATCAGTTAGACAAAGACACATCATGATAATATGGTGAGATTGATGCTTTGCCAATGCTATGGGGAGGTAATGGCCTCGTGGTATTTTGTGCTCCTGAGATGCTGCTGGGCCTGCTGTGTTCATCCAGCCTCACATTTTATTATCTAATATTCTGGGGGCCTGGGTTTGAATCCTTTACATGGTAATTGAATTCAATAAATATCTGGAATGAAAAGTGTAAGGATGCCCATGAAACCACTGTCAGGAAAACCCCATGTCGTTCACTAATGTCCTTCAGGGAAGAAAATAACTGCCATCCTTACCTGGTCTGGCCTGCATGAGACTCCAGATCCACAGCAATGTAGTTGACTCTTAAATACCCGTCAGGCATTTGGGGTGGACAATAAATGCGGGCCTAACCAGCAATGCCTTCATTCTGTGAATGAATAAATTTTAAAAAAGCCTTCCATAGATTGAGAGTGCCAGCTGCTGCTGTCCATGGAGCATGCCCTAAGGTATTGGGTAATGTTGGCCAAGCTGGAGTTCTAAAGTAGATGCCAATGGGCTATAGCCATCAGGTAATCACTCAGAGTTTCAAGTTGGGAATTAACGCTGGCTGGTTTTCACTAGTTGCTGGAAAATAGTATCTGGCAGATAAATTATACAAAATTAGTAATTAATAAGATATAAAGGCATGCAAATAGGCCCTTCATTGCATACAAATGAGATCCTCAACTAGCTATTCGAGCCTTAAATGGAAATTTGGCTCTTTGTTTTCTCAATGTCAGGATTCTCATTTTCCAATTTTGCTGTATTTTCCCAAGTGTCTTGCCATTGCCAATGTCATTCACATACTGCAAAATCTGCCCTGTGAGTCAGGCAAGAGGGTGTGTCCCCTTTCTTTTGAGGAGGTAGCATTTGTGTCTCTCAAACCTCTGAGTTTTTTGAGGTGACCAAGCATGTGGATGAGGGTAGGACAGTTGACATGGTGTACATGGACTTCAGTAAAGCCTTTGATAAGGTTCCACATGGTAGGCTATTGGAGAAAATACAGAGGCATGGGATTTAGCACTTTGGATTAAAAACTGGCTTTCTGTAAGACGGCAACAAGTGGTGGTTGATGGCAAATATTCAGCCTGGAGTCTGGTTACTAGTGGTGTGCCTCAAGGATCTGTGTTGGGACCACTGCTGTTTGTTATTTTTATAAATGACGTGGACGCTGGCATTGGTGGATGGGTTAGTAAGTTTGCAGATGACACCAAAGTCGGTGGAGTGGTGGACAATGTGGAAGAATGTTGCAGGTCGCAGGGAGACTTGGATAAACTGCAGAATTGGGCCAAAAGGTGGCAAATGGAGTTTAATACCGATAAATGTGAGGAATAATAGGAAGGCAGAATACCAGGTCACTGGAAAGATTCTTGGTAGTGTAGATGTGCAGAGGGATCTTGGTGTCCATGTACATAAATCCCTGAAAGTTACCACCCAAGTTGATAGTGCTGTTAAGAAGGCTTACGGTGTTTTAGGTTTTATTTGGTAGAGGGATTGAGTTCCGGAGCCGTGATGGCACGCTGCAACTGTACAAAATGCTAGTGCGGCCTCATTTGGAATATTACATGCAGTTTTGGTCGCCCTATTACAGGAAGGATGTGGAAGCATTGGAAAAGGTGCAGAGGATGTTTACCAGGATGTTGCCTGGTCTGGAGCGCAGGCCCTATGAAGAAAGGCTGAGGGACTTGGGTCTGCTCTCATTGGAGAGAAGGAGGCGAAGAGGGGATTTAATAGAAATATACAAGATGATCAGAGGATTAGATAGGGTGGACAGTGAGAGTCTTTTTTCGAGGATGATGACTTCAGCTTGTACAAGGGGGCATAGCTACAAAGTGAGGGGTGATAGATTTAAGACAGATGTCAGAGGCAGGTTCTTTACTCAGAGAGTGGTAAGGACGTGGAACGCCCTGCCTGCCAATGTCGTTAACTCAGCCACATTAGGGGCATTTAAACAGCCCTTGGATAAGCATATGGATAATGATGGGATAGTGTAGGGGTAGGGGGCTTAGATTAGTTCACAGGTCAGTGCAACATCGAGGGCCGAAGGGCCTGTTCTGCGCTGTGTTGTTCTATGTTCTATGATTTTTCTCAGTTGGTTCTATTCAACCTCAATAGCTGTCAGGCATCAAACTTACAATGGCCCAGCAACTATTGACGTCCCTGCTGCTGTGGCTCAGTAGGTAGCACTGCTGCTTCACAGCACCAGGGACCCAGGTTCGACATCACCCTTGGTCAACTGTCTGTGTGCAGTTTGTACAAACTCCCCGTGTCTGCATGCGTTTCCTCCGGATGCTCCAGTTTCCTCTAACAGTCCAACGACGTGCAGGTTAGGTGGATTGGCCTTGGTAAACTGCCCACCGTGTCCAGCGATGAGTGGGTTAGATGGATTAGGTCTTCTCCCAGCTCTTCAATGGCTAACACTCAAAGGGCTGTCAGAGGGAAAAAGGGAAAACCTTCTGATCAAGGTTGCCCTAAAACATGGAGACATTAACCCCATGGACTGGGAGGAGAAAGATCATTGACAGGCATGGAGTTAATTCCTTTAGCGGAAGGTAATGGCCTAGTAGTATTATCCCTGGACGGGTAATCCAGAGAACCAGACAATGTTCTGGGGACCTAGGTTTGAATCCTGGCATGCCAGGTAGTGAAATTTGAATTCAATAAATAGCTGGAATTTAGAATCTAATGATGATCATTAATCTATTGATGATTGTTGGAAAAACCCATCTGTCTCACTAATGTCCCTGAGGGAAGGAAATGCTTTGTCTTCATTGAAAACACTGTATTAAACTTGCATTTCTTTTCTCATTATGTTGAAGGTGTAATGCTTGATCTTAGAATTACTGGAATGTCAGTTACAGCAGTAATGAACACACATCAAATGTTCAGTACCCAATATGAACTTGACTAAATTAACTGAGTGGATATTCAGCAGTAGCTACTTGTCCCAAAATATCATTCAATATTTTGACTTGTACTCGTATAGTTTCTAACAATTTACATGGCTTGGCAGGCTTCTGGTGAAAGAGCACTTGGTAACGACATTTTTTAAAAATTGATTCATTTGTAGGATGAGGGCATCACTGACTAGGCAGCATTTATTGCCCATCCCTAATTGCCCAGAGGGCAGTTAAGAGTCAACCATTGCTGTGGGCCTGGAGTAACACATGGGCCAGACCTGGTAAGGATGGCAGTTTCCTTCGCTAAAGGGCATTAGGGTACCATGTGGGTTTTCTCAACAATCGATAATGGATTCACAGTCATCATGAGATTCTTAATTCCAAATATTTTTATTGAATTCAAATTCCACCATCTGCCATGGTGGGATTTGAACCCAGGTCCCCAGAACACTATCTGGATCTCTGGATTAACAGTCTAGCGATAATACCAGCAGGCCATTGACTCCCTACGAGTGATGATGAAGCAATGGTGAAATTGTTGCAAGCTGGTGACTTAGAAGGGAACTGTCTCACGATGGTGATGTCATTAATTGCGGGCCTCTTAGTTCTAGGCAGTAGAGGTAGATGTGCATGTGTGGAAGCTATTGTGAAAGGAGCCCCAGTGAGTTCCTGCATGACATTTTGTGGATGATATAAGGGGGTAGGCCATTTAGAACAGAGTTGAGAAAAAACTTCTTCACCCAGAGAGTGGTGGGTCTATGGAATGCTGTGCCCCAGAAGGCAGTGGAGGCCAAGTCTCTGAATACTTTCAAGAAAGAGATGGATAGAGCTCTTAAAGATAGTGGAATCAAGGGTTATGCGGATAAGGCAGGTACGGGATACTGATTGTGGATGATCAGCCATGATCATAATGAATGGTGGTGCTGGCTCAAAGGGCCGAATGGCCTACTCCAGCACCTATTGTCTCTTGTCTATTGTATATGCTGCACCCATGGTGCACTGGCAGTGGCAGGTAGGAATGTTTACTGTGCGTTGAGATGCCCATCAAGTGGGTTCATAATCTCATAGTCAATATCTCAAACTACAATAACATTATCTTCTCATTCTTATTTTTTAGGAGAGAAGATTGAGTTGTTACAACCCATAATTGAAAAGGATCTCACAAATGAGTGCAACTTTAATGTCAAGATGTGTGGCAGTATTGCAACAGAAGAGTTACATTTTGGTGAAGGATTGCACCGAAAAGCATTTAGGACCAAAGTTATTCATGGCCTTTTACCTCTGTTCGATCCTGGACATAGGTGTGTCTTAAAAATTCACAATGCTATTTCGCATGGAACCAAAGCAAACAGCGAGCTCATCAAACAGAACTATGTACTGGCAGTACAGGTAAAATATACAGATTGACATAAGAAAGCAGCTCCTTGAAATATTCTGTATGGATCACGCAAAACTGCTTTAATAAAAGAATTGTTTCAGCATGCATTTAAAATGATATGCCAAACAAAGTTGATAATAATTGTACAATATATTATATCATTTATTTGACTTATTCATGAGGTGTCGACATTGCTCGCTAAGCCAGCATTTATTGCCCATTTCAAATTACCCAGAGGACATTTAAGAGTCAATCAGATTGCTGTGGGCCTGGAGCCACGTAGGTCAGACCAGGTAAGGATGACAGATTTTTTTCCCTAAAAGGCGAGCTGGGCTGGTTTTGGGATGAGGTAGGGGGAGTAGAAGAGCTTGTTTAGCACCAACTTAGACACTGAGAGTCCATGTGAAATTGTAAAAATTAAAAGTATGGAATACAGTGTGGCTTTGTTACATATCTTTTTGCAGATGAGCAGTCATTGAGAAGAGAGAAGCACTATAAGAAAGAGCAGCAAACAATTGATTGGTAGAAAAGTAGATGAATTGAAACCAAACTTCCACAGATACAGTGAACAGAGCAATCGTGGTACAGTCCAGGGCTACGCATTAAATCACACTAACAGCTGTCAGTGCTTCTCTCAGTCCTCGCGTACCACCCCACCAACCTCCAGATCCAACGCATTGCCACTATCTGCAATCCGACCCCACCACCAAAGACATTTTTCCCTCCCTACCCTTGTCTGCTTTCTGGAGGGACCGCTCGCTTCGTGACTTCCTTGTCCGCTCCACACTCCCCCCAGCCCCACCACACCCGACACTTTTCTCTGCAACCGCAGAAGTGCTACACCTGCCCCCGCACCTCCCCCCTCACCCCCATCCCAGGCCCCAAGAAGACTTTCCACATCAGGCAGACGTTCACCTGCACATCTGCTAATGTGGTATACTGCATCCGCTGTACCCGTTGTGGCTTCCTCTACATCGGGAAACCAAGTGGAGGCTTGGGGACTGCTTTGCAGACACCTATGCTCAGTTCGCAATAATCGACCTCACCTCCCAGTCGCGAACCATTTCAACTCTCCTTCCCATTCCTCACACGACATGTCCATCCTGGGCCTCCTGCAGTGCCACAACGATGCCACCCGAATGTTGCAGAACAGCAACTCATAATTCGCTTGGAAACCCTGCAGCCCAATGGTATCAAAGTGGATTTCACAAGCTTCAATATCTCCCCTCCCCCCACTGCATCCCAAAAACAGCCCAGCTCGTCCCCACCTCCCTAACTTGTTCTTTCTCTCACCTATCCCCTCCTCCCAACTCAAGACGCACCCCCATCTCCTACCTACTAACCTCATCCCGCCCCCTTGACCTGTCTGTCCTCCCAGAACTGATCTATCTCCTCCATACCTCCCCACCTACACTTGCCTTTACTGGCTCCACCCCACTTCTTTAACTTGTCTGTCTCTTCTCTACCTATCTTCTCCTCTATCCATCATTGATCCGCTTCCCCTTCTCTCCCTATTTATTTCAGAATCCCCTTCCCCTCCTCCATTTCTGATGAAGGGTCTAGGCCTGTAACATCAGCTTTTGTGCTCCTAAGATGCTGTTTTGCCTGCTGTGTTTGGACAGCTCCACACTTTGTTATCTCGGATTCTCTAGCATCTGCAGTTCCTGTTATCTCCTGAAGGGTGTATCCATCCAACCTTAATTAAATAGGAACAGAAACTGCTGGAAAAACTCAGCAGATCTAGCAACATCCGTGGAGAGAAAACAGAGTTAATGTTTCCAATCCAGAGTCACTCTTCTGTTTTCTGTGTTTGGTTTAGATCTCCAGCATCCACAGCTGTTTGTTTTATTTAATTAAATGGACATTCTCTGGAAAATCTGAGCTCGTATATCTTGACTAAACAAAGGTCACCTAACGCTTGTCGTTTCATAACAGTTCATCAGTGTCCATTCTTAAATATGAAGACTGTCCCAGAAATATCTATATGAGCATTGATTACAAATTTAAAGTCATGAATATGACATGCTTTCACTGGACATGACATGGGTATATGTGGAAATGTCAGTTTTAATCCAACCCACTGGGTGGATTTGGGTCAGTTGAATGTTTTGCAGCTCAACTCCCCCTCCCTATGCCCCCATGTTATGTTCCATTGATATCAAATTTTTAAGACCCAACAGATCTAAGCCTATGTAGAATGTTTATAAGGTTGCAGTTAGAGGCGCAGGATTGGCTTTGCAATACAATAATTATATTAATGTTTCGGAGAAAGTGCAACACAGCTGAAATCTACAAGATTTAGATCAGTGTGAAGGAGAAACTTTTTTCAATCAGAGTTGTGAGACTATAGAATTCATTTCCAGGGTTAGTAGTCGACGTAAAAGCAATACCAACACTTAAGATCCGTTTGGATAGGCATATGAAGGGAAAGTGGGTTAAAGCTCATGCAAGTGCATAACAGGGTGGCCAAATTGGACTAGAAGTATTTTCACATGGACCAAGTAAACAACAACATGGACTAATTGAGATAACAAAGTGTGGAGCTGGATGAACACAATAGGCCAAGCAGCATCAGAGGAGCACAAAAGCTGACGTTTCGGGCTTAGACCCTTCACCTCTGATACAATGGACTAATTGAGTTGAGTGACCTTTTCCTGTGTTGTAATCAGTGTTCAAACTTTCATGCGGTGATGCTGTCTTATTTTCAACTGATTTTGTTTATTTGGTCATGGGATGTAGGTATCGCTGGCTTGGACAACATTTTTTGGCTAAACTCTAAATTGCCCTTCTGAAGGTAATGTTCAGCTGCCTTCTCAAACCTCTACTTAAAAACTGAAAGAACTGCAGATGCTGTAAATCAGGAACAAAAACAGCAGTCGCTGGAAAAGCTCAGCGGGTCCAGCAACATCTGCGAAGAAAAAATCAAAGTTAACATCACCACACCTAAAACGTTAACTCTGATTTTTTTCTTCACAGTTGCTGCCAGACCTGCTGAATTTTGCCAGCAACTTCTGTTTTTGTTCCACTACTGTCCATGGTGGGTCGTTGCAAGCATACCAACATTTCTGTTAGGAAGGGAGTTCCAGGACTTTGACCCAGTGATACTGATGGTATGATAATATAGTCCTGTGTCAGAATACTACATGGCCTTGGAAGGAAGCTTGGGGGTGGAAATGTTACCATGCAGCACTGCTCTTGTTCTACTAGAGGTGGCACGAGAAGGTCCCATCAAAGATTTGATTTAAATGTGTCAACAGTAGGAATGGTTACTGTAACTAGAGCACAAGGATAAATGTCTGTTTCTACTACAGTAGACTAAAAAACCTTGTTGTTTACTTTTAGGAATGCCACGTACAGAGTGCTGCTCGGCAATATAGCAACATGTTTTCTGCAGAGGGGACATTGTTAGAAGGCTTTGGCAAAGCTCCTGAGTGAGTAAATGTGTTTTTTTACTGGGTGAATATTCAGTTGACAGTGCTATCAGACCACATAGTCATTTGTATTAACGTTGATTCTAAAAACTGAAGTGAGCATAGTAATGAGAATGGTCACAATACTGTAAATTCTGATGCTGCCAACAAAATGCTGCCATCCAAGCGTGTCTTATAAGTTGCATTCCATTAGTGGAATCTAATAAATTGACCTGAACAAATGTGGGCTATGGCAAGAAATATTGGCAGAATCATGCCCCATGTCTGGCAAGACTTATCTCAGCTAAGCTCTGGACATGCAGTGAAATTCTTGCTAGTTATGATGGCCTGCTATTAAGGAGAATAATTGCTTCTTAACCACCTTATTAATGGCACATTGGACCATAGAATTTTACAGTACAGAAGGAGGCCGTTCAACTCATCCTATCTTTACTAATTACTGAAACAGCTACCCAGCTAGTCCCACTCTCCAGCCTTATCTCTGTACCTTCTAACTTCATCACTTTCAAAAATATATCCACCTCACTTTTGAAACTGCTGATGATACCTGCCTCTACCACTCTCCCAGGTAGTGCATTCCAAATCCTAACAACTCTCTGTATAAAGGGGTTTCTTCTCATCTCACTCCTAGCCCTTTTGCTGAAAATCTTTAAATTGTGACCCCTACTTACCAACTAGCAGAAACAGAATATCCTTCCCTACCCTTGCAAAATTGTTCATAATTTTGAACACCTCAACAAGGTCACCTCTTAATCTCCTCTGCTCCAGGGAGAATAAGCCCAATCTCTATAATCTTTCTTTGTATCTAAAATGTTTCATTTCTGGTATCATCCAAGTAAATCTCCTTTGAACCCTCTCCAGGGTTTTAACATCCTTCTTTAAATAAGGTGCCCAGATTCCAATCTTGCCTCATTTCTAACTTATCATCCACTGCAAGCAAATCAGCGGCCAAGAGTTTTCGACTTGGGACTCGGAGCAGGCACCTGATGACTTCAGCTTATTGCTGGCTGAGATGAGCCTCCACGCAGCAATATCTCAACATGCACCCCACGTACACGGACATTGGTAGTCAGCAAGTGGCAATCTCTAAGAACCCTCAAAGCACTTCTCCACTATACTGAGACTGTGCTTTTATACTTCAACACTGCACCTTGTGCTTCAGCGGCAACTATTATTGTAATGCTGCAGCAAGGACACTTGGCACTTGTGGACATGCACCAGCTCATGGATTGGCTCAGGCTGCATCACCAAGCTGTTTGCTTGCTCTCTTAGTTTTCGCTCATTTTGAGCCTACCTAGATACTCTAGCATCACTGCTTTGTCTTACCTTTTACCACCTTGCTCCTCAGCTGGAGATACCAGGCTCACAATACTGCCTTTCCATTTAGTGCTGACACAAAGCCAGGAAGCTTGTCATGGTTTCCAGCAGCCAAGTCAAGGGAGATAACCTCCAGTCAAGAGGTCCCAGCATATTCAGTCAGCGACAGCATCTAGTACCAGTTCAGGAGTTTGAAAACAGTTACCCAGTCCTCGGGACAATTAAAGTCAGGATTCTCTCTACATAAAGGATGAGGAGCAGAATTACAGCCAGCCTGTCACCCATCTTCACTCTTTCTGCCTTATTATGGGCTGATTTCATATGGGCATGATAGAGGACCCGTTTTTGATGAACATTGGTGGCACAGTTATTACTTTTGGCACAGGTGGATGTCACTGGCTGGTCCAGCATTTTTTGCCCATGCCTAGCGGCCCTTGAGAAGATGGTGGTAAGCTGCAGTCCATGTGTTGTAGATACATGCTCATTAAGGTTAAGATGTGATTTCTGAGATTTTGACCCAGTGATACTAAAGGAACAATGATATTTTTCCAAGCCTGTACTCAGAAGAGAACTTACAAGTGATGGTATTCACATTTATCTGTTGTCCCTGTAGGTGGTAATGGTTGAATGTTTGGAAGGTGCTAGCGAAGGAACCTTGGTGAATTCCTGCAGTACCACTTGTAAATTGTACACACTGCTGCCACTAAGCATCAGTGGTGGAGGGAATGGATGCTTGTGGATGTTTGCCAATCAAAAAGGCTGCTTTGTCCTGGATGATGTCAAGCTTTGTGAAAGTTGTTGGAACTGCACTCATCCAGGCAAGTGGGGAGTATTCCACTGCCAATTTATACCTTCTAAATGGTGGACAGGCTTTGGGGAGTCAGGAAGTGAGTTGCTGAGTGCAAGATTCCTTTATCAAAATTTGATACATTAGATCTGGAGAATGGAACACATTCCCATTGCAGGAACACTGAGGCCAGTAATTCACATACTGCCATCCTTTCTCAGATGACTTCATGCAGCCCAAAACCGAACATGGGAACTTCTCACTTGCATGATTCAGTTCCACATTTCTGAATTATTTAATTAAGAATCATGCTGATTTCTGATTATAGTTCATGTCCTTTTAGTTATTGCAATTAAATAACAAGTGTTTTTTTGTTACCCAGTGGCGAGAGTTACACATCCTATACAGATGTTACACAGTCATGCTTCTTTTGTAGAGTCATTCCCATTTATCTCATTCATCGGCCAGCAAACAACATCCCTTATGCAACAGTAGAAGAGGAACTGATTGGGGAGTTTGTTAAGTACTCGGTGAAGGATGGCAGAGAGCTGAATTCTGGTAGGAAAGAATCTGATGTCGGTCTGAAATGTTGTACATTTCAACATTGGGTTTATCAATGGACAGAAGGTAACCTCCTTGTCACAGATATGCAAGGTATATACAATATACTGCTTTGAAACCATTTATAAGAGTGTTAGTATGTGTGTCTGTGTTTGTGGATGCACGTAATCATAGACATGTAGGATGATCAGTTTAAGTGTGTTAACTGTTCCAGCATAAGAATATAAAGCATTAGCATTCAGCCCATTATTCCTCTTTTGAGGAAACCATCCAATTAGTGCTACACCTGTACTTTACCCGTAACCCTTGATTTATTTTTATCTTTCATGTATAAACCTAGTCAAAATGGAAGTATTCAAGTTCTGTCTCTCAATCTGTGCTGCACCTACTGTTGTAGCGCATTATCATCATTGCAGATTTCCCACACCGATAGGCCAATTTTATTAGTTCCCTGTTTACTGAAATAAAATGCAGCTGGCATAAGGGCATAGTCAGTATCTGAAAGAAAATGTGAAGTTAACATTTTAGACAGCAAGGATTCATTCCCTGCTCACTTTACAAGTCTTTCACATTAACCTATTTTTTATTTGGATCCTGCTAAATTGCATTGCCACCATTTTAGATGTTCAATATTCACAGATTTTCATTTTGTTTCCACTAAAGGAATAACGTTTGTCTGAATATTTACAGCATTTGTAACAAAACATACTCTTTCCAATTGTTTCTCTGTAGGTGTTGGAATGAAATTAACTGACATTGGAATAGCAACTAGTCGAAAAGGGTACGTGAAGAAAATGTTGAGCTCTACTTTTACAGTAGCTTATTCTCTGTATCTTAATGATGCTGCAACAGCATTTTCTCTGTTGCTAGATGGATGTCATGTGTCTGTAATGCTATTACTGTAAATTACTTACGAAAGTTTCAATCAGAAATAGTAAGACTATTTTAAAAGTGCTGGGTTGAAGCCCCATCAAGAATATTATGAAAAGAATGGAAGTTTAAATTTTGATTTTTTTCTCAGGCTTAACTCACCCCTTTTGCACCTATTCGGGGCTGAGTTTCATTATCATTGATTACAGTGGTCATAAGGTTATGTTTGACAAGTACTTTACAGTTTATTTTTGAGGCTGCAAGTTGTAAAGTAGATGAGGGGAGCCAGTAGGTGTAATATAATTGGATTTCCAAAAAGCAGTCAGTAAGGTGGCACAAAAATATTTATTTCTTAACATATGGGTTTGTGGACTGAGGGATAATATCTGAGGATTGATGGAGAATTAGTTTCTAGACAGAGAGTAGAGAATGGAGCATTTTCAAACTGTTCTCCTGCCTGGAATGTTACATGGGACAGGCAAGACCTAAGACGAACACTTAGTCGCTAATTATAGGATATTCACAGGCACATCCCAACCAACCTCAGTCTTGTGCAGATGTGTAGATTTCAGGTAGGAGAAATCCCAGAATGTCACCCTCCTCAGATTTTGAGAGGAAGAAGTGACACATCCCTCAAGTTTCTCCATTCCACATCAAATCCCACCCCACTGGTGCTGCGTAATCCTCCCGGGCATTTCCATTCCCCGTCTTCACACCTGCCTTTTGGGCCGTACTTTTCCTCCTTCGCTGGACCCCAGGACTTAGGGTGGCAATGACGCATGCCCTTAGCCAAATGGTGGAGATGGTGATCACTGTCACTTGAGTGGCCAACACTGAGGCTGTGGCCAGGACAGGAATGCAATGTTTCCAATGGACTGGAGGGTTGTTGCAGGGCAGGGAAGGTTGGAAGTATATATCCAAGGGTGTGTGTGGGGATGATGTGATGTGGCCTGTGTCATGCCTTGTAGGTTGGGGGGGTGGTGGTTGTGGTCGGTGGGGGGTGAGATTTAGTCAGGTTGGGGGATGTGGAATGAATAGATTGATGTTACAGCCAGAGATTCTCTGAGTTGGATGGCTAGGGGGAGGGCAGGTGTTTAGATCAGGAGGGGATGAAGTTTGGGTGTTCATGGGGACAATTGAGGGTGTCAGTGGGAAACAGGGTGTAGTTTTGAGGTAGCCAGCATTTAAAGAGAGTTTTAATCCTTCTGACCTTTCCTGGCCTAACTAGGGAAGTAAGTTTGTCTCTAATCCTAAGACACAGTCAGGAATATTTTTGGAGGGATCCACTTGTCTATCAGAAGTTCCAACTTCCAGGGTAATACCTGGAGAATAAGTTGTAGCAGTGCATCTGCGTGTTCCCAAGTGCGACTCAAGTCTATGTAGCTGGCATGACTGCCGTCCCATGACTGTTGGATAGAAGGTATGTGTAGTGCTGCGACATGACAACAGAAATGAGATCAAATCTTACCAAGGGAAGTTATGAAATTCGCCTCAATATATCTGACACCAGAAAAATAAAGACCTGAATCCTGGATTATTGTAAAAAGATACTGATTTAGTAATAATGGGAACTGCAGATGCTGGAGAATCCAAGATAACAAAGATGAAGGGTCTAGGCCCGAAACGTCAGCTTTTGTGCTCCTGAGATGCTGCTTGGCCGGCTGTGTTCATCCAGCTCCACACTTTGTTATCACTGATTTAGTATATCCTCCAGTGAGGGAACCTCCCATCCCTGCCTAACCTGGTTACACGTGGCTCGAGTCCATACTGCTTAATAATCTCAGAAGTGACTAGCAAACTATTTCAGTCATAAAATCAACTGTTTGCAAATGGCAATAAGCAATAAATGCCCATTTCCAATTTTGTCTGCATCCTGAGGAAACATTAAATAATATGGAGCTTATTTAGGAAATATGAACTTCACAAATGAAAGATCAATGATTCTGTACCTTTTCATTCAATTTTATACTATTCAACCATAGAACGTTTGCCATTATATCCAAGAATCATTGTGCTGATTCAATTGCCAGCAACCCCCGATACATGAGAAGCTCAATACCATTGAGGACAAAGTAGCCCATTTGATCAGCACCCTATCTACTACGTTATACATTCACTTCCTCTGTCACTAGCTTGGAGTACAATAGTGTGTACTGTGTACAAAATACACTGCAGCAGCTTGCCAAGGCTCATGTGGTGCCTATGCTGCATGAGGTGCAGAAATTCAAGAAGGTGTCACCATCTCAAGGATAATTACAAATAGGCAATACATGCTAGCTTTGGCAACTGCATGTAAATCTTATGAAAAAAATAGTTAAAAGAAAACATTTTTCCATTCCCCCCTCCTATATTATGTGTATTGTACAACTGGCAACCCGGAATATTTAACCACGCAGAGATTATTTTTTACCAAAGAGTTGTAAATTTGAAGTTGATACCCGAACATATCACATTTTCAAGGAGATGTGCAACCACAGCTGAAATTTTTCCCAAAACATTTAGCACATTCAGGTGATCAAACTACCTTCAGTTCATAATCATTGATACATTAGCCAAATTTATTTCAAAGAAGAGAGATGATGACTCTTCTTGTTTGGTGTCGTGAATCACACATCTGCAATATTATGGCAGGTATTCAATCTAGACAATGGTAGTCAGTAATGTGATTTCTCCCCGGATCAGACAGTCACAGGCAGCCCAGCGTCATCCCAGTGCTGATAGAAAATGGCAGCTCCCATTAAAACTAATGAAGCTGCTCTGGGATGCATCCAATTTTCTCCTCTACCTTGAAATACAAAGTGATAGAGAAGAAATGAACAAAAGTTGATGCACCAAGTTACCACAACACAAAACAACATAAATAACAAAAAGATGTATCAGCAATTATGTATTGCCATATCTTTCTTTTGTTAAAAAAAGACCTGAGATGCCTTTTGTTGATATTTCCTATTGTTCAGATTGCTATAGAGGCCATAAACTATTAAAGTGAATCAAACTCCTGGTTAGTAGCTGAAAAATGTGCATCAAGATTTCGCATTTATTAGCAATTATTATATCAAATGACTAAAAAAAAGACTGATTAAATATTACTTTCTTTGTTGGCAAATAAAATATAAAATGTTCCTTGTGATCAGAGATAATGGGAACTGCAGATGCTGGAGAATCCAAGATAACAAAGTGTGGAGCTGGATGAACACAGCAGTCCAAGCAGCATCTCAGGAGCACAAAAGCTGACGTTTCGGGCCTCTCTGATGAAGGGTCTAGGCCCGAAACGTCAGCTTTTGTGCTCCTGAGATGCTGCTTGGCCTGCTGTGTTCATCCAGCTCCACACTTTATTAAAATGTTCCTTGTTATTCATGATTCATCACACACTCTATTAAATTGCAATTCTTCTAGAAAATACTTCACAGCCATTCCCAGCTTCTAAGAGGAAGAGGAGTAAGCCATACAGCTCCCTGGAGTAACGAATTATGAAGCTTCACCACCCTGAGTAAACAAACTTTTGTCATCACAATCTTAAATAACCTGTCCCTCATCCTAAGATTGTACGCCAATTGCCACAGGACACCAGGTTATAGTACAGCAAGTTTATTTAAAGCCACAATATCTAAGAGCGCTTCTCCTTCATCAGGTGAAGTCATTTTACCTGACGAAGGAGCCACATTGTTAAAGCTTATGATTTCAAATAAACCTGTTGTACTATAACTGGTGTCATATGACCTCTGACTTTGTCCTCCCAGTCCAACACTGGCACCTCCAGATCACATTTAGATCCATCCTATCATGTCCTGTAAGAAATTTCTGAATTTCAATTGGATTACCTCTCATTCCTAAAAACTCTTGTGAGTACAAACCCAGTTTCCTCAATTTCTTCTCACAAATCAACCTCAAGAATTGATAAGAAGAGCAAAACTGAAATTGGTACTGCAGGTGAGGTCGTACCATGGCTCTATACAACTGCCCCAAGACATTTTTACTTCTATACCCAAATCCACTTGAAATAACTGCCAACATACCATTTGCAAATGACTGAATGACAGCATCACCCTGACCCTTTGGGGCACCCACATTTGTCGTACCATTTAAGAAATATTCATTGTGATTTTTTCTACTAATGAGAATAGTTTCATAGATGTTTACATTATATTCCATCTGCCATGTTCCAGTCCATTAACTTAACCTGTCAAAATCTTCTTGAAGCCTCATGTACCCTCCTCAAAACTTAGTGTGTTTTGCAATTAGCAGCAAATGTGGAAATATTCCTATTGATCCCCATGTCCAAATTACTTACAGAGATTATGAACAGCTGTTGAGCTTAGCACTGATCCTTGTGGTACCTGACTGACTTCAGCCTGGCACCCCTGAGAATGATCCATTTATTTCCAACGCTCCTGCTTTCTGTCTATTAGGTGATTCCTAACTGTGTGGGATCTTATCGAAGCCTTCTGAAAATCCAAAAATACTACGTCTGCTAATTCTCCTTTATCTATGCTGCAAGTGGTGTCCTCAAAATCTCAAGCATATGTTTGTAAAACATGATTTCCTTCTCACAAATCAGTTTTCACCATGCCCGATTTTGGGATTATTTTTAAATGTTCAGCTCTCACATGCTTTGTACAACATTCTAATATTTGTCCTACAATGGACATCAAGTTAACAGGTCTATAATTGTCCACTCTCCCTCTTCCTCCCACCTTTAAGAGTGGGGTCACATTTACTACCTTCCAATCAACAGAAACTTTTAGATTTATACAACATAGCCATCAGTCCATCCACTTATCTCCATTACTCACTTGTTACCTTCCTTTGAAACACAGGGATGTAGCCCATTTGATTCAAGAGATTTATCAGCATTCACTCCAGGTGACTTTTCAAGTGCCACCTCTTTTCCAATACTAATATATTTTAGCTTTTCAATTCCACAGCCCTTGGACACTTTGTATTTCTCAGAGGTTTTCTGCATTTTCTCCTGTGAAGACGGATAGAAAGCAGAGGATGGTGAATCTGTGGAACGGAAGTGTGAAAGCCAGGTCATTGAGTATATTTAAGACAGAGATAGATAGTTTCTTGATTAGTATGGGGATCAGTATTCTGGGGAGAAGGCAGGAGAATGTGATGGAGAAACATATCAGCCATGATCAAATGATGAAGCAGACTTGATGTGCCAAATGGCCCAACTCCTCTCCTACATCATAAGGCCTTAATTTCTCCCCATTTGTCTGTTCTCCATTATAAATTTTCCTGTCCCTACCTGTAACAGACCCACAATTATCCTTTCTAATTTTTTTCCCTTTTATACATCAATAGAAACTCTTTGAGTCCATCTTTATGCTCCTTGCTCTCTTCACTTTCCTTATTAGTTTCTTGGCCTTCCTTTGTTGCATGCTAGATTGTTCCTAATCATCAGATGTACCACTGTCCTGGAGTCTGTAACGCAATCTCAAAATGGCTTCCTCAACACTCTTTCCTATGGCATAGAAATACATTAACTGTGTATCGAAGTAGAAATATTAATTTGTCATAGTTGAACCCAACTCCTTTTTATCTTGGCAATGAGATAGATCACAACACAATTTCATAATTTAATATTTGTACACCCTTCTGGACTTCGGGAGGATCAGGGTTCACTCATTGTAGACTGCTGTTATTGTCCCCCAAGAATAAATATCCACACCTCTCTCTCAATAAAACAATCCAAGTCATCCTCAGACCTCTAACACCTTATGGATGTACTTCAAAATCATACAAAATCCTAGCAGACATAGGCCCTTAGTCAACTCCACCGTTCAATAAAAATGTGACTTTTCTGGGTTGCAGCTTTAATCCCCTCAAAAAATGTATGGCTGCCGTTTTAATCAAAAAGCTTTCTGCCTACAGTTTAAAATTCCAGTTGGCTGGATCAGGTCAGGAACCAAATAGCAAAACCTCTAATTGCTTTATTTTTATTTGTCTCCCAGCCCCATCCCGTTTGGTTTCCACAGGAGATTATTGTTGCCATGAGTAGTTCTGGCACATGCTATAGATAGAGTAATAGACTAATGCAGCATGGAAATAGGCCCTTGAAGCTCAAACTGGTCCATGGTGCCCACTCAGCTGGTTCTAGTTGCCTGCATTTGGTCCATTTCTCTCTAAACCCTTCGCACTCATGTGCCTATCCAAATGTTTATTTAAATGTCGCTATTGTAGCTGCCTCAACCACTCTCTCTGGCACCCCATTCCATATAAACACCTCTCTCTGCAATTGTAGGGTTCCTGCCATCGTATCTGAACTGCCACCATTCCCAGTATTTTGAAAACGTTATGAAGTACGGCGCTGTGGAGCAAATTACTTGCATTGTCATTAAACCAAGCAGTTATCACTAAGAAGCAGAGCAATGCAATAAATTGGATAATACTTTTGCACTATGTTTCAAAAAAGAGTTTTACAATTTCCACTCTTTACATAGAACATACAACAATACAGCGCAGGACAGGCCCTTCGGCCCTCGATGTTACGCCGACCTGTGAACTAATCTAAGCCCCACCCTTTACACTATCCCATCATTATCCATTATACAGACTAAGGAGAAACGGAGGATGACAGACGTTTCCCCTGGGAGTAGGCTATTTTGTGGAACATGTAACACATATCCCAAAATTCCTGTTTACAGCAGCAAACTGAAGTTGTATGCTTTCTTGGACTTGTGAACGAATGGGAACATTATTATACTCATTATTTAAGAATAGAAGAATTCAGAATTTTAAAAAAATTCTGTTCTGCTATTTTCGATCATGAGTGGTTGGAAATTATCAGAGAAATTGCAGCAATTATTTTCCAGATAATGCAAAGTGAAGAATCCAGTAAAGATCCTGAACTTATCAGGAATGTGCAGATTTATCGTTTTGTTTTCAATGAAGGCAGGGGGAGATTTATTTGCAGAAAATGATTGACTCTCCTTATGCTGAGAAAAATATCAAATGGAACAAATAGGTTTTGCTGGGCCATTTTAAGGCAAGTTCATTTATCATTTAACTGAGTAAACCAAAAAGTGATAAAGTGCAACAGTGCAGTTTAGTGGCAAATTTGTGGTAGTGCATGACCAAAATCTCAACAGGTGGCCCTTAAAGCTACACAAAATTTGTTTAAATGATAAAGGCAAAATCTTTACACTTCAGATTCACAATGGATGGAGGCTTTACCATTGATGGAGTTATGCAGCTACCTTTTTCAAAGAAAAACAGAAGATGCAGCATATCAGATAATAATTCTTTATCAATAATCTATCTGCTCCTTTAATTCGAGTAGAACATGAGTACACAGAAGCTGCTGCACCAACAAGTAGACTTGCTCACAGCTGCAGAAGACAGGGTGGACAATACACAAAACAAGTCAGTGGTGTATCTCATTTCTTGTTTTTTCTCTTTCAGATACAAAGGGTTTAAAGGGAACTGTTCCATTTCCTTTATTGACCAATTCAAAGCTCTCCATCAGTGTAACGTATATTGTAAAATGATGGGTCTGAAATCTCTGAATCAATATAAACCCAAGAGGATTTCCCCAATGAAAACCCAAGCATCACAACCAATCCCAAAATCTACAAAGAAAATGCCATCAAGTCCTCAGAGCACAAGACGAAGCTTTGTAAGGAGTACATTTGGAGATAAAACTTCACAGAAACATTTATAAATGCTAGAAACAATCAGTTCTGCTGCTGCATGGGCCATGTATCTTATTTATGATGGTTATGTAGCATCACATTGTCTATCATAAAGATTTTTGTCAAACTTATCAATGCAAGTGAAAAAAAAAGAATAAATTCATCAATCCCAGACATTCAGGAGGGACTAAACCCAGAGAGAACACACTGCACTAAGCTATTGTAGCTATATTTGGGAAGATACCATAACCTGAATAGAATCTTAATGATCAGTTACTTGGATGGTCTTAAGTCTCCAAAGTCCTTCACTTCATTGCTACCTGTTTCGCAGAATTTTATGGCTTCTGCTGTGGTTACTGCTCTGATGAATTTTATTTACTTCCATCAACGTCCTGATGCATCAAACTACACAGTCTTCCTGCACTCAGCATTCTTCGTGCATTAAAGTAAAAATTCATTGTGCCATCCCATGATAGTTTCCCTAAGACTTGTAACTTGTAACTTGTCCTTTCCTCAACCATCCTGTCCTATTAAGTATTTTTAATATCAACTGTGGTTTCATCCAATTACTATTTCTTGACTTATCTGCTTTCTTACTTTGATTCAGCTTTTCTGGTGCTATGTACCATGTAATTTATCTGTTGACTTAGATTTCTTAAAATAAAAATAAGAAGCAAAGCCATCACAATCAGTGATTTAGTCTTAAATGAGTATAATTCTTTTGTAAGGTTCTGTGACTATTTGAATTGTTGCAACCTCCAGCAGTTTATATCAGGTGAAAAGAACCTCTGCTTATAATAAAGATATGGTGTATATGTTGCATATGGAAGGGCCTTTCTTCGAACTTTTTTTAGTTTATTTCAGTTTTATTTTGTTGGGATAATTTCAAGTTAAAATCCAGACAGAGGGTCAGTCCAGAATACAGTGTGTTGCTGTGCTGAACCCAATCATAGCCAGCTCTATTTCATCAACATTTTTCTGGACTGCTTCACATCAATCTTGAATGTGCCATTTCAACATTAGGAACACTGAAGCCACTGTTTACAAAACCCCTTCATAAACTTCACTCCCTTGGCGATTATACCTCCAGGCTAGACCAGAGTCAACACAGCCTTGGCATCCTGCTATTCCTGAACTGTCCTTCAAAACTCAGATGTTTTTCCATTACCAAGGCTACTTGCCTTGCATGTTCAGAATATTGTCCATCTCTTCACTTACCTCAGCATCTCTGCCATTCAAAAACTTACAAATTCCATTGTCATCCAAACTTCACATACCTAATGCTTTCCTCACTGAGTTTCCATTCTTCATCCTCCATAATTGCCACATGCCCAAAACTCTACTGGAGTTGCAGATGAACAGAAATGCCTTTACATTGAAAGTGAGAGATGGAAATTTGATTTTCTTTTACTCCTGAACAGAACATAGAAGATTAGCCAACTGAAAATGTTATTATAAAAATCACTAATCACAGATAGAAGTTTAGTAATTTCTCATGTGCTGATCATTTATGCTGAAAATTTTCAAACAGTAGTTAGCATAGGTTTCTGAATATTAATAATGTGGACTTTCTTAACTTAGACTAACCAATAGTTATAAATTCTACTTCCAAGCCATAAGGTCCAATTGCTGTGTGACAACAAGTCAGTAGTAAGAATGTCATTTTGTTTATGCATATTGGATAATTCAGTTTTAATCCAAACTCAAATGACACTTATAAGGTTGCTCCATTGATTAAAAGAAAAATCTGCCAATCTTTAGCTGATTGTGAGGAGATAAGGATGAGTCACCTTCTTGAACTAGTGGAGTTGGTGTGTTCGAAGTACTCCTACAATTTTGCTTGGGGGCATTCCAGGATTTTGACCCAGCATAGTCCCCTGGTTCTAGAAACTTCTGCCGGCAACATATTTTCTCAGAGCTACCCTGTCAAACCCTCTCAGGATCCCATATATTTCAATCAGATCACATCTCTAAACTTCAGGTATGTAGGCTATGTTTATTCACTCTCACCTTTTATGAGAACATAGGCATCAGTTAGCTCAATTATCTGGATAGTAGGCTGATAACGCAGTGTGATACCAATAGTATGTGTTCAATTCCCACACGAGTCAAGGTTACCACGAAGGATTCTCTTTCTCAATCTCTCCTTGCCTGAGGAGTAGTGACTCTCAGTAAAACCACTGCCAGTCTCCAAGAAGAGAGCAGCACTATTGTCTCTCATCCCAGGAATCAATCTATTCAATATTTGTTTCAAATCCACTCAGGCAAGTTCTTTCTTAGGTACAGAGACCAAAACCGTACATATCGCTCTGGGAGGGAGTACTCTCAAAACTCCTGTACAGCTCCAAGAGGACCCCTAGCTCTTGCACCCAAAACTGCTGGGCTTAGCCACAAGGTTACAGATTATGGCCAAAAAATATTCTGCTAATGCTGATGACTTCCAGCACCTTATGGTGGTCCAGTTTTAAGATGCTAGATTTTTTCTGAATGTATTTTGCTCAGCATGGTGGTAGTATGCATATTTGCAGGAGCATCCTCATTGTGAAAATAAATCTTTATATCCACAGGGATTGTGCTTAGTAATTCCTTCAAATACTGCTGCGCATGAAGGCATCTTTGATGATTAGATTGGTGAGGATGGAGAGAAGTGGTTTTCCTGGCCTTGGTTCTCTGAGGTTCTGCTGAAGTTCAGAAGTAGTGTCACTGGACCTGAAACATTAACTCTGATTTCTCTCCACTGATACTGCCAGACCTGCTGAGATTTTCTCGCAATTTCTGCCCTTCAACTTAACCAATCAATGTTGATGCTTACCCTCCACAGAAACATAGTAAATGATGAGATTTTAATTCAATAAAAATCTGGAATGCATAGCTAGCCAATGGTGACCATATAAGTCACTGCAATTGTCATGAAAACCTGCCTGGTTCACTAATGTCCCTGAGGGAATAAATTATGCTGTCTTTACTTCTCTGGCCTACATGCAAGTCCAGATTCACATCAATGTGGTTGACTCTTGACTGTCCTCTGGACAATTAGGGATTGGGTAATGTGTGCTAGCTCAACCTGCAATGCCCACCTCCTGTTAAATGAATAAAGAAAACCTTTCCACTTTTAATTTATACTCGTCCTCCAATCCAAAATAACAAATGGTGAGTAATCAAACGGTGAGTTGCACCAGATGTATAACGCTTAGTTAAATCAAAATACTGTGGATGCTGAGGATGTGAAATAAAAAACAGGAAGTGTTGAAGAAACACAGCAAATCTGGCAGCAACTGTGGAGAAAGAAGTTGAGTTAACGCTTCACATCCGATATAACTTCAGTTCAAAATGGCGACTCTGCTTCACTTTCCATAGATAATGACAAACTTGCTGAGCTTCCCAATACTTCCTATTTTTATTATAGATGGTCAACGTTTGGCTATCTCAATAAGTCAGTTGAATAGAATTGATATTTGATATCATAAACTGCATAGTGATAATAATACAAAGCCCATGGGGGGAAATTATGAGGAAACCAATTGGACATCCTCTGCTTGATCTTAAATCAACTGATTTTGAATATATAGCAATGCCTTAATAAAATAACAAATTGAATCTCTATTAAATGTCATACTGCACAAGTAGAAAGGTTAATGCCAATTTCAACTGGTTATAACTTATTATTATGACAGAATACAGGTATTAGCATTGTTGTTAGTTCAATCACACAGCAGAGAACATCAAATTCATACGACAATTCAATTGCCAAGCTAAAATGTCAGTTTTTATCTACACAATTGTCAAGGTCAGAGGTTGCCAATGGATGGAGATTAATAACTAGATGGGTAAAATGTATTAACTGCCATGCTGAAATTGTGTTCTAGTTATTAAATAGTTGTAGAAACATCTGAGGAACAAGCTAGATGAGTTAATGATCCAACAACAACTTGCAATTACAACCTTTCAAAGGGTAGTAATGAGACAAAATGACTGGCAGCAAGTTAAAGGCGATATCATGAGAGGTAACCAAAACTTGATGAGAAGAGTTGGTTTCTGAGAGCATCTTGAAGGGGGAGAGTGAGAACTGGTGAGGCAGGGATGTTTAAAGAGGAAGGTTTGGGCTAAAACACGTGCACATGTGTCAACGGTGGAGTGAAAGAAATCAGGGATGCAGAAGAGACCATAATGTTAGGAAAGGTGTGGGAAAGATGTTCTTGGGAGTGGCTGGAGAGGGACGAAACATAGAACGTAGGCACAAGATTTGGGCATTCCATCAAAACTGTGCCATTCAGTATGACCATGACTGACCTTTTCCTCAATGCCATATTCCTGCTGTCTCCAAATACCCTTTGACATATTTGCTGTTTAGAAATCTATTTCTTTCTTAAATCTTTTCAGCAATATAGTCTCCATAGCCTTATGTGGTAGAGGTTCCACAGTTTACCACGTTCCAAGTGAAGACCTTCCTCTCCTCATCTCAGTCCTATATGGTATAGGCTGTATTTTGAGTCTGTGACCCCTTGTTTTGGAAAGACAACTGCACACTTCCCCACCCCCCACCCCCAACCCCCAGCTGACCAAACTTCATTCTTGCTTCCAGTCCGTTCAGCTCTCTCAAAAAGTAATATGTTTTAATGAGATACCCTGTCACTTTCACGGAAGGTAGGAAACTTGCGAAGATAAATAGTGATGTCTTGAAGGGTTCACATTACAGAAAAGGTGCTGGAGGTCTTAAACACATAAAGGTACATAAATCCCTGGGAACCTAATCAAGTGTATCTTTGGATATCATCAGGACTGATGAAGGGTGTAAACCCGAAACAGCAACTTTCCTGCTCCTCTGATGCTGCCTGACCTGCTGTGTCCTCCAGCTCTACACAGTATCGACCCTATTTGTATCATCAACAGCCATGGGCAAGGTACCAGAAGACTGGAGAATGGCTAACGTTGCGCCATTATTTAAGAAAGACTGCAAGAACTGCAGATTGATTATCCTCACATCATTGGATGGTTAAAGTTGTTGGAGGGGATTCTGACAGACAGGATCTACATGCATTTGAAAAGGCAAGGACTGATTAGGGATAGTTAGAATGGCTTTTTGTGTGGGACATGGTGTCTCACCAGCTTAATTGAGTTTTTGGAAGAGGTGACCACGAAGACAGCTGAAAGCAGAGTGGTAGACATTGTCTAAATGGACTTTAGCAAGGCCTTCATCAAAGTTTCACATGGTAGACTAGTTAGTAAGGTTAGAACACATGGGATCCAGGGAAAGCTTGCCAATTGGATACAAAATTGGCTTGATGGTTGGAGACAGAAGCTGGTTGTAGGTGGTTGTTGTTCAGACTGGAGGCCTACGACCAGTGGTATGTTGCAAGGATCTGTGCTGACTCCACTGTTGTTTGTCATTTATATATGATTTGGATGAGAATATGGGAAGTCTGGTTAGTAAGTTTGTGGATGACATCAAAGTTCGTGGAACAGGGGACAGCGATGAAGATTGTCTAAGAGTACAATGGGATCTTGATCAACTGGGCCAGTGGCCAAGAAATAGTAGATGAAATTTAATTCAGATAAATATGAGGTGTAGCATTTTGGTAATTCAAAGCCGGGCAGGACTTAAACAGCTAATGGTTGTGCTCTGGGGAATGTTGTTAAACAGAGAGATGAAGGGTACAGGTACATTGTTCTTCGAAAGTGGCACCACAGGTTGACAGGGTGGTAAAGAAGGCATTTGGCACACTTGCCTTCATTAATCAGAGCATTGAGAACAGAAGTTGGGATGTTACATTACAGCTGTGCAAGACATTGGAAAGTTTACATTTGGAGGACTGTGTACAATTCTGGTCACCCTGTTATAGGAAGGATATTATTAACCTGGAACAGGTATAAATAAGATTCACAAGGATGTTACTGAAACTGGAAGGTTTGAGTTAGAAGGAGAGTCTGGCAGTTATTCCTCCCCTGGAGCTTAGGACGCTGAGGATTGACCTTATAAACGTTTATAAAATAATGAGTGGCATAGACAAGGTGAATAGCTGAGATATTTTCCCTGGGGTAGGAGAGTCCGATAGCCAGAGGCCATAGGTTTAAGGTGAGAGGGGAAAGATTTAAAAGGTGGGCAATGCTTTTCCACACAGGCTGGTTTGTATACGGAATGAGCTGCCAGAGGTGGGTACAATTGCAACATTTGAGAGGCTTTTGGACAGGCACATGGATAGGAAAGGTTTAGAGGGTTATGGGACAAATGCAGGCAAATAGGACTAGTTCACTTTCTGTAACATGGTTGGCTCGGACAGGTTGAGCTGAAGGGCCTGTTTCCATACTGTATGATTCTACAACACATTCTTCAAGTTCCAGTGAACACAAGCCTAGACAACCCTCACACAATGATCTTCCTTCCCAGACATCAGTCTGGTGAATGAATGCTACACTGTCACAATGGTAAGTCTATCCCTTCTTAGCTAAGGAAACCAAAGCTGCACACAATATTCCAGGTGTAGTTTCATCAAGTCCCTGTACAGTTGCAGAAAGATATCCTTGTTCTTGCACTCAAATCTTCTTAAAAAGGCCAAACAACTGTTTGCTGAATAAAAACCGAAAGAACTGCAGATGCTATAAATCAGGAACAAAAACAGAAGTTGCTGGAAAAGCTCAGCAGGTCTGGCAGCATCTAGCCGTAGAAGGAGAAAACAGAGTGTTTCCGGTCCGACGACCCTTCCTCAGAACTGACAGTGGCTGGGAAAACGTCAGTTTATATGCAGAAAAAAAGGGAGTAGGGTGGGGAAGAGAGTAAATGAATGGATTGAGCCTAAAAAGAGAGAACAGTTGGACAATCAAAGGAGTTGCTAACGATCAGGCTGGGAGGGTGAATAGTTGTTAATGGGCCCTGTTAGTGACTAACAACAGGGGGCGTGTAATGGCAGGCTATGTGGTAACAAAGTCTGGTGTGTGAGGTTGGAGGCTGGTACATCGGAGAGTTTAGGCCCTAAAATTATTGAACTCGATATTGGAGTTCAGACAGCTGCAGGGTCCCCGAACAGAAAATGAGGTGTTGTTCTTTCAGCTTGCATTGAGCTTTGCTGGAGTACTGCAGCAAGCCAGAGACAGAGATGTTGGCCATGGAACAGAGTGGCATGTTGAAGTGGCAGGCAACAGGTAGCTCAGGGTCATTTTTATGAGCAGAACATAGATGTTCCTCAAGGTGGACACACAATCTACACTCCATTTCCCCAATGTAGATGAGACCACATTATGAACAGCAAATGCAGTAGACTAAATTCTGGGAAGTGCAGGTGAAGTGTTGCTTCACCTGGAAGGTATGTTTGAGCCCTTGGATACTGGGGAGTGAGGAGGTAAATGGACAGGTGTTGCAAATTGCGGGTTACAAGGGAAGGTGTCGTAGGGCTGTGGGGGGAGGGGGGTGTTGGGGGTGCAGGAAGTGTGGACCAGGGTGTCCTGGAGGGAATGGTCCCTGCAGAAAGCGGACAAGAGAAGGGAGGGGGATATGTGTCTAGTGGTGGCATCTTGCTAGAGGTGGCAGAAATGGCGTCTGATGATCTTCTGGATGTGGATGCTGGTGGGATGGTAGGTAAGGACAAGTGAAATCCTATCGTTGTTACAGGAGGGAAGAGAAGGGGCGAGGACAAAGGCATCAAGAACCACAAGATGCAACAGCTCAAAGATACCCATGACACTCTGCAGCCTTCGTCTCCTTCCCTTCTCGCTGAGTCCATTCCCTCTCCCAACCCCACCTCCTGTCAAATATTCACCATCCCTTCAAACCTTCTGCTCTCTGATGCTGACCATTCTGTACTTAGCAAAGGCCTCAGTTTTATCCCTCTGTGACCCCACCTTAATGAATTTTCGGCATGACATGACATCGAAGTTTTCTTCCACTGTGTTCACCTCTGTGCTCTTTGCTTTGGACAAGAAACCTCTTGTTTCAAAACTTCTAGTTTGCAGGCTCCAGCGACCTCCTCTTTACCGTGGACGTGCAACCCCTTTAAATGTCTTTTCCCCACCAGGAGGGTCTTAGGGCTCTCTGCTTCCTCCTGGAGCAAAGGTCCGAACTGTCCCCACCCACCACCGCCCTCCTCCACTTGGATGAGCTTCTCCTCACCTTCAACAGCTTCTCTTTAAAGTCTTCTCTCATTTTCTTCAGCTAAGGGGAGGGGGGCATAGGTATGTACCTGTTTCTTCATAGGGCATGTGGAACATTCCTTGTTCCAGACCTATTTCATCCCCTACCGACAACTCCTTCTCCAATATATTGATGATAACATCAATGTTGCTTCCCTGTCTCATCCGATTTCCACTCTTCCTTCACTCTCACCTGGTCTTCCCAGACTCCTCCCTTTCCTTCCTTGATATTTCTGGTTCCATTTCTGGGGACAGACTGGCCACTAATATCCACTATAAACCCACTGACTCCCACAGCTACCTGGACTATACACCCTCACACCCTGCTTCCTGTAAAGACTCCATCTCATTTTCTCAGTTCCTCTGTCTCTGTCGAATATGTTCAGATGAGGTCAACTTCGACAAGGGAGCCTCCAAAATGTCCACCATAAGACTATAAGACCACACGACATAGGTGCAGAAACTAAGCCATTCGGCCCAATGAAACTGCTCTGCCATTCAATCATGGCTGATAAGTTTCTCATCCCCATTCTCCCACTTTCTCCCTGTAACCCTTGATTCCCCTGATAGTCAAGAACCTATCTATCTCAATCCTAAACGTACTCAATGAATTGGCCTCCATAACCTTCTGTGGCAGTGAGTTCCATAGATTCACCACTCTCTGGCTGAAGAAGTTTCTCCTTATCTCTAATCCTTATCCTTATCCACCTTCTTCCTCAACCAAGGATTCCATAGCATCGTTGTTGACACAGCCCTCAACCAGGTTTGACCCATCTCCCTCACTTCTCTTCCCTCCTGCAACAGCAATAGGGTTCCCCTTATCCTCACCTACCATCCCACCAGCACCCACATCCAGAAAATCAACAGATGCCATTTCCACCACCTCCAGCAAGATGTCACCACCAGAGACATATTCCCCTCCCCTGTCCACCGTCTGCAGGGACTGTTCTCTCCGAGACACGCTGGCCTTCACTCCCAACAATCCCCTCCCCCCACAGCCGTACTGCAACTTTCCCTGTAACCAGCGAAGGTGCAACACCTGTCCATTTACCTCCTCCCTCCCCCAGTATCCAAGGGCCCAAACATATCTTCCAGATGAAACAACACTTCACCTGCACTTCACAGAATCTAGTCTACTGCATTCACTGCTCAGAATATGGCCTCCTCTGCTTGGAGAAATGAAATGTAGACTGGGTGACTGCCTTGCAGAATGTCTATGTTCTGCTCACCAAAAAGACCCTGAGCTACCAGTTGCCTACTGCTTTAATGCACCACCCTGTTCCCTGGCTAACATCTCTGTCTCTGGCTTGCTGCAGTGTTCCAGTGAAGCTCAACGCAAGCTGGAAGCACAACACCTCATTTTCCACTTGGGAACCCTACAGCCCTCCAAACTCAATATCGAGTTCAATATTTTTAGGCCCCAAACTCTCCCATATCCCAGCCCCCTACCCCACACACCAGGCCTTTTAATCACATAGCCCACCATCACTAACAGTCCCCATTAACAAACTATTCACCCTCCCAGCCAGATCATGATTAAGTCTTTTGTCGGTCCAACTGCTCTTCTCTCTCTTTAGGCTCTATCCTGTCGTTTATTCTCTACCCCATCCACTTCCCTATTTTCTGCATGTAAGCTGATGTTTTCCCATTTGTTCTGAGGAAGTGTCACTGGACTTGAAATGTTAACTCTGATTTTTTTTCTTCACAGATGCTGCCAGACTTGCTGAGCTTTTCCAGCAGCTTCTGTTTTTGTTACTGTTTGCTGAACCTGCATTCAGTGACTTGTACAGGGATATGCAAGTTCCTTTGTGCATCATTTCCCAATCTATTGCCATTTAAATAATTTCCTGCCATTCTGTTTTTCCTACTGAAGTGGATAGCTTCACAATTAGCCACATTATAATGCATCTGCTATGTCTTTGCCATCATCTCAACTGGTTTAAAAGACCTCAAAGCTTGTTTATATCCTCCTCACCAGTTACGCTCCCACTGAGATTTTTGTGCTGTCAGCAAACTTGGAAATATTGCATTGATTCCTTTATGTTCCAATAAATTGTGGAAAGCTGGTGCCCAAGGCTAGTCCCAGCACAACTTTGCTAATCACTGTCTTCCGTTTTGAAATAACAATAGAGCTGGATAAACACAGCAGGCCGAGCAGCATCAGGGAAGCAGGAAGGCTGACGTTTCAGGCCTAGACCATTCTTCACAAATGCAGATTTTCCCTATTTTCTGTTTCCCGTCAGTTAAGCAGTTCCCAATCCATGCCAGTATATTACACCATGCCCCTGTGTTTTGAATTTTGTACAATTACCTCTTAAGTGCAATTTCATCAAAAGCTTTCTAAAGATCCAAATACACAATATCCATTGATTTTCTCCCATCTTATCTACTAGTTACTTCTGCAAAAATCCTAACAGCATTATCAAGCATAATTTCCTTTTTATAAGTTCATGTTGATTTTGCCCATTACTGTTGATATTTTCTAGGTGCCCTGTTATTATATATTTTATAATAGACTCTAGTTGTTCCTACTACAGATGATAGGCATAACAGATTGTAAATCTCTGTTTGCTCTCTCACATCTTTTAAAAATATATTTGCCACTTTCAAATCTGCTGGATAGAATCTACATATTTTTGGAAGATGGCAACCAACACACACACTATTCTTCTGGCCAACTCCTTTCATACTCTGGGATATAGATTACTAATCCCTCAGGATTTATCAGCTTTCATTCCTATCAATCTCTCCAGCATGATAGTATTCATTAAAAAAAAGTTCCTTCAATTTCTGTTTTAGTTTCCTAGCATTTCTGAGAAGTTTTGTATATTTTTCTATGAAGACCAAATTAGTTGTTTAATTGCTCTGTCATTTTCTTGTTCTCCATTATGAGTTCTCCCATTTCAGACTGTAAGGGGCCTACATTTGTCTTCACTAGTTTTTCTTTACATGTACACTTATAGAAGTTTGCTCTTTTATGCCTCTCATCGTTTAACTCTCAAACTTTATTTACTCTCTCTTATCAATCTCTTGGTCCTAGTTTGCTGTATTATGAACTTTTTCCCCAGTGCTCATGCTTGGGCAATGATATATGACTCATCTTTGGATCTAATACAGTCTTAATTTATTTTTTTAAGTCATAATTGGGTAACCTTACTGTTGTGTTTTTGCACCAGAAAGATATGAACAATTGTTATAGTGTATGCGTTTGTTCCTAAAGTTTCAACCATAACCTATCCACCGTCACCACTTTAAATTAAGTTACCCAATCTATAATAGCCAATTCACTCTTCATGTCTTGCTTTGTTTAGATTTAGGCCCTAGTTGGAGAATGTACTACTTTACTTTTCATCCCAGTGAAGAATTTTACCGGGGTCACTCTTCCCTAAAGAACCCTAAGCAAGAATATTATTAGTTAACGTTTTCTCATTGCACAATACCAAATGTAGGATAGCCTGTTTGGTTTCTCAACATAATAATGTAAAAAAAACTCTCCAGAAATTAATCCACCACAATATTATTACTTATGTGGTTTGCCCAGTCTACATCTAGATTAAAGTCACCCACAATTACTATATCACCCTTGTTATATGCTTCTCTAATTTCCTGTTTATGATCATCCCTTACCTTACTACTGCTGTTTGGAACCCTATACACAACTCTCACCAATGTTTTCTGCCGCTTGCTGCTTTTTTAGCTCCACACATATACACTCTATACCTATATTTTCCAAGCCAAAATCCTCTCACAATTGCATTTATTTCACCCTTTACTAACAAGGATACCCACTGTCTTTTTCTTTTTGCCTGTTGTTCCCAAACATTAATCGAAAAGGTATTCAGTTCCTTGCCTTGGTCACCCTGTAACTGACTTCTCTGAAAATAGAATCATACCATGTCTATTTAAATTATCTGTGCTGTTAATTCATCTACCTTATTGTGAATGCTCCGTGTCTTCAAATGTAGTACTTTTATATTTAACATTTTACATGTCATTTTTGCACTAAACTTCTATTCGCAGGGTCTTGGCCCGAAACGTCAGCTTTTGTGCTCCTGAGATGCTGCTTGGCCTGCTGTGTTCATCCAGCCTCACATTTTATTATCTTCTATTCGCTGGCTTTGTTTTCTTTGTCTTCCATTGGTGCTTTGTGCTTTACATTTCTATCTTTGTTTTCCTATCTTGAGTCTCCCTTCTCAGGTTCCCATTCCCCTACCATTTAAGCACTTCCTTACAGTACTTAGCCAAATGCTGGCAAATGGGACTAGAATTATATAGGATATCTGGTCGGCATGGACAAGTTGGACCGAAAGGTCTGTTTCTGTGTTATACATCTTTATGACTAGGCAGTTGTAAAGAATGGTTGGGGTGGGGCAGAGGAGGTCCAGCATCACAACCCCTTGACTTTGAAATTTGAGAGCTCAATCCCAAACCAGTGAAGCGAGTACAACATTTGGGCCAACACTTCAATAAAGTATAGAAGATGTGCATTTATCAGATGAAGCATGAAACTAAAAACCATCCAACCATGGGTTAGAATGTCAAAGTTTCTCAGACATTAATTTGAATTAATGCAGTTGAACAGCACTAACATCCTAATTAATATTTAATCCTCAACAAGAAGTGATTAAAAGGATTACCTGCTTATTCGCACTAGGCTGTTTGTGGAACATATTTGCTTTTTAGCTACTGCGTTTTCTATTTAACAACAATGACAGTTCTTAATTCACTTTAAATGGAGTGCTCTGGAGGCCAATGAAGGTGTGATTAAAATGAAAGTCTCTTTCTTTCATCACAGATGTTTCTATTCTATTTAAATGTGAATGGGTGAGGGGTGTTGGCTGAGTTGGACATAGTGTAATTTGACTTATGACCACAGAGCTTCAGATTAAATACATTTTATGGAGGGCAAAAGAGAGGACATCAATCAGGAGAACATCCCTCAACAAATTAAAACAAAACTATTTGAGAGTTTTAGCACCAGATAGACAGTTATAGGTGATATTACAGAAGTAAGCAGTCTTATCGACAGACAGGACAATAGATCCTGAAACAAATACAGAATACTGGAAAAACCCAAGCAGGTCTAGCAGTGGCTGTGGAGAGGAAAAAAAACATCATTAGTATTTTGAGTCCAGTATGATGATTCTTCAAAAGAAAGTTGTGTTTACTGTCAAATAGGGTGTCAAGTCTAGCGTAGCATAACTCCCTTGGCAGAGAGCTGGAAGCAATCAGCAAATACAGCAAGGAGTTCCAACAAAGGATGAAAATAATGGCTACAGACTTCCCAAAGTTTAGTCAAGTGACATGATATTTCTGCTCGTCCAGCATTACATACTGGACAAAAGACAACAGCAATCAAGAGAGGTGGTGGTAAACTACAGCTGAGTTTTCCTAGTGTACACATTGAGCCTGATACTTTTTTCCCCAAGTGATGTCAGCAAGGAGCAGCATATTGATGAGAATAAAGGGATAGAATCTTTGGGGATTCCAGACATGACTTTATGTGCGTATATGGAAAGAAGCAATTCCATAAGTTCTCTGGCTAGGATTGGTCAGCGAGAATGGAACTGAATAGGAAAGTGTCCAGCTGAATGGAAATGTTTAGAGAATGGTGTGGTTAACATCAGTAAAGTCTTCATGTAAGTTGAGGGAAAAATAAGGACGGATTGAGGCCATAGGGTGCAGGATCACAGTAGATGGGATCTGGAATTGTTTAGGATCGCCTCCACGCTAATTAGCAGTACCTCTGTGCTGTAGCATGAGCAGAGATCTGCTGTTGGAAATCTTCAGGCATGAAGTTAAGGGAGAGATGAGTGCACTTGGGAAGTAGTAATATGTTCAAGGACTTGGGGAAAGGAACAGAAAAGACGGTAGTTTGAAAAGTAAAGGTGCCTTTGGTTGGTTCTTTTTCAGCAGAGGGGTCATGATAGAGGATTTTCAAAAAGAAAGATGCTGAAGAGAGACAACTATCAACAAGAGCAACTAGTGTGGTGACCAGAAAAAGCACATTAGAAACTGTCAGCAGTTGGGTGACAAATTGGAGCTTGAGGGAAATCTCACGGACCAGATAGGGAGGTCATACTGGAGAGAAACAGAGAGCTGAGGACAAGGACAAGCAAAATCTTGGTGAACTGAGGAAATGGGGTAATATAGCATAAGTAATTAGGTTGACCTTTCAATGTCAGAGACAAAAGTCCATGAACATTGCACAACGTGTGTTGGGCTATGAGGAGGTGGGTGGGGGAAGCCATGAGGAAAAGTAGGTTTTAGAAAACAACTGGAGTAGATCAGTAGCAATCCAATAGGTGATAAAATTGACATAGGACCTCAACTGTCAAACAGCTGGGCCAGACACCTGACAGTTTGTACGCACACACACAGACGGCCATCACATTACTTTTAAATTCTACCCATTGTGCCTTCCATTTTCCTAATAATGCTGACTCCCAGGCTACAGTTTCATAGTTACAGCTTTCCTCCATGATACTGCTGTGATCCAAACTTCTAAGCCAGCCTATTGTGGGCTGTCTGTAGTCTGGCTATTCCTATCATCAGCAGCAGATATTCTTGCACACACTTTGCTCATTGTCCATACTCTGACTAAATGCAATCTCCCAAGGTAGAGCTGAACTAAATTCACATATTTGAGGCCTTCCTGGTATTCCACACAAACCTTGTTGATTGGATAGGCTTATAAACTTCCTTTTCAAATGATACCTTCTGCAACACAAGTGTTTTTTTTCCTGCCTGGTGTGTAGGAGGTTTATAAAATCATGAGAGGCATTGGCAATTTGAATAGCAAAGGTCTTTTCTCCAGGGAAGGGGAGTTCAAAACTAAAAGGCATATTTTTAAGGTTAGAAGGGAGAGAGAGAGAGAGAGAGAGAGAGAGAGATTTAAAAGGCACCTGAGGGGCTTTTCCACACAGAGGGTGGCTTACAAGTGGAATGTACTGCCAGGTACAACGTTTAAAACACATTTGGACAAATACATGAATAGGAATATGGGCCAAACACAGTCAAATGGGAACAAAAACAAAGAAGATCAGCAGGTCTCTGTTTTGAGGGTCACCAGACCAGAAACGTTAGCTGTTTTCTCCTTCACAGATGTTGCCAGACCTGCTGAGCTTCTCCAGCAACTTTGCTTTTGTTCCTGATTTACAACATCTGCAATTTTTACATTACAGGCAAATGGGAGTAGTTTAGTTTGGGAAGCTTGGTGGGCACGGATGATTTGGACCAAAGGGTCTGTTTCTATGCTGTATGACTCTGTGCATGTAGGCAGAAGGACATCAAAAGCCTGTTGGATATTGTGGGGTGATCCCATCCTGAGTCTGCCACTTTTCAATATCCATGCCTAGCAGGCTGTGTGAAGATACTTCAGCCAGTGTGGATAGTTTTGCTAGTGTAGATAATTAGAAAACATTCACGTGCCATTAGACGTAATGGCAACGAAGTTATTTGGTTTTACCGATCATTTTCCGTAATTACATCAATTTATTTCTCGCCATAGATTGAAGCACCTTAAACTCTGAAAGTAAGCTGTGGTTTTAGAATCATTTACAAAATTGACGAGGGTAAACGAGTAATAACGGAGGGCTTTGTTTAAATACAAGACTAAGCAGGTCTTCTTATCAGTATCCAGGGTGTAATTGCTTTGCTGAACAGCACGCTTCTGTTTCATTGTTTGGTGAAAAATTAACATTCCCGCGTCGGATCAAAGCGCCCGAATAGGTGGGATTGGGGAGATTTTGTGCAGAATAGGCCTGTGTGCAGCTGATTCCCACCCGAGCTATTTAGTGTGATAATGGCGTTTGATTTCACTTTACACAAACACCATTGTCACACTCCAGAGCCAACGGCAGAACTGACGGCTAGTCCCAACGGCATCAGGTCCACGTGGTTTTCTCTCTTCAATCCTTGAGGAAAAGTCCCTGATAAAATTAAGCAAAAAAATTGTCATAGGCACAAAAGACTAAATGTGTTTATTTTTTCTTCTCTAAGAGTACTTGGACCATTAGTTTAAAACAGCTAAAGAGTTCAACAAAAAAAGGTACAAAACACAAATCACATCAGAAAACATTAAAGTTTTTCAACTGACTTTTACGATTAAATAGGAATGGAAATATAGTTGACGAATTGTTTGCAGCACAAATTTCCCCTTATACACCAAAACGTGCACCAGTGAGAAAATGCAACTATGTTTAGTTGTAACATCTATGTCAGATTTGCTCCATTTATCGTCAAGGGTGTGAGTTTAGTTTAGAAATTTTGCCCCTTCGTCACCCTAAGGAGAGGTAAATCGCTCATTTCCAAAACCAGTTCTCTTCATTACGGACTTTCTTTGCTCCGACCAGAATCTTCACTTTTTAAAAAAAAACTTTCGTATTGTTTAGAAAAACTCACCTGTGCAAAGGAGCACTTAGTTCGTGTTGTAATATTTAAAGTTGTTCTCTTCTGACATGCAGTTATTCCAATTCCGCGTTACAAAATGCAATTGTTCTGTGCATTGAAAGAAACGGGTGCCGGTATTTAAATCTGTTTGTCCCAGTTTGCAGACTGAACTCCGTCTCCTCTTTACGTGGCCGGCTGCTTTAAACGGTTTGTTCCCTCGCGAGTGCGTCACGTTGGAGTATTGATCAACTTGTCATGTTTGGGATTGAGTTACTTTTAATCAAACAATCCTGCACTAGATAGAGGCTGCTAACTCGGTACTGAAGTTATTCTTGTTTTTGTGAAACTTCCTGAAATTTCCCCCAGATCATTTAGCCTCAATTCTCCCCCCACCTCAATGTTGGCATTTCTATTGGACCTGCGAACTGTGTTGCTGACCCTTTAGGATTTATAACGTTGACATTCTTTTAGAAAGCTGCAGTTCTATCCTCAAATTGAATTGGGCCCCACCCTGGCGGAGTGGATGGGAATTTAGGGAAGTTTTTTATATATATATATTATATATATATAAATAAAACACTCGACAACTAAAACTGCCACTTCTTATTCATTTGGCGCTCCCAGAAAACCAAGCGTGTGAATACATTTCTCTGTTTTTATGAATGAATTCTTTCATTAAAGTTTTGACGTTAGAAAAGTGTTGATGGAGTGCAAACATTGCAAGGATCGATTATGTAAAGCTATACAATGACAACTTTCTCTAATCACATCAATATCAGTTAAATTGCATTAAACTATTGTTTCCCGTGTCAATCAGAATTAATCGGCGCTATAAATGATCCAGTTGGCTTTAAAGGTTCAAGGATGGAGCAAAAAGTCGACTTCTAGCGTTGCAACTAAAACTATGAACAATCTGTGCACAATACCTGGTGCATGTCAGGATGAGATTACACTTTATAACTAATAACACCACAGTGTTTTCAGCTCCTGTGTGGGGTATGCTTCCATATCTGCCAAAATATTTTAGACTAATTACACATGCCATGTTTGTATTGATAAAATAGAAGTTCAGAAGGATGTTGACAAATCGGTGGGTGGGTAGGCAGACGAGGTTCAATGTGGAAGAGTGTGAAGTTATACCATATAAGAAAAAGACAATGGAGAGACAGTGCAAAAAAATTCTTAAAAGTTCTTGCGCAGAACCAGAGAGACCTGAATGTATATATGCATAAGCCATTAATGGTGGCAGGACAGGTATAGTGAGCAGTTAATGAGGCATACAGTATCGTAGAATTCAGTAATAGGTGCATAGAATATAAGAGAAAGGAGATGATGCTGAACATGTATAAGATTCCAGTTAGACATTAGCTGGAGTATTGTGTACAGTTTAATGCATCACACATCAGAAAGCATGTGATGGGTGCAGATAATGCAAACAAGGTTTATGAAAATGGTTTCAGGAAAAGAAATTTGAGAAATGATGATAGAATGGAGTATTTGGGACTGTTTTCCTTGAGGAAGTAAAGGTTCAGAGGAACCCTGATGGAAGTTTTCAATTTCATGAAGGGTCTGGCCAAAGTATATAGGGAGAAACTGCTCCCACACACAAAAGAATGAAGAACCAAAGGACACCATTTTAAAAGGTGTTGCATAAATAGCAAATGCAAGGTGAGAAAAAAGACTTTGTCACACTGTGTCACTGTGGAAGCATTGCCTGGAAGTGCCATGGAGGCAAGTTCAATTGAGGCATTCAACGGGGCATTATGTAAATCAAAACAATATGTGGAAGTATGGGGAAAAGCAAGAGACTGGCGCCAAGTTAAAATGTTCAGAGAGCTGGTGCAGACATGGCCAGGTAGCCTTGTTCTGCACCCTGACAGTTTTGTGATTCTGTGACAGGTTGTTATGGAACATAGAACACTACAGCGCAGTACAGGCCCTTCAGCCCTCTGTTGCGCCAACCTGTGAAATCAATCTGAAGCCCATCTAACCTACACTATTCCATTAGCATCCATATGTTTATCCAATGACCATTTAAATGCACTTAAAGTTGTCGAATCTACTACTGTTGCAGGCAGGGCATTCCATGCCTTTGCTACTCTCTGAGTAAAGAACCTGCCTCTGACCTCTGTCTATATCTGTCACCCCTCAATTTAAAACTATGTCCCCTCATGCTAGCCATCACCATTCCAAGGAAAAAGACTCTCACTGTCCACCCTACCTAATCCTCTGACCATCTTGTATGTCTCTTTTAAGTCACCTCTTACCCTTCTTCTCTCTAACGAAAGCAGCCTCAAGTCCCTCAGCCATTCCTCATTAAGACCTTCCCTCCATACCAGTCAACATCCTAGTAAATCTCCTCTGCACCTTTTCCAAAGCTTCCACATCCTTCCTATAATGTGGCGACCAGAACTGTACGCAATACTCCAAGTGCGGCCGCACCAGAGTTTTGTACAGCTGCAACATGACCTCATGGCTCCATAACTCAATCCCTCTACCAATAAAACCTAACACTCTGTACACCTTCTTAACAACCCTATCAACCTGGGAGGCAATTTTCAGGGATCTATGTACGTGGACACCAAGATCTCTCTGTTCGTCCACACTACCAAGAATCTTACCATTAGCCCAGTACTCTGTATTCCTGTTACTCCTTCCAAAGTGAATCACCTCACACTTTTCCACATTAAGCTCCATTTGCCATCTCTCAGCTCAGCTCTGCAGCTTATCTATGTCCCTCTGTAACCTGCAACATCCTTCTGCACTATCCACACCTCCACCAACTTTAGTATCATCCACAAATTTATTAACCCGTCCTTCTATGCCCTCATCCAGGTCAGTTATGAAAATGACCAACAGCAGTGGCCCCAAAACAGATCCTTGCGGTACACCACCAGTAACTGAGCTCCAGGATGAACATTTCCCATCAACCAACACCCTCTGTCTTCCTAGAGCTAGCCAATTTCTGATCCAAACCGATAAGTCATCCTCAATCCCATGCCTCTGAATTTTCTGCAATAGCCTACCATGGGGAGCCTTATCAAACACTTTACTGAAATCCATATACACCACATCAACCGCTTTTCTGATGAAGGGTGTGGGCCCAAAACGTCAGCTTTCCTGCTCCTAAGATGCTGCTTAGCCCGCTGTGTTCATCCAGCTCCACACCTTGTTATCTAGGATTCTCCAGCATCTGCAGTTCCTACTATAGAACATAGAGAACATAGAACATTACAGCACAGTACAGGCCCTTCGGCCCTCGATGTTGTGCCGACCTGTCATACCACTTTACCCTCATTCTAGTTTCATGGAAGTGCTACACCAACCTGGAGGAGGGATCATGTGAACATAAGAACCAGGAGCAGGAGTGGGCCATCTGGCCCTTCTGACCCACTCTGCCATTCAATAAGATCACGTCTTGATCTTTTCATGGCCTCAGTTCCCCATACCCACCCTCTCACACTAACCCTTAATTTCTTTACTGTTCAAAAAATTATCTATCTTAGATTTAAAAACATTCAATGAGGCAGCTTCAACTGCTTCTTTGGGCAGCGAATTCCTCAAGTTCACAACACTTTGGGTGAAGAAGTTCCACCTTAGTTTAGTCCTAAATCTGCTCCCATAATTTTGAGTCTATGCCCTCTTGTTCCAGTTTCACCTGCCAATGAAAAAAATCCTCTCTGCTTCTATCTGATCTATTGCCTTCATAACTTCATATAAATCTTAGTCTACTCAGTCTCTCCTCATATGTTAACCATCTCAACTCTAGAATCAACCTTGTGAATTTCCTCGGGACCCCTTCCAGTGCCATTACATCCCTGTTCAAGTAAGGGGACCAAAACTGCATGCAGTATTCAGATGTGGCTTCACCAGCATCCTGTACAGCTCTAAAATAACTTCCCCGTTTTTAAACTCAATCAGTCTCGCAATGAAGGACAACATTCCATTTGCCTTCTTAATTACGTGTTGTACCTGCAAGCCAACCTTCTGCAATTAAAGGACATTCAGGTCCCTCTGCACAGCAGCATGCTGTAATTTTTTTTACTGTTTAATTAATAGTCCTTTTTTACTGTAATACCTACCAAAATGGATGACATCACACTGATCAACATTGTAATCCACCTGCCAGACCATTGCCCGCTCTTTTAAACTATCCATATGCCTCTACAAACTTTGAGTCTTCTGCAGACTTTGTTCTACTACTCATCTTAGTGTCATCTATAAACTTTGACACACTTACACATGATCTGCTATTCCAAATCACTTATGTAAATTGTAAACAATTGTAATCCCAGCACTGTTCCCTTAGACACACTACTGATTGCCAAGCTGAAAAACATTTATTTATCCCCACTCTTTGTTTCCTGTTAGTTACCCAATCCTCTGTCCTCACTAATGCATTGCATGTATTACTATGCAATTTTTAATCTTATGCTGCAGGCTTTTGTACAGCACCTTGTTGAATGGCTTTTGGAAATCCAGATACACCACATCTACTGGGTGCCCATTGTCCAACACACTAGTAGTGCCTTCATAGAATTCTAGTAAGTTGGTTAAGCATCTCCTGCTTTTTATGAATCCATGCAGCATCTGCCTAATGGAACAATTTCTATCTAGATACCTTGTTATTTCTTCCTTAATGATAGATTCAAGCATTTTACTCACTACAGAAGTTAAGCTAACTGGTGTATAATTCTCTATCTTTTGTCTATCTCCTTTTTTAAACCATGGCATCACGTTTGCTGTTTTCCAATCTGCTAGAACCACCCCAGAATCCAGCGAATTTTGTAAAATTACCACAAGTACATTTGCTTTTTCTCCCGCCATCTCTTTTAATACCTCGGGATGCATTCTATTGGGACAGGAGACTTGTCTCCCTTTAGCTCCAACGCTACCCCTTTCATGATAATAATTGGGTCTGGGTCCTCACCTACCTTAGCCTCCTTGTCATCAATTACTGGTATGTTATTCACATCCTCCACTGTGAAGATACCTGTTCAATGCCTCAGCTATTTCCTCATCTCCCATTATTAAATCCCCCTTCTCATCCTCTAAGGGACCAATGTTTACCTGAGCCACTCTTTTTCGTTTTATATGTTTGTAGAAACTTTTGATATCTGTCCTTATATTCTGAGCTAGTATACTCTCGTAATCTGTCTTACTTTCCTTTATAGCTTTTCCTGTGGCTTTCTGTTGACATTTAAAGTTTTCCCAATCTTTTAGTTTCCCACTGGTCTTTGCCACTTACCTTTCAATCAGATAACCTCCCTTATTTCCTTAGACATCCATGGCTGATTATCCCTTTTCCTACAGTCCTTCCTTTTCACTGGTATATACTTTCACTGAGCGTTTTGGAAAATTGCTTTGAAAGTCCTCCACTGTTTCTCAACTGTCCCACCATAAAATCATTGCTTCCAGTCTACTTTAGCCAAATCCTTCCTCATCTTATTGTAGTCTCCTTTATTTAAGCACAGGACCCTGGTATTGAATTTTATCTTGACCCTTTCCATCTGTATTCTAAATTCAACCATAGTGTGATTGCTCCTTCCAAGAGGATACCTAAATGTGAGATTGTTAATTATTCCTGTCATTACACAGGACTAGATCCAGGATAGCTTGCTCCCTTATCAGTTCCATTATATACTGTTTAAGAAAACAGTTGCGGATACATTCAATTAACTCCTCCTCAAGGCTGCCTTGACCAGCCTGCTTTGACCAGTTGACATGTAGATTAAAATCCTCCATGATAATTGCCATACCATTTTTACAGGCATTAGTTACTTCTTTGTTTATTGCCTGTCCCAATGTGATATTATTTTGCAGCCTATAGACTACACCTATCAGTGACATTCTCTTCTTAGAATTTCTAATTTACACCCAAATAGATTCGACCTTATTCTCTATAGAACCTATATCATCTCTCACTACCACCCTGATGTCTCTGTAATGGCTACTAAATCGTACTCATTCGCAATGATTTGTGCTGTTAGCTTGTCTATCACATTTTGAATGCTACAAGCATTCAGATAAAGTGTCTTTATGGTAGATTTTATACCTTCTTTTTGAATTATTAGCTGTATTTTTACACTGGAGTATAAGTGATGATAAAGGATATTCTATTCTGTTTAGCCGCATATTTACTTCCCTAATTTTCATACCCATCTGCCAATTTGCATGTGGCTCAGGTAGTAATCTGGTGATTATAACCCTTGAGGACCTGTTCCTTAATATTTCTCCTAGTGCTTGATAATCCTCAAATAGGTCCACCTTCCTAGCCTTGCCTGTGGAAATTCTGTTCAAAAGGCCAGCTCACACCTGCTTCAGTTCCCATTTGTGTGATATTAAACTAGCCTTGGAACAATTGAACCAAATTACTATACAAGTTACAAATGTGTATGGTGGAGAACTCCATTTCCATACTACAGGCATTTTTATCACTGTAAGGAAATGGAGATTAACGTGCAATGTTAATAGGATAGTGTTGCTCATTTGGAGAGCTGCTGTAGGCACAATGGGCCGGATGGCTTCCCCTAGGCAAAAATAATTCTATTGTTTATTCTTTATCCTGTGCCAATAAACTGACTGATTAAAAATGTCTCAGAGATAGTAGAAACTGCAGATGTTGGAGAATCTGAGATAATGGATTCTCCAACATCTGCAGAAAAGCTGACGAAGGGTCTAGGCCCAAAACGTCAACTTTCCTGCTCCTCTGATGCTGCTTGGCCTGCTGGGTTCATCCAGCTCCACTCCTTGTTATCTCTGGCTAAAACTGTCATTTGTCAAGTAGGCTCACTGAGAACATTCAGGATTTTGAGGATGAGGGGAACTGTAACTGTTTTCATTGAAGGCCTCAAAATGGTGTCTGCATGGGCATCAGCATCCAGATTATTTCCACTTGGGTTGGAAAACAGGAGATCACAAGTCAAAATTTTGCAGGGAACATTTCAATGAATTTTTAATCAGTGCGAGTTTGCACTTCTAGTGCTTTGCTGTGCAAGGGGATGTCTTTTGAAGGAATCCTTAAACAGGAACCCATGGATGTTTCTATGGAAGTTCAAAGAAGACTAGGAGATTTTCTCCAGTATTTTTCTAGCCAACATTTATTCCTCAATTAACACCATTAAAACAGATGATCTGTTAATTATGCCATTCTATTCCTTGCATACAATGCATGGAAGTGAGAAGTTATGCTCCAAGGAATAGAGGCATAGACTATTTTCTAAATGGGCAAAGCCATCAGAAATCTGCAGCACAAAGGGATTTAGCAGTCTGAGTTCAGGATTCTCTTGAGATTTATATGCAGAGTCAGTTGGTAACATTCCTTTAAGGAAGGCTGAGATATAGGAGAGAGAGAGTGAGGCCTAAGTAAACATAATCTCCTTAGAGAATGAGGCTGGAAAATAATAATGGGGAACCAGGAAATGGCATAGTTAGCTCAGTTAGATTAAATATTTTGCATCAGTCTCCATGGTAGGGGACACTAAAAGCAATTCAAAAATATTATGTAATCAAAGGGCTAAAATGTGGGAGGAATTAAACAGAATAACCATCAGATAAAAAAGTTCTAGGGAAATTAATGAGGCTAAAGGCCTATAAGTCACCTGGATCTGAAGGGTTGCATCTTAGGATTTTAAAGGAAGTGGCTATGGAGAAAGTAGATGCAAGGGTAGTAATTGTCCAAGAATATTCAGAATCTGGAAAAATCCTACGGGATTGGAAAACTACCAATGCTACACACTTAGCTTAACACTGATGTTGGCAAAATATTTGAGTCAACTATTAAAAATGTAACAGTGGAACATTTCAAAACACGTAACAGAATCAACCAGAGTCCACACAGCTTTGTAAGGGAGAAATTATGCCTAACAAATTGATTAGAGTTCTTTGAAGAGGTAGCAAACACGATAGATAAAGGAGAGCCTGTAGATGGAATATATTTGGATTTTCAAAAGGTAATCGTTAAGATACCACACACTGTCATTTACCAGCACTGTGCAAGATTTCCCAGGTATGCCCTGTCCACAAAAGTTAGGAAAAATCAAACTTGCTCATTACTGTCCTATGAGTCTACTCCATCAGCGACATGATTAAAGGGACCATTGACAATGCACTCAGGAAGCACTTAGAAAGAAATAACTTGCTCACTAATGCTCAGTTTGGGTTCCAGTTGGGCCACTCTGTTTAAAAAATGGTCTGTTGAAAGCACAAGATCAGTAATCTTCACACAGTTAGAAAGGAGAGATCACACCCAGATTGAGACACTGCCTGAAAGAGTATGTAGTTCAAGGAATCTGGAGCAACATGTGAATTTGGTGCAGAGGGGAAGAGAAGCTTCTTTGCTTATTTTTTTTTGGTTCATACCTGTAGTTCTTAAGGTCTTTTTCCAGGATAAACTGAAGTCGAGGATCAAGGACCCAGCATGAAAGAGTGGCATCACAGGTAAACAGTAAGTTCATTGCTGGTGCTAACTACATATTTGACTATCTATTATAAGTTACATACAGATTGAAGGTAAATAGGCGAAAATTTTAAAGGCTATAACTAAAAGATAAGTAAAAGTCAAATTATGAACTAAGTAACTAAAATAGAAATGCTGGGTCATGTGATATGTTGTATCTGCATGATGTGGGAGCTGGTAGATCACAGAGTGGTTCATAGTGATCACATCTGTATCAAGCGTTGGTTGATTGAGGAACTCTGGCTCAGAACTGCTGAGCTTTGAATACTGTGACACATCGAGGAGGAGAGTTACCTAAATGCTGTATTTCAGGAGACAGTCACATTCCTTAGATTAACTATATTGAAAGTGGTCAGTGATCAGAGACAGATGAGAGTGGCTACCAGAGACAGAGGGATACAGGAGGTAGTGCTGAAGAACCCTCTGCATTTGAGTTTATCTAAGGGGCCTTAAATTCTTGCTTCCTGTGTGGATGAAAGTTGGGGTGTAAGAAGAATGAGCAAACTGACCATAGCTCTCTGGTACAGGGAGCAATTTAAGAGGGTGGTGGGTGGAAAGAAAAATGTAGTTGTAAAAAGGGTTAGTATAGTCAAGGGAATATACACCGTTCTCTGTGGTCAGGATCAAGAGTCCTGAAGGCTATGTTGCTTGTCTGGTGCCCAGATTCAGGATATCTCATCGGGGCTGCAGTGGTTCTTAGAGTGAGAGAGGAAACATTCAGTTGTCAGATGAGACTAAACTTAAAAGCAGAACCAAAAACTTAATCATCTCTGGATTACAACCTGAGTCATGGGTGAATTGGCACAGGTCAACAACATCAAAGAGGTAAATGGATGAGTTGAAAATTGGTGTGAGGACAAACATGGGATGTGGGCACCAGTACTGGGCATGGAGGAACCAGTTCTGACTTTCCACCTGAATCATGCTGGGAACAGAGTCCTGATGAATTGCATAGCTAAGGCTGTGGATAGGGCTTTAACTGAAATAATGGAGTTGAATTGTATGGACAATTTTGGAAAAGGTTCAGTGCAGGGGAGGGTACTCAACAGAGGTTATAAAAGTTTCCAAAACAAGTAATACAACAGTGAATATGGAAAGGGTAAGGAATCTAAATTCAGGCACATCAGATAAGGGGACAACTATGAGAAGGAGGATGATTAACACAGGGTGTTGTACTTAAATGCACACAGTATAGGAAACGAGGTAAATGAGCTTGGTAAATGAGATTGAAATTGACAGGTACAATATTGTGAGTATCATACGCTGTGAGGGGATCAGGGCTAGGAACTAAATATCCAAGGATATTTATCCTGTTGAAAGGACAGACAGATGGGCAGAGGGGAATGGGTTGCCCTACTATTAAGAAATGAAATGAAATTGATGGCAAGAAGTGATATAGAGTTGGAAAGCGTAGAATCCATTTGTGTAGAGTTGAGGACCCGCAAAGGAACAACATTCCTAATGGGTGTTATGTACAGGTATCCAAGCAGTAGTCAGGATGTGGGGAAGAAAATAAGTCAGGAGATAGAAAAAGCATGTAAGAAGGGCGCTATTATAATAATCATGGGGGACTTCAGTGTACAGGTGGACTCATAAAATCAGGTTGGTAGTGTATCTCAAGAGGAAGGAATTTGTTGAATGTCTACAGGATTTTTTTTTGCATCAGCTTGTGGTAGGGCCCACTGGGGAACAGACATATCTAGATTTGGTGATGCAAAATGAGGCAGACTTGATTGTGAGCCGTTTTGGACCCAATGCCAAAGGAAAGCTATGCTAGAGTTGGAAGGGGTTCAATGGAGGTTTCCAAGAATGATACTGAGAATGCAGGGCTTGTCATATGAGGAGGTAATAACAAAGCATTTAGAAATGTACAGTATGATCAACCAGAATCAGCATGGATTCAAGATGGGAAAATCATGCCTGACAAATTTACTTTCAGAATATGTTTGATAAGGTGCCACACATTAGGCTATGTCTAAAGATAACTGCTCATAAGGAGTAAGAGATAGTATTATAGCATGGATGGAATAGAAGACAGAGAGCTGGAATAAGGAGGGCACTTCCAGGAATGCATCCTGTAACTAGTGGGATAGAAACATAGGGATCAGTGCTGAGGCCACAAGTATTTAAATATGCAATAATGACTTGGATGAGGGAAGTGAATATATTGCAGTCAATTTTGCAGATGACACAAAATTGGAGGGAAGGCAAGTAGTAAGGACAACACCAAGTATCTACAGAGGGATTATGGACCTGCTAATTGACTGGGAAAAATTTGCCTAATGGAACATAATGTGGGAAATGTGAAGTTATGCCTGAATATATTTAAATAGAGAAAGACCACCGAAAGCTCCAGAACAGAGAAACTTGGGAGTCATCATCCATGAATCACAAAAAGCTGGCATCCAAGTTCAGCAGGTAAGAGGGAAGGCAAATGGAATATTTCCCTTTATTTCAAAGGGAATGAAACATTAAAATTGGGAAGTATTGCTAAAACTGTACAATTTTACTAGTCAGGCTGCACCTGAGGTACAGTAAGTGAATAGTTTGGTCCCCTGATAGAGCAAACAGATATTCCATTTGAGACAGTCCACAGAAGGTTCACTAGTTTGATTCCAGGTATGGAAGGATTTTCTTTTGAGGAGAAGTTGAATAGGTTGTGTCTGTACTCATTGGAGTTTGGGGAATGAGAGTAGACCTTAACTAAAACATATAATATTCTCAGGTGGATTTGACAATGTAGACACTTAGAGATTGTTTCCCTTTGTGGGATAGTCTTGGACAAAATCTCAGAAGAAAGGGTTGCCCATTTTCAACAGAGGGGTAAAGATTTTTTTTCTTTTGGAGGATTGTCTCTCAGTGGAATTTTTTTACCACAAAGGTTGGGTCTTTAAGTACGTTCAAGGCTGAATAAAGGGTTAAAGGGAAAAGGCAGAAAAGTGGAGTTGAGAATTGTAGAACAGCCCCAATGGGATGAATGGCCTACTTCTGCTCCTATGTCTTCTGGGTTTATAGTCTCATGCAACTGACCTGTCATCAAAATGTAACACACAAGTCAGAAGGGCGATGGGGGGGATAATCTCTACTTATCTGGAAGTGTGCAGCTCTTCAAAAATCATGATGCCATCCAGGACAAAGCAGTCCACTTGATTGCTACCGCATCCACAAACATTCACTACCGCCACCACTGATACTCAATAGGAGCAATGTGTACGATCCATAAGATGCACTGCAGAAAGTCATCAAAGATCCTTATACAGCACCTTCCAAATCCACAACCATTTCCTTCTGGAAAGAGAAGGGCAGCAGATACAGGGGGAACACTACCACTTACAAATTTTCCTTCAAGCCTCTCACCATCATGACTTGGAAACATAACACCATTCCTCCACTGTAGCTGTGTCAAAATCCTGAAATTCCCACCCTAACACCATTAGGGGTCGACCAACAGCACATGGTCTGCAGTGACTCAAGAATGCAGCTCACCACCACCTGCTCAAGTGCAACTAAGGACAGGCAATAAACACTGGCCAGTCAGCAACACCCACATCCCACGAGAGAATAAAAGAAAATTTGAAACATACAAATGTACAAGTTTGGAGCAGGAATAGGCTCTTCTGCCCCATGATCAAGCACCACCATTCATTAAAATTATGGCTGACCTGATTGCTAGACATATTCCACATGCCCCTTATAAAATTTCACCCCCTTGCCTATCAAGAATTTATCTATCTCTGTTTATAGATATTCAAAGACTTTCCACCACTACCTTTTGAAGAAAAGATTTCCAAAAACTCCATTCCTCTGTGAGAAAAAAATTCTTACGTCTGCCTTGCATGAGTGACTCATGGTTTTCAAACTATGACACCCTTGTTCTAGATTGTCCCACAAATGGAAACATTCTTTCTAGATTCACTTTGCCGAGACCTTTCTGAGGAAGGGTCACTGGACCTGAAACACTAACTCTGATTTCTCTTTGCAGATGCTGCCAGACCTGCTGATCTTTTCCAGCAACTTCTGTTTTTTTTTGCCTTCTGTATCTTATAGGTTTCAATAAAGTTTTTTTTACACTGCTAATTTACCAACTGATACATGTCTAACCACAACCATTTTTCATAAGATAACCTGCCTGCTTAGGTTTAATCTAATAAACCTTCTTTAATTATTTCCAATACATTTATACCCTTCCTTAAAGAAGGAGACCAGTGCTATATACAGACCCCCAGATCAGGTCCCACCTATACATTGTTCAAGTGAAGTCTAACTTTCCAACTTTTGTATTCTGCTTCCCTCCCAATAAATGATAACATTCTATTAGTTTTCCTAAATGCTTCCTGTATCTCCATTCTACTAGAGGGGGGTAGCTGTAAGTGAGCAGAGAAGCAGACCCTGAGAACAGGAATGCGTGAGCATCAGCTTCTGCAATTGTACAACAGATCTGAGGTTCTCCCAGCTTGTTTGGATGAGAGTGGGGACTGTGAGATGGATGACAATGGCACTATGGTATAGGAAGCCATTCAACCAGGGAGCTAAAAGGAATGTAGTGGTGTCAGGGGACAGTGTAATCCTTTATTCATGAATACAATGAGGGCTTTGTTGGCAAGGCAACATTTATTGCCCATCATTAATTGCCTACAGGGCAGTTCAGAGTCAACCACGTTGCTGAGAGTCTGGAGCCACATGTAGGCCAGACCAGATAAGATAGTAATTTCCTTCCCTATACGACGTTAGTGAATCAGATGGGTTACTCAGACAGTCAGCAATGGGGAGAGGGCTTGCACTCTTCTTTGCAGCCAAGCTTGAGAGTCCAGACAGCTTGGTTGTCAGCCTGGTGCCAGGGTTCAGGACATCTACTTTGGGCTGGGGAAGAACTTGCAGTGGAAGGGGTAGGATCCAGTAGTCATTGTTCCTGTAAGCACCAATGACATAGCTAGAAATAGGAGAGAGGCTCCAAATAACCAAATTAAGAAGCAGAACCTCAAAGTAACATTCTCTGGATTATTGCTGAGCCACAGATAAATTGGCACAGGATAATCAAGGTGACAGAAATGAATGTGTGGCATGGGAGAAGTGGGTTCTGGTTCACGTGACATTGGCACCAATACTGAGGAAATTGGGAGCTGTTCCATTGGACAGTCTACGCTGGAACCATCCAACCAGGGAAGCAGAGCAGATTTTAGACTAAATTTGGGAAGATTCTGTGAATCAAAGAGTTGAGAAAATGCACTAGAAGAAGGAATTAATGTGGAAAATGTCAGGAAGGGACAGACAATACAGATCTAAGAGCAAATCAGTAAAGACTAGTAGAGGTAACTAAAATAATAAAAAGACAAAGCTCAGGGCAGCACATAGTATTCAAAACTAAAAGATGAACCAGTCATAGAAATTGAGATAAATAAATACAATCAATGGCAATTAATAAGACGTGTCTGCAGGGTGGCCTAGATTGGGAACTGAACTGAAGAGTATGTGACAGTTAGGAAAGACAGGAACTTAGGAAAGGGAGAAGAGGGTCTCTGTTAATTAAAGATGATATGAGTGCAATAGAAGGGGATGACCTAAATTCGGGAATCCAGGATATGGAAGCAGATCCTGGTAGAACCAAGGTGTAATAAAGGCAAGAGGTCACTTGTCAGAGTTATGGAAGGGCCCCCTAACAGTAATCACATGATAGGCCAAGGTCACGTGGAAATGAATCACAAAAGACTTGTCAGGGATACAGCAAGCAATCAGGACTGTTGTAACTGATTTCAAGGGGAACTGAATACAAGAGTGAGGGGCGTAATGCTTCATTTGTAGACGGATTTGGTATAATATGCCCTGGGTAGGTTACACACAAACATTTTCAAAAATTAGTTTGATGTCATCAAATGTGCGAATGATAACATTTTTAATAGAACTTCAAATTTTTCCAAGTAGTCCTTCTAAGAGCCACCATAGAGCAGCAAGTTAAACCACACAGTTAGGAACACTGGCTACTATTTGGTTCATCAATCTCTGAAAGGTTGCTGGAGTATTTTGTGGCTTGAATGGCTACATTTGGCATTGGAAAAGACCATCTGGTATGACAAAGGCTGATATTGCTTCAGCAAGGGTTGTGAAAGAAATCTGCTGGTGTCACTTGAAGAAATCTATTTTGGTAAGAAATCTGACACTTTCATTCTTAAGTACAGGGACCAAACAATGTGATCTGCCCAATGAACATAGAACATAGAAAAGTACAGCACAGTACAGACTCTTTGGCGCACAATGTTGCGCTGAATTTTCACTCTAAACCTAAGGGCTATCTAACCTCGACCCCTACCATATACTATCATCCATATGCCTATCTAATTGCTGCTTAAATGCCACAAATGAGGCCAACTCCAGCACCCTCTCCAGCAATACATTCCATGCCTACCACTCTCTGAGTAAAGAACCTATCTCTGACATCTCCCCCATATCTACCTCCACTCACTTTAAACTTTAAAAATAATCTATGTTTGGCTACTCTATCTATACCTCTGATCATTTTGTACACCTCTATCAAGTCATGTCTCATCCTTCATCGTTCTAAGGAGAAAAGCCCTAGCTCTCTCAGTCTTTCCTCATAAGACCTTCACTCCATTCCAGGCAACATCCTGGTAAATCTCCTCTGTGCCTTTTCTAACGCTTCCACATCTTTCCTGTAATAAGGCAACCAGAACTAGGCACAATACTCCAGATGTGGCCAAACCAGGGTTTTGTATAGCTGGAGCATAACTTCATGGCTCTTGAACTCAATCCCTCTATTAATGAAAGCTAACACACCATATGCTTTCATAACAACTCTAATTACCTGGGTAATAAAATGTGAGGCTGGATGAACACAGCAGGCCAAGCAGCATCTCAGGAGCACAAAAGCTGACGTTTCGGGCCTAGACCCTTCATCAGAGGCGCCCGATGCCGACGCTCATCAGACCCCACAAAAGGTGTTGGTTGATATAGACAGCAGGACGGTGGCCATGGAAGTCGGAATCCGCTAAGGAGTGTGTAACAACTCACCTGCCGAATCAACTAGCCCTGAAAATGGATGGCGCTGGAGCGTCGGGCCCATACCCGGCCGTCGCTGGCTGTGCAAGAGCCCGCGGGGGCTACGCCGCGACGAGTAGGAGGGCTGCTGCGGTGAGCACGGAAGCCTAGGGCGCGGGCCCGGGTGGAGCCGCCGCAGGTGCAGATCTTGGTGGTAGTAGCAAATATTCAAACGAGATGATGAAGGGTCTAGGCCCGAAACGTCAGCTTTTGTGCTCCTGAGATGCTGCTTGGCCTGCTGTGTTCATCCAGCCTCACATTTTATTATCTTGGAATTCTCCAGCATCTGCAGTTCCCATTATCTCTAATTACCTGGGTGACAGCTTTCAGGGAGCTGTGGACATGAACCCCAAGATCCCTCTGCTCCTCCACACTGCCAAAAATCTTTCTGTTAATCCTGTATTCTGCTTTCAAGTTTGTCCTTCCAAAATGAATCACCTCACACTTTTCAGGGTTAAACTCCATCTGCCTCTTCTCAGCCCAGCTCCGCATCTTATCAATGTCGCTTTGTAACCTAGAGCAGCCTTCTTCACTATCCACAACTTGACCCACCTTTGTATCACCTGAAAATATACTAATCCACCCTTCCACTGCTCCATCCAAGTCATTTACAAAAATCACAAATAGAAGAGGACCCAGAACAGATCCTTGTGGTACACCACTCGTAACTAAGCACCATGTTGAATGCTCAGCATAACTGAACCACTGACGTGTTAACTGCTTTTTCCTTCACAGATGTTGCCAGACCTGCTGACCTTTTCCAGCAGCTTTGCTTTTGTTCCTGATTTACAGCAGCCACAGTTCTTTCAGTTTTTGACCTCACTCTCAATGTCGGCAAAGCAAAAGAACTGATAATTGATTTCAGAAAGAAAGGATGGGAATAGGACCCCATCTATATTAACACAGTCAAGATTGAGAGGTTGGGACCATCAAGTTCCTAGGAGTGACAACAATGGATAACCTGCCCTGGACATCTCATGTACATGCGACAATCAAGAAGGCACAACAATGCCTTTTCTTCCTCAGGCAGCTCAGGAAATTTGGCATATCCATAAGGACACCTACCAATGTTTACAGATGCACCATTGAAAGCATACTGTCTGGGTGCACAATGGCCTGGTATGGCAATTGGTCTGCCCAGGACCGTAAGAAACAACAGAAGATAGAATGCACAGCCAAACCAACAGAGAAGCCAAACGTTCATCTGTGAACTCCATTTATGTGGCTCGTTGTTGCGGAAAGGCAGCTAACAACCCCACCAACCTCCGGATACAACGCATCATCCTCCGACACTTCCGCCATCTACAATCCGACCCCACCACCCAAGACAGTTTTCCATCCCCACCCTTGTCTGCCTTCCGGAGAGACCACTCTCTCCATGACTCCCTTGTTTGCTCCACACTCCCCTCCAACCCCACCACACCCGGCACCTTCACCTGCAACCGCAGGAAGTGCTACACTTGCCCCCACACCTCCTCCCTCACGCCTAACCCAGGCCCCAAGATGACTTTCCATATTAAGCAGATGTTCACCTGCACATCTGCCAATGTGGTATACTGTATCCATTGCACCCGGTGTGGCTTCCTCTACATTAGGGAAACCAAGCGGAGGCTTGGGGACTGCTTTGCAGAACACCTCCGCTCAGTTCGCAATGAACAACTGCACCTCCCAGTCGCGAACCATTTTAATTCCCCCTCCCATTCTTTAGACGACATGTCCATCATGGGCCTCCTGCAGTGCCACAGTGATGGCACCCGAAGGTTGCAGGAACAGCAACTCATATTCCGCTTGGGAACCCTGCAGCTCAATGGTATCAATGTGGACTTCACCAGCTTCAAAATCTCCCCTTCCCTCATCACATCCCAAAACCAGCCCAGTTCGTCCCCTCGCCCCACTGCATCACACAACCAGCCCAGCTCATCCCCTCCCCCCACTGCATCCCAAAACCAACCCAGCCTGTCTCTGCCTCCTTAACCTGTTCTTCCTCTCACCCATCCCTTCCTCCCACCTCAAGCTGCACCTCCATTTCCTACCTACTAACCTCATCCCACCTCCTTGACCTGTCAGTCTTCCCTGGACTGACCTATCCCCTCCCTACCTCCCCACCTATACTCTCCTCTCCACCTATCTTCTTTTCTCTCCATCTTTGGTCTGCCTCCCCCTCTCTCCCTATTTATTCCAGAACCCTCTCCCCGTCCCCCTCTCTGATAAAGGGTCTAGGCCCGAAATGTCAGCTTTTGTACTCCTGAGATGCTGCTTGGCCTGCTGTAGTCATCCAGCTTCACACTTTATTATCATCAAAGATTCATCCACCCCAGTAATAATCTCCTACAACCTCTTCTGTCAGGCAGAAGATACAGAAGCCCTAACTTACGCACAAGCAGTTTTAAAAACAGCTACTTCCCGGCCGTTTTCAGACTGATGAATGGACTCTCTAACTTTAAATAATGTTGGCCTTGTTAATGTTGATCTTGCCTGAGTGAGTGTTCTTGTGAGTGTTCATTTTGTGCGATGCAACCTGTATGTCTCTGTCCAAGTGCTTTTCATCCTCTGATCAATATGTCCTTACTTACTACGATCTGCATGTACAGCATGTAAACAGAGCTTTTCACTGAACGTAGACACATTTAACAATAAATCAAATCAAATCAAATCAATGCTGTACCTGCATCTTGTGACTCTTGTGACTCGTAAAACAGAAAGTCTCAAAGGAAAACAAACCCTACTTCTCAATCTATCTTCATGTCTAAAGTTCCACATCACTGAAAATATTATTTAAGACCCTCCATTGCCTCTGCAATATGTGCTCATTTTAATTCAGTTTAACACTCCGAATGGCACCCAGTACTTCTGTTGAGGTTAAACTAATGGCTTGTTCATGTCCAACGTAACCTTGTCATGCTTGTACCCAATTAACTTGTTAATAAAGCCCACAATATGCTTTGTTAACTGTTCTTTTCACCTGCCCTTACACATTTACTAACTTGTGCACTCAGGAGTCTGCTCCTGCACACCCTTTAGAATAGTACTGTAATTTTTATGTTGTCCCTCCGTAGTCTTTCTAACAAATACGTTATCCTACACTTAATCTGCCACCTGTAAATGTTGTTTTGAAGTTCTACACCATCCTTCTCATAGTTTACAGTGCTACCAGTTCACTATCATCTGCAGTCTTTGAAACTGTCTTCTTTACACCAAGATCTAGATCGTTAATATGTATCAGGAAAAGCAAGGGGCCCATTCCCATCCCTGGAATGCTCCACTATAAACCTTCCTCTAATTCTTGAAAAAAAATTAACAATTATTCTCAGTTTCTTATCATTCGCCCAATTTCATATCTGCATTACTACTGTCCTTGAAATTCCATCACCTACAAATTTCCTCAGAAGTCCAGTGTCTGGTATCGCATTGAACACCTTTTGGAAATCCATGTACATCACATCAACAGCATTACCCTCATTAACCCTCTCCATTATATTTTCAAGACAGTCCAATAAGTTTGTTAAAGACAATATTTCCTTAAGAAAGCTCTGCTGACTCTTTATTTTGCCCATATTTGTCAAGGAGACTATTAACTTTGATCCAAATCATTTGTTTCTAGCAGTTTCTCCTCTGTCAAAAGTAAACTGATTGATTTGTAATTGCTGGGCTTATACTTACAGCCTTTATTAAACACAGGTGTAATGTTTGTAACGTTCTTTCATCTCACCCTTTAGTTGAAGGAAGACTGAAAAGTTATGGCCAAGGCATTAGTAATTTCCATTCTCACTTCCTTCTGGGAAGTATCTCTTCCAGTCCGTAATTTACCAACCATAAGTTATTATCTATCCAATAGTCTATCAAATTACTCATCCTTACCAATTTGAACTTTTCCAGTTTCTTCCTCTGTCACCTTGGTAGTGGCTTTGTCCTCAGTAAATACATAGGCAAAGTATTTATTTCAGACCACATCCATTGATTCCATGCATAAATCCCCTCTTATTGGCCCAAATTGATTCTAGCACTCCTTTCAGTATTTGTATGCCATTAGAAGACCCTGAGTTGTAGACGCTGTCATTTCCCCAACCAAAAAATCCCCTGTTAGTTTTGAAGGAAAATACAGAGTTAACATTTTGGATCCAGTGACCCTTCCTCAGAATTGGACCTGAAACATTAACTCTGTTTTTTCATTCACAGTTGCTGCCAGACCTGCTGAGCTTTTCCAGCAACTTTGTTTTTGTTCCTGATTTACAGCATCTGCAGTTCTTTTGGTTTTTACTTCCCCTGTTATTATTGCTGTTCCATTCTTCTTTCTTGTCCATTGTACAGATGGGTCACCAATAATGCATTTGCTGTTGCTGGAGGAAGCATTGACAGCAGCAGTACCCAGAAAATGGATTAGCAATCAAAATCATCTCAAGCTTATGCTGCACTATCTGCCTGCTTCTTTTGGACAAGTTACCATTGTGCATCTGCCTGCCTGCTCCATCTTGTTGTATCACCACTTCCCTTAACTTGTTCTGAAATTCAGACCTCACATTGCTACAGACAGAAACCATACCTGATGGTGGATATAAAACAGAATTGAGGAGAAATTATATCTTTCAAAGCATCATGAATCTGTGGAAATCATTACCTCAGAATTTAGTGGATATTCATGCATTGAATACATTTATGGAAGAGATAGACAAATCTTTAATTAGCAATGGGTTAAAACGTTATGGAGAGCAGGCAGGAGAGTGGAGTTGAGGCCAAGATGACATTAACCATGATCATATTGAATCATGGAGCAGGCCCAAGGTGCTGAATTGTCTGCACCAGCTCCTAGTTCTTATGTTCCTGCATATATGTTTGTTGAGGTAATATGAAGTATCCACAAGTTTGCACATGCCTGAAGATGGTCACTTCACAGACTGAGCTGCCCTGCCATACTTTAAACTTATTTTTAGACTGTATACATTCAGTAGTTATTTGCTGGTAGAGCATTTGCGTATTGTTGAGCCTTTGAGTATGCCTATGAGTATAAATTAGACATTATATATCAAGAAGTAGAATTACTCAGCTTTATGTAGAATCAGGTCTTTCTCCTGTGACTCTGAGTTGAATTTGTTTAGAATAGTATGATTGAATTCCTATAGGTTGAGACATGCTGTGTGCAAAAGTGTATGTTTCTCCCCTCCTGACCTAACTTGCTCAAGAAACCAAACTCCAAGCACTATTCTCAACCTGCATTCAAGATACTTCCTAATCAACCGTTAATCAAATTGCTTTAACCCAAGGCTTTCTTCCATTCTCAAGAGGAAGTTCCATCCCAAAGAGCTGCCAGCACATCAGCTCTGTAGTCCAATGCTTTGCATTTCCAACACCACCAGCTGAGAGTGCTGTTTGCTGCTGGGACTACAGGCAATTCCACCAAGGAACTGTACCAAGGAGACAAGGTTATTCTGGAGGTCTTAAAAAAGCATAAAGGTAGGTAAATCTCTGGGACCTGATCAAGTGTATCGCAGAACTTTGTGGGAAGCCAGGGAAGAAATTACAGGCCCCTAGCAAATGTATTTGTACCCTCTACAGCCACGGGAAAGCTGCAGGAGATGGGAAGGTGGCTAAGGTTATGCCTTTATTTAAGAAAGGCTGCAAAGAGAAGCCTGGGAACTGTAGACCAATGAGGCTGATGTCAGTGGTGGGTAAGTTATTGGAGGGGATTCTGAGAGCCAGGATTTACATACATTTGGGGAGAGAAGGGCTGATTAGGGATAGCCAGCATAGTTTTGTACATGGGAAATTGTGTCTCACAAATTTGATTGAGTTTTTTGAGAATGTGACCATGAAGAGAGATAAGAGCAGTGTAGTAGATGTTGTCAATATACACTTTAGCAAGGCCTTTGTCAAGGATCTGTGTGGTAGACTGGTTAGGTAAGTTAGATCACATGGGATTCAGGGAAAGCTTACCAATTAGATATAAAATTCACTTGACAGTGGAAGACAGAGGGTGGTGGAGGATTGTTTCATAGGCTGAAGGCCTGTGAGCAGTGGTGTGCCACAGAGATCGTTGCTGGATCTCCTGTTGTTTGTCATTTATATGAATGACTTGTGTGATAATGTAGGAAGCAGGGTTAGTAAGCTTGTGGATGACACTGAAATTGGTTGTATAGTAAACAGTGAGAAACATTATCTAAGATTACAAAGGGATCTTCATCAATTGGGCCAAGAGGCTGAGGAGTGTCAGATGGAGTTTAAATTGGATAAATGCAATTCGTTGCATTTTGGTAAGAAGAACAAGGGCAAGACTTACACAGTTAATGGTAGGGCCCTGCGTAGTGCTGTTGAGCATTGAGACCTGGGGTTCTGGTGCATAGTTCCTTGAAAGTTGCATCTTAGGTATACATGGCAGTGGAGAAGGTGTTTGGTATGCTTGTCTTCATTCCTCAGACCATCTAGCATAGGAGTTGGGACATCACGTTAAAATTGTACAGGATTTTGGTGAGGTCACTTTTGGAGAGTTGTGTACAGTTCTGGTCACCTTGCTAAAGGGAAAATATAATTAAATTGGAGAGAGTTCAGAAAAAATTTACAAGGATTTAACCAGGACTGGAGGGTTTGAGTTAAAGCGATAGGCTGGGACATTTTTGACTAGAATGTAGAAGGTTGAGGGGTGACCTTATAGAGGTTTATAAAATCATGAGGGACATAGATAAGGTGAATAGCAAAGGTCTTTTCCCTGAGGTACGGAAAACTAGGGAGCATAGGTTTAATGTAAAAGGAAATGATTTAAAAGGGACCTGAGGGGCAACTTTTTCACACAGAGGCTGGTTGGAATGTCGGGTGAACTTCCAGAACAAGTGATAGATGCAGGTACAGTTGCAAAATAACATTTGGACAAGTACATGAACAGGAAAGTTTCAGAGGAATATGGGCCAAATGCAGGCAAATGGAATTAGTTTGGGAAACTTGGGTCCACATGGATGAGTTGGACTGAAGAGTCTGTTTCCATGCTGTATGACTGTATGACTCTATAAAGTCATGGAATCTCAATGAGTGAGATGAAGACATGGCAGACCAGTTTCGAGAAGTTGGAGTTAGTGTTAAAGTGGGGGAATGAACTTGTGAGCAAAGTGTCTCTGGATGTCTCAGAGAACTAGCAAAGGAAGTTTCCTAAGTAAGATCCCCCCCAAACTTCCCCTCACTCGCCAAACACCAGCTCATGCAGTTAAAGTTTTCCATCGTCATGTATGGTGTGGACAGGTCACAGGTGGCAGGATGAGGTCCTTTTGTGGAAATTAATTGGCCAATTAATAGCCTTATTAGGCCCAAGGGCTTCATGGCATTCAATGCCTCAGACATATCAAAGTTGAATTGATATGATATGGAAATGATAACAATCAGGCTTATTCAAAAAGTGATAGCAAGAGAACAATGGGAGCTGGAATGACAGTATTGATTAGGAGGATATAAAGTTACATATAGAGAATGTCCTTGAGATGGTAAGGAGAATCATAGAATCTCTACTCTGCAGAGAAAAGCCATTTGCACCATCAAGTCTGCAGTAACACCCTGAAGACCATCCAACCCACCCCTGAAATCCTGCATGGCATTTTTACAATGGCTAACCCACCTAAAATGCACATCCCTGGAAAATGTGAGACAATTTTTAGCACGGCCAATCCACCTAGCCTACACATCTTTGGACTGAGAGAGGAAACTGGAGCTAACCAATGCAACATGGAGAACACTGACAGTTGCCCGAAGCTGGAATCAAATTCAGATTCCTGGTGCTATGAGGCAGCAGTACTATTCACTGAGCCACCATGCCACCAGATGAGAAAATCCATTTGTTAAGCATTGAGAAACAAAAAGTGAGAGATCAGGCTACTCATGATATTCTATAGACCTCTGAATCATGAAAGAATTTTTGCAGAGAAACCCCAAAGATATACAAGAATTATAGAGTTTAATCACCCAAATGTCAGTTGGAAAAATATTAGAATAAAGAGGGAAGAGTTTGTGAAATATATTCAGGAGAGCTTTCTTGATTGGTACATTCTTAGTCCAAATAGGAAGAAGGCATTGCTAAACAGGTTCTGGGAAAGGACCTGGATCATGGTCTCTGTGGGAACAATTGAGTAAGAAAGATGCTTGCATCATAGTCTTTAGATTGCTGATGGAAAAAAGCAAGGACCAAACTAATACAGAACTTTCAAATTGGAAGGTGGCTAACCTCAATAGGTTATGAGGGGTAAAATGAACTGAAAATTTGACAGGAAAAATTGTAGCACAATAACCAATGATTTTCAAGAGAAAGATGTTTTATATCCAAGTTAGGCATATTCCAGAAAGATGATTAGTCAGTGGATCAAAGGTTTCTTGGATGATGACGGCTATAGAGACTATGACGAAACAAAACAAAATAACAGTTTGTAATACTGGCCAGGGAAATTCATCAAGTGAGAACCACGCCAAATATAATCATTTGAAAGGACAATGGTCAAGGAAACTAAGCCTGGAAAATAGTGAATTTGAGAACTCAATGAAAGTTAACATAAAAGAGAACTCAAAACTCTTCTACCAGCATGGAAAATGTGAGGTATCCCCTTACTAGGAACAAAGAAAGTGATTCATGTATACAGGCTCACTACAAGTCTGGACTAGTTAATAAACACATTGTGATGTAAGAAAGAAAATACTGACTAGTAGATGTGGCAATGGCAGAGGTAACGTGGTTGATTTTTAACTGCTGTCTGAAATATGAACATACAAGCAGACAATTTAGGAGCAGGAATAGGGCACTTGGCCCCTTGAGCCTATTCTGCCCATTCAATAAGATCATAGCTCATCCAATTACTTCACATTCTCTCTTGTCCCCAAAAGCTTTTCCATACCGTGCTTATCAAGAAATGACCTAGAAAATCATTCAGTTCAGTTAGAAATGGGCAACAAATGCTGGGCCAGTAATAGCCTATTCACAAAAGAATGAAAGGAAGATTCTATGAGAACCTTACCCTGCTATCCTGCCCATTTTTTGTACCTCAGTAAAAATTAGAAAGTAGATTACCTGCTCACTCTTTGTGGGGGCTTTCTGTGCACAACATATTCAACAATTACTACAATTCCAAAAAGATGGAAAGCATTCACATGTCAAGTTTATGGAAGGTTTTAAATAAATGTGTAAAGTCATGCAAGGGATAAACTCTATATGCATGTGTTGGCATATTTTTTATGCTGTAATAGTCTTTGCAAGTCTTTCAGTATTTAAATCCTTGAATAAACATTTCCAAATTCAATAAGCGTGCTTTAAAAATTACGTATGTGCAGGGAATTTGTTTTTGATCTGAGAAAATATCATTTCAAGAAAAATAGACTGATAATTTAGAACTTGTCTATATAATATTAAAATACGTTAAAGATTTATTTTCCTTTGTTTTGTTCTTCTGACAGCAGTGTCATTCGTGCTGGGGTGTCATTTATTCAGAGCTTGCGTGATGGGATAGAAAGCAATCTGTCCAAGTTCAAGAATGATGCTAATATAGATGTCATTATAAATAATGAAAATGAAAACATAAAATTACAAAGAGATATTGATAGATTAAGCAAATGGACAAAACTGCAGCAAATAGATTTCAATGCGGGCCAGCCTAATTTGGAACTATGAAGATAGAAAGGGATACTTTCTAAATGAAAAGCCAGAAACAGTGGAGACCCAATGAAACTTGAGCGGTGAGTCCATTTACACCAATCACAAATCAAAGATTAAATCTTGCACTTGTATATAATTGACCGGAATAGAAGGAAGAAAATGTCATGTTTCAGTTATATAATATTGGAGTATGACAAGCAGTTCTGGACATAGTGTAGGTTAGATGGGCTTCAGATTGGTATGATAGGTTAGCACAACATTGAGGGCTGAAGGCCCTGTACTGTGCTGTAATATTCTAAGTCTATGTTATGTCACTGTACCTTAGGAAGGATATATTGACTTGGAAGGAGTTCAGCATAGATTTACCAGAATAATATTTAGACTCCAAATTTAAAGTAGAAAGAAAGATTACACAAAATAAATGTTTATTTCCTGAAATTTAGAAGCTTAATACAGAGTTTCCCAAAGAGGGGTTTGGTACACTAATTTGGTTTCCAAGCTAGCATTGTGGGATCATTTTATAAGAGGTGGGAAGGCCATTGTGGAGCTCTGCTCCCAGAATCTCACAAGTGTTCTGTTCCCTGCCCCCTGATCTTATAGTCTTCTCAACCCCTTGTCACTCTCACAATTCTTACTTAGATGTTGCAATAATTTTCAAGCCTCAGAATGGGGTCACAGTAGGTAGGTTTGGAAAACACTGGCATATGGCCTGGTAAAATTGCTGTTTTCATTGTATTAAGGACAACGCATAATTTTGATAGAGAAGAGAGTATTACCATTTCAAATCCAGTATACATCTTGTTTTGAAAAAGAGTGATACCATACTCGAAACATTAACTCTGTTTTTCTTTCCACAGATGTTGCCAGAGGTAATCCAGGAAATTATAGGTCGGTGAGCCTTACATCAACGGTGGGGAAATTATTGGAGAAGATTCTTAGGGGCAGGGCTTATTCATGTTTCAAAAAGAATACACTTATTTGGGATAATCAGCATGGCTTTCTGTGGGGGAGGCCTTGTCTTGTAAACTTCATCGAAGTGACAAAGGTGATTGTTGAGTGTGGGGCAGTGGGTATTGTCTACATTGACTTCACCAAAGCATTTGACAAGGTCCCTCATGATAGGCTAGTCCAGAAGATTATGCCACATGGGATCCTTCATAAATTGGCAAATTGGAAACAAAATTGGCTTGGTCATGAGAAACTGAGGGTAATTGTGGAGGGGTAGTTTTCTGACTGGGGACCTGTGAACAGTGGTGTTCTGCAAGAATCAGTGCTGGAACCTCTGTTTGTAATATACACAAAAGAAATATAGGTGTAATCTGATAATAAGTTTGTAGATGACATGAAAATTGGTGAAGTTATGGATAGTGAGGTAGGACATCAAAGTATACAGCAGGGTACAGATCAGTTGGAAAATTGGGCAGAGAAATGGCAGATGCAGCTTAATCTGGACAAATGTGAAGTGATGCATTTTGATGGATCGAATGCAAGAGGAAAGTATACAGAATGGCAGGAACCTCAGGAAAATTGATTTTGATTTTTCTCCTCATATGTCAGTCCTGCCATCCTAGGAATCAATTTGGTAAATATTCACTGCACTCCCACTATAGCAAGAACATCCTTCCTCAGATAAGGAGAACAAAGCAGCACATAGTATGCCAGATGTGTCCTTCCCAATGCCCTGTATAATTGCAGCAAGGCATCCTCGGTCCTCTACTTATATAGTTACTATATATACTTATATATAGTTTGCCTTCTTTACTGCTTGCTGTATCCTTGTTCTTACTTACAGTGACTAATGCATGAGGACACCCAGGTCTCAATAAATATACACTATTCTCAATTTAGAGCCATTCAAATAATAATCTCCCTTTCTACATTTGCTGCCAAAGTAGATAACCACACATTTACTCTATTATACTGCATCTGCCATGCATTTTCCCACTCACTCAGCCTGTCCAAATCACACTGCAAGACCTCTGCATCCTCCTCATAGCTCATCCTTCCACCAAGCTGTGTCAAGTTCAAATTTAGTTCCACCCTCTAAATTATTAACATATATTGTGAATAACTGGAGTCCTAGTATTGATCCCTGTCACTGCCTGCTATTTATAAAAAGACCCATTTATTCTGATTATTTGTTTCCTGTCTGTTAATCAATTTTCCATCCATCCCAAAAACGCTATCCCTAATCCCATAAACTCTAATTATACACACTAATTTTTTATGTAGGACTTTGTTGAAAGCTTTCGGAAAGTTCAAATAAACAACATCCACTGGTTCCCCTTGATCAACTCTACTTATTTTCCCAAAGAATAGTACAGCACAAGAGTGGGCCCGTCAGCCTACTAAGTCTGCATCGACACATGATGCCTTTCTAAACTGAAAATCTTTTACTTCTACACAGTCTGTATATCCCTCCGTTCTCAACCTATTCATATATCTGTCGATGCCTCTTGGCTAACTGTTCAGATAGCGTGAGCCTTCCTCACAACCCAAAATGATAACTCTGATTTCTCTTCACTGATGCTGCCAAACCTGCTGAGCTTTTCCAGCAATTTCTATTTTGTCTCTGATTTACAGCATCCACCGTTCTTTCAGTTGTTAAGATGCTCTTTAAATGTTGCTTTTGTATCTACCTCCACCAATACTCTGGCAACACGTTCCAGACACTTACCACATTCTATGTAAAAAATAAATGCCTCTCACATCTCCTTTACCTTTTACCTTAAACCTATGTCCCTTAGTAATTGATATGTATATCCTGGGAAAAAAGACTCCAACTATCCATTCTATCCATGACTCTCATAATTTTGCAAAGTTCTATGTAAAAAGTTCCAGTAGATTTGTTTAAAATGATTTCCCTTTTGTAAATTCAAGTTGACTGTATCTGATTCAAGTTGACTGTATCTGATTCTGTCACTGTTTTCTAATTTCCCTGCTCTAAAATCCTTGAAAGCTGATTCTAACATCTCCCCACTACTGACATCAGACTCACTGACCTATAATTCCCTATTTTCTTTCTGTCTCCCTTTTAAATAGTGGGGTTACATTAGCAACCCTCTATCCTGTAGGAACTGTTCTAGGGTCTGAAGAATTTTGGAAGATGACCAGTTTTGCACTTATTATTTCATGGGCCACTTTGTTAAGTACTCTGTGCTGTAGATTGTTAGGCCCTGGGGATTTATCAGCCTTCAATTCCATTGATTTCTCCAATATCATTTCCCTACTGATACAAATTTGCTTCAGTTCCTCTCTCTTACACAAAACCCTGCATTCCCACAATTTATGCTAGGTTTATCATGTCCTCTTTTGTAAAGCCAGAAGTATGAATTGAGTTTGTCAGCCATTTCTTTGTTCCCCATTATAACAGTCATGCTTGGGCTAACAAACAGCAAGCAACATTCACATCAAGCAAATGCCAGCAATGATCACCTCCAAATAAAAATCTACCATCTCCTGAAGATTACTATTGCTGAATCTCCCACTATCAACATCCTGCAGGTTACCATTGATCAGAAATATAACAGGGCCAAACCAAGGTTATAAGAACAGGTCAGAGATTGGGAGTGAGAGATAATGGGAACTGCAGATTGGGAGTTCTGACTTCCCAAAGCCCATCTAAAAGTCACAAATCACGACATTTGTCCACTTGCCTGTGTGCGTGCAACTCCAACAAGACTCAAAAGTCTCAACACTGTCAACAACGAAAATGCCTCCACTTTTGGTATCCAACTATGTCCTTAAACATTTACCCCCTCCACTATTAGTGCACAGTGCCAGCAATGTGCAATATTTACACTGAGATGTACTGCAGCAACTCTTCAAATGTCTTTTGACAGCACATTTCAAACACACAACCTCCACAACATAGAAGGACAAGCACAGCAGATGTATGGGAACACCACCATCTGCAAGCCCTCCCTTCATCAAATCACTCATCATCCTGACTTAAAACTGTATTATCACTCCTTCATTGTGGCTGAGTCAAAAATCCTGGAAATCTCTTTCTAATAGCCCTCTGGGTTGACCTGTGCAACATGTAGTTCTGCAGTTCAAGAAGGAAATTTACCAGCACCTTCTCAAGGAAAAATAGAGATGGGCAATAAATGTCGGGTTTACTGGCAATTATCCCATTCCATGAATGAATACAAAAAGCACTCAAATGCATTATGCAATAAGAGCATTGGATATTAATCAGAAAAAGGAATCCTGACTAATTATTTCCTGTTCCTAGCTTAGATGCACTGATGACAAAGTATGCCCCTAGCCCATCTGGCTGTGACCTTTGTAACTAATCCATCAAAAGGACTTAGAAAGGATACCATTTTGTCACAAGACAAAGATCGCCATGTGAGTTTTCCATACCCTTTACCTTTACAGAGGTGTTTCAAAACATTTTTGTTGACAGCCAACAATAGCAAATTTTGTTGCATACTGCCTGAGGTGCAAGTAGCTACTTTGTAAAATGTAGATGTCACGTTTCAACTTTCTGTTACTCAATAAACATAAAACTTTCTCTGCTCACATTTGAGTTTCTCAATGCTGTCAATCCTGCTGATTCTTTGTTTGTTTAATTATGAGGAAAGGTCTCTGTTTGCATCGTTTCTAATCCACCATTTCAATTGCTCATCAAGGTCATATTAGTATGGCTAACAAGAAACCTAACCATGAGGTCACAGACTCCATCACAGTACAAATGCCATGCCACTTATCTCCCAAAGCAAACTATTTAAACAGATGCCTCCCCTTTTAGATAAAAGATAGAACATAACTTTTGCATGTACGCCAAAGTATCATTGCCAAAATGAACTAAGTGTATAATCTGATAACTTACCATCATACCTCAGCACATTTACCTTGATCTACATGGAAAATGAAAAGCAATAAGCATCCCAAAAGTCTCCTCTCATATTGGTGTCATCAGAAACATTCTCTCGCATTTTAAACGGCTTCATCAATGAGCAGTTACGTAAGGACTGGGCCAATGTTATACGGATAACCACAAGGCTGTTGTCCTAGCAACCTAAAAAAAATTGATAAAGTCATGGACCAGTGGCAGGCCACTAATCTCTTTACATGCTGGAAAAGTAGCAAACATGATCAATCAATTACAGGCATCCTCTGCCTACAAACCTTTGCCTTGATGTCACAATATTTCAAAATACAATGAAGAGTTGTAAAGAAAGTTATCTGGAAGAGTAAATATGAACCCCAAACCTTCCTCTGTAGCTTGTTTGCTCATTCTAAATGCTGATAACTATCATGCTTGTTATCTGAATGTACTAAGTTTCTTTCACCAGGAACTACAAAGTGTATATTTTTAACGACCCTTGCCTTGTTTTTTAGAAACCACATTCAGGTCTAAAACACTATGTGAGCATATGTCAGATTAGCAGCTCAAATTAACCATTAATTTGCTGTCTATGATCAAAACATACATTGAACTGTTCAAGAATTTAAAATTATATTAATTTTCTCATTTGGTCTTGAATTGATTTAATTTGAAAAGGTTATGGTTTTTTAGATTAAAAAAAATTCTTACTTGCTTTAGTATCAGCAACTATGGCTGAAGGTTTGGATTGACTGTTAGATCTGTTATTTTTTAACTCCAAACTAAGGTTCAAAGTCCCATTTTTTATTTGATGCATGTCCTTGTGCTAATCAACATCACATACAGGAGCCAACTGTGACAAATTCAGAGTAACTCAGTCAGGTTTCAGGCTCTTGATGCATATAATAGCCAAATGTATGTATTTTTACATTTCCCTCTTGATTTCCTTCCTCTCAATTTACCCATGAATTGACCAACTGTGGCTATGACCAACATGTATCTGAATGCCTTTCCTGACATTGAAATTACAATTAGTTGATAGCACTCTCATCTCTGGATCAGGTGATTGCCTGTTTTAAAACTGGCACTAGGATCTGAGTACATATCCTGGTGGATGACCAAAAAGAACTGAAGGAGTATGCAGTGGGTATGCTAAAGGCTGCTGTCCTTCAGATGAGAAATTGAGCAAGATTTTGCTGTCAAAATAAGTTAAAGCAAACTCTAACCGTAATGGTCCTTATCATTAATTATGCAACAATGATACAGCAACTTCAGTTGCAAGAGATTGACATCAAAAGTTTGCCCTTCAAGTTACGTTGCTTCCATTTGACACATGAAAAACACATCTCACGAACAATTAAAATACATGAAAAGGCATTAAGTTGTGGCATTTGTGCAGTTGATTCACTAAACATGGCTCAGAAAGTTAAATAATCATTTCCGGTCCAACTACCCTTTTAAGATCATAATCAATGTTACTTGCTACCAATGAAGTTGTTGTGGGTTAATGATCATAAATATGCAGTCTCATTTCTTGAAACTTTAATCATTGTTCAAGGTTTACAAATAATAATATTTTAAGTTCTATTTATGATTGTCCTTTATGTCTTGCTTCTTTACTCCTAATTTCTGTTGCAGTTCCATGTTTGACATTGAGTTCACCCAATCTATTTTACACTTCCTTCACAGTCCTTGCACTGTTCACAATCCGACAATTTGATAAGGAGATACACGGTTGGCTATCCCATTCATTAAGATAGCATATGCTTCAGAATAATTACTGTGATGTTATTAGCTTGCACTTTCAGTAACTCACCACAAGAAATTTAAGTCTTAAAACGTGCATTTATCAGTCTAACGGATTATATACAACCAGTTTAAGTCTCTATAGTCAACATTTCGTCTGTCTGTTCCACTGGATGTTAAAAAGCTTAGCACTGCATAAAGAAAAGCAAGGAAATGTCATAATCTATTATTTTTCTCTCAACTAAAATCAGATCGTCTGATTTCGGCTGTACCTGGATGAATTCCAACCAAGTTATTGAGAAAGCCATAGTTAGATTTTCTGTTTACCTGACGTACCCTCTCTCCGAATAGCTCACACTGTACGATTAATTTCAGAGAGCCTTGTTCAGTTTGACAGTGCCTGTGTTAGTGATTCAAAATAACCACAGAAAGACTTCTGGTGTTCAAACTGCAGTGGGGCTATCTACTATCATTCAAAACTTTTAAGCTTCCAGCAGCTCATCAAGCCAGGACCACCTTTTCTGTAGGGTACTGCTTTGTAAGATTATCGAAAGCTGAATGAGAAGAATCCAAAAGGATCAAGAACATAGAACGTAGAACATAGACCATTACAGCACAGTACAGGCCCTTCGGCCCTCGATGTTTGTGCCGACCTGTCATACCGATCTCAAGCCCATCTAACCTACACTATTCCATGTATGTCCATATGCTTATCCAATGACGACTGAAATGTACCTAAAGTTGGCGAATCTACTACCGTTGCAGGCAAAGTGTTCCATTCCCTTACTACTCTCTGAGTAAAGAAACTACCTCCGACATCTGTCCTATATCTTTCACCCCTCAATTTAAAGCTATGCCCCCTCGTGCTCGCTGTCACCATCCTAGGAAAAAGCCTCTCCCTATCCACCCAATCTAATCCTCTGATTATTTTGTATGTTTCAATTAAGTCACCTCTCAACCTTCTTCTCTCTAATGAAAACAGCCTCAAGTCCCTCAGCCTTTCCTCGTAAGTCCTTCCCTCCATACCAGGCAACATCCTAGTAAATCTCCTCTGCACCCTTTCCAAAGCTTCCACATCTTTCTGAGAATGCAGTGCCCAGAACTGTACACAATACTCCAAGTGCTATCCCTTATAACCTTTTCCAGCACTTTACCAACAACTGAGGTAAGGCTCACTGGTCTATAATTACCAGGGTTGTCTCTACTCCCCTTCTTGAACAGGGGAACCACATTTGCTGTCCTCCAGTCATCTGGCACTATTCCTGTAGACAATGACAAGTTAAAGATCAATGCCAAAGGCTCGGCAATCTCCTCCCTGGATTCCCAGAGGATCCGAGGATAAATCCCAACTGGCCCAGGGGACTTATCTATCTTCACCCTCCGAAGGATTTCTAATACCTCTTCCTTGTGAACCTCAATCCCACCTCGTCTAGTAGCCTGTATCTCAGTATTCTCCTCGACAACATTGCCGTTTTCTAGAGTGAATACTGTTAAAAGGTATTCATTTAGCGCTTCCCCTATCTCATCTGACTCCACACACAACTTACCACTACTATCCTTGATTGGGCCTAATCTTACTTTCATCATTCTTTTATTCCTTAAATACCTATAGAAAGCCTTAGGGTTTACCCTGATCCTATCTGCCAACAACTTCTCATGTCTCCTCCTGGCTCTTCTGAGCTCTCTCTTTAGGTCTTTCCTGGCTACCTTGTAGCCCTCAAGCGCCCTAACTGAGCATTCACATACCATCCTAACATAAGCCTTCTTCTTCCTCTTGACCAGAAATTCCACTTCCTTCGTAAACCACGGCTCCCGCGCTCTACAGTTTCCTCCATGCCTTCGCCCCTTGTTGGCCTATCTACATACTGCGTCAGGAAGCCCTCCTGCAAACACTGGACAAAAACTGACCCATCTATAGTGTTCGAACTATAGTGTTCCCAGTCAATATCTGGAAAGTTGAAGTCCCCCATGACAACTACCCTGTCTCTCTCACTCCTATCGAGAATCATCTTTGCTATCCTTTCCTCTACATCTCTGGAACTATTCGGAGGCCTATAGAAAACTCCCAACAGGATGACCTCTCCTTTCCTGTTTCTAACCTTAGCCCATACTACCTCAGTTGAAGAGTCCCCAAACATCCTTTCTGCAACTGTAATACTGCCCTTGACCAACAACGCCACACCTCCACCCCATTTACCATCTTCTCTGTTCTTACTGAAACATCTGAATCCCGGAACCTGCAACAACCATTCCTGTCCCTGCTCTATCCATGTCTCCGAAATGGCCACAACATCGAAGTCCCAGGTACTAACCCATGCTGCAAGTTCACCCACCTTATTCCGGACGCTCCTGGCATTGAAGTAGACACACTTCAAACCAACTTCTTGCTTGCTGGTGCCATCTTGCGTCCCTGAAACTTTATTTCGGACCACCCTACTCTCAACTTTTTCTATACTCGAACTACAATTTTGGTGCCCATCCCCCTGCTGAATTAGTTTAAACCCACCCGAATAGCCTTAGCAAATTTCCCCCCCAGGATATTGGTATCCCTCTGGTTCAGGTGAAGACCATCTTGCTTTTAGAGGTCCCACCTACCCCAGAAAGAGCCCCAATTATCCAAGAATCCAAAACCCTCCCTCCTGCACCATCCTGGTAGCCAAGTGTTCAACTCCTCTCTCTCCCTATTCCTCGCCTCACTAGCACGTGGCACGGGCAACAAACCAGAGACAACAACTCTGTTCGCTCTAGCTCTCAGCTTCCATCGTAGCTCCCTGAATTTCTGCCTTAAATCCCCATCTCCCTTCCAACCTATGTCGTTGGTGCCAATGTGGACCATGACTTGGGGCTGCTCCCCCTCCCCCTTAAGGATCCCAAAAACACGATCAGAGACATCACGCACCCTGGCATCTGGGAGGCAACACACCAACCCTGAGTCTCTCTCGTCCCCACAGAACCTCCTATCTGTCCCCCTAACTATGGAGTCCCCAATGACTAATGCTCTGCTCCTTTTCCCCCTTCCCTTCTGAGCAGCAGGGACAGACTCTGTGCCAGAGACCTGTGCCCCACTGTTTTCCCCTGGTAAGCCACCCCCCCCAACAGTATCCAAAACGGTATACTTATTGTTGAGGGGAATGGCCACGGGGATCCCTGCACTGCCTGCCGGTTCCCTTTCCGTCCCCTGACAGTAACCCATCTGCCTTTTTCCTGTACCTGAGGAGTGACTACCTCCCTGTAACTCCTCTCAATAACCCCCTCTGCCTCCCGAATGATCCGAAGTTCATCCAGCTCCAGCTCCAGTTCCCTAACGCGGTTTTCAAGGAGCTGGAGTTGGGTGCACGTCCCGCAGATGTAGTCAGCAGGGACACTAGTGGTGACCCTTACCTCCCACATTCTGCAGGAGGAACATTCAACTGCCCTGACCTCCGTTCCAATTATTCTAAATTCTCAAGACTTAAAAAATAAAGAATAAAAAATAAACTTGTTACCTTACCAATCAGGCACACAGAACTTTTTTTTTAGTTAAATTAGAGAACCAGTTGGATACTTAATCATCTAAAACATTGTAGGGCCTGCAGATCTTTAATACTGGATTAGTAAGTCTGATAATAGATGGTTGTTTTGCTTTTAAAATTGTTTTGGCCGATTATGGAGTTATGTTAGCTTCAAGATAGTGCTTAGCTTCTACATCCTTCCCCCAAGGGAAGTGTTCAAAATGTATCTATTCATCAAGTGACACAGTAGTTAGCACTGCTGCGTCATAGCATCAGAGACCCAGGTTTGATTCCACCCTCAGGTGGACTGTCTGTGTGGAGTCTGCATCTTCTCCCTGTCTGTGTGGGTTTCCTCCCACAGAGCAAAGATGTGCAGTTTAGGTGGATTAGCTATGCTTAAATTGTGCTGCCTCTGTGGGTTATCCATGGAAAAATAGGGGAATGGGATGGTCTTTGGAGGGTTAATGTGGATTCAATGGGCCAAATGACCTGCTTCTGCGCTGTAGGGATTTTATGATTGTCACCAAGTATAGGTATGAGCCCTCCATAGTTACCAATATATATGAGGACCTTTCAAGAATTAAACATTTAAAAGTTGATCTTATGATTTCAATGTTGAAGTAGATAAGAAACCAGAAGAAGCTGAGGATAACGCCGCTTCACAATTCAGAATTGTTGCTACAACTTGGAAACAGATGTCATTGTTAGTGATTCCTTGACTGCCGTAGGCAGTCAGCTGATAAACAAAGGAGACAGAGTCATAGATGATTATCGTGTGCTTAACTATGTTGAAGGAATTGAAGTGGCCAAGGAATTTGAAAACAGCAATACACAATGATGACCATCATAGTGAATACCACTAATGATTGTTGTTAGGGCAGCTTTGATACTGAATGAGGGGCAGGGGCATAATTGAAAAGATTCAGACAGCACATTGCCCACGTAGTGGGCATGGAATTGGGAAGTAACAAAATGCCACTTGATAGCATTTTCAATGACCCCTTGAATCAACTTGTTGATGATTCTCTATCATTAAAGTTGCTGATTAATTATATATTAATGATCTGCAAGTAGGAGCTGAGGGCATTGTTGCTAAATTTGCAGATGACACAAAAGTAGGCGGAGGGACAGGTAGTGTTGAAGAAGTGGGGAGACTGAAGGAAGACTTGGACAAGCCAGGAGTGTGAGCAAAGAGGTAGCAGCTGGAATATAATGTGGGAAAGTGTGAAGTTATGTATTTTGGTTAGACAATTAGAGGCATAGAATATTTTCTAATCAGGGAAAGGTTTCGGAAATCTGAAGCACAGAGGGAGTTGGGGTCCTAATTCAGCATTCTGATCTAAGGGATGAGAATCATATGATATGAATAGTTGAGAATGCTGCGTGTGTTCTCAATGGAGTTTAAAAGGATGAGAGGTTATGAGGGGCAGCACGGTGGCTCAGTGGTTAGCACTACAGCCTCACAGTGCCACCTCGGGTGACTGTCTGTGTGGAGTTTGCACATTCTCCCCGTGTTTGTGTGGGTTTCCTCCCACAGTCCAAAGATGTGCAGGCTAGGTGGATCAGCCATGCTAAATTGCCCGTAGTGTTCAGGGGTGTGTGGGTTATAGGGGGATGGGTCTGTGTGGGATTCTTCAAGGGGTGGTGTGGACTTGTTGGGCCGAAGGGCCTGTTTCCACACTGTAGGGAATCTAATCTAATCTCATTGAAACTTCCAGAATACTGAGAGGCTTGGATAGATTGGATGTGGAGAAGATGTTGCATTAGTAGGACAGACTAGGAGCCAGTAGCAAAACCTCAGGGTGAAGGGATGACCCTTTAGAACCGAGATGAGGAAGAATTTCTTCAATAGAGCGTGGTTAATTTGTGCAACCCATTGCTGAGAAGGCTGTAGAGACCAAGTAATTGAGTATATTTAAAGACAGAGATAGATAGCATCTTGAATAGTAAAGGGATCAAAGTGTCGAAGAAGTAGGTAAGATAATGGAGGTTAGAAACACATCAACATTGATCAAAAGGCAGAGCAGACATGATGGATCGAATGACCTAATTTTGCTTCCATATTTTATGATTTTTGGGAGGGTCTGGGGTGAAAGGGAGATGGTGACATGTGGCAATCAGCAGGAGATTTCCTTGTCTATGTTTGTTTGACCTGTTTCATGTGACTTCCTGGGGTCAAACCCACTGTTGAGGATTCCAAGCGTAACTTATACCCAACTGTATATTACTGTGTGTCACCTCTGCTGATTCTGTCCCATCAGTGAGGCGGGACATATCCAAGGATGGTAGTAGTGATGTTCGTGGCATTGTAAGATATGATACTTGATATAATTAAGCCAGGCTGTTGATTCACTATTCTGGGGGGCATTTTATTTACTTTACAGAATCACAGAAGTGTTACAGTCAGAAGGAGGCAATTTGTTCCATTGTCTCTGGTCCGGCACAAGCCACTAGATGTTCAGAAGAGGTTTATGCACGTAATTTCCAGCACCTACACCAATACAAGATGATCTGCCCAGTTTTACTCCTTTTCTTAGACACTGTGGTGGTTTGTTGTAACTAAACAGTTTGCTTGGCTGTTTGTCCCAAAGAGCATCAATAAACCAGATGAGATTTTACAATAATGTACAATGATTTCATGATTATTATTCGGCTAGCTTTTAAAACCACATTATTCATTGATTTTTGAATTCCTACATCTCCAGAGCATTAGCTCTGCCTCTGGGTTACCACAGTTTCACTGCTTCCCTTCTCTGGGTAAATTATCGAAATCTATCATAACAGATTGAGTGACTGGACAGATAGACAATATATACTTGGCGATAAATGAAGGACAGATCATTTCTGACAAAGCTACTGGTTGTATTTTTTTTCAAGCATTCACTACCATGGTGCAAGGTGCAGTGTCTAATGATGCTGTCTCTAATGATGCACAAAGGAATTGCACACAATTCTGCTTAAAAGATTATAAGCCAAAAATCAATGCAGACATTAGAGGTAAAACCAGAAATTGCTGGAGAAACCCAGCAGATCTGGCAACATTGGTGAAAAGAGAAAACAGAGTCAATGCCTTGAGTCCAATGAGTGTTTGATTTGGAGGTAACTTGCTCATGTGGATCAGTAAATGGTTTGACTGTGTGGATAAGGATTTTATTTCTTGATTGGAGGATGTGATCTCTACAGTGTCAATAGAACAATATTAAGTGATTATTGGCCTCTATCACAATGAGTTTGACAATAGACAATAGGTGCAGGAGTAGGCCATTCAGCCCTTCGAGCCAGTACCATCATGCATTATGATCATGGCTGATCATCCACAATCAGTACCCTGTTCCTGCCTTATCCCCATAACCCTTGGTTCCACTATCTGTAAGAGCTCTATCCATCTCTTTCTTGAAAGTATCCAGAGACTTGACCTCCACTGCCTTCTGGGGCAGAGCATTCCATATATCCACCACTCTCTGGGTGGAGAAGTTTTTCCTCAACTCTGTTCTAAATGGCCTACCCCTTATTTTTAAAACTGTGTCCTCTAGTTCTGGACTCACCCACCAGTGGAAACATTCTTCCTGCCTCCAGAGTCTCCAATCCCTTAATAATCTTATATGTTTCAATCGGATCCCCCACTTTGAAATAGAAATGGGATGAAATGAACTAGATTCATTGAATCCCTACAGTGCAGAAGCAGGCCATTCAGCCCATCAAGTCCGCACCAACCCTCTGAACAGCATCTCACCCAGACCCACCCCCCCACCTCACCTGACTCTTTTAACCATGCATTTACCATGGTTAATCCACATAGCCTGCACACCCCTGGACACTATGGGTAATTTAGAATTGCCGATCTATTTAACCTGCATATCTTTGGGCTGTGGGAGGAAACACACAAAGAAACAGGGAGAATGTGCAAACTCCATGCAATTGCCCGAGGGTGGAATTGAACCTAGGTCCCTGGTGCTGTGAGGCTGCAGTGCTAACTACTGAGCCACTGTGGCACTCCATGTAATCAACCAGCGTGATGCAACCTGAATCATAATTTAATGGCCTTAAGTCCTGGTCTCTTACTGATGAATCTGCACTGTTCTGCTTCTATGGCTAATACATTGTTCAGGTTTGGTGCCTAAAGCTGAACACAGCATTTCAAATAGGCTCTATCAAAGCTCTGTACGACTTTAACATCATTTCATCCCATTTCTGTTTCAAACCCGTTGAGGTAAAGGCCAAAAATTACACTGTGTAATAAATATCTGGTATTTACTGGATCTCAAGAGATGTGAACCTAATGCAGGTAAAAAGCATTGAGGTATAATCATGATCTAAATGAATGTGAAGGAATTGAAGTATTGAATGGATCTATGGAGTGGCAACACAAAATCACTAAAAACTATATCAAACATAATATGATAGTGATAATGGGAACTGCAGATGCTGGAGAATCCAAGATAATACAATGTGAGGCTGGATGAACACAGCAGGCCAAGCAGCATCTCAGGCGCACAAAAGCTGACGTTTCGGGCCTAGACCCTACATCAGAGAGAGGGATGGGGGGAGGGTTCTGGAGGGGGAGGCGGACTGAAGATGGAGAGAAAAGAAGATAGGTGGGGCAATAGGGAGGGGATAGGTCAGGCCAGGGAAGATCTCCTACCTACTAACCTCATCCCACCTCCTTGACCTGTCCTGGATAAAGGAGAAGATAGGGTGAGAGGAGACAGACAGGTCAAAGAGGCAGGTTAGAGCCAGTGAAGGTGAGTGCAGGTCACTAACTGACTAACTTCATCCCACCCCCCCCTGTCCTCCCTGGACTGACCGATCCTCCCCAACTCCCCACCTACACTGGCTCTAACCCCGCCTCTTTGACCTGTCTGTCTCCTCTCACCCTATCTTCTCCTTTATCCATCTTCTATCTGCCTCCCCCTGTCTTCCCCCTGTCTCTCTATTTATTACAGAATTTCCTTCCCCTCTCCCATTTCTGAAGAAGGGTCCCAACCAGAAACGTCAAGCTTTCCTGCTCCTCTGATGCTGCTTGACCTGCTTTGTTCATCCAGCTTCACACCGTGTTATCTCAGGAGCTAAAGGGAGTTATGTTGCAAAATAGTTTCCTTTTGGAACTGCTTTATAGCAGGAGGGAAACCATGACATTATGAGGAAATATTTAAGGACAACCTGTAAATATACAAAGTTCAAATATGGGTTTCTGCAACAGCCACCAGTTACAGCCTGCAACAGAAAATATCAACCTCTTGCACAGCATCTTATTGATTTTCTATTGAAAATTGCATCTTCAAAAAAAAACTTACCATATTTACCAAGCATGATTTACTTTTCATAAAGTTGCTCTGGTTCGACCAGATCATAGGATTGTTTCCTCATTACAGAGACTCAACTGGTGGTGGTTTAACCTGAGGGTCACCAAGCCTCTGGTAAGGGAGGAGGTTTAGAAGGATCATCTTTAGTGGTAACCTCAGCTGGTGTGGGAATTGAACCTGTGCTGTTAACATTGCTCTGTATTACAAAACAGCTATCCAGCCAAGCAACCCCAACTGACTTTTTTAAAAAAACATTCATTCACAGGATGTGAGAGTTGCTGGCTTGGCCAGCATTCAATGCCCGCTCTGAGAGGACAGTTCAGAATCAACTTGCAGTCACACCTAAGACCAGTTTGAGTATGTCAGTTTCCTGCTAAAGGACGTTAATGAAACAGATGGGTTTTTCATAGAGTATTAGTCATAGAGCATGGCGAGAGTTCCTTTGGTCCAACCAGTACTGAATGCAATCCCAAACTAAGCTAGTCCCACCTGCCTGTACTTGAACCATATCTCTCCAAACATTTCTTATTCATCTACAAATCCAAACATCTTTTAAACGTAGTAACTGTACCTGTATCCAACGCTTCCTCTGGAAGTTCTTCCACACATGAACTGCTCTATGTAAAAAAAAAGTTACCCCTCATGTCTCAACTTAAAAAAAAATTCCACTAGTTCTGAAATACCCCACTCTAGGGAAAAGACTCCTGCAATTTACTTATATATACCCCTCATGATGTTATAAACCTCTGTTGGGTCACTCTGCAACATCCTATGCTATAGTGAAGAGAGTCCCATCCTATCCAGCATCACCATATAACTCAAACCCACCATTTTCACAACAACTCAGTAAATCTTTTCTGAATCCTTTCCAGCTTCATAATATCCTTCTTACAACAGGGTGACCAAAACTAGACACACCACCCTAAAAGAAGCCTCACCAATGACCTGTACAATCTCAACATGGGATAGTCAACATGACTGTGTTGGGGAAATTGGCTCACTTCTTCAAAAAGCTCAATCAATTTAGTAATGAAGAGGACAGTTGAGGGCAGACAGGTGGAAAGGATCTCTATGGACTTCATAGGGCATTCAACAAGGTTCCTCATGGTAATAAAGTGTGAAGCTGGATGAACACAGCAGGCCAAGCAGCATCTCAGGAGCACAAAAGCTGACGTTTCGGGCCTAGACCCTTCATCAGAGACGGTAGACTGGTTAGCAAGGTTAGATCATGTGGAATACAGGGAGAACTAGCTATTTGCATACAGAACTGGCTCAAAGCAAAAAGATGGAGGGTGGTGGTGGAGGAGGGTTGCTTTTCAGGCTGGTGGACCGTGACCAGCAGTGTGCCACAAGGATCGGTGCTGGGTCCACTGCTTTTCGTCATTTATATAAAACATCTAGCTGTAAACGTAAGAGGTATAGATAGTAAGTTTGCAGATGACACCAAAATTGTTGGCATAGTGAACAGCAAAAAAAGTTACCTCAGAGTAGAAGGGGATCTTGATCAGATGGGCCAATGGGCTGAGGAGAGGCAGATGGAGTTTGAATTAAATTTGAGGTTCTGCATTTTGGAAAGGCAAATCAGAGCAGGACTTGTACACTTAATGGCAAGGTCCTGGGGAGTGTTGTTGAACAGAGACCTTGGGGTGCAGGCTCATAATTCCTTAAAACTGGAGTCACAGATAGACAGGATAGTGAAGGCAGCATTTGGTATGCTTGCTATTATTGGTCAGTGCATCGAGTATCAGAGTTGGGAGGTCATATTGTGGCTGTACAGGACATTGGTTAGGGCACTTTTGGAACGCTATGTGCAATCCTGGTCTCCCTGCTATAGGGAGCATGTTGTGAAACTTGAAAGGGTTGAGAAAATATTTACAAGGATGTTGCCAGGAATGGAGGGTTTGAGCTATAGGGAGGGGCTGATAAGGTTGGGCTATTTTCCCTGGCATGTCAGAGGCTGGGGGGTGACCTTAGAGAAGTTTATAAAATTGAGGGGGGCCTGGTAGGGGAAATAGACAAAAGGTACTGTCCTTGTGGTGGGGGAACTCAAAACTAGAGGGCATAGGTTTAAGGTGAGAGGGAAAGATTTTAAAGGGACTTAAGGGGCAATTTTTTCAAGCAGACGGTGGTGCATGTCTGGAATAAGCTGCCAAAGGGTGGAGACTGGTACAATTACAGCATTTAAAGGCATTTGGATGGGTATATGAATAAGGTTTAGAAGGATATGGGCCAAATACTGGCAAATGGGACTAGGTTTATTTGGGATATCTGTTTGGCATGGATGAGTTGGACAGAAGGGTCTGTTTCCATGCTGTACATCTCTACAATCTATAACATCATGGCCCAACTCCTACACTTCAGGGTCTGAGCAGTGAAGACAAGCATTCTAAATGCCTTCTTCACCACATTGTCTACATGTGATGCAAACTTCAAAGAATTATGAACCTGAGCCTCTGGGTCTTTCTGTTCTATAATACTATCCAAGGCCCTACTTTTAATTGTATAAGTCTTGCCCTTGTTTGTTTTATCCAAATGCAAGATTTCACATTTATCCAAATTAAACTCTATCTGCCACTCCTCAGCCCATTGACTCAACTGATCAAGATCTCTCTGCAATCTTAGATAACCTTCTTTACTGTCCACTGTACCTCTAATTTTGGTGTCATCCTGACAATTGTTGACAATCAGCAGTGGATTCACAGTCATCACTGAGCTCTTAATTCCAGATTTTTAATGAATTCAGATTACATCATCTGCCATGGTAGGGTTTGAACACAAGTCTCCAGAAGGGGACTTTACACAAAGGAGATAGAAAAATTAAAATTGTGGCTTAGGAGACAAGATTCAATATTTAATCAGAAGCAACTCATGAAATGAATCCTATCTCAAACCCTCAATTATTTCTGACAGCTCATAGATCTATTTAATGTACACCATCATGAACAGCAAAATTAAACATCTGGGTTGAGAATGTATTTGAAAGCAGTTAACTGCAGTCAAATCAGGGCACCCTCCATTTTGTCCAAAATGGTTAATGAAAGTTCTCCATCATCCTGCTAAGACATTCCTATGAAAGCAGTAACATAGTTATCTGCTAATAATGCCAAAAAGATAAACAGGAAACCATTGTCATGCATGCTAATGCGTTTATTTCTCTGCTATAAAGTGTGTATAATAATTACAGCAGCTGTGACAGTATTGAAAAGAATGAAGAAAAAGCACAACAAAGAGAATCTTCATTCAGCACCACTGAATTATTTTGCAAATGGATTGAGAGAAGTGGAAACATTCCAAACATTCCAACATTGGAGACATTTGTGGTTATTAAGAGAATAAATTAACAAACATTTTCCTTAAGACTAATGATGAAAATTGAGTCATTTTCATTGCTAAAGCTGGGTATTGTTTTTCAAGCTAAATGCAATGAACCATATCAATTAACCAGAGTTTAAAAATCAACATGCAGAAAACAAAGCTAATGAATTAATTAAAATATACACCAGTTAGAATTATATAGAAATTTACACACAGTACCAAAATATCCTAGCCAGTGAAAGTGCAGGCAAGGCATGCCATACAGACATTACATATCTTGAGACAAGATATAGTGCAGCTGTGATAGTGGTATGTGATGAATTCAAACCACTTTTGAGATTTGATCATGATAACAAACCTAGAGTAAGATAGATTTTCAATGCTAGATGTACAGATTGTACAAGTTTCATTAGTTAAACAAAAGAATACATAACACGCAGAGTATATTTAACAAACTGGAAATGTGGATGTTGCCAATCCTAAAAAGAAGTTATAATTAGTCATTGGACAAAGAGACAACATGGTGACCAGCACCACTTTATTCAGATTCAATCTATTACAGGATAAATTCAGTTATTTTCTTTTTCCTCAAACAGGTGGTTAGATCCAATTAAATCCACCATTCATGGTGTCCTGACTCTGTGTTAACAATACTCAGCTAAATTGAGAAAAGTAAATTCCCTGTGCATCTTTTGAGACGGTCTCTGGAAACTATTTGAGACTGGCTGGCAAAATGGGAAAGAGTCCTATCGGAATGACACCAGTGCTGCAACTTGAAACTGGTAAAACATCCACCTGAAAGTGAACTGGGCAATAAATTGTTTCAATTACATTTCCTTCAGGGAGAAATGCAGAACCTAGTTAGGAATTGCTGATACCATTAAATGCAAGATGTTGCTATTAAACTTTTGCAGCTATTAAAAAAAAAATCACAGTACAACCCATCTCTATACTTCCAGAGTGGCCAAAGGTTATTGTACTGCTTACATGGAATAATGATTTGTTATTTGACATACTTCATTATTCTTAAGCATAACTGAAATTCATCTGATTTAAGTGCATCATTAATTTTACATTGGTACTTTCAAAATATGTTTTTAATTTAACAGTGCACACAGAAGGGAAAAAGTAAAGGTCAAAATTATACATAATGGCTCAGAGTTTGCAGTAGGTAGCAGTTGCTGAGTTCATGGCTCCCAGATTTTTAGGATACTTTTGCGTGGCAATTTACAGTAGCTGGTATCCACCTCATTGCAGAATCTTCTACTATGGGTCTTAGACTGAAGAATCCTTACAAAGCATAAAAAAGGTTTAAACCACAAAAGTATAATTTTAGAATATTCAATTCAGATCAAAATCACATACAAAAAGTGAAATAAATTGGAGAGAAATGTTGGATTGGCATATATAAATCAGAAAAAGCATTTCAAAAATACTTTCAGTTTTGCATTAAATATTCAAAAATGATAAAAGCTGAAAAGATGAAATTTCACCCTTAAGTTAATTTTCAATGCCACAGCGTTTGTTTGGAAGTAATTAAGAGTGGGTCGGCTAGTTTGGAAATACAACTTTATATCCTTCATGTATTTCAGTCCTGAATTAATTTGCAAAGTGTAATGATGCTTATGGAGAACAGCATTAAGGGGCTGTATTTTCCTGATCTGAGCATATAACTATGTATCTGAAGATATAGTTAGAAATCACACAACAGATTATAGATTAATACAAATGGTATGAATGAAGTGTCGACAGCTGAATAACTAGTGAAGGGATGATCTATGAACCGATTAATTAAGGCAGAGAGATAATTACAAATAAAAAAGAAAGATGGTGCTAGAGACAAAGAGTTGGCTGGAATAACGAGTAGGTTTGTCTCTGGCACCATCATACTTTTATTATTTGTAATTATCACCCCACTTAATTAATTGGTTCAAAGGTCATCTCTTTATTAGTTATTCACTTCACTCATACTGTTTGTATTAACCTGTTGCTACTCTTGATTACAGGCAAAGGCTTGTTATTCAGTCTGTCAAGACTCTACATTCTTAATTACATGGAATTATCTTGCCATTATCTCTCTACTATACATTTTGTGCCTGTGTACCTTTCTTCACTTTACCTGCTGAAGGATCAGCGCTCCAAAAGCTTGTGATTTTAAATAAACCTGTTAGACTACAACTTGGTGTCGTGTGACTTCTAACTTTGTCAACCCTAGTCCAACATTGGCACCCCCACATCTGGAGATATATGAAGTGCTTGGAAGATCTACTCCAATGTAACTGTTAGTGCTGATGGCCTCACTGTTATTAATCCTGCAAAATCAGGGTCAATATCAACAGTGAATCAATTACCTTTCCCCTTGAATGTTGTCATGAACAATCCTTTAGATTGAGGACAACTTACCTTGATTTAAAAATGAATTGCTGGAGAAACTAAGCAGATTGATCAACATTTGGGGAGAGATCAAGAGTTTCACAGAAAAGTCTTAGTGGAATATGATATTAATTTGTTTCTCTCCACAAATGCTATTGGAAATATTGAGTTTCTCTAGAAATTTATTTTCTTTCCCCCCAATCCCTAACATCTGCAGAATATTGCTTTTATGATGCACTAACTGGTTATTGTATCACAGAGAACTACAAACAACATAAGGTATATCAAGATTATGGAACAATTATGGAATTATACTAGATTATGGAGGATTTAGGGAATTGAAAAAGTGTGTCATTCCATGGTACAAAGCATGCTACAACTGTACAGGGCTTTGGTGTGACGATACCTGGTGTATTGTGCGCAATTTTTGTCTCCTTATCTGAGGAGGAAGTGCAACAAAGGTTTACCAGACTGACTCTTACGATAGTGGCACTGACATTTGAAGAGAGGCTGGATTGGTTAGGACGACATTCACTGCAGCTTAGAAGAACAAAAAGGATCTCCTAGAAACTATGAAGTTCTCAGAACTGGGCAGGGTTAATACAGGAAAACAATCCTGATGACTGGGGAGTCCAAAACCAGCTGTCACAATTTAAGGATACTGCTTAGGTTGTTTAGGACTGAGATAAGGAGAAATTTCTTCTCAGGAAGGAGATCTTAGGGCCAAAGGAATCAAAGAGTATGGGGAGATTGTGGGAACTGATGCAGAGTTGGATGATCACCATGAATGGCAGAGCAGGCTCGAAGGGCCAAATGGTCTACTCCCATTTCCGCTGTCTTTACTTATACATGGAATAAAGGGAATATTTTACGTGGAAAGGTCAGCCAGTTAGATCAATATCCATTGGAGTTTGGAAGAATTAGAATTGACCTTATCGAAGCATATAGAAATTCTGACAGAATTTGGCAAAGAGGATGTTTCCCCTTATAAAGTAAAGTAACAATTTAAATTAAGGGTTGCCTATTTAAGGCAGCAGAGGAGAATTTTACTTTCCCTCAGGCTTGTTAGATTTTGGAATGCTACTCCCCAGAGACTGAAAATATTCAAAACTGAGTAAGACAGATTTTTGACCTACAAGGGAGTCAAGGAATCTGGGGAGACAGTAAAGTGGGATAAAGCCATAATCAACTCAGGAATGATCTTATTGGATGACGGTATGGGCGAAAGACTGAATGGCTGTCACTTGCTCTCATTTTGGATCTTACAAAGTGCTTGATGAATGAAAACTACACAGAGCAACTTCTTGCAGAACTGAAGACTACTGGTTAATTAGCAAGTCAAAAGATATTATCAATTGCATGTGACAGCAGTTATATCTGATCTAAATTAAAATGAACGTGGGAAACGGAGAGAGAAAACTAAATTGTAAAAAGATAAGACAGTGAAGAAATACTAACAGAATTTGGGGATAGATAACAATAGAAAATAACAGATCATAAAGCAATGGAAACTAGAACAGGAGGGACAAACTGCTGAGGCTGTATAAGGCTCTGGACAAGTTTTTGTGGCATTTGAAATACCATACACTGTTTTGGGCACAGCATCTGAGGAAGGATGTGTTGGTGTTGGAGGGAGTCCACAGGTTTACAAGGTTAATCCCTTGGATGAAGAGCTTGTCATCACATGAGGAGCAGTTCAGGACTCTGGTCTTGTACTCAATGGTGTTAAGAAGAATGGAGTCAGGGTAGGGAGATCTGATTGAAGCTCATAGAATACTGAGAGAAAAATCATAAGGATTGCTGGAAAAGCTTAGCAGGTCGGGCAGAATCTGTGGAGAGAAATTAGGGTCAACATTTTGGGTTGAGTGATCCTTCCCAAGAATACCGAGGGGCCTGGATAAAGTGGAAAAACTACGACCCAAGGCCACAGCCTCAGAGTGAAGGGACGACACTTTAAAACTGAGATGTGGAGGTAATTCTTCAGCCAGAGTGCAGTTAATCTGTGGAATTTATTGCCATTGAAGGCTGTGGAGGTCAAGTCATTGAATTTACTTAAGACAGAAAACTATAGGTTCTTGATTAGCAAGGGGATCAAAGGTTATGGGGAGAAGTCAGGAGAATGGGTTTGATAAATGTAACTGCCATGTTTGAATGACTTAATTCTGCTTCTATACGTTATAGTCTACTGGACTAATATTGAAAACTAAACTTAATATTTTAACTGCTCCAAGCATGTGGTTTCATTTGTTTCATCATGTCAATAAAGGAAGTGCACTTTAATATGGCAAAATGCTTTCACACTATATTGTTGTTTTGATAAAAACTCCCAAACTACCATTGGAGAAATGCAATGCTTGGTGTAGCACTGAACAGTAAACAGCAGAGAGTATCCAGTTTGATTCACGAACAATACAGCACATGGCAACACTTCAACATAATATAATTAACCTGAATGTACCAGTAAGATACATAAAATTAGTCAATGTCTTTGCTCTTGATTTGGCCCTCGAGAGTTGGAATGAAAAATACTTCTATTCAACGAGAACAGGAATTAATTTGATGTTCTCCATGATAAGTAATTTCCCAATAAACCCTTTCATGGCAGTTTTGATGAAGTACATTCGGTGCCTGTACAACTATTTCCCTGCAGAGGAGTCCCATAGGAGAACTGGGACATATTTGACTGGGTGATGAATATAATTTATTCAGGAGACTACTATCAGTACAAAGATACAAATTTGTGATTATACTAGAAATTTTCTGCAGGCATTATGTTGCAGCAGTTGTGCAAGGACAATGTGAGACAAATACAAAAGTGATGTGCATTCCACTCATTGCACCACTTTTGTTCAAAACATTATCAGTATTACAAACCTTTAACCACGTGTATCAAATTCCTGTGCAAAAGTGCTGTGTAATCCATTAATGATTACATCTTAACTGAATACAATATCCTTTTCCAATGTTGCTTTAACTGATCATTTAGAAACTGAAGCAGAACAATATTATAATAATCGAGGAAGCTGAACTGTGCTTAGAAAACCACTGAAATAGCTCCCAACATCACAAACATCCACTTTACAATGCTTCCAGGAGCTGTAGTGGAAAAGGAAACCAAATAAATTATCTTTCTAGCTGGAGGAGTACAGCAAGTCAAACATCATCAGTATGCAGTCTGACCTGCTGTGCTCCTCCAGCTCCACATTTAAACAACACTGACTTCCAACATCTGCAGTCCTTGCTGACTTCCAACTTCAACTATCTACAATAGTGTGAGCAACGATTCATACATTCACCTGAATGTTAAAAAATTTCAGGTAATTTCGAAAACATATCACATGGTACAGAAATTAGGATATTCCTGGTTTTATTTGAATTAAGAAATTTTAGCCAGGGTAGGCGCAGGCTCAGCATCAGCAAACTAAAGAGGGTATGTGGGGTTGAGGGTGGAATCTGCCACGTTCACCTTGCAATTAATATCCAGCAACCGGTCCAACATTAATTTCTGATACAGTTGAACTCATCCAATGATCATATAGCTGGATAATGAGAGAAAATCAATAACAAAAATGTGCTAGAGAACAAAAAGTACAAATCTAGCTGTGTGGTTTAGAGGCCAATCATTTTATAGCCCTTGGGAAACTTTCAGGCAATTATAATATTGAAACTTCGCTTCTCAGCAACTAGGTTAAGATGTTTTATTTTAAAACTACTTAAATGATGAGCTGTTTCTTCCATTCCTAACAATAGGAAAACTTCAATTAAAAATATTGGGCTGAACAATCAACTGTAGAGTGGCATGAAATGATAGACAATGAGAAGGGGGTGGTGGGTGAGGTAGGAGGAGAATGAGTTGATAGCTGACTATCAGGATTCACCATAATTCACCCTGAAACTGTTTCTAGTATCGGGATGATGGCATGAGCAGATCAGTATGAAAATCATAACATTGCAGTCTGTCACCAAGCATCTGGCAGAGTCTGTGGCTCCACCCAGAGGCAGTGAACACTGATATCAAGAAATTCATTAAAATGTTCGAAAGTCCCACATCACCATTTGTCAACTTCTAAACAGTTATAATTTGGTAAATTGAGTGCAGTTAGGTTTTAGCAGTGATGCCATTAGTAGAATTTGATGAGTGGAAATTGACCTAAAAATATAATCTTTTACATTGATGGAGTGCTCATAAACAATTAATTAGATTTAAGATTTTAAAAATATTTTCTGAAAAGTATTCTTCAGAATGTTTTTGCTTCAGCTTTACCTTATGTGCATGCCACAATCAATTTGTTCTGTGTAAACTCTTTGAAGTGATTAAATTTTATTGATTTTAGTTTCCTCATTGGAACCTGCGAAAATCATTTAGTCCAATTGACCAGCCTAGCATCATCACTGATGGTCTACTATATGCTATGGATCCCCAATTAAGAATGTAGCAGTGAGTTGCTGTACCATTACCAGAGCTAAAATCTTCAGATCATACAGGAGTAGAACTAAAATGCTGCAGTGGCTGGAAAGCTGAAATAAAAACAGAAAATGCTGGGAATACTCAGATGGTGAGACAGTTACCTGCAGACAGAAAGAGTTAACGTGCAGGAGATTTTCAGATGGCAGCGTTCCAAGAAACAAAAAGATGTACTTAGATGAGTGTAGATAGTTTGAATAGAACCCTTGAACACAAAATTAAGAGATCAGGAAAGAAGCAAGTGAAAAGCTCTCAAAATTGTTGAACTTCAAGTAGAATCCAGTGTTGGAAGCATGCTTGCTTCGTTGCTGATGACAAATTCCAGCCCACTGAATTGATGCATTTTACTAGATTATGATAGATAACAGTACCAGGACAAATGAACAGCGATAGCTAAATGGCCAGTTTTACACCTACGAAGTATGCCATTCTGGCTGGAAAGAAAAGCATGAATCAAATGGGATTTACCCTGTGACCGATTCAACGTTGCCCACTTTACTTCAGCTTTAAAATCGAAAGCACCACCAAGTTATTTATCATCTTAATTATTTTTAGAATCAAACTAAATAACATAGTATTGAAGGAGTTGTAGTATTTGTACATGCAATAGAACATAGAACAGTCCAGCACAGGAACAGGCCCTTTGGCCCACCATGTCTGTGCTGACCACAATGCCATTCGAAACTAATCCCATTTGCCTGCACATGGTCTGTATCCCTCAATTCCCTTGCAGTTCGTGTGTCTGTCCGAATGCCTCTTAAACATTAATATTGTATCTGCTTCTATCACCTTCCCAGGCAATGTGTGCCAGGCATCTACCAGCCTCTCTGTAAAAACCTTGCCTTGTATACCTGGTGAATAAAGACCCTCAGATCAGAACATAATAGCGGAAATATAGATATTCTGAAATACTGAAAAGTTGTACCATATTTACATAAAGTAAAAATGGAAGACCAGACAACATATGACCAACTCTTCTTTCTGCTCAAGCCAGATAAAGTTCAATTTGCATCTATAGCCCTCCACTCACTGACTGTCAATGTCATTATAACATTACGATTCACAAATAGGTGACCAGTCGATGTACCAACAGTATAAACGTGAATACTAAATTTTATAAATTGCCAAAGCACTTCACATTTGTCTTGTATATTAATTGCAGTTCTATTATTAGTGGCAATGAAGAAAAATATCTCATAACATTTACTAAAATAGAAAGCTTCCACTCAACTGCACTGCTGCAATCAGTCAAAGCCTAAATTAGAAAGCAAAAGAACTGCAGATGCTGCAAATTAGGGACAAAAACCGAAGTTGCTGGAAAAGCTCAGCAGAACTGGCAGCATCTGCAAAGAGAAAATCAGAGTTAACATTTTGGGTCTGGTGACCCTTCCTCAGAAGAAGGGTCACTGGACCCGAAACGTTAACTCTGATTTTCTCTTCACAGATGCTGCTAGACTGGCTGAGCTTTACCTGCAACTTCGGTTAAAGCCTAACTTAGTTTCCCATCAATGCCCTGGGTGTGGAATTACAGGCCACTACCTTTGACCACTACTACAACTCAACAGTTAAAAGCAATTCAACACCAATTATATACCGTATAACTGCATCATTAATGCACAAATGCTGTCATCAACACTATGAACAATTTTATGGATCTTTATCTAAACTGAATGCACCAAAGCTGCACTCCATTCAAATATATTAATTTTTTGGGAGTAAAAGCCCAGAAATCAAGGAAACATTTTATGTGATGTGTGAGATACAGGGTGAATCACTTCATAAGATTAACAATAGAGTAGAACAATTTAAAATGAGAAAACATATTTGGATGAGGATTAGAAAAATTAAGGTATTGGTATATCAGTTTTATCTTGATAAAAGTCAATACATTTCAGGACAAATCTGCAGGACAATGTTTGATTACAATCTACTGGGTGAAAAGTAGTAGCTTAGAAAAACAAAAAAGGCAGCAAGCAATGAATTTCTGTAAAAATCATTAGCAAGACTAAAATAAATACTTACTTCAATGAGCATAATCATAGGAAACTTAAATAAATAAAAAGTAAATGCTGGATATACCCAGGTCAGACAGCATTTGAAGGGGGAAATAGAGTTAATATTTTGTTCAGTGAATCAAGAAAAAAGTTGTTCTGAAGGGTTAATGACCTGAAATGCTAATTTAGTTTCACTCCACTAAAGCTGCCTGACGCTCACTGAGCACATGCAGCATTCTCTTTACTGCAGGTTTTCAGCATGTGCAGTATTTTACTTTTGTGGCCAAGATTTTTCATTTACTATTGGTTAGCAATTCAACTCTCCAGCTAAGCTAGATATGGTTTCTTTATCATTCATGCAGAAATTTTACAATGAAACCAGGAGCCAAGTAATTTCAACTTACAAATGTATAAATCTTTGCTTCTTATTTGGTGAACAAATTAATCCTTAATACGCATAATGTTTAACACTTTAGTCCACGACCCTGAAGCATATGATTTTTGTCATGGCCACAGTGCTTTCAGCATCCTGCAGTATGAAAGTTACATAAATCAATATGTTGAGGTAAGCAGAGATCTGAAACAAAAATGCAAAATGCTAGAAACACGAAGTAGGCCAGTGGGCAAGGGAAAAACAAGAACATCTTTCACTTGCAACAGCTTCCATATTATCTACCCTGTTGCCCAATGCCCCTTTTACTTTCTTGGCTGAGAAATTCTTAGATTTTAAACCACAAGAAGATAAACTAATTTGAAAGCTGCTAACATCCAAAATCTGGAACTGAAAAAGTCACAAACATAAGAAGCCACTGGTCAATAGTACAAATTTTAACAGCACAGAAATACCATCAGGCCCCCACTGCTATTTAAACTCTACGACAGGCTACTTGCACCCTTCCTTATTTAATCCCATCAACATTCATGTTTGTTCCTTTCACCCTTATAATTATCTATCATATTTAAATATAACTATGTGTAATTAAAGATAACACAGCGTGGAGCTGGAGAAGCACAGCTGGCTAGGCAACATCAGAGGAGCAGGAAAGTTGACGTTTTGGGTCGGGACCCTTCTTCACCAATGTCAATTTTCCTGCTCCTCTGATTCTGCCTGGCCTGCTGTGCTCCTCCAGCTCCACACTGCGTGATCTGTGTCCAACATCATCAGTTCTTAGTATCTCTGTGTATAATTAAATCCAGTTATTCATCTATTCTTTGGGTAAGGACATTTTTCCTGTATTTGCTATTAGATTTATTATCTGGTCCTTGTTCAGGTCCACTGGAAACATATCTAGGTCTACCAGTCCAAGATGTTTTCATTGCCGCCAGTGTCTGTATATTCCCTTTATAAGAGTGCTGCAAAGTGGTCTAATCAGTTTTACATACAAGTTTAAAATAACTTCTGTTGTCAAATTCTTTCCCTCTTTAAATGTATTATTAAAATTCATTTCAAGACCTGTTTTATTGATGCAGGTGCATTGACCAATGGAGTCCTCTGATCCTTTACCCTATTTAGACAGAGAAGATTTATTTAGCCCTCAAAGATGACAAGTTGTGGGCAAGAGGGTGCAAAAATACTCTAACGTTCTTGCATGTTCTTAGGAAATTCAAATATATTACATCAATTGTTTTACCTTTGAATATTGCTGAAAACAGACATTAAGCTTTATGGCTTAAACTCTTTAGGACAAATGCAAGAACATCAATATTTTGTAAAAAATTGCAACTTACACTGAATAGTTCACAAAACAACTTTGGCTTGCTAGAGGAGTCACCACAAGAAAATAATGGAGTATCATTGGCTCCCCACTTCCCTGGGAATTCACAACTTGCAAAGCTTGAGCTAATGCTTTTCTTTGCAGAGAATTGTTTCCTGCATACAAAAGCATGTTGATTTTAGCAAGTCTAAATCAGCCATGTTACATGCTGAACTGATTATCTTAATTTAGTTGGTAGGGCAGTTATTAACGCACTCAGGATTGTTCAGCAAGTGCTTTCCAATCATAGAATCACAACTAACAGCATATATTTTGTTTTTGGGTTTGGCAAGCATGAACTGGTTGAAAATGATCTGTATTCTATTTTTTGAAAAATCAAAGGATTAAGATGTTTGATGTCATCAGTCAATGATACCATTGTCAGGACAAATGGCCTGTCTGTGAACTAGACACTGTCCCAATTCTGAAACTGATACATGAGGTGGTTTAATTTTAGGATTGAAAAAATTTCTTCTTGTACTGATGGTAACATCCTGTTATTGGAAAATGCCACTTGTAGCAGCAAGCCAGGTTGTAGCAGCTTAAACCTTGTTTGCTTTATCCACTCTTCAAGTGTTTGAGACATTGTGTCTTTCCAGGGGAATTTGAGGTAGACTGCGCATTTTACAGGTCTGAAAGTAGCCGTCTTTGACTTATGTGAGTATATATATGTGAATCATAATTTGATCAAGATTGACATTGTCCGGCAAGCTATCCTGGATACATTCTATTTCTGCATCAAGCTTGCAAAGTGAGCAAATGGCTAGAGCCCTATTTACATAATTGCTGATGAGGGCAATCTTGTGGGGCATGAACCTGTATGAATCCCCAATATGTATACTGATAAGTGAAGGCAGGTTTGTGGCAGATAGTAGTGGAGAAAGTACAAGCAGATTTCTCAACTTCCATACAAGAAAAAGTATATTAGACTACTCCATCTCAAAAATGTATCTGAGTTCAGAATAGAGTTATTAAGGCATATTAAGGTATCTTCCAATGACTAATAATTGCAAGACCATAAACTCACCATCTGTGTTTAGGAAATATGCACGTGACAAGAGGTTAGGGTTCATTTTGTCAAAGCAAAGAAAATGTGAATGAATGCTGGACCTATTAGGGATCCTTTGGCTATACCACTTACTTGAACAAACGTGGTAGCATTGAAATTAAAACTGTACGAGTTTCAAAGTTCATAAATTCAATGAATACAAATTCAGAAAATGATGTACATTGTTGTGATATGGTGACTCAGCACATATCATTAGCATATCTGCAATAGCACAGTCATTAATAAGCTCCCAAATTTGAACAAGCACATTACAAAGGGATTGCTCCGAGTACTCAACCCGCTTAAAATTGAAAACCCCAAAAAAAATCTAAATGTTAGACTGAATTTTATAATTGGAAGACACTTGCAGAACAGTCTCAAGTATGCTAATAAACGCACTAACAGCAAGTTAAAGATATTCAGTTCTAGCCTAGAATATGTCTCATCTATGTATGCTAGAATTGGCACCCTTTCATACACAGGTATTTGTTCTCTGCAAATGAAAGGAATATGCTTGAGGCTTAAACCTTTCTGAATTAGTTGGGATGGGTTGGGGTGCCTTTAATTCCTTGTTGCTACTCCTATGGCAACACCTGAGCAGAACTTGCCAAATACACGGTACTTTTCATCTCCCATAAGGGAAGATGATGGCCTAGTGGTATTATCACTGGACTGTTAATCCAGAGACCCAGATAATGTTCTGAGGACCTGGGTTCAAATACCGCCATGGCAGGTGGTGGAAATGGAATTCAATAAATATCTGGAATTAAGAATCCAATGATGACTGGGAATCCATTGTCAATTGTCAGGGAAAACCCATATGGTTCACTAATGTCCTTTAGGGAAGGAAACTGCCATCCTTACGCCTGAGATAATGGGAACTGCAGATGCTGGAGAATTCCAAGATGATAAAATGTGAGGCTGGATGAACACAGCAGGCCAAGCAGCATCTCAGGAGCACAAAAGCTGACGTTTCGGGCCTAGACCCTAGCTCTCTGATGAAGGGTCTAGGCCCGAAATGTCAGCTTTTGTGCTCCTGAGATGCTGCTTGGCCTGCTGTGTTCATCCAGCCTCACATTTTATCATCCTTACGCCTGGTCTGGCCTACCTGTGACACCAGAGCCACAGTAATGTGGCTGACTCTGAGGTGCCTTTGGACAATTAGGGGTGGGCAATAAATACTGTCTAGCCAGCAATATCTTCATCCCATGAATGGATAAAGAAAAAAGAAACATTGTAATTATTTGAAATCTGGCATTCTTCCAAATGTCCAGATCAGTAAGATAGAAAATTTCAGCAATATTCAAGCTCTGTGCTTCCAAGTGATTGATTTACCTAAGTTGGCCTATTCTATGATATTTTCAAATAATTCAAAGTTTTTCACAGAATATTCTGCCTTTTAAATCAGTACTGATTACTATATTTTATGTTTATAGGATTTTTTTCTATTCCTTTTTTAGTAGCTGTATAATTACGCTTCCCACAACGGCTGTTGGCATCTAATTCCTTCAGCTTGTTCCAACTATCTTGTTTATAGAAAGGAATTATATTGGCTGACAACCTGTTCTTTGACAAAATTTCTTTTGTTAGTTATTTTAATACATATATTTAGTATCTTAAAATATTTTGATTGGTTTGGTTCCCTTATATTAGTGATGACAGAAATAAGTTTTTATTCTTCAGAAAGTCTTTGTTCTGACAAAGCTGGCAGCCTTTCGTTAACACCCTATGCTGAGCAAATGTCTTCAACATCATCTTTCCAGAGTATTTTTTCTATTACTTCATTTAGACCCATCAGTGACAACAGATAGCACCCTATTGATTTTGTATAATCAATTCAAGCTACGCACTCAAAGTATCAAAATCTAGTCCACAAGATGTAGCTTTCACACAGAGGTGAGTGCTTTTCTTTTAATACATCAGCTGTGTGTCACATCTGTCATTTAGGTGATAGTAGATTCAAATCCCAAAGACTTGAACACCTAGACTTTGCTAGTAGTCCAGTGCAGCAATGGAATGTTTTGAATCTGACATTAAACTGAGGACTATCTTCCCTCTCTGGTGGCCATAAACTATTGTTTCACAGAATTCTAAGAAGACGAGGGAGTGAGTGTTCTCCTGTGGGAGATAAGCAACATTACTAAAATGGCTTAATGGTCATTTATCCTACTATTCACAGAATCTTCTCTATGTTACCAAAGTGCTGACACTTCAAAAGCATTCATTGACCGAAATGAATTGTTGTAATGTCTGAGGATGTAAATGTGAATTCCCTTTTTTAAAATTGTAATGGCACTTTGATTAAGTGGTTAACTCTGAAAGGTTTCTTCATTACTACTGTTGATTAGTACTGAAGCACTGGAAACTCAAAAGCACCAAATTAGTTGCAGTTTAGATTTTAAAGGCTGCAGAACCATAATGAGTGACATACCCCTGTTGAAGGTGGAAGTGTTCATTTTCTATCAAGCACGATACATAAATTTTTTAAAACAGTCAGTTTGCCATTTTATAAGTGGAGCATTTATCAAATAATCACAAAGTAGCTTCAACAATGGTTATTAAATTATTAACTGTTTAGAACATCCCATCTTTCTGGGCATAAAGCAGACAATTGACAGAAATGTATTAACTCCTGTGAAAAATAAAGTTAACTGTCGATAAAAAATAAACTGGGAAAACAGAACTCAATTACAGAGATCAACCCATCTTTAAAATGGCTGTAAAGTCAGCATTAAGACTTTATGAAATGTTAGAAGTTATCTGAAACACCTTCTGTAACATGAGATTTGTTGCATTTCATCATTGTTCTAAATTAGATAATTATCTTAATCTCATTAATATATATGCATAAAATTAAAATGACAAAGCTTGCAACATTAATAAGGAAAGTTTATTTTTTGGGAATTTAATAGGGAAAGAAGGATTTCAAGACACTTTTTCCACAATATATTTGAGATGAGTTTTTGAATTGTATGGCAGGCATTCAAGGGGAAAATGCACATTGATGAAAAAATGGTAAAGAGGAAATGATGTTTGGCTGAGGTTTATGTTGGTTTTATTGTGTCAATAAGCAAAATTTAGGTTGGTGTCCAAAGCATTTATATTGCAGTGGATACTGAACTCCGTATTAAAAATGTACACATTTAAAAATAATTAACAGCCATGTATAAAGTGCCCTTAGATTTCTTGGTGTTACAACAGAACACATGTATTAAAAGATTAGCATAGCTCTACTAATAATGAATCAAATATAGAAATCATTTGAAACTTGATTGGTAGTGGTTAGCTTTCATTGTGAAAGTTTGAAATAAATGATTATCTCAGTGAAAGGAGAGAGGTTGTCACAGAAGAATTGCATTTGTTACAGTCCCCTCCTGGTTTGTTCTTTGTTCTATACTATCCATCTGGTCATAGTCAAAATTATCTATTTGCTTAGTTAAAACCAGCTCAAAACAACCATTTTAAGCTAATCAAATAGATCTTTTAAAGGAAAAAACAACCTGGTCTTAAAACAGGTGATGGGAGGCGAAAGTGGAATTCAACAGCTAAATTATGAAAGGAGAAAGGTGGTCAAGAAATAAAGGCAGTACAAAAGTCTAAGTTAAAAACAAAATAGACGGAAGATTAGGTAATTAGAGAAACAGAAGCAAAGAAAAGGCTGGTGGTTATTTAAAGAGTAATCAAGTCTTTTTGTTTGGCTTGTCTGTAGCGTTAGTTATTTTTAAGTTAGTCAGCATCAAATTTTGAAATTAGTAAGTATTACAATAATAAAATAACTCCTGACATTCATGTAGCTTAATCACTGCGTACTGTTTTACCTCTTGCAATGAGTAAGATTAAAGTTCAAGATCCAGCCTGCAGTCATATCCTGGACTCACCAGCAGTCTAAGGATTTAAGCAGGCATGCTACAGATGTCACAGGCATGTTACTGTAATTTGCTTTACCCTATCAGATAACAGTCACCTTACTTCAAAAAGGGAGGAAAATTCAGGTAACATTTTAAGAGAATACCTCAAGTTTTTGGCAGTCCTCTTAGTGCAGATGTTATTTCATTGCATGCTCAATGGATAACTATGTTTTAGTTTACTTAGTAAAATGCAAAAATCATTAAAAATAAAGTTAATACCAGTTGCTGTAACTCGCATTTGAAATCTCATTTATGCTCATTTGTAACAATTCCATTAAAGAAAAATACCATCTGTTTTCCCTGTTCTAGCAAGGTGTTAATCTACATCATCAATAACTTAAAAAGTGCTTTTGATCATGATTTGTGGGTAAAGGAGGCACAAATATTTCACAGTGGAAATATCAATACACTACTATATAAGCATGTTTGAGAGAAAAATGTGAATCAAACATTTTATCGTTTAACAGATTGTGCCTTTTAACTGGGTTAATTCGAAGGATCTGTATATAACAGGTTAGTTTGCAATCCATTGAGTAAACAAAGTGATAATACTATACCTGTGAAAGTGATAGTTCTGATTCACTTTCATTACAAAGTTGGTAAAATGTCTTTAAAGAACAATTTTAATACACAGTTAAGTTCAATTGAAATGCACTTCTCATCGACACATTATCCACTTTTCTTCTTTTATTACTGTTGTCTCGAGAGTCAGTTTCGAATTTTTCAGCTTTCCAGAAACTTGAAATAGGAATTAACATAGAAGAATTTGTTCCATGTACCAATGTCACTGTGCAATTATATTGATACCACTGGTAAAGTTCCTATCTCTAAAAAAAAAATTTATAAGCAGCATCTTGTTGGCCACAACTGCAGCCAATTAATCTACTCCTTCAAATCCTTCAGCATTTTCCACTGCCATTAGAAGTTTCTCCCGTAAATCTTCAAAAGATTCATAAGGTGGCAAATCAAGGCGGTTAAAGCTGTGAACAGGTGAATAAATATGCTATTAAAAATCTAATAGGCAACATAGCACAAAAGTGATGATGCATGTTTATTAATCAAAAAGATTTTTAAAAACTGCAAACTTTGTTGTTGCATTGCTTGCAAATAACCAGGGAACTTGAACAGGTAGTTTTCCATGAACTAGAACTCAAAAAGTACAATCCTCATGTTGTAGAACAAATTAAAATTAAGGCTCCTACAATAACAGCTTTCATATATTTTGGAATACAAATGATTAACTGCAGCAGCATTTTTCATTTCTCCTCTGATACTCCAAAGTGAAAAATAATGAAAAGTCCAAATGCTTCGTTTAAACTATTTTTAAGCCATTTAGCTCAAAAGCTATACATACTTCTTGGGAGTTCAGGCCCCTGCAAATATTAAAACTCCCTGAACTCTTTCCAACTTATAGAAGACAGGTGTCAATTACCGCAAAATGACACAGATTTTTTTTATTTTGAAAGGATGTAAAATAATAAATCCAGTGATGGAAAAAATCTGATGACCTTTGGGAACTTGAGGTCCCCTCATTAGAACTCCTTCCCACCCACTAAGTAATATTAATTAGATTGACTTTTCTTGAAGAGATAACAAGGTGGACGATCTGGTTAGTAGTTTATTTTTAACTCACGTGTAGGGCATGGACATTGCCAGTGACATCAGCATTTCTCGTCCATCCCTAATTCCCCGAAAAGGTGGTAGTGTGCCACCTTCTTGAATTAAACCTACCCATGTGGTGAAGGTATGCCCTGAAAAACTATCCCTTATCACAGCAACTTAGTATAAATGAGATCTTTAGGCTATTTCAGGGGTAGAGTTAAAAATGTGGATGCTGGGAATCACATGTAGGCCAGGCCAGGTGGTGACAGCAGATTTATTTCCCCAAAAGGAATTAGTGAGTTATATGGGCTTTTGTGGCAATCTAGTCACTATGTAGTTACCGTTAGCCATTTATTCCAGCTGGAAGTAATGAACTGAATTTAAAACCATCAGTTGTCATAGTGTTTTTCAGGCAGGAAGGCGAAATGGTATTCAATATTTATTGTTGAGTCTTGGGTCAAAAACAGAATTCCCTCCCTAAAACCACTGTAGGTCAACCCACAGCAGGTGGACTGCAGCAGTTCAAGAATGCAGCTCACCACCATCTTCTCAAAGGCAATTAGGGATGGGCAATAAATGCCAACCAGCCAGCAACTTAAAACATCTCTCAAATGAATACATTTTTAAAAATCCACTGGTGATTTTTGATGCAAATTAATGACGTGAGCCTTTGGATATTGCATACAATTTTAACATTTTGAACAGACATGGAACTGATAAGCATACTAAATATGGAGAGAGATAATGAAAGATTTCAAGATGATATAATTGCCTGACAAAATGGACAGACCCAGGGCAGATAACAGTCAAGTGTAGAGTGATATATTTTGATAAGAATGCAGAGTGGCAATGCATATAAATTTGACACAATCCATACATTTAACAACATGATTGATCTTACCATGTATGAGCCCTTGGTAACTTGTCTGGAGTTCCCCACTGCTCTATTGTAAACAGCTGAGGACCATTGGAACCTATGTGAAATGTCAATTAAGACAGCAGAGGATTTTAAGAACATGTTTCTCTACCATCTTAAAGGCATATATTAAAACAAACTGTGTGAATACTCCCCCACACCCCACATTCTGATGGACAGCTAGAATGACCTATAGATAGCTGTCCTGGTTACAGGAGTCATCTCCCAAGAATTAATAAAGAAAGAAAGATTTGGCTGAATAAATCATATTTTCTTATAAACACACTGTAATTATACTATAAAGCTATAAGTATACATTTTGTGTGTTGATGCATGAAATGTTCTATTCAAATACATAGCAAACTATAATTATTAATTAAAATTTAAGGATTAAAGTTTCATATATAGTGGAAAATAAGTCACATACCATACAGTTCAGCAAACCCATTCATAGGCACTCTTGAAGTTCCTGTAACAAACTGTAGTAGTCGAATACGTTTCTCAGCATCCATCAGTAACACAGCCTGGAAATATCAGAGGTTGGGAGAAATGAAGGGAAAGTAGGAAGCAGAATCAATAAAAAGTCAACAGTTAATTAAAAATACCGGCCATAACCAAATCATTGTCTACTTCACCCAAGTAGAGCAGAGAGAATTTATACTGAAATAGAGCCTTTTTATTCATTCACAGGATGAGGACATCACTGGCTAGGCCAGCATTTATCGCCAATCTGTTAATTGCCCACAGGGCAGTTTAGGAGTCAACCACATTGCTGTGGGTCTGGAGTCACATGGAGGCCAGACCAGGTAAGGATGACGCTTTCCTTTCCTAAAGGGCATTAGTGTACCAGATGGAGTTTTTCCAACAATTTGCAATGGATTTATGGTCATCATCAGACTCTTAATTCCAGGCTTTAACTGAATTCAAATTCCACCATCTGCTGTGGTGTGATTAGAACCCAGGTCTCCAGGATATTACCTGGGTCTCTGGATTAACAGTGCTGCAATAGTACCATTAGGCCATTGCCTCCCTTCAATGAAACATCCCAAAGCTCTTCACAGTAGTAGTACAAAACAAAATTATTGCAGCAAGTCGTTTACAAGATTATAAAATCAGGTGTGTCAAAGCTTGGTAGGTTTTAGGAGTGTCTGAAAGGACCAAAGTGAATCAGAGGGGTACAAATGTATCAGGAGATTATTCCAGATCTTGGAGTGAGGTAACTGAAGGCACAGTTACCAAAGGTGAAGCAATTCAAATTAAGGATGCACAAGAAACCAGACTTAGAAGAACTCAGATCTTGGAAAAGCTGTGGGGCATTAAGAGATTACAGAAATAGGAAGGGAAAGACCATGAAGGATTTGAAAATAAGGATGATACTTTTTTTAAGTTGAAATGTTGCTTGACAGCAGCCACTAATGGTCAATGAGCATTGAGGCGATAGGTAAACAGGGCTTGCAGCAAGTTGAGACACAGGCATCAAAATTTTCCATGTCCTGAAATTTAAGAGGTATGAGAAGGGGTTTCAGTTTGTGGTGGATGTACAATGTGGGGGGCCATCTGGGAGTGCTTATGATTCTCAGTATGATGGAAGGATTCTAATTACTGGAAACAATTAAGTCAACTTACTTCATCCACAATTATTTGATTATCATCAGACTGCCATTATCCAAATCTTAAAGCAATACTCGTTCTGAAGAAGGGTCACCAGACTCAAAACGTGAACTTTGTTTTTTTCCTCCACAGATGCTGCTAGACCTACTGAGCTTTTCCAGCGACTTCTGTTTTTGTTTCTGATTTACAGCATCCGCAGTTCTTTCGTTTTTCTAATTTCCTAAAGCAACACTACTGGATGCCAAGATATTAGTCTCCTCACACTAAAAGCTCTTGTCACTGGATATTCAGAACAATGATGACAGGTACACACCAGAAAGTGCTACATACCAGCTGTCTTGCTCATGAAGAGAAATAATCATAAGAAAACTGCAACTTTTTACTTTTCTATGTTTTTGTTTGTGGACCGAAATGGGGGAAAAAAAACTGTTTCAGAAACCAGGATTTGTTGAAGTTTTGCTGAACTATTTAAAATAACCTGACACTCAGTGCATGGACTGCTAACAAAGCTACTTAGTCAAACAGTGGAAGTCATTAAAGAGGAGCTGGAGACAAGGTGTTTGTACAAATGGAACTTTAGTTGGCAACACAGAGCTGATTGTTAACTCATAACTAGTCTGCAAACCAGTAACAAACGGCCTTCTGCCTACCACACTAACTGTGTGATTAGCTCCCAGGTAGCTGAATAGCTTGATTGGTGAAAGATTTGGCAGAAGCAATCGGATCTCTGCAAAGATCAAAGTACTCTCTTTTCTCTGCAATCAAAATCATCTCAAACCTGAAAATAGCCAGTTTCCCCTTTCCAGTTCCTGTCAGTTGACTTACCAATGAAAAAGCAACAGACCTTCGTAAGTGGGAACTAGTCACTTTGTGCTTCCTGCAAACAAATGAACATATCAGAGAAGGACGACTGAGAAGCAGTGGAGTAGGAACTGCCGACGCTGGAGTCGGAGATAACAGTGTGGAGACAGCAGGCCACGCAGCATCAAAGGAACAGGAAAGCTCCTTTCGGGTCGGGAGTCTTCCTCAGAGACTGAGAAGCAGCATTCTGATCAACACAAGAATCATCTCAGCAAACCCTGTGTACAGGGCCCCCTGAACTGCTTCCCCAATCTTTCCCTCTGCCCATAACACTAATTGTTTCCCCCATGTGTGCGTGTAAGCAGAGAGAGAATTAGAGTTTTAACTAGTCAGATTACATGTTGACAGCGCATAATGGGTTGCCTGTACTTACTCAGAGATGGTAGGAACTGCAAATGCTGGAGAATCTGAGATAACAAGGTGTACAGCTGGATGGACACAGCAGGCCAAGCAACATCAGAGGAGCAGGAAGGCTGACGTTTCGGGCCTAGGCCTTTCTTCAGAAAAATGCTGTGCTCATCCAACTCTGCACCTTGTTACCTGTACTTACTGTCTTATTATTTGCAATAAATAATATTTTTTGTTAAGTATAGAAACCTGGTCCATGCTTTCTGTCAACCCTAAGGGGCAGATAAATTGGGTATTTTGGATAGTTTTCAAAATAATGGAATTTTGCGGTGACTCGGAGTAGTTGGGCTTGACTTCCATCATGCTACCCCAGCAATGCATAACCATCGTTACACGATGGAACAAAGTGAGTGCAATATTGCTGGCAGGAGAATATCAGCCAGCTGACAGCAGAAAATTTGCAACAGCAAAGTATGTGATGTGATAATGGGAACTGCAAATGCTGGAGAATCCAAGATAATAAAATGTGAGGCTGGATGAACACAGCAGGCCCAGCAGCATGGTCTAGGCCCGAAACGTCAGCTTTTGTGCTCCTGAGATGCTGCTGGGCCTGCAGTGTTCATCCAGCCTCACATTTTATTATTAAGTATGTGATGTGTCCTGTTTGTGAAGAAGATTGTGGCTTATCACTGCTGAAGGATTTTTTGAGAACTTGACACTTCTGTCAGTCAAAATAATCACAATAGACTGCACTGATCTTCAATTTTCACAGCAGGGAACACGAAGTAACATTCAATTATCAGAATCCTAAATCTCTATTCCCCACCTCACCTTTCCTATCTAATCAGAAGAAAATCTATTTTGCTAAAAACACGTCATACTTCAATAAATTTGCCTACACTTCCATATTAAAAAAAATCAATAAAGTCAAAAATATTACCTGAATACAAATGTCAAACCTACAACAGCAAAATGTCACCAAAACCAATGTTTATACTATACTGTGTTAAAAGGGAAAGTAGGTGCCTTTAAATAAATACAAACAGAAGTTGGAATGAACTTTTGAATGATTAAATTGCTGTTGGAGCTTGACAAAATCCCTAATATCCCTAATGTCCTGACCAGCAGAATTCCAGCAATCTGAGTTTTAAAATTAACTATACAGGACCAACAGTCATCAATAGAAGCATGTTCCAAAATTTTACTGTCCTTTGCATAAAATGACGTTTCCCAGTTTCAAGCCTAGTTCCAATTTGTTAAAAGGAGGCCAATGAATCTCAGACATGCAGGAATGGTTTGTCTCCATCGATCCTACCTGTTCTCCTTAATATGTTGACGAGTTCAATCAAATCACCTTTAACACTCCAATTTCTAAGAAATGTAAATGATGGTTTGTGTTCTGGTCTAAGTGCACTGCACCCATCCATTTACAAAATATACTTCCAAAGATTTAGTGCCAAAATTGTTCAAAATTCTCTGTGTGCGGTCTGACCATATTTTTACATAGCAGAAGTATTTGGCCTACATGTACTCTAGTCCTTTGGACAGAACAATGAACATTCTTTAGGCTTTCTCATTATATTCTGCGCTCATTTACTTTTCATATTCTATATTAATGATCTGGATGAAGGAACAGAGGGCATTCTGGCTAAATTTTTTTTTCTCATTCATTTGTGTGTCGTGGGCATCACTGGCTAGCCAGCATATCTTGTCCATTCCTAGTTGCTCTTGAGAAGGTGGTGATGAACTGCCTTCTTGAACCACTGCAGTCCACCTGTTGTGGTTTGACCCACAACGCTGTTAGGGAGGGAATTCCAGGATTTTGACCAGGTGACAGTAAAGGAACAGTGATATGTTTCCAAGTCAGGATGCTGAGAGGTTCGGAGGGGAACCTGAAGGTGTTGGTATTCCCATATATTTGCTGCCCTTGTCCTTCGAGACAGAAGTGATTATGGGTTTGGAATGTGCTTTCTGAGGATCTTTGGTGAATTTCTGCAGTGCAAGTTGCACGTAGTACACACTGCTGCTATTGAGCGTCAGTGGTGGAGGGAGTGGATGCTTGTGAATGTAGTACCAATCAAGCGGGCTGCATTGCCTTGGATGGTGTTGGGGCAGCACTCATCCAGGCAAGTGGGGAGTATTCCATCACACTCCTGACTTGTGCCTTGCAGATGGTGGACAGGCTTTGAGGAGTCAGGACATGAGTTACTTGCTGTAGTATTCTTAGCTTCTGACCTGCTCCTGTAGCCACTGTGTTTATGTAGTGAGTCCAGTTGAGTTCCTGTTTAAAGACAACCCCTGGGATGTTGATAGTGTGGGATTCAGCGATGGTAACACCATTGAATGTCATGGGGTGATGGTTAGATTGTCTCTTAGCGATGATGCTCACAGTCTGGTATTTGTGTGGTAGAAATGTTACCTGCCACTTTTCAGCCCAAGCCTGGATATTGTCTAGATCTTGATGCATTTTGACATAGACTGCTTCAGTATCTGAGGAGCCACTAATGGTGCCGAGTGTTGTGCAATCATCAATGAACATCCTCACTTCTGACCTTATGATGGAGGGAAGGTCATTGATGATGCAGCTGAAGATGACTGGGCCAAGAACATCATCCTGAGGAACTCCTGCAGAGAAGTCCTGGAGCTGAGGTGATTGACTGCCAACAAACACAGCCATCTTCCTATGTGTCAGGTATGGCTCCAATCACTGGAGAGTTTGTCCCCTGATATCCATTGAATCCAAATTTTGCTAGGGCTCCTTGATGCCACACTCAGTCAAATGCAGCCTTGATATCAAGAGCTGTCAATCTCACCTCACCCCTGGAATTCAGCTGTTTCGTCCATGTTTGAACTACAGCTGTAATGAGATCAGGAGCTGAGTGGCCCTGGTAGAACCCAAACTGAGCGTCACTGAGCAGGCGCTGCTTGATAGCACTGTTAATGACACTTTCCATCACTTTGCTGATGATCAAGAGACGACGGATAGGGCAGTATTTGGCCGCGTTGGATTTGTTCTGATGTGTGTACACACAACATACTCAGGCAACTTCCCACATTGTTGGGTAGATACCAGTGTTGTAACTGTGCTGGAACTGTTTGGCCAGAGGAGCGGCAAGTTCTGGAGTACAAATCTTCAGTACTGTTGCCGGAATGTTGTCAGGGCCCGTAGCCTTTGTAGTATCCAGTGTCTCCAATCATTGCTTGATATCATGTGGAGTGAATCGAGTTGGCTGAAGGCTGGTATCTGTAATGCTAGAGACCATGGAGGAGGCCAAGATGGATCGACACTTCTGGCTGAAGATTGCTGTGATATCTTCAGCCTTATCTTTTGCATTGATGTGCTGGGATCTTCTATCATTGAGGATGGGGAGATGTGCGGAGCTCCTCCGTCACGGAGTTATTTAATTGTCCACCACCATTCACAACTTGATGTGGCAGAATTGCAGAGCTTGGATCTGATTCGTTGGTTGTGAAATTGCTTAGCTCTGTCCATCATTTGTTGCTTTTGCTATTTGGTGTGCAAGTTGTCTTCTTTGATGGCTTCACCAGGTTGATACCTCATCTTCAGGTATGTCTAGTGCTGCTCCTGGCAGGCCCTCCCGCACTCTCTATTGAACCAGGGTTGATCCCCTGGCTTGATGATAATGGTTGAGTAGAGGACATGCCGGGGCCAATAGGTTACAGATTGTGCTGGAATATAATTCTGCTGCTGTTGGTGGCCCACAGTGCCTCATGGATGCCTAGTCTTCAGTTGTTTGATCTATGCGAAGTCCATCCCATTTATCCCACTGGTGACAGTGCCACATAACAAGATGGAGATTATTCTCAATGTGATGTAGGGATTTTGCCTCCACAAGGACTGTGCGATTGTCACTCTTGCCAATACTGGCTTGGACAGGTGCAACTAAAGCTGGGAGATTGGTAAGGATGAGGTCAAGTATGCTTTTCCCTCTTGTTGGTTCCCTCACCTCCTGCTGCAGACCCAGTCTAGCAGCTATGTCCTTTGGGACCCAACCAACTCGATCAGTAGTACTGCAGCCAAGCCAGTCTTGGTGGTGGACTTTGAAATCCCCCACCATGTGCACATTTTGTGCCCTTGCTATCCTCGGTGCTACCTCGAAGTGTTGTTCAGTATGGAGTACTGATTCATCAGCTGAGGGAGGATAGTATGTGGTAATCAACAGGACATTTCCTTGCTCATGTTTAACCTGAAAACACGAAACTTCCTGCAGTCCCGAGTCAATGTTGAGGACTCCAAGAGAAACACCCTTGTGACTGTTTACCACTGTGCTCCCACCTCTGGTGGGTCTGTCCTGCTGGTGGGACAGAACATATCCAGGGATGGCGATGGTGGTTTGTGTGGGACATGGTCTGTGAGGTATGATCCTATGAGTGTGACTGTGTCAGGGTGTTGCTTAACCAGTCTGTGAGATAGCTCTCCCATTTTTGGCACTAACCCCTGATGTTAGTGAGGACGACTATGCAGGTTGACAGGGCTGTTTCTGCCGTTGTCTTTTCTGTTGCCTCGGTCGATGCCAGATGATCTGTGCTGGTGATGCTTCATTTCAAGTGCATAGAACAGAACAGCACAGTACAGGTCCTTTGGGCCATGGCACTGTGCCAACCTATTATCCTACTAAAATCAATCTACCCTGCATACCCTACATTTTACTATCATCCATGTGGCAATCCAAGACTCACTTAAATGTCCCTAATGCATCTGACTTGACTACCACTGCCAGCAGTGCATTCCACATGCCCACCACTCTCATTGTAAAGAACCTACCTCTGGCATCTCCCCTGTACCTTCCTCCAAACACCATGACAGTCATTTTCACCCTGGGGAAAAGTCACTGGCTATCCACTCTATCTCTGCCTCTTACCATCTTGTACACTTCTGTCTAGTCATCTCTCATCCTTCTTCACTCCAATGAAAAAAGCCATAGCCCCTCAATCCTCCCTCATAAGACTTACCCTCCATTCCAGGTAGTATCCTGGTAAATCTCCTCTGCACCTTCTCTAAAGCTTCTACATCCTTCCTACAATGAGGCAACCAGAACTGAACACATTATTCCAAGTGCGGTCTAAGTAAGGTTTTATAGAGTTACAGCATAACCTCGTGGCTCTGAAACTCAATTCCCTTGCCAATGAAAGCCAACACACCATACGCCTTCTGAACAATCCTATCAATTTGGGTGACAACTCTGAGGGATCTATGGATGCGGACCCCAAGATCCCTCTGTTCCTTCACACTGCCAAGAATCCTGCCATTAACCCTGTATTCTGCATTCAAATTTGCCCTTCCAAAATGAATCACTTGACATGTTTCTGGGTTGAATTCCATCTGCCACTTCTTTGCCCTGTTCTGCATCCTGTCAATGTCCTGTTGCAACCTACAACACGATCCACAACTCCTCCAACCTTTGTGTCATCGGCAAGCTTACTAACCCACCCTTCCACTTCCTCATCCAAGTCATTTATAAAAACACAAATAGCAGAGGTCCCAGATCAGATCCCTGAGGAACACCACCAGTCAGCTAGCTCCAGGCTGAATACTTTCTATCTACTACCACTCTGTCTTCTATTGGACAGCCAATACTATAACCAGACAGCCAAATTTCCCCGAATCCCCAGCCTCCTTACTTTCTGAATGAGCCTACTATGGGGAATCTTATTAAATGCCTTGCTAAAATCCAGATACGACACATCCACTGCTCTACCTTCATTGATGTGTTTTGTCACATCCTCAAAGAATTCAATAAGGCTTGTGAGGTATGACCTGACCTTCACAAAGCCATGCTGACTATTTCTAATCAAGCTATGCTTTACCAAGTAATCATAAATACTCTCAGAAACCTCTCTAATAATTTGCCCAGCACAGAAGTAAGAGTAACTGGTCTATAATTCCCAGGGTTATCCCTATTCCCTTGCCTGAACAAGGGACTAACATTTGCCATCCTCCAATCATCTGGTACTACTCCAGCGGGCAGTGAGGATGCAAAGATCATCGCCAAAGGCACAGCAATCTCTTCCCTCGCTTCCAGTAGAAACCTTGGGTATATCCCATCTGGCCCAGGGGACTTATCTATCCTCATGTTTTTCAAAATTTCTAGCACATCCTCCTTCCTAACAACAACCTGTTTGAGCATATCAACCTGTTTCATGCTATCCTCACAAACATCAAGGTCCCTCTCACTAGTGAATACTGAAGTGAAGCATTCATTAAGGGCCTCCCCATCTCCTCTGACTCCAGGCACAAGTTCCCTCCACTATCCTTGATTGGCCCAATCCTCACCCTGGCTCTTGTTCCTCACATAATCGTAGAATGTCTTGGGGTTTCTTTCGTGTTCCTACTCGCCAAGGCTTTTTCATGTCCCCTTCTAGCTCTCAAGTCCATTCTTCAGTTCCTTCCTGGCTGCCTTATAGTCCTCTTGAGCCCTGTCCAATCCTTGTTTCCTCAACCTTAAGTAAGCTTCCTTCTTCTTCTTGACTAGATGTTCAAGATGTTTTGTCATCCAAGGTTCCTTCACCTTACCATCCCTTCCTTGCCTCGGTGGGACAAGCCTATCCAGTACTTGTAGCCAGTGCTCCCTAAACAATCTCCAAATTTCTGTTGGGCATTTCCCTGAGAACATCTGATCCCAATTTATGCTCTGCAGTTCTTGCCTAATAGCATTATAATTCTCCCTCCTCCAATTAAATACTTTCCCATGCCATCTGCTCCTATCCCTCTCCATTACTTTAGTAAAGGTCAGGGAGTTGTGATCACTATCACCGAAATGGTCTCCCACCGATTGATCTGACGCCTGGCCTGGTTCGTTGCCAAGCACCAGATTCAATATGGCCTCCCCTCTAGTCAGCCTATCTATATATTGAGTCAAAAATCCTTCCTGGACACACCTAAAAAAAATCTGCTCCATCCAAAGTATTTGCACTTAGGAGGTTCCAGTCGAAATTAGGGAAGTTGAAGTCGCCCATGACAACAACCCTTTTACTTTTGCACCTTTCCAATATCTGCCTCCCAATTTCTTTGAGATTTTGTAGCGATTTGTACAATCGATTGGCTTGCTTGGCCATTTCAGAGGGCAACTGAGAGTCAACCACATTGCGTGGGTCTGGAGTCACATGCTGGCCAGGCCAGCTGAGTGTGGCAGATTTCCTTCCCTGAAGGGCATTAGAGAACCAGATGGGTTTTTATGATAATTGGCAATGATTTCATGGTGATCAACAGATACTTAATTCCAGATTACTTTTTTTTATTGAATTCAAATTTTACCATCTGCCGTGGTGGGAATTGAACCTGGGTTCCCAGAACATTAGCTGGTTTTCTGGATTAATAGTCTAGCAATAACAGCACCAGGCATTTACCTCCCCAAGATGATACAAGGTTAGGTGGAGTAACAAGTAGCATTGAGGCAGGGAGGCTGCAGAAGGATTAACATAGGTTAGGAGAGTGGGCAAAGAAGTGGCAGATAGAATACGGAGTGAGAGGTTATGCACTTCGGTAGGAAGAATAGAGGCAAAGACTATTTTCTAAATGGGGAATAAATTCAGAAATCTGATGTGCAAAAGGATTTGGCAGTCAGAGTCCAGAATTCTCTCAAAGTTAACTTGCAGGTTGAGTCAGTAGTTAGGAAGGCAAATGCAATGTTGGCATTTATTTTGAGAGGGCTTGAATATAAAAAGCAGGGATGTGCATCTGAGACTTTATGAGGCTCTGGTCAGATCACATTTAGAATATTGCGAGTAATTTTGGGCCTTGTACCTCTGGAAGGTTGTACTGGCCCTGAAGTGGGTCCAGAGGAGGTTCACGAGAATGATCACAGGAATGAACAGCTTAACACTGAGGAATGCTTGAGGACTTTGGGTCTTTCTCAGTGAAATTTAGAAGGATGAGGAGAGAAATAATTGAAACTTAGAGGATACTGAAAGGCCTGGATAGAGTGGATGTTGGTAAGATGTTTCCATTAGCAAGACAGAAGAGGACCAGAGGACACAGCCTTACTGTAGAGGGAAGACCCTTTAGAATGGCGATAAGGAGAAACCTCTTCAGCCAGAGTGGTGAATGTATGAAAATCATTGCCACCAAGGCTGTGGAGGTCAGGTCATTGAGTATATTTAAGATAGAGATAGATAGATTCTTGATTGTTAAAAGAAGGGTTCCGGGGAGAAGGCGAGAGAATGGGGTTGAGAAACTTATCGGTTATGATTGAATGGCAGAGTAGACTCAATGGGCTGAATGGCCTAATTTCTGCTGCTCTGTTTTATGGTCTTCTGACATGCCACTGTTGCACCCCTTTTTCTGTACCATTTTTCCACCCTGTCAAATCTCTTTGGACTTTCATTGATTGGTTAAAAACAGAAACATCCAGAAAAGTAGTCTTGACATAAACATGTTAGATTCAATGTGGGTTACCTTATCTTTGTCCTTATTTAAATGGATTTGCCAGTTTTTTTCCATTCATTTACCCATTCATAAACGTGATGATCCTTTTCAATCTATACTGCTTACAATGTCACCCATCTTTATATCATTAGAATATTTGCAAATGTGCCTATTATGAAGTCATTAATAAATATCGTGAATAATTGAAACCCATCACAGATCTAATTCTTCCAATTAGAGTTGCTGCCATTATCCTACTCTGTCTCCTGTTCATAAAATTTTATAACTAGGTCAAATACTTTGTCGCAATTCCTTGAGCTTCAAATTGCATATCACAGGATAGATCTGAGGTCATTTACAAAGGAACCAGTGATGAAATGAGACAAAATTGCTGGATGTATCGAGTGGCTATCATCTGAAATGCACTCCTCAATGGATAGTTGATGCAGATTTAATAATGAATTTCAAAGTGAATTGGTTAAATACATCTCTCCATAATTTAACACTCCTAGTGTTTCCTAAAAAAAGGTAGCAAATCAAAACATGCGAAGCAAAAAGCACTTTCCCACAAGAAAACACTTGGTGATGCATTACAAATAAATTCTAAGAAAAATGTGTGAGGATTGAAACCAGCAGTTGTTTTACTTGTTGTCATCACCTCTGATATAACACAATGTCATCAATTTGTTTAATTGGCGTCGCTGGTTGGCCAAATAAGACATATGAGTGGAAGTAAGGCCATTCGGCCCATCAAGTCCACTCCTTTATCACCCATCCCTAATTGCCCAGTGTGTAACTAAAAGTCAAACACAGTCAGACCAGGTAAGGAGGACATTAGTGAGCCAGATGGATTTTTACAACAATCAACAGCAACTTCATCATTAGAGCTACGTCCGCCTCTTCATAGGGTACATGCAGCAGTCCCTCTTCCGCTGTTTCACTGGCACCATCCCCTACTTCTTCCCCCGTGACATTGATGACTGTGTCAGCCCTGCCTTGTGCTCCCACGAGGAGAGTGAACAGTGCATCGACCGTATCTCTTACGTTTCCTGCATTTCTGCCCACAAAGCCCCTCCCCCAACAAAAATAAAGACAGAGTCTGCCTGGTCCTCACGTCCCACCCCACCAACCTCTGCATCTAGCGCAACATCCTCTGCCATTTCCACCATCTAATAATCTAACCCCACAACCAAAGAGATATTTCCCTCCCCACCACTATTTGCCTTTCGTGGGGACAGCTCACTCCACGACTCCCTCGTCCACTCCACACTCTCCACCAACCCCAGCACACCCGACACCCTTCCCTGCAACCGCAGGGAGGTACTGCACGTGCCCCCATACATTGCCCTCTCAACTCCATCTAAGGCCCAAGACAAAATTTCCGTATCCAACAGGGGCTCACCTGTACATCTTCCAACCTGCAAATCTGTTGTGCCCGACGTGGCCTCCTCTGTGTTGATCAGGCCAAAAGTAGACTCTGTGACAAATTTGCAGAGCAACTGTGTTCCTTACACTATAATCAACAACACTTTACGGTTGCTAACCATTTTAACTGCCCCTCCCACTCCCACTGTGACATGTCTACCCTGGGCCCCCTCCAGTATCACAATGATGCTACATGTAAACTGGAAGAACAGCACCTCATATTCTGCTTCAGGAGTTTACAGCCCAATGGCCTAAATGTGGAATTCACCAGTTTCAAATTCTCCCCACCCGATGTCCAACCATCCCTCTCATCCCCACCTCCCGGACATGACACAATCTGTCAGCCTCCTTCCCCGCCTATCCGCTCAACCCCTCCCACTGACTAATCCCCACCACTTCCTACATGCATCCACCTATCTCCATCCCACCTACCTTCCCCCAGCCCTAACCCTCTTCTGTCTGTTTATTTCCAAGCTCCCTTCCCCCTCCCCAGTCCTGAAGGAGGTTCTAGGCTCAAGACTCTGTTACTTTTCTGATGCTGCCTGACCTGCTGTGTTCCTCCAGCTCCACACCGTATCGACTCTGATTCCAATTGAAACTGCAATTGCAGTTCTTGCTATCATTAGAGTCTTGATTCCAGCTTTTTATTGAATTCAAATTCCACATCTGCCATGGAGCGATTTGAACTCGGGCCCCCACAAAATTATTTTGGTCTCTAGACTAGTAGTGTAGTGATAATACCACTTGGTCCTCACCTTACCTATTGCTTACAATCTAAAAAAATGTCATTAATCATCAATTCAGAGAAATTTCCCTGGAAATTCAAAAACACTTGGGAATTTATAATAAAAAAACCAATCTGATCGCTAGTTGACTTGAAGTTCTGCCCAATAACTTTGAGTCAGATGCACTTGAAGATGACGGGATAAATTGCAATTCAACTTGCACTTTGGGAAGGGGAAAAGAAGTAGTTGAAACAGAGATAGTAAGAACTGCAGATGCTGCAGAATCTGAGATAACAAGGTGTAGAGCTGGATGAACACAGCAGGCCGATCAGCATCGCAGGAGCAGGAAAGCTGACGTTTCGGGGCTACAGCCTTCTTCAGAAATAAATATGAAGACAAGGGGCAGATTTAGGAGTTATCAACTAAATAGCAGGTGGTAAAGCTTCAACTGATATTATATTATGTTTCAGGGGATGGTGACTATGTTTTGCCAATTCCCAATTGTGATTGGCTCAACACAAGTACAAGAAAATTCAATCAAAAAATAAGTAACACTGCACATTGAGAAGGGATCTTTTGTTAAACAGTATTAATAACTGCACCTTGATGATTTTACAAGGGAATATTCAGTTGGTTCTTTCAGTAAAGAAACTTAACGTCACTGACAAAAGGATTAAAATAAAGTAGCTTCAGTCAGCCACGTGTCACGAATAACTTTATTAAGAATAAGCACTTAACTTGGCTCACTGAACCTTGAAGTTTAAATAAATACTGCAGTCCATTCAGATACTGATGAGCCCTGATAGGATCATTTCCAAAGGGCACATGCAGGATTTAACATTTTGCAACATGCGTCAAAGTAAGAGACGAGCCAAAAAAAATCTGAAATTAAGAGTCTAACAGTGACCATGAATCCATTGTCAGTTGTTGGAAAAACCCATCTGGTTCACTGATGTCACTTTAGGGAAGGAAACTGCCATCCTTACCCGGTCTGGCCGACGTGACCCCAGACCCACAGCAATGTGGTTGACTCTTAATTGCCATCTGGTCAGCTAGCGATGACGTCACACCATGAATGAATGAAGAGATAATTGACTTCCGTTTAAATATTCTTTCACTTTTGCTTTTTACAAGCAGAAAAATCAAACTCAACGTAATAGCTGTTTTCAACACAGGGCTTGGGCAATGTGATCATATACGTTCAGTGAAATATTTCCAAAGCTCTCTTGGAATGGAGTTGAATCCTTACCATGTGTCCACATCGACCCTCCAAACAACATCCAACTGTGACACACCTTATCCCTGTAACCCTGCATTTCCTTATGGCTGATGCACCTACCCTACACAACCCTAAACACTTTGGATAATTTTGCATGGCCAATCCCCCTAATGACAATGGGAGCACCCAGCAGAATCTCACACAGACACGGGGAAGAAAATGTAAACTTCACACAGTCACCCGAGGGTGCAATCGAACCCGGGTCACGAGCGCTGTGAGGCAGCAGTGCTAACCACTGAGCCTCTTTGGCAATCGAGGGAAAACAAAATTATGCACAGCATTTAGCAATGATTAGAGGGGCGGATTTGGTTGACAACAATTTTGAAAACAGCAGATGCTGCAAAGGAATTATTTTGGCCCAAACCACTCAATTGTGTTTCTTTTCAACATTCGCCCAATTTAACAAATCAACCCACTATGTTCTGCAAAAATACTTAAAAGAATTCTGCCTTTTGCCCCTCACCCTTAAGAATCACCCTTGCCTCCTGTCAGAAAAAAGTTCAATACTTGATTTGGATGCATAATTTAGGTGTTACTGAGCCACTGTCACATAGAACATAGAACATAGAACAGTACAGCACAGAACAGGCCCTTCAGCCCACGATGTCGTGCCGACCATTGATCCTCATGTATGCACCCTCAAATTTCTGTGACCATATACATGTCCAGCAGTCTCTTAAATGACCCCAATGACCTTGCTTCCACAACTGCTGCTGGCAACGCATTCCATGCTCTCACAACTCTCTGCGTAAAGAACCTGCCTCTGACATCCCCTCTATACTTTCCACCAACCAGCTTAAAACTATGACCCCTCGTGCTAGCCATTTCTGCCCTGGGAAATAGTCTCTGGCTATCGACTCTATCTATGCCTCTCATTATCTTGTATACCTCAATTAGGTCCCCTCTCCTCCTCCTTTTCTCCAATGAAAAGAGACCGAGCTCAGTCAACCTCTCTTCATAAGATAAGCCCTCCAGTCCAGGCAGCATCCTGGTAAACCTCCTCTGAACCCTCTCCAAAGCATCCACATCTTTCCTATAATAGGGCGCCCAGAACTGGACGCAGTATTCCAAGTGCGGTCTAACCAAAGTTTTATAGAGCATCACAGCAGCACTCATTGAAAGAGTACCTTCAGGTTGGGCTGCATTAGCCTCAGCCTTTGAGCTTGTCTAACAGGTTTGAGATTCCTGCTCCCTGTGTGGATGAAAGGAGGGGCTGGAGGGAGGATGACCTGATTGACCATAGCACCAGGGTACAGAGATCCAGTCAAGACCAGGGAGAAAAGAGAAATGTGGTTACAATTGGGGATGGTATAGTCAGGGAAATAAACTTTGGTCTCTGTGGCCAGGATTGAGAGTCATGGTATAACATAGATAACAAGGTGTAGAGCTGGATGAACATAGCAGGCCAGGCAACATCTGATGAGCAGGAAAGCTGACGTTTCAGGTCTGGACCCTTCTTCAGAAATCGGGGTGGGGAAGGGGACTCTGAAGTAAATAGAGAGGGGGGAGGTGATGATAGAAGGTGTATAGTGGAGCACAAGACGGACAGGTCAAGGAGGTGGGGATGAAATCAGTAAAGGTGAGTATAGGTAGGGAGTTGGGATGGGGGTTGGTCAGGGAGGAGGGAGGGGTGGGTAGGTTGAAGGGAAGACAGACAGGTCAAGGAAGCTGGGATGAGGCTAGTCGGTAGGATGTGGGGGTGGGGTTTGGTCAGTGGGGAGGGAGGAACTGAGAGGTGGGGGGGGAAAGACGGACAGGTCAAGGAGGCTGGATGAGCTGGGCTGGTTTTGGGATGAGGTCGGGGCAGGGGAGATTTTGAAGCTTGTGAAGTCCACATTGAGACCATTGGGCTCCAGGGTTCCCAGGCAGAATATGAGATGCTGTTCCTCCAGCCTTCAGGTGGCATCGTTGTGACACTGGAGACCCAGGATGGACATGTCATCCAAGTAGTGGGAGGGGGAGTTGAAGTGGTTCTTGACTGGGAGGAAATGCCATGTGTAATGAACCGAGTGTAGGTGCTCCACAAAGCGGTCTCCATGCCTCCACTTGGTTTCCCCAATGTAGAGGAGGCCACATCGGGAACAGTGGATACAACATACCACATTAGCGGATATGCAGGTGAACATGTTTTTAATATGGAAGGTTTTCTTGGGGCCAGGGATGAGGGTGAATAGGAAAGTGTAGGGGCAGGTATAGCATTTCCTGCAGTTGCAGGGAAAAGTCCCGGGTGTGGTGGGAAGTGTGCAGTGGACAAGGGTGTCGTGGAGAGAGCGGTCCCTCTGGAAAGCAGATAAGGGAGAAGGCAGATAATATATATCCTTGGAAGTGGGTTCAGATTGCAGGTGGCAGAAGTGGCGGAGAATAATGCGTTGAATCCGGAGGTTGATGGGGTGATACATGAGGTCAAGGGGAATTCTGTCTTTGTTGTTATTGCGGGGAGGGGGTGTGAGGGCTGATGTGCGGGAAACGCGAGAGATGCAGTCAAGGTGTGAGAGTCATGGTGCCCAGATTCAGGTTAACTCATCTGGGCTGCACAGGTACTTGGAGTGGATGGAGAAGGATCCAATTGTTGGTCCATGTAGGTACCAACAAGGTAGGTAGAAAGAGGAAAGAGATCCTCTAAGGGAATACTGAGCAGCTAGGGGCTAAATTAAAAAGTAGGACCAAAAAGGTAATAATCTCCGAGTTAGTACCTGAGCCATGAGAAAGTTGACACAGAGTTAACAAGATCAAAAACTGGTGTGGGAGAAACAGGTTCAAATCCGTGGGCTTGGCGCCAGTATCGGGGAAGGAGGAAGTTGTTCCAATGGGATAGGCAACACTTGAATCATGCTGGGAGTAGAATCCTGGTGAGTCACATAACCAGGGCTGTGGACAAGGATTTAAAGGAGGTGGGGGGTTCAATTGCATGGAAAATTATGAATATAGTAAAAGGTGGGGGAAGGGCTCAACGAGAAGTTGCTACAGTTTCCAGATCAAGTAATAGGGCACAGAGCATGGAAACTGTCAGGAATCTAACTTCAGGCACAGCACAAAGAGGACAGTTATGAGAACTGGGCAGTCAATACATGTCTAGGGTGTGGAACTTAAATGCACACAGTATACAACACAAGATCGAAGCAGATTGAAACTGGCAGATACAATACATTGAGTACATTTAAGGCTGAGATAGATTGATTCGCTTGATAGTCAAGAACCTAAGGGTTTGGGGAGAAAGCAGGCGAATGGGGCTGAGGAACTTATCAGCCATAATTGAATGGCGGAGCAGATGCGATGGGCCGAATGGCCTAAATTTTTGCTCCTCTGTCTCATGGTCTTTTAATGCTGAGTGCATCACATAGACATAGTTGCTAAATTCAACTAAACATCAACTAAATTAAATTGATAGCAAGGAGTTTATAGAGTCGAAAAGCATAGAATTTGTGTGGGTAGAGTTGAGGAACTGCAAAGGTAAAAAGACTCTGATGGGAGTTGTGTATGTGCCTCCTAACAGTAATCAGGAAGTTATATGACAAAGAAAATAAATCAGGAGACAGAAATGGTTTGAGCTTTAGGGAAAGGCTATTTTCCCTGGAGTGTTGGAGGCTGAGGTTGACCTTGTAGAAGTTTATAAAATTATGAGTGGCATGGGCAGGGTGAATGGCCATGATCTTTTCCCCACGGTAGGGAAGTCCAAAACAAGAAGGCAAAGGTTTAACGTGAGAGGGGAAAGATTTAAAAGGGATCTATGGAGCAATTCTTTCACACAGAAGGTGGTGTCTTTATGGAATGAGCTGCCAGAAGTAGAGAAGACTGGCACAATTACAACATTTAAAAGGCATCTGGATGGGCATATGAATATGAAGGGTATAGTGGGATATGGGCCAAAGGGCCTGTCTCCGTGCTGTACATCTCTAAGATTCTGTGACCCTAATTGCATGTAGGAAAGGCGCTAGTACAATAATCATGGGGGACTTCAAATGTATCTAAGTTATGGTAGCTAAATTACTTGAGAAGATTCTGAGGGATAAGGTATACGTGCATTTAGAAAGACTGGGTTTGATTAGGAGTGGTCGGTATGGCTATGTGTGTAGGAGATCATGCCTCACAAATTTGTTAGAGTTCTCTGATTAAGTGACCAGGGCAGTAGACAAAGTCGATACGGATTTCAGTAAGGCCTTTGATAAGGTTCCACATGTTAGGGCTGCTCTGGAAGGTTAGATTTCATGGAATCTAGGGAGAGCTGGCAGAGTGGAGACACACAGAAATTGGGAACTGCAGATGCTGGAGAATCCGAGAGTACAAAGTGTGGAACTGGATGAACACAGCAGGCCAAGCCTTTTCTGATGAGGGGTCTAGGCTGAAATGTCAGCTTTTGTGCTCCCAAGATGCTGCTTGGCCTGCTGTGTTCATCTAGCTCCACACTTAGAATGGTGACACAATTGGCTTGATAGTTGGAAAAAGAGAATAATAGTGGAAGGATGCTTGTCTGACTAGAGGCCTGTGATTAATAATGTGCCTCAGGGGTTGGTGCTGGGTCTATTGCTGTTTGTTATCGACATTAATGATTTGGATGAGAATATACAAGGCATGACTAATACATTTGCGGATTACACTAAAATATGCAGTATTGTGGACAGTGAGAAAGGTTATCAGAAATTGCAGCAGGATCTTGATCAGCTGGGGCACTGGGCAGCGAAATAGCAAATGGAGTTTAATACAGATAAGTGTGAGGTGTTGCATTTTGGAAAGTCAAATCCAGGTAAAAGTTTCATGGTTTCAGGGCCTTAAGGAGTGTAATGGAAGAGAGGGACCTTAGAGTTCAGGTGCACAGTTCTCTGAAAGTGGAGTTACAGGTAGACGGGACAGTGAAAGAAGCTTTTGGCGCACTGGCCTTCATCAGTCAGGGTACTGAGTACAGAAGTTGGGAAGTTATGTTGCAATTGTAGATGACGTTGGTGAGGCTGCAATTGGAGTACTGTGTTTGGTTTTGGTCACCTTGCTATAGGTGCATTCACCCTTCCATGCCTCTCATGATCTTATACACTTCTATAAAGATACCCCCTCAGTCTCCTACCTCTAAAGAAAAAAGGCCCAGCTTGTCCAACCTCTCCCTATAACTCAGTCCCTTGAGTCCAGGCACACTCAGACTGTTGTCCATGACTGGGGAATCAAGGACTCGAGGGAATCAGTCTATGGTAAGGGGGGAAAGAATAAATGGGAACTTGAGGCGCACAAAGTGTGGTATGTATATGGAGTGAGCTGCCAGCGGAAGTGGTTGCGGTGAGTACATTAACAACATTTAAAAGGTATTTAGACAAATACATGGATAGGAAAGGTTTAGAAGGGTATGGGCCGAGTGCAAGGAAATGGGGTTATTGGGGATGGGATATTTTGGTCAGCATGGACCAGTTTGGGCCAAAGAGCCTGTCTGTGTGCTGTAGAATTCTATGTGGATGGACTATGAAAATCAAGATGGCAGCAGATCTCAATGACAGATTTCATGGAATGTCTACGAGATGGCTTTTGAAATCGGAGGAGTCTGTGATAGACCCCGCTAGGGAACAAGCAATCTGGATTCAGTGATGTGTAATGAGGCAGACTTGACTAGGAAACTGAAGGAGGCAGTGAGCTTAACATGATAGAGTTCACCCTGCAATTTGAGAAGTAAAAACTGGAACTGGATGTAATGGTATTAGAATTGAGTAGAAGTAGCTTCAAAAGACATGTGGAGCAGCAGGCCAGGGTTGCTGGGCAGGGATCCAGGTACGGAAGATGGTGGAGTAGCAATGGCAGGGGTTTCTGGGAATAATTAGGAGGCACAGCAGAAGGTCATCACAATGAAGAAAAAACAGATTAAGCGTAGGTTGAAGCAACTGTACCTGACAAGGGAAGTCAGGGACAGCACTGATACAGACAAAGAAGCACACAATGTGGTCAAGATTATTGGGAAACCAGAGGATTGGGAAGCCTTTAAAAACCAGCAGAGGGTAACTAAAACAAAAACACAGGGTTGGGAGGGTGGGAAGAAAACGAAATAGGAGGATAAGGTAGCTAGTAATATAAAAGAAGCTTGCTAGAGTTATTTTGGATGTCCAAGAGATAAGACAGAGACAAAAATTGACATTGGACCACTGGAAAATGAGGTTGGAGAAGTAGTTGTAGGGAACAAACAAATGTCAGAGAAATAGAATAGGTTTGTTGCATCAGTTTTCACAGTGGAAGACACCAACAGCATACCCGAATTTCAAGAGAGTCAGGAGCAAGAGATTAGTGCAGTGGACCTCACTGAGAAGGTGCTGGTGAAGGTGAAAGTTATGAAGATGGATATATCACCCGGACCAGAGTTCTGAAGGAGGAAGCTACGGCAATTGTAGAGGCATTGGTGGCGATCTTTCAGGAATCACTGTAGTCAGGGAGGGTCTCAGAGGGCTGGAAAATGGCTAACGTAACACCTGCGTTTAACAAGGGTGGGAGGCAGAGGATAGGAAAATATAGACCAGTCAGCTTGATCTCAGTCAATGGTAAGATTTTATAGGTCATCATTAAGACTGAGGTTGAGATTGTGCAGTCCTTGGAAGTGCATGGTAAAACAGGACGGTGTCAGCACAGCTTCAAAGGGAAGTCATGTTGAAAAATCTGTTAGAAATCTTTGAAAAAAATAACAGGCCATTTAGACAAAGGACAGCCAGTGAACATGATATATTTGGATTTCCAGTAGGCCTTTGACAAGGTGACCCACAGGAGGCTGCTATGTAAGAGAAGGGAACATGATGTTGGGGCAAGGTACTGGCCTGGATACAGGACTGGCTGACTGGCAGAAGGCAGTGAGTGCAAATGAATGGGTCTTTTTCAGGATGGTAGCCGATGACTAGAGGAGGTCCACACGGTCAGTATTGGGACCACAACTAGTCAGGTTATAAATTAACAATATGGATGAAGGAACTGAGGGCATTGCTGTTAAGTTTGCAGATCACACAAAGATAGGTGGAGGGACAGGTAGTGGTGAGGAAGCAGGGAGGGTGTAAAAGAATTTGGGCGGGTTAGCAGAGTAGGCAAAGAAGTGGCAAATGGAATCCAATGTAGTACAGAGTGAGGTCATGCACTTTGATAGGAAGAATAGGCACACAGACTATCTTCTAAACGGGAAAGGCTTTCGAAATCTGAATCACAAAGGGACTTGGGAGTCCTAGTTCAGAATTCTCTTAAGGTTAACATGCAGGTTCAGTTGGCACCTAAGAAGGCAAATGTAGTCCCAGCAGTCATTTCGAGAGGGCTGGAATACAAGACCAAAGCTGACGCTGTACAAGGCTCTGGTCAGACAGAACCTTGAATACTGTGAGCAGTTTTGGGTCCCAGATCCAAGGAGAGATGTTCTGCTGTGGGACAGGGTCCAGAAAAGGTTTATAAGGATGATACCAGGGATGAAGGGCTTGTGGTATGAAGTGTGATTGAAGACTCTGGTCTGTATTCAATGATGTTTAGAAGGATGAGGAGCAATTTCATTGAAACTCTCAGAATACCGAGTGGCCTGGATAGAGTGGATGTGATAAGATGCTTTCACTAATAGAGGAGATTAGGGCCAAAGGGCACAGCCCCAAAGTGAAGGGACAACCCTTTAGAACTGAGATGAGGAGGAATTTGTTCAGCCAGAGGGTGGTCAGTGCATGGAACTCATTGCTGCAGAACGCTGCGGAGGCCAAGTCATTGGCTGTATTTAAGCCAGAGATAGATAGGTTCTTGATTACTACGGGGATCAAGCCTTGTGGGAAGAAATCAAGAGAATGGAGTCAAGAAACATATTAGCAATGATTATATGGCACAGCAGACTTGATGGACCGAATGGCCTATTTTTGCTCCTTTCTCTCATCGTCTTTCAAAGAGAACCATAGGAGCCAAATTTCTAGAATTTCAAATGCAAGTTGAGCTTCATAATTTTATAAATGCCATAGCACATTTCCAAGGTTCAATTTCAATGTCTTCTTGGCATGTGGGTTGGCTGCCACATATGTAAAACTGATTGGACTTGGGACATTTGGAAGTTCTACTAAGTGGAAGTCATGTTAACCTGATGTTTTGTTGACCCAGAAATCACCTTACTCTTACTGGATACAACGACCCAGTAGAGTACTGTCCAAAATATTAACCTTTAGATGTATGTGGCTAACAAGGAATCCAGAAAGCGAAATAAACAATGCCCTAAGCTGTACAATTTCAATATTCATATGGTGCAAGCATAACAAAAGGGAAAACAGTGCTTTAATTCCTTGGTTATTCAGTAATGGTAGATTACATTTGTTTTAAAAAAAACATAATGACATACATTTACCTGCAATATATTAAACTTTTTTCTAGTAAAAATGATATAGAATTGCCTGAGCCAACTTGTTCATGGCAACAATTTTGATTGGACAACAATGATCCAAAAACCTTGCTATTAGCTGCTATAATTTGACTAGATATAACGTTTTTCTGCATAACTTGAAACTAGCCTTATAATTCTGGAATCAAAATCTATGAAAGTATTCAGGGTCTGGAAAACTTTCTAGTCCGCATATTTGCGATATATTGGAGTCTCTGCTTTCCGAAGATAAAAAGAGATAGAAGAAAAGGAGCAATAATCATCCAACTCACTATTACATCTGCATAAACAAAACGTTGCGCTGCACATGTTGTATTAGTACAATGCGAGATCTCCATCAAGATTGGGTTACCAGCTAATAAATGGACAGAATGCAGACATCTGTGACTGGCACTTCTTGTTAGTGTCACTCCTCATTGGGAATGATGTTATTGGGAATGAATGCAACAGCTAAGTACTATCCTCCTGCTTCCAAGTAAAGAGCAGCTTTTTCCACTAAATTTAGTCAACAGAATTCAGGAATGCAGATCCATCCATCCAAGATAATATTCAATATCAGCACTCCAATAAATTCATATGTTTACTATGGAAGCATTTGTTTAAAAAAAAGCACTCGCAAAATTAAAATATGGAAATTAAGGTGCAATCATTGCTTTAAGAGCAACTTTATAGTGATGTGAATATTTATGCACAACAGAAGTAGAGTTTCAGCAAAGACTGCTCACTGTTGTACCAGAATTAATTGTTTAATCACACGTTACCTTCCAGAACCACTGAATGACAGGGTGGTTTGTGCAGTAGTTGTTCTTATAGACGGTATGTTGCCGCCAGTCATTAACATCCACATCCCCAAGACCACACATCAGCAACTGGAAGAAAACAAAAATTACACAAACATTTAGGTCTTTTACTGAACGAAGGCAATGTACTTACAGGAGCATTACTTGTAAATTAGCCACTGGCTTGAAGTGACTGATTGGGACCCCAGATGTGGATATCTGCATTTCAGATGAGTAAATGAAAATGACAAGGATCAATACTACTAGACTTCTTTTACCCCCCAAACTCTCTGAATTTTATTAGCACCAGTTTCAAATTTCAACAAAATTTAAAACACACAAAACTATACCTTCCTAACTAATCATATTAAGCTGAATTTTTGTAGGCCACGCGCAGGTGGGAAAGGTGGTGACTGGACCCATATCTAAAGGATGCTTACCCAGTGGTTTCACTCCCCACCTTAATCACTGATCCTAACGTTACTTCGAGCAGTGGAGGAGCTGTTAGGCCAGCCATCCTGCAGGAGCTCAATGAATGATCTTAAATGGGAAATTAATGACCAATTAAGGGACTCCATCCACTGCCACATGAAAATGATAGGCAGCCTGGAAAGTCAGTGTTAAACATCCAGACTGACAGATTTAAGTCTGTCTGCAACTTGTCAGTTAGAGGGTGGGAAGGTGGTGCCCCTTGCTGAATCTCTGCGGCTCAGTGGTTAGCACCGCTGACTCACAGTGCCAGGGACCCAGGTTCAACTCCACCCTCGGGCCACTGTCTACTTGGAGTTTGCACATTATCCCAGTGTCTATGTGAGTTTCCTCTGGGTGCTCCAGTTTCCTCCCACAAGGTGTGTAGGCTAGGTGGATTGGCCATGCTAAATTGCCCACAGTGTTCAGGGAAGTGTGGATTAGGTGGGTTATGAGGAATGTGTCTGGTTGTGATGCTGTGAGGGTTGATGTGGGTTTGTTGGGCCAAAGGACCTGTTTCCATACAGTAGGAATTCTAGGAATACGAGGATCCTCCTACAGCCTCAATCCTTCCCCAGCGGACTGCCCAATCCGTCTGCCCACCTCTGCACCCCTTTTGATCCCAGTGCCCCCCAATGCCAGGGTCAGTTGCTTAACATAACCTACTTGCTGCACCAGAAGTGCCACAATTCCTGTTTGGTGCTGCTGGTGTGCAGACCTGCTGGCCTCCAATTAGTTGGCACTTTTGAGATGTAGGATTTCCTCCTGGAAACTGATGGAAAACTCAGGCTAATGAAAAGACAGTGGCCTGAAAATTAAAGCAGGGCAGGCAGCAAACGGGAAATGGGCTCACCAGCAATATGCATGCGGTGTACTCACCCATAGTGTATAATTCAGCACAGTTAATCTGAAAAGCTACTACCAGACACTTCAGGTGTTATAATAAAGCCTTCAGCATTCCAATATCCTCAGGTTCAGAGGCTGTAGTTTTGCAAAATATGGTCACAAATGACATTTGGCAATTAAACAACTTTCTAAAAGACCACACTCCATAAAAATCTCTATCCTCGATGATGGGGAAATTGGGCAGAGAACGAGGGCAGGCGTGTATGTGATTGTAAAAGTCAAGGCTGAAATTTCTGCAAATATTTTCAGCCAGAAGTGCTAGATGAATCATTCATCTTGGCCTCCTCCTTGGGTCCTTAACATCATAGAACCAAACTTCATTTAATTCAAGATAACAAAGTGTGAAGCTGGATGAACACAGCAGGCCAAGCAGCATCTCAGGAGCACAAAAACTGACATTTCGGGCCTAGACCCTTCATCAGAGAGGGGGATGGGGTGAGGGTTCTGGAATAAATAGGGAGAGAGGGGGAAGGCAGACCGAAGATGGAGAGAAAAGAAGATAGGTGGAAAGGAGAGTATAGGTGGGGAGGTAGGGAGGGGATAGGTCAGTCCAGGGAAGACGGACAGGTCAAGGAGGTGGGATGAGGTTAGTAGGTAGGAGATGGAGGTGTGGCTTGGGGTGGGAGGAAGGGATGGGTGAGAGGAAGAACAGGTTAGGGAACCAGAGACAGGCTGCGCTGGTTTTGGGATGCAGTGGGGGGAAGGGGATGAGCTGGGCTGGTTGTGTGATGCAGTGGGGGAAGGGGACGAACTGGGCTGGTTTTAGGATGCAGTGGGGAAAGGGAGCTTGTGAAGTCCACATTGATACCATTGGGCTGCAGGGTTCCCAAGTGGAATGTGAGTTGCTGTTCCTGCAACCTTCGGGTGGCATCATTGTGGCACTGCAGGAGGCCCATGATGGACATGTCATCTAAAGAATGGGAGGGGGAGTGGAAATGGTTTGCGACTGGGAGGTGCAGTTGTTTATTGCGAACCAAGCGGAGGTGTTCTGCAAAGCCGTCCCCAAGCCTCCGCTTGGTTTCCCCAATGTAGAGGAAGCCAAACCGGGTACAGTGGATGCAGTATACCACATTGGCAGATGTGCAGGTGAACCTCTGCTTAATATGGAAAGTCATCTTGGGGCCTGGGATAGGGGTGAGGGAGGTGGTGTAGGGGCAAGTGTAGCATTTCCTGCGGTTGCAGGGCAAGGTGCCGGGTGTGGTGGGGTTGGAGGGCAGTGTGGAGCGAACAAGGGAGTCACGGAGAGAGTGGTCTCTCCGGAAAGCAGAAAAGGGTGGGGATGGAAAAATGTCTTGGGTGGTGGGGTCGGATTGTAGATGGTGGAAGTGTCGGAGGATGATGCATTGTATCCGGAGGTTGGTGGGGTGGTGTGTGAGATCGAGGGGGATCCTCTTTGGGTGGCTGTGGCGGGGGCGGGGTGTGAGGGATGTGTGGCGGGAAATGCAGGAGACACGGTCAAGGGCGTTCTCGAACACTTTGGGGGGGAAGTTGCGGTCCTTGAAGAACTTGGGCATCTGGGATGTGCGGGAGTGGAATGCCTCATCCTGGGAGCAGATGCGGCGGAGGCGGATGAATTGGGAATAAGGGATGGAATTTTTGCAGGAAGGTCGGTGGGAGGTGTAGTATTCTAGGTAGCTGTGGGAGTCGGTGGGCTTGAAATAGACATCAGTTACAAGCTGGATTCCTTAGATGGAGACGGAGAGGTCCAGGAAGGTGAGGGATGTGTTGGAGATGGCCCAGGTGAACTTGAGGTTGGGGTGGAAGGTGTTGGTGAAGTGGATGAACTGTTCAAGCTCCTCTGGGGAGCAAGAGGAGGAGCTGATACAGTCATCAATGTAACGGAGGAAGCGGTGAGGTTTGGGGCCTGTGTAGGTGCGGAAGAGGGACTGTTCTACGTAACCTACAAAGAGGCAGGCATAGCTGGGGCCCATGCGGGTGCCCATGGCCACCCCCTTTGTCTGTAGGAAGTGGAAGGAATCGAAAGAGAAGTTGTTGAGGGTGAGGACGAGTTTGGCTAGGCGGATGAGGGTGTCGGTGGAGGGGGACTGGTTGGGCCTGCGGAACAGGAAGAAGTGGAGGGCCTTGAGGCCATCTGCATGCGGAATACGTTTCATCCACATGATATCTCTGAGGATATCGATACTGCAAAGGCGACAGACATTGGCAACGTCGTGCCTGCACATTCTGAACGTGTGTCCCCTACAACCAGCCATGACCCAGGCCGAGCAGTTCCAGTACAGCTGCAACTCGGGTATCTAGCTAACAAAATGGACAGTAACTAACCAATCAACAGTAATAAATTATCAGAAAAATGACAGAAATTGACAATGTTGCCATCAAATGGTCCTTATTCACCAGTACCCTACTCACCACAGCTCACCGGTTTTAAAGAGGCCAATTGGCTCCAGATCTCATTACAATCTTCATTCAAATGTGTACAAGAGAGCTAAATTCCAGAGATGAGGTGACATTGACTGTGTGACATTAAGGCAGAAATTGGACAGACGTGGCATCAAAGAGACCCGGTAAGCCAATGTCAATGGGAATTGGAGAAGGGAGGTGTGTGTTTGTTTGTTTGGGAATCATGGGCAGACACAGAGAGAGAGGGGGGGGGGGTGCAGAAATGCTCCATCCACCTGGTGTTACAATCAGCACAAGCAGAGATACCTGTCATCAATGGGAATCAACTGTCTCAGTCCAAGGGAGATCTAAGCCTTGGGTAAAGAATACATGCTATTTAATTCCATAGTCAGTCAACTACTTTTGGCCAGAATTGGATATAATCAATAAGAAAATAATAGTACAATTTTATCGATCTCCCACTGCTTTGGCTACATGGATAGATATCTAGAAGATACTTATACTTGTGGAAAACAAAAGAGGGGGAATTAGGGACAAATTTCTTCAACAAATAGAATGAATGAGAAACCTAATATCATAAGAATTAATTGAGATAAAATGCACAAGGGAGTGTGAAATGGAAGGATTTGATCACAGGATCAAGGGAGAGAGAGAGAATTGGGAAGAGGCTGTTGTGGTGTATTCAGGCAAGTATGGATCAGTTGAGCTTGATGGTCAGGTTTTGCGCTGTTCAGTCAATGTAATTTTATTTTCAGGCACAGAAAAAACATCTCAAGTCTGTGGCTTCAAATTAACTGGAAGAGTCAGAATTACATCACTATTATAAGCTCAACAGCAAAAGTCAATGCATGCAAGCACAAAAACATATTTATTTTTCAAAATATAAAGAAAAATATGGACTAAGTTTGGCTAAAGCCTAGTCTAAAAGTCGATCTGCTTAATTTATACAATCTTGTTGATTCAAACTAGAAATTATGTCAAGATAGTTGCTGTGCTTTCACTGAGCCACTGGGTGAATCTGATGTTTTACAAAAATGTTACAACACAATTTTATCAACGCAGCTTTCTTTTAAGTTTCCGAACTATTAGGGATGTTGGGAAGTTAAAATTGGAGAAGAAGTTAAACATTATAACTGAAGAGGGGAAAAAAAAGACAAGACAAAAAAAGACAAACCTCTAGTTCATTTTCATCAAATATTTTAATCAAGTCAATTGGGATGAGTTCCGTGAAGCCCTGCAAATGGATTTGTGAAAGAAAAGAATTGTCACAGTTGCATCCATATGTTAACAGTTGTATCCATATGTTAACAGTTGTATCCATATGTTAACAGTTGTATCCATATGTTAACACTCCATTTGGATAAGAATTAACTGAGCTAAGTACTACTCTAATAATCTAAATTCAAAAGACTTTAGATACCGGAAGTCTGAAATAAAAAGACAAGGAAAATGTGGATAAATTCAACAAGTCAGGAAGCATCTGTGGAGAGAAAATTTTGAATATTTCAGGTCAAGCGGCCTTTCATCAGAACATTCTTTTCATTCGTTTAACAGTTCTGATGAAAGGTCACTCAATTCGAAGCTTAAGAGCTAGGAACAGGAGGAGGCCATTTGACTGGTCAAGCCTGCTCCACCTTTCAGTAACATCATGGCCGACCTGTTCGTGGACTCAGCTCCGCTTACCCACCTACTCACCTTAACCTTTAATTCCTTTACTGTTCAAAAATCTATCTTTGCCTTAAAAACATTCAATGAGGCAGATTCAACTGCTTCACTGGGTAGGGAATTCCAGAGATTCACAACCCTTTGGGTGAAGAAGTTCCTCCTTAACACAGTCCTAAATCTGCTCCCATATTTTGAGGCTATGCCCCCGAGTTCTAGTGGAAACCGCCAGTGGAAACAACATCCCTGCTTCTTTGTTATCTATTCCCTTCATAAATGTATATGTTTCTACAAGATCACACCTCATTCTTCTAAATGCCAATGATTATAGTCCCAGGCTACTTAATCTCTTTTCACAAGCCAACCCTCTCAACTCTGGAATCAACCTAATGAACCTCCTTTGCACCACCTCCAGTGCCGCTAAATCCTTTCTCAAAGTTAGAGGTCACACAACTCCTGGTTAAAGTCCGACAGGTTCATTTGAAATCGGGGACCTTCAGAACACCATTCCTTCATCAGGTGATTTGATTTGGTTTCATTTCATTTCTTTGTTGACACATTACCTAACTTTTGCTTACGAGCTGTACAAGCAGATCACTGCAAGACGTACAAATCATAGCTTGAAAAAAAACTTAGAGACACATAGATTACGTTGCACAGGGCATGCACTGAGCAAAATCAACATTAGCAAGATCAGCATTATTTGAGGCCAGAGAGTCCATTTATTAGTATAATAACGGCCTGGAAGAAGCTGTTCCTGAACCTGCTCACACGTGTGTTCAAACTTCTGCCTCTTCTACCTGACAGAAGAGGTTGTAGGAGGTCATTACCAGGGTGTGATGTGTCTTAGATTATGTTAGCAGCCTTTCCACAATAATAAGCTATGCAAATAGAGCCCATGGATGGAAGGTTGGCCTCCGTGATGGTCTGGCTGTGCACACCACCTTCTTCAGTTTCTTATAGTTCTGGGCACAGCAGTTGCCACACCAGGCCATTATGCAGCCAGACAGTATGTTTTCAATGGTGCATCCGTAAAAGTTGGGGAGGCACTTAAGACATACTAAATTTCCTGAGCTGCCTGAAGAAGTAAAATAAAAATCTGTCGGACTATACCCTGGTGCATGTGATTTCTGACCTTGTCTACCCTAATCCAACACTGGCACACCCACATCAGCTGTTTTCAAGTAAGGAAACCAAAACTGTACACGATACTCCAGGTGTGGCCTCACGCAATGAAGGACAATATTCCACTTGCCTTCTCAAATACCTGCTGCACCTGCAAATCAACTTTTTATGATTCATGCACAAGGACAATCAGGACCCTCTGCACAGCAGCATGTTGCAATTTTTTACCATCTACGTATTAGTCCATCTCACTGTTATTCCTACAAAAATGAATTAGCTCACATTTACCAATATTGTACTCCGTCTGCCAGACCCTTCCCTGCTCACTTAACCTATCCATATCTCTCTGCAGGCTTTCAGTGTCTATTGCACACATTGCTGCACCACTCATTAGTGTTAACTCTCTGTCTTTCCTCACAAATACTACCTGATGGTTGTATATTTCACTGGCACTTTTCAATCTTAGCACCAAGAAAATGTTTGAAATAAAAAATTGTCTCACTCTTCGTTATCCTTAGATGCAGAGCAACATTCCAAGTGACTGCAGGAGGCTGCCAATCTGGTATATAATTAGGAATTAAGAGCTCCACAGAAATAGTAGCATTTCAATTTGATTCCTAGTGAGGAAGAACTTGGCCTCTGCTTAGCATCGCACAGCAACAGGATTTGAAACTGTGAACTCCTCCTCTATCGCTCTGTAGCTAAACTTACTGACATTTCAATGAGCTACAACACTTCACTGCTTAAAGATTCTTTTTTTAACAAATAAATGCTAATGCCCACACTCTGCTGCAGTCACTGTTCAATACTTTGTTATCAAATATACATTTATTTACTTTATTTCACGGTGGCAAAAACTGAAGCACTAACAGACTGAGTGCCACAAGGACTCAAAATCATTCTACGAAAACTACTATACATGTCAGCTATTCCTAAATTTATGTCAATGTTAAGTTCTGTGCTGCTTGTATGACATGAGATTAAAAGGTGTGCTGAGCACCACCTTGTGGTATTTATAAAGCACTGCACAGATTTTTTGCTTCCAAAACGAGCTGCTAGTACAATCACTCAAACAAAACAGAAATCTGGATAAAAGATGCTACAGAAAACAAATTTCACAGGAAATGCGAAGTGTTTCATTTTGAGATCACAATAGTTCACCCCACATCCACTCTTGTGGGCAGCAGGATAAAAAGGTAAAGTCACGACAGTCTTATCAGGCCATTGGGCTGCTCTCTCACGAGACAGAGGCAACTGCTGGTGGTTTAACCGGAGGGTCACCACGCTTCAGGCAAGTGGGAGTGTGGAGAAGGAGAGTCCCTATCTTAGCTGGTGCTGGAATTTAACCCATGGTATTGACATCACTCTGCACTGCAAAACTAACTATCCAGCCAACTAAGCTAAATAAAAACCAAAAGAACTGCTGATGCTGTAAATCAAAAACTAAAACAGAAGTTGATGAAATAAACTCAGCAGGTTTGGCAGCACCTGTGAAGAAAAAAAGTCAGGTGACCCTTCCTCAGAACTCAGCTAACTAACACGGAATTCAAAAATATACAAATAGGAGCCCTGGTGTGCATACTTCTTTCTGCAATTGACACATTACAAGTCATGAATGAGCAAACATTTGCTGGTATATGAAACAAACATTCGACATGAACATTCAATTCTACTTTACAACAAGTCATTACCTCCATGAAGGCATTCATCTGTTTCTGTACCCGATTTACAAATCTCCACTGGATGACTAAACTACGGGTGGAGAAACAAAGTAAAAGATGCAAGTCAAGAGACTCAGTATCATACCCTTATCTTCAGCTTTGTAAATGCTTTTGCTAATTATTGGAATAGACAGCCCAGTATACAACAGGAGACAGAATTTGCATTCTATTCTGCCTTAATTTTAAAATTAGCAAATACAATTGCAAAATTGAATTGTATTATCTAATTGCAGCATAAAATCCAACTTTTCGAGATTGTGCTTGATGGAAATGAAAATTATAGGGGCAGACGAAGGGTTAAATCTTACGGTGATCAGCAGGGTGATGTACTGATTTATGGAGTGTTACAACAATCAGTAGAATGCTGTACCTTAACAAAATGAAGTGCTTGAGCATAGGTCAAGGGAGTGTAAAACAAAGGTAGGACATCTAGGTTAGCTATTAACGGCAGCTTAATTAGGTTAATTAAAACATGTAACATAGAACTAAGGACTAGCATGGCGTAATGGGGTCAACCTGAGGCAAAGGACCATTGTGGCTGATGTAGTGATGAATAAGAAACTTGGATACAGGCACAAGATGGCTTCTCAATGTAAATTAGCAACAAAATGGCTTCTAGAGTGCGAACTTTATTAATTCTGCTAGGGCTACATAAATCACTAACCCTCAGATTGCTGCAAAGGAAGATAGTAGACAATGCGCCTTTCAGAATACAGCAGTGACCTGATAAGATAGAGGAGTCCTAACTGCTCTAACTGACCTTCAAGTGCAGGTGCAGGGGCTCTCTGTCATAAGATAAAAAAGTGATCTAAGTGTGGTGACATAAGTTGTTTACCAATTAATATCATTGGACTTAGTAACTGTCTTATAGATTAGGTACAAAGTAGAAGACAATTGTGGCAGAAAATAACCATAATGTAATAGGTTAAGTTTAAAATAAAAGACCATTGTGGCAGGAGATGATCAGGATGGAATAGGTTAAGTCTAAAAAGTAGAAAACCACTGTGGCAGAAAGTAGAGGACTGCTGTAGCAGAAAGCGATTCAGAAGACGAATAGTTTAGAGAGATAACACGAGCTAACATAATTGGTCTGCTGCATAGCTTTGGAGAGATAACAACTGGTTATGCTGATATTCTTTGAAGAAAGTCTGATAACTAAAAAGTATAAAGAATAACGGACCCCGGGATTCGGGGGCGATCAGGAAACCACTTTCTGATTGTCACAGCTTTTGCTTGCAAATAAAAGTTTAGCTTTCTGAAGAATTCTCCGCGTCTCCTGGTAGTTTCTCCACTACATGCTATATGAAGAAGCACAAAGCTCATCAGATCTTCTTGTTTCGGACATGGATATGCTGCAAATTCTGGCTCCAATCAAAAATATATTCAGACATTTTATTTTAATTTGTTTATAAACAGTGATAATGATATTTAAGAGAGTAATTCACAACAGCCCAGAAGAAATTCCATCACAATTTAAGAGAATCATTGAGGGAAGAGTACAGAGAAGATATTAAAAAGGGGAAGACAGTTAAATAAAATAAATATTCACTTACTCTATGTATTCTCTTTTGTTCTCATTAGTAACCACCATGTCTGAACCATTGGGTTTTAGATCCACTTGATAAGTCTGCAAAGAACAAGCTAAATTATTGAAGGTGCACAACAGAGAGGATGTCAAACAAAAATACAGTAGTCTGTGGAGAGTGAAATTCACACCTCGTGAAACATTTAATATGTATCTCTTTCTAAAGAAATGAATACTGAAATGAATACTTAAAACCATTAGACTAAAAGGAGCCTTTCGGCTTGAATCAGGATGTAGCAGATTATTGTTTTGTGGAGAAAGACATCATGGGTGGCATGGAAGTATATCATTTAACAGAGCAAACAATCACAAGTCTGCAAATATAACATATCAGCGAATTTGTCAAGGTAAAGCTCAGATGGAACTTATCACCTGGGTACGTCATAAGCTTTATGAAAACTGCTGGACATAGGTAATTATCCAGCTGGCATCATCAATGGTAAAGAGGATAGGGTGCACATTTATGACAAATATCCATAAAATCAAATACATCACAGGAAATAATGACTTTTTAAGACATTGATCCATTTGAACTGTTCCTTCACTGTCACTGGATCAAAATCCTGGAATTCCTTCCCTAGGGGCATTATGGGTTAACCTACAGCGCACAGATTGCAGCAGTTCAAGAAGGGAGCCTAAGACCACCTTCTCAAGGACAACTAGGAATGGGCAATAAATGTTGGCCAGCCAGCGATGCTCAGATCCCATGAATGGAATTTTAAAAAAAGGTATTTGTGATAATTTATTCAAAATTGAGGGTTTAAGGTCCATTGAGCCACAAAAGATTGCTTGATTCAATTTGGGCTTTTAAAGACCCAATTTACATGCTTCATTTTTAAATATTAGAAGTGTAATTAGTTTGAAATATTAGAATCTGATCAGAGGTTAGAAATCTACATACCTGCCCAAAATTTTCTTCATCTATACAAAACCGCAGGTCCAACTCAGTTGGGTCATTTTCAAGTATCCATTTCAAAGAATTGAAATATTCACCATCCTGAAAAAGAGCAATCCAAGTTTAAAGAACTTATGAAACATTTGAAGAAAAACAATTCATACAGCGACCATCTAACTCAGGAGCACTTATTTGTCTTTCGCCTTCCACCTGAGCAGACCTCTCCATTTGCTTGTTCTTTCTTACTTCAATTCCTTCCATTCCAACTTTTACTTTAAGGTTTTACGTTATCATCAAGGGGAGGTGAATATGAAATCAATGACTGAATTTGTATAGGCAAGCCAGTACAATTATTTTCTGTAGCATACCAGTCATTGTAGGTGTCATTACCAGTCCCACTCTAGATACACTTTGTAAAATTCTTCTTTGTTCCTGTTATGCCATGTTAAGCTTTCCAACAAAATTTGCATGTTATGATGTTAGCAGTTCAGCTGAAAACAAGACTTACAACAACACAACTGGAAAAAAAAGGCTGTTTAGTTAAAAAAACTAAGATATATGGATATACACGTGGATACATATAAACTAATAATACTTGGCCAATTTGAAAGAGTGTCATTGAAACTCCTTTTAGTTTACACCATGCACTTAACATACGTCATTACCAAGTGCCTGCTTGATGTCTGGCACATACAGGAGCTGAAAAAAATGTTCATTGTTATATGTAGTTCAAAACTGTTCAGTTTTGTTGAAAATACTTTATAGCAGTATTCCTTGAGGTAATCAGAAATTCACACAAGTAGTTGCATTCCTACAAGTTGCTAAAAAAAATACTGTCTTGCTCCAGTCAAATTGAATATCTAAATTCAAATATATTGGCAATCTTTAGAACATGTGGCTAGCTTATGTAATGCAATGGGACAACACATTGCAGCAATTGTGTGTAACCTTAGGGTAGACATTGAAAGCCAGAGGTAACGAAGCCCCAACACACTTCATTTGTAACCAATTTCAGGAGTGAATGAGACACACAGACGAATGAGAATGCTATTATGCTTGCCCAGTAATTGAGCAGAGGCTCAAAAATTTCTTTAGTACTCACCACTGACTCCATATCTTTCAGTGTAATGGGCTTTCCTAACATCATCTTGTAAAATGGTCTTATAAAAAAGCCTGCAATAAAGGAATATGAATCAGCTCAAAAGCTCAGCTAATTAAAATACTAGTCAAGTATTATCAGGAGTTACTTCATGGCGCATTGTGTGCCATAGAACAATGACCATCAGCTAATGGTTGCAGTAGCATGCTGCCACCAATCCTCCTTTCTACTATGTTAAGCAAAACATCAATCAGCTTAGACATGCAACAATAATAACATTTGTCAATGAAAATTGGTAGAACTGGAATGGAAACCTATCAAAATAAGATCAAAATGCCATCATGTGGTAATGAAAATAATCACGGAACCTGCAACCTGTTAATAACACAGTGAAGTCAGACACCTTATCCGTTCGGTCACACGATCACCATGCAAATTATCATTCATGGAAATGTGAACATCACTGATTGGACCAACGTTCATCCTCAGTTGCCCTTGAGAAGCATTTGGTGAGCTACCTTCATGAACCCTTTCAGTCTATTTGGTGCAGGTCCACTCACAATGCTACTTGGGAGGGAGTTCCAGGATTATGGCTCAGTGACATTGAAGGAATTGTGATGGATTTCCAAATCAAGACGCTGAGTGACTTCAAGGGGAACTTGTACACATGCATCAGCTTCACCTTTTAAGGAAGATAGAAAATAGGAACAGGAGTAGGCTATTCGGCTGTTGGAGCCTGCTTTTCCATTCATTATGATCATGGCTGATCATCCAACTCAATAGCCGATTCCTGCTTTATCCCCAAGGACTATACCCAACTCCTTAAAATTGCACATTGACAGCAGTTGATGCCAACACAGTGATAACAAATTCCAGAGGCTCCCTAGTCTGCAGGAGCTTCTTGACCTCCCAGTTCTAAATAGTCACACCATATCCTTAGACTGCCATCTTTGGCTCTGGAGTCCCCTGACTCCCCCCGATCAGCAACATTCTTTGTGCATCTATACTATCTAATCATATCAGAATTTTACAGTTTTCTATGAGTCCCTCCTCAATCTTCTCAACTCCAGGAAATTCCAGCCAATTCACAATTTTTTCATACATCAGTCACAGAATTCAAGGGCAAAAACAAAAGTTGCTGGAAGAGCTCAGCATGTCTGAGTAAGGGTCACTGGGCCCAAAATGTTAACTCTTATTTTTTTTCTTCACAGATGCTGCCAGACCTGCTGAGCTTTTCCAGCAATTTCTGTTTTAGTTCCTGATTTACAGCATCTGCAGTTCTTTCAGTATTTTATCCAGAATTCAAGGAGTCAGTCTGGTAAACTTTCACTGTTCTCCCTCCAGATCAAGAACATCCTTCTTCAGAAAAGGAGGCCAAAGCTGCAGACAATATTCCAGGAATGAACTCAGCAAGGCCCTGGAGCAAGACATCCTTATTCCTGCACTTGAACCCACTTGCTATGAAACATATTGTTTGCTGCCTTCACCGCAGTTGCTGCAGGTAAGGATGCAGGTGATGAATTAGGAACTAAGACCTCACTGCACATCCCGCTCTGTCAATTTATGGCTATTCAAATAATAAGTTGCTTTCCTGTTTTGCTCCACTCAGCTTGTCCAAATTGCACTGAAGCACCTCTGCATCCTTAACAAAGCTCCACCCCCTCTATACCCATCCCAGACCATCCATCCACCCAGATCTGCCTCACCTACAAATCTGGAGATAATTGTTGTTCCCTCATCTAAGTCAGCAACATATATTGTGAATAGCTGGAGGCCTTGCTCTAATCCCTGCTATAGCCCACTGGTCACTGCCTTCCAACTGGAAGAAGACCTATTTATTCCTACCTTGTTTCCAGGCTGACAACCAGTATTTTTTAAAAATGTATCCATTCCAATACATTACTCCCATTACCATGTATGTTAATTTTAGACGGTAACTCTTATGTCAAACTTTTGTTGAAAGCCTACTGCAAGTCCAAATAAAATACATCTACTTGCTGCACTTCTTCAACTTCATCAAATGTCCTCAATTCCATAATTCCAGTAGATTAGTCAAGTATGATTTCCCTTTTGTAAACTGCTGTTGACTCTGTCTGATCATGTCACTGTTTTCCAAATGCACAGCTATTAATTCCATTATGATAGACACAAGCATTTTCTCCACTACCGACATCAGGCCGACTAGACGATATATCCTGGTTTTCTCTCTTCCTCCCTTCTTTAATTTAACTGTTACATTAGCTAGTCTCCAATCCGTAGATAGTTCTTCTAGATTTTTGCCATTGGGGGTAGGAAGGTGCTTGTTCATTGACCTGTTTGCACTTGTTCCAGGCAAAGCATCATTACCTATAGACAATAGGTGCAGGAGGCGGCCATGCGGCCCTTTGAGCCAGCACCACCATTCATTATGATCATGGCTGATCATCCACAATGAGTATCCTGTTCCTGCCTTATCCCCATAACCCTTGATTCCACTATTTTTAAGAGCTCTATCTATCTCTTTCTTGAAAGTATCCAGAGAGTTGGCCTCCACTGCCTTCTGGGGCAGATCATTCCATATATCCACCACTCTCTGGGTGAAGATGTTTTTCCTCAACTCTGTTCTAAATGGCCTACTCCTTATTTTTAAACTGTGTCCTCTGGTTCTGGACTCACCCATCAGCGGAAACATGCTTCCTGCCTCCAGAGTGTCCAATCCCTTAATAATATTATATGTCTCAATCAGATCCCCTCTCATCTTTCTAAAGATAGCATTATTAGCTTAGTCACTCGGATTCATCTTGATTTAAAAGATACATTTGGTTTTGATGACAAGTATGGTGCAAGCATACCTAATCCATTCAAGGAGAAGAACAACTTAGCTGTACAGTTCTACAGTTAAATTCTTTCCTTGCTTGCAATTTTAACATTCAGAATTAAAGATGCATCATTAATTATTTAAGACTTTTTAAACAGGCTCAGTGAATGGAACAACCTGCCTTCTGGGGACATCTCATTAGCCAAAAGAAATAGTATGCCTTCAGTACAATCAATGACTGAGCATCTGTAGCTCTCAATGAATGAACAATATCTTTCCATATCTTAGTACCTAAAGGCTGATCCCTCATTCTGACACTACGGCCCTGACTTTCAGGCTCAATACAAGATGTTTTTGAAAAACCTTTTTGATGGGAATAATGCTTCATAAACAACCTCTTGTTGCAAACAAAGAAAATGCAGTGAGGTTGTCCAATGCATGAAAGGCTCGGCGTTTAACTTTGAAAACAAACTGAGTAATACAGGAACAGGAATGACTCATATCACAAACAGGAGACAAAAGGAATTTTCTTTCTATGACCAAATTCTACGAGGCATACAGTGCCGGCCACCTGGTTTTGTGATTCACTGCCTTTGTGTAATACATACCAACATTTCCTAAACGTCTCAGTTTGTCAAACTGCGTAATAACTTAACAATTCTGGTTAACGTGCTCACATGTGAGCACTGCTCCATAAACAAACATTCAGCTTACCATCCAGTAGCTTTCCATGGTGCACAGCCATTCCAGCCACACGTCCAATAAACTTGAAGTAAGAAAGATGATCTTCATTGCACAAGCCAGAATTTGGGTTGATCTGAAGTGTATAGTTATCCCTGTTTGAGAAATATATTAAAAAGAAGTTCTAAATATTGAGGAAACTAATTAGCCGTCATACAATAAGAGTTATTTCAGCAAACATAAAATCAATCTCGGGACATTCTGTTCTTCAGTGCATCAGGTTCAGGCAGGTTTAAGGTGATTTGAATTTCAAGCAGCATTTTACTCTCGGACAAAGATGGTTAATGTTTCAATATCATCAACACACATTCACACATAAAGATTGGAATAAGTAAAAACCAAAGTGTCTATTTCTAAATCAAAAGAAACTCAAACAAAATCAACACAAGTGATTAGCTTAACTTAATTCATGTATCATTGCTGGCAGCCAACGATTTTAAATATTCGGCTAGCAAAAATGGCTGTTAAGTGAAATCAACAGTTATAAAGCCCCTGATCATTGTAATATAAATCTCTTGGAAAACTAGACAAATTGCATTGAAAGGCTGTTATCCTGGCTGGAAAATCCAAAAGTGTGAGCTCACAGTCTCAGGATAATGGATGGATTAAATGTGTTGGGATGACAGGAGGCAAAATTTATTCACTCAGAACGTTGGAGTTTTCGGAATTCTCCGCTGACAGTGACCCAGGATACTCGGCTGTTCGCTATATTCAAGATGGGATCAATAGATTGTTGGGCACTAAGGGAATCAAAGGATATTGATTGAGGTAGGAAAGTTGGTTTGGTATAACATTTCAGCCATCACCTTACTGAACAATGAAGCAGAGTACGGGGGAGCAATGCTTATTACTTTTTGATTCCCTATGTTCTTGTGCCATCAGGTTGCCTCAGTGGCTACATTTTTACTGTCGTCAATTTTGTACTTTGTACATTTCTGGTAGTCAACCAGCACAAAGTTCTCTGAAATAATAAGTGAATAAATAACTTGACAATATATTTTTAAATGGCACTTATAAGCGTAAAATACACGTCAGGTCTTGCACAAGAGCTTCAATGTCCATTGAAGAAGTCAGATTCCCGGTTTAATTTTAAAACGTTATCGCTTCACAACATGTTGAATTATTATTCTGGATTGTATGATTAAGACAATAGTAGTCACTGGAATTTTGAACCTTCTGACTGAAAATAATATGGAAACAAACTGACAGAAGGTCATGGAGCTCCCCAATTCTGTAGGATTGTAATTGTGACATTAACAACATTTTCTTTGCTACTGGTCAACAGTTCTCCACTCCTGTTTAGAATTTCATCTTAATTATCACAATATAGATAATCTGTTAGTCCATTATACTTAACAGATTAAGCTTCTATGTTTAATTCACTTGAATGATCAAACTTGCATGAACTCGTCCTGAATGGATGTATTAAGTTTTGTTTTAAGATAGTTGAAAAAGTTAACAGACTAGTTAGAGAAACTATGTCCTCTAGAGTGAAAGTCTAATACAAAGAGGCAGAACCTCAAAATTAGAGATACGGTGCTCAGAATAGGGTCAGAAAGCATCTCTTCACACAAGAAGCAGTAGAAATCTACAATTTTGACCCCAAAACGTTTCTGAACCTAGACAACTAAAAATATCAGAACTAAGATTGATGAATGTTTGTTAGCTAAGCGTAGCAAACATGTTGGAAAAAGGGTGCATTGAAAATGGTACAGATTATCCTTGATTTGAATGAATGGGTGCAAGTGACCAAATAGCTGTTTTGACCCATCTACATGAATTCCAAGATGTTTGTTAAATGCAGAAATTGTGTTACAGTATTTATATGTAGTAGGGCAAGTTAGTGCAGATATAAGATATTACATACGTACGTGGCTGAATATTCAAAAAGCCCATAGTAAGGATTGAACATTTCTTTAGACAAAAGGAAGAACCACTCTCTTGCGACACCCCCATAATCAAGTCCTTTCTCCGACTCAAATTCTATCCAAAGTCTGGCCTTTAGTACATCTGGTCGTTTTAATGACATAATTCGTCGATAAGACTCCTCTAGGATGTTGCCTCTATGCAGCTTCATTTCAAATCTATTGGGTATATCAGCCTGGAACAAAAATATAATCATAAATCACCTGTGTGAAGGAACTTAAGAGTATTGTTGACAATTTTGTAGATGACACAAAGATAGGCGAAGAGACAAGTAATATTGTGGAGGCAGTGAGGCTCCAGAAGGAATTAACAGGCTCGGAGTGTGGGCAATGGAGTGATAACTGGAATACTATGTGGGCAAGTGAGAGGCTATGCACTTTGGTAGGAAGAACAGATTATCCTCTAAACATTGAAAAGCTTCAGAAAATTGAAGTACAAAGGGATTCATTCAGAATTCTCTTCAGGCTAACATGCAGGTTCAGCTGGCAGTAAGAAAGGCAAATGCATTGTTAGCAGTCATTTCAAGAGGGCTAGAATACAACAGCAGAGATGTACTGCTGAGGCTGTAGAAGGCTGTGGTCGGACCATATTTGGAATCTTGTGTGCAGCTGTATGCCCTGTATCTAAGAATGTTCTGGCATGGGGTGGTTGGGGACGGGTGCAGGTCCAGAGGACATTTACACCATAGAAAGGATTTTTCCTTTTTATCCACTCACAGGATGAGTGACTCTGGTAAGCAGTATTTATTGCCTTTCCCTAAGTGCCCAGAAGACATTTAACAGTCAACGATATTGCTGTGGGTTGGGAGTCACATGGAGGCCGACCAGGTAAGGATGGCAGTTTGCTTCCTTAAAGGGCATTAGTGAACCAGATGGGTTTTTCCGACAATCGGCAACAGATTCATGGTTGTCACTAGATTCCTAATTCCAGATATTTTCCAGTTGAATTCAAATTCCACCATATGCCGCGGCAGGATTCGAACCTAGAACGTCATCTGGATTTCTGGATTAACAGTCCAGTGATAATACCACTTGGCCCATGCCTCCCCATGAGCCAGGTGGTATTTTTCCAACAAGCGGCAACGGATTGATCTTCATCCTTAGACTCTTAAGTTGAGACTTTATTCGGTTGCATTTAAATTCCACCATCTGCTGTGGCCAGATTTAAAACAGGGTTCTCAGAATACTAACAGGGCTTCTGGGTTAATGGCCTAGCAATAATACCAGTAGGTCACTGCCTGCCCCATTGTTATTAAACTTCAAGCAGTGAAGAAAAGATTTACAAGGATGTTGATGGGATTGGAGGTTTTTGAGCTATAGGTTGGGCATTTTTCACCCGAGGGTCACAAGCAGAAGGGGCGACCTTATTGAAGTTTATAAAATCACGAAGGGCACATACAGGTGAACAGCCAAGATCTTTGTCATTGGATAGGTGAGTGCAAAACTGGAGGACATAGGTATAAAGAGAGGGAGGAAAGATTTAAAAAGGACTCAAGGGACAACTTTTTCCACAAGGAGGGTGGTGCATATATCGAACGAGCTGTTATCAGAAGTGGTGGAGGCTGGTACAATTACAACATTTAAGAAGTATCTGAATGGATTTATGAACAGGAAGGATTTAGAAGGATCTGGGCCAAATGTTGGGAAATGGGATTAGGTTTGGTCAGCGCAGATGAGTTGGACCAAAGGGTCCGTTTCTGCATTGTAGTGTTGTATAACTTGATTTATGCTCCTAGAGATGAAGGGTTATCACATGAAGAGTGGTTGAGGACTCTGGCCCATACCCAATGGAAGTTAGAAGGATGAGGATGAATTTCATTGAAAAATTACCGAAGAGAGAGAAGCCTGAATTCACCAGACATGGAGAAGATGTTTCTATTGATAAGAGAGACCAGGACCCATGTGAAGGGATGACCCTTTAGAATTGAGATGAGGAGGAATTTCTTCAGAGGACAGTGAATCTATGGAACTCATGACTGCAGAGGACTGCGGAGGTTAAGTTATTGAGTGTAATTAAGACAGAGAGAGCTGGGTTCTTGATTAGTAAGGGAATCAAGGGTTACAGGGAGAAAGCACAAGAATGGTATTGAGAAATATATCAGCCATGATTGTATGGCAGAGCAGACTGGACAGGTTGAATTACCTAATTCTGCTCCAATAGCTTATGGTCTTATAAATGATTACAGCAACTCAGTGCCTCCAAAATCCATATTTCGCTGCCATCAGAAACGGCATATTCATTCAGGGTAGCTCAGGAAAACTTAACATTACAAATTTAAGGAATCTACATATCATTGATGCAAAACTAAAATATACAAAGCTGAATTGGTTATATATGTGAAAAAACACTCAATATACTGTAAGTGATAATGGGAACTGCAGATGCTGGAGAATCCAAGATAATAAAATGCGAGGCTGGATGAACACAGCAGGCCCAGTAGCATCTCAGGAGCACAAAAGCTGCAATGGGGTTAGGGTCTAGGCCCAAAATGTCAGCTTTTGTGCTCCTGAGATGCTGCTGGGCCTGCTGTGTTCATCCAGCCTCACATTTTATTGTCTCAATATACTAGAAGATTTTCTTTCAATCTGCACCTTACAAACGTCATTTTGGACCTCTGAAACCAACTCACACCAGAAAAACAAATACTGTTTATACATCCAAGCAATGTGCTAAATTTTAAAATAAAGCAAAACCAAACCCCGTCAGGAAAAAATAATGAATGTTCTGCATTTTCTTTTTGTGGGCTTGTATTTTGATGCCTGCTGCAAAATCTAAACAACAGTATGAGGGCATAGGTAAGTGCTCTGGTAAAAACCCTTACAGAAACTTTAACATTGAAGACAGAATTTGAAAATATTGAGGTTGGCTGGCAACGATGCTAATCCCAGCTGTTAAATAGCCTAAACTGTAAATTTATTTGAAAAACATCTGGACAGTCCTTTCCATTGGTGCCATTTAACAACATAGCTTTCCCAAAGCTGTTCACTACTTCTGGTCATGTATTTCCACTATAGTATGATCAAGAAGGTACATTCTTTGCACCCTGCAATGCACCACTCTGAAAACTATTTCTGAAACAACATATTGCATACTTACAGGCTTCTTCAGCTTCTTCCGGAAGTAGTCGTACTTCTGTTTGAATTCTCTGGAGTATGGCACAGCCTGCAAGAAAGCACAGGTACAGCAAGAAAGCAGATTTACAGTATTCACAATTCTTTTGGTTCTTAGAAAGCACAGATGGTTTTTTTTCAGAAAAAACATCTAAAATAACACTGGTTGATTTTAATTACTGGAAATTTGCCGCAACTGACATCACATTGAATGTTCTTCATCATCCAAAATGTAATTGTCTATTACTTGGGATGATAAAAATACTTAATTTCCTTTCAATTTTAATTAACTTTCCTCTAAATTCATGGAGTCAAACAATAAGGTAATGAGGGGCAGGCACAGGATGGATAGAAAGCTGCTGTTCCCTTTAGTTTAACTGTCCATAATGAGGGCATGATTTTAGCGTGACATACAGAAGGTTTAGAGGGAATTTGAGGAAAGGGTTTTCACCCAGAGGGTGGTGGGAATCTGGAATACCTGGGAGGGAGTCGTGGCAGGAAAGCTTACAACCTTTAAAAAGGAAATGGATGAGCACATGAAATGCAGTAACATTCAAGACCATGAGCCAATTGCTGGAAAGCAAGATTAGTGTAGCTAGGGTGGAATTCCTAACCATCTGCCGCAAAAGTAATAGCTGTGCCATTCAGTTTCCTCTCACCCCAGAAGAGGAAACAGCCCACAGTAACAGCATAGAACATAGAACAATACAGCGCAGAACAGGCCGTTCGGCCCTCGATGTTGCGCCGACCTGTGAACTAATCTAAGCTCCTCCCCCTAAACTATCCCATCATTATCCATATGCTTATTCAGGGACTGTTTAAATGTCCTTAATGTGGCTGAGTTAACTACATTGGCAGGCAGGGCGCTCCACACTCTTCCCACCCTCTGAGTAAGGCACGAAGAGTTAAAATGGTTAGTTGGCTGCCTGACATTCAGCTCCTCATGCTTTATGTGGACAAGGATCCTGACACTAAATAGCCAACTGACCATGCTCAAGCCCCTGTCTTTGACTATTTGTGCCATGACTCCCTGAATGAAGGCCCTCTCCCTTGACTTGAGGGAGGCCTAATGCCAATGGCAGGCTTCCTGGATTTCTGTCTGCACTAAAAAAGCAAGAAAAGGTAATATGAGGCTCGTAGTCTTGGCTGGACGGGAAAGGCTCAAAAAGCCAAGGTAAGACAGGCAGAAAGACAGACAATGCCAGAGAAACTTAGTAGGTCAGGGTTAATTTAGCCTTGTTCAATGTAATCTAGTTCACATTCCATCCATATTAATTTGAAATCCTCATTTTTGCCACAATCCTTCAAATGTTGCATTTTGCTCTCCCCATCCTCAAATGATTACATGTATCCTTCTGTTCTTCCACTTTTGGTCTGCTTTGCATTCGATGTCCTTCCATTGGGAGAACAACTGGATCCTTTTACCCTCTATGAAGCCTGAATCTAGCTACCTTCCGTGCCTTGAACTTTGTCTGCTTTACCTTCCCGAACTATTATTCTGCTGTGGCACTGGGATTCATTTCTGCGTATTATCAAACACCCACAAGTAGTTGTTACATTAAAGCGCTGTTTTTTGCAAGTTGTTCTTGAAGGAGGAGAATACTGCAGCTTATTTGTAATGTGCTATTGAACAGTGCTAGGGATTTTGCTTAGTTCAAATAAATCACTGCCTATTTCGGATAATCCTTCATGCTATTATCTTTGGCAACTCTGCTATATTGATTATTCTAAAACTAACAGCACACAGTTTGCGGTAAACAGTTTATCTAATGGAACAAAAGACTCTTCAAAATAAACCACACAAGGAATTCAAAGCTAAAGCTTAACATCTAAATGATCTGAATTGACATTTAACTCTTAAGCATCTGTTAGGGTGAGGAAAATGAGACGAGGAAGAAAAAAAATGTGCTTCCACTATCATTCAAGTGTGCACAAGCTGTGATTCATGGCGCCCTGAACTGTGTGCGCGCCACCCGATTGTAAATAGAATAGGTTTTCAGCTGAAAACAATGACTGGGTGAGGATGGACATAAAGGTTAGAAGGGAGGCAAGGGGGCATTATGAGCTGAAAATATCAGGAGAAAATGACAACATGAAATTTTAAAATAACCGTCAACATTTTATTACTTACAGGACCGGTAATGGCTGGATTCTGTAGTCTAGGATCCTCCCATTGTGTGATTTTGGTATCTACACAAGAAGACAGCAAATCATTTCTTACTATAAAGTTATAGAAATGATGAAATCTTATGAAATCAATTGAAGACATCCGCCCTACATATAGAAAATTAAAAATATATTCAGTCAGATAACAGCTTACGTGTCAGTAATAAAGATTCACTTGCATTGGTTTCTCAAATGGCCTACTCCAGCTCTTAGATAATAAAATGTGAGGCTGGATGAACACAGCAGGCCAAGCAGCATCTCAGGAGCTCCTGAGATGCTGCTTGGCCTGCTGTGTTCATCCAGCCTCACATTTTATTATCTTGGAATCTCCAGCATCTGCAGTTCCCATTATCTCTGATACTCCAGCTCTTATTTCATTTTTTAAAATGATTTTAGTAAATGACAGGGTCTTATTCTTTTTCTAACAAACTCCAAACATGTAAAACAGAGACTGGTGTAAAACCTCTTCAGGTCTAGCAGCATTTGTGCAGAGGAAGCAGAATTTCAGGTCAAGTGACCCTTCTTCAGAATGTGAAACTGAAGAAACTGCTAAAATATGATGCCGTGATCGTGACTCCATAAAAACAAATTAGCGAAAATGTCACTGTGTGAAAATTACAAATGCAGCAGGAGAGTAAAGAGAAAAGAACTAGCCAAAGGATGTGAAGCAGCCAGCAGGAATGTAAGAAGGAGAACTGTCAACTTAAAATCCAAGAGTTAAAAAAAAAAACAAGAAAACTTAAATACTGCTAGAAGGCTATCCACTATGTGAGCAAGGCTAGTTCTTGGCCTCAGCTTCCTCTAATGTTTTCTCATGACTTAGGAAAAACAGAAGGGTACCTCTATGACTCGACTGCAGTTTTCAATATCTGAATATTTATGCATTGACAATCAGAACTGAACTTGGCACTGATGGTGTAGCCTAATAGAATGCTGTACTGTATGAGAATATCTTTTAATTCGTTTTCATCAGTTTTGGCCACACATTGTTCAATTTTGATGATTGCTTTGCATTGTTTGAACATACTTGGTACTACTTTTAAGATTCCTGACTGTCTTTCCACTTTATTCTTGGCTACTTCAACACAATTCACACATACCTTATGCATTGTTCTTTGTTGTTCTTCAGTCATTGATTGGCCTATATATGTCACCAAATATTCTGTCATTTCTGAGTTACTAGCTTTCATTCATTTTTTAAATTGAAATTGAATTCATCATTCATAAATTTGACTGCATTATAGTGAGTTTCAGTTTACTTATTTTAAATGAAAATAGTAACCGTAACACAATAGCAAACTCTGGGGAACCATGCTGACACAAATGCTCCAAAGGGCACTCATTTCTGTCTATCCTACAGGCAGTTTCTTATCCTTTCTTAGGCTTTATCCAGAATCTCACCATTCCTGAGTTTGGCTGATGGTGTTCCACCAGCTGCCTAGTCTAAGCCTTTTGAAAGCCTAGGCACACTGCATCTTAAAGTGTTCACATGTCATTTGGGATGTTACTATTTCAATCAATTAACAGCTTAGGTATGAGTTTGCTTTTCTGAATTCACCATGGCTATGGTTGACAACATTATTATACAGATGCAGAATTTCACTCTTGATAATCTCAACTATTACATAGTGAATGGAGCTAAATTGATAGATCTGTCGACAGTGGGTGTCTATTTCTTCACCTTATTAAAAACCAGTACCACACTAGGACGTTGTTGTCTTATTTTCCTAATGTCCAGAAATTCGATGGTCCTAACTTTTCTGTACAGAAGTAATACTCGCCTATCTTTGGACTACTCAGTCATTTGCACTTAACAAAGTCAAAGTAATGAACAGCTTTCGATTGTTACAATTTTGTTGATCAAAATTGCAGTCTGTTATAAATGCCCTCCTCAGCACCTTCTAGGGTAAATATATTCCCTGATCATAGCCCAAATTTGATGTCACTAAACTAAAGGGTGTGACTATCTCCTGAAACAGCATTCAGGTAGTGCTCTGCCTCCCTGATATATGGTCATGTCCATAGCTAGGCTCCAGCTCATCAACTCTGAGCTAAAGTTCCTTAAATAACCAACACTTGCACAAGACGTGACAATGGATCATACTGGTGTCCACCAGCACCCACATACTGCAGCTGCAACACCTGACCTGCACAACTATCTCGATTTTATTTTATCAATTAATTGGTATGTTAAATATTTTAGAAGCTTACTTCTGAGCTGTAATCTTCAGCATAATCACATCTCCCAATTTAAAATGAGTGGCCAAGAGAAACACGGAAGAAACACTCAGCAGTCACCTACCTATTTTCTCCCATGACATCACATTTTGGCTCTGGCAGATAGAAACAGATTTAATAGACTCTCTAACAACAGTTTTTTTTAATCTCCTGCTGCTGCTGCCCTTCTCATGCTCTCCCAGTCTGATTCACAGTGATGATAACCCACAACACATTCCTTGCAGAAGCGAGAGATGGCAGCAGGGTTTCTTTGAGTAAGCAGCTTTTGCTGCCAGCGGGTAGTCCTTCAGCTACAGAAGAGACTTGTGCGATCAACAGAGATCCCATCCTGAATTCAGACGGCATCCACCAGGTTTTAATTGGTAGTCTTCCCACATTAGGTAGGAAAATGTTCCACTTTCTGCTACCTGTCTCTAACATCTAAATTAAGCCAAAACATCCTAACACCTTCAAAAATGTCCTTTCCCTTGGACCCTCTGTTTTTGCATACTCAATTGATACCATCATCAGGACATTCTACATTTTTTTTTAATAGAAGGGAGTTTTTTTTGGCTTTTGGCTCAACAGCACAGGTCACGTCATGACCAATTCATAAAAATTGCAATTTGTTCTAAAGATTGCTGTCAATAAAGAAAGACTAAAGTTTTTCATTTTCAGAATATGCCATCTTACTCACTGTGGTCTATGAAGAATGATCTTCCATCCAAATGGATTCGTTCCTCCCAGCCAGGCTTCAAAATGAAAAAACAATAAAAACATCTTTCAAATGATAGTATACTAGAATACTACTTACTTCACATCAAAATCTACAATTCATTAGAAAGCAATTGGGTTAAATGTTTCTTAGAAATTTCCGTGTATCAAATAAAATTCGTGCTCTGATTCAGTTCCACATATAGGAAAAGGGATGACAGTAAGGGATAGAGATTCAAGTCTTTGTTCAGGATCAACAAATTCCAACGAGATATATTTGCAAGAACAATTGAGAAAAATGAACAAAAAACGTTAAACTAAAAAGTCAGCCAAGTATTAAACAGCTTGACAGTGTATTCAAAAATTTGAATCAGATTTGTTTTTAAATTATTTAATGTTTCACATTAGCATTAACTTGCTGTAAAAATTGATGTCTTGTCGACATGTGTGAAAGCATTGTCACACTGTTGGCATCCACACTGAATTGTGATTATATGTTAACATACTAGAAGAAGTTGAACATGTACATTAGACATATTTAGCTTCATACCAGGCAGTTTGCATGAATTGATACATAGGATGCCATTTATCTGCCTAAAAATGCCTGTACATTATGATCTTTATGTTGGAACTGTGCTCATGATGTAAGAACAATGATTTTGAAACAGAACTCTGTAGTTACTTATCACTGAGATATATCAGTTGCTAATTACATGTTTGCAAAAAATAAGTAATTTGTAGCACTAACCGGGAGAGGTCCAAGGTCGTTTGGATCCAAAGATGTCTTTGCTCTTAAGTGAACTGGATATTTCAGCCTTGGATCCTCCTAAAAAGGATAACTCAGAATTATCATATTATTGGCCTCAAAGAAAAGAAATTAGTAAAGTAATGAATAAATCTGGAATAAATTCATGTCTAATTGACAACAATTATGAATCTATTGGCTCGTCAGAAAACACATCTGGTTCACGAATGAATTTCTGGGGTGGAAGTCTGCCATACTTAATCACGCTGGCCTATGTATGACTCCAGGGTTTGAGGCATGTGGCTTGACTTTTTACTGTCTTCTAAAATGACTGAGCAAGCTGCTCAGTTGTTTCAAACTGCAACTGTGAAAGGACTTCAGGTGTACCTGAAGTCATCTGCAGAAAGCAGGAGTTGCTGATGGCAGGTCCCTACCTCCCCACCTATCTCCTTTTCTCTCCATCTTTGGTCCGCCTCCCCATCTCTCCCTATTTATTCCAGAACCCTCACCCCATCTCCCTCTCTGATGAAGGGTCTAGGCCCGAAACGTCAGCTTTTGTGCTCCTCAGATGCTGCTTGGCCTGCTGTGTTCATCCAGCCTCACATTTTATTATCTTGGATTCTCCAGCATCTGCAGTTCCCATTATCTCTGACACTCTTACCTTAATTTGTTAAACACAGTTTACTTTTCAATCGTTCATTCTGACTGCTTGTAATAAACCTCGCCAAACCTGAATACATACTAATCTTATCATTATTCATGAATGGTACGAGTTTCCCAAGAGCTGATATTGGACTAACTGGCCTGCAAGTATGCAATTTCCCTTACTCTACTTTTTTGAGCAGAGAGGTATACGTGCTGTTCTTTAAAAAGGCATTCTTGCCTACATTCTATGAAAGACTTTTGTTCTTAATTGCTTCCATATTCATGGCATTATTTAGGTGAGTTGTTTACAGTGGTTTGCAAAATAGATAAAAGGGTACAACATTGTTTGTACAACTGCTCTGTATCTATAAAGATGTGCCATCTGCATCACAATGTAATGCAACTCTATTTCTTCATTTTCCTGTCTTCATATTTTTTTTTGGTTTATTTTTCTGTCTTTTAAGATGACACAGGAGAGTGGTGATACTATACAACACTTTTCACTGTATTTTATAACAAGATACACATGACAATAAATACATCAAATCAAATCCTGGGGCCTAGGAAAATAAGAGACGACATTTGTTCAGCGCTGCATCATGTAAGATTTAGGAGGAGTAGGCAATTTGACCCTCAAGCCTGGTCTGCCATTCAACACAATCATGGATGATCGCATCTCAGCTTCAACTCCACTTGCCTGCCTGCTCTCCATAACTTTTCAATCCATTAACAATGAAAAATCTGTCCAATTCCTCCTTAAATTTACATAATATCCCAGCATCCACTGTACTCTGAAGCAGTAACTTACACAGACACACAACCAATTCAGAGAGGTAATTTCTCCTCACCTTTGTTCCACATCTGGCATCCCTTATCTTAAAACTGTGACCTTGCATTATAGATTGCCCCAAATAAAAGGAAACACTCTCTCTCTGTCTACTTTGTCAACTCCCTAAGTAAGATACTGCAATTAACTCTCTCCATTCTTTTAAACACAGGCTTATGCTACTCAATATCTCTTCATAAGACAAACTCATCTCTGGAATCTATCTAGTGAATCTCCTCTGAACCTCCTCCAGTGCAACTACATCCCTCCTCAATTAAAAAGACCAAAGCTTTCCACAATACTCCAGGTGCAGTCTCACTAATGTTCTATACAATTGTAGCAACACTTTACTACTTTTTAAACTCTATTCGTTTAGCAATAAATGCCAAAATTCCATCACCTTCTGTTTATCTGTTGTAACTACAGATTAGTTTTCTGTGATTCTTGCACAAGGACATTGAGATCCCTCTACACTGAAGCAGTCTGAAGTTTCTCTCCATTTAGATTCTAAGTTGCCTTTCTACTCTTCTAATCAAAATGGATTGTCTCATATTTATCCATATTAATCTAAAGCTGCAAAATTTTGGCCCATTTACCATATCCACTTGTAAATTTCTTATTTCTTTATCATCCCACCTATTTGAGTATCATCTGCAAATGTGACTATAATACCTTCTATGCCTGCATTCAAATCAATAATATTGACAGTAGATAGTTGGGGCCCGAGGACCTAACCTTGTGGCACCCCACTAGTGACACCTTGCCACCCAGAAAAATATCAATTTACCCTGACTCTTTACTTTCTTTGTGTCAGCAAAGCAACTAACCAAGCTAATGAGTCATCATAACCCCAAATGATGTTAACTTGTACATTAACATTTTGTGTGATGCCTTATCAAATGCCCAGATATACCACAGTTATAGGATCCCCATTGTTCACTTTGCTTGCTGCATCTTTGAAGAACTCTAGCAAGATAGGAAAACATAATTTATACTTCATAAAACTATACTGGCTCTGATGGATTGTTTTGTCTTTCCAAATGTTCTGTTAATACTTCCTTAATGATGGATTTTAACAATTTCCCAATGCCAGATGTTAAACTAATTGGTCTATAATTTCTCACTTTCTGCAGTCTTCCCTTTTTGAATTAAGGTATTAATAGATCCCAATCCACTGGAACATTTCCAAACCCAGTAAATTTTGGAATATTATAACCAATGCATCCATTTTCTCTGTTGGTTTTGTGTTTCAAACATTTGCATCCCCCACTGTTAACTCCCCATTCTTGCTCCTAGGTGTCATCATTCACTTTAGATACTCTCTTCCCTTTTATATACTTAAAGAATATTTTGGAAGTTGTTTTTATATTTAGCGCTAGATTTCTTTCATAGCTTTTTGCAGTGCTTCATTGAAGGTCAAGGTCAAGGAACAGCATCACAAGTTCTGATTCAGCATTTCAAAGATTTCCAGACTCAAATCAGAGTTTAATCATTTCAGACTGCAATCTTGTACCCAGTTTATTTTGTGATCAGAGATAACGGAAACTGCAGATGCTGGAGAATCCGAGAGAACAAAGTGTGGAGCTGGATGAACACAGCAGGCCGAGCTGCATTTTAGGAGCACAAAAGCTGACGTTTCGGGCCTAGACCCTTCATCAGAAAAACTGAAGGGTCTAGACCCGAAACGTCAGCTTTTGTGCTCCTGAGATGCTGTTTGGCCTGCTGTGTTCATCCAGCTTCACACTTGTTATCCCAGTTTATTTTCTTTACTTTTGCTGGTTTTTGTTTATTATTCACAATTTTCTCCTTCCTAGGACTTGGAACAGTAGTTGTTCATCATTCACATCTCCTTTTGACAAATCTTTTGCATCTTTAATTGTCCTATTACCAATCCTCTTGCACAGTTAAGTTTTTTGTGTCTTAATTCTCCTGCTTTCAACCCTATCATCCAATCTTCCCTTTCCCCTGCCATCCTTATCATTTTTAATTTGTTTAAAATTAACACATCTGTAACTTTAGGAATCAACTTGAAACGTTAACTGAGTTTTTCTGTGCAGATGTTGTCGGATTTGCTGAGTATTTTGAGTTTTTCTCTATTTATTTTAGCAGTTACAAAAATTTGGCATGTTTTTAAAGAAAGTATTCAAGAGGAAATAACACTTAATATTCAATGATAATTTAATCAAGCTTTATTAAGTTAAGGTAGCAATCAAGGCTGGCACGACAGTGTAGAAAATCTATCCTTCAGAACAATCTTTGCACGCCCGGTACTATTCATGCAAACTCTACTTAAGAATATTTTAAACCTTCAGCCAGAATTAGCTTCTAATAAAGATTGTCTTGTTTTTCTCTGCAACAACCAGGAAACTTTAACAGGATCCATTCCAAGATTAAACTGAGCAAGCCATCCCAATGTTAAGAGAACAAAGTGTGTAGCTGGATGAACACAGCAGGCCAAGCAGCATCTCAGGAGCACAAAAGCTGATGTTTCGGGCCTAGACCCTTCTTCAGAGAGACCTTTGCTGATCACCACTCAATACTAAAGCCTCTAAGTGAAGAACTCAATTAATTTGATGTGCTAACTCCAAGGGATTGTTCATTAGATCAGACTTATTTAATCACATAGCTCATGTAATAGAACCAAACAATGTCTGCATGCCTGGCCTCTATACTGAAAATAAGTTTGTTTGTTACTGATTCACGAATTCAAAAGAGGAATAGCACTTTTTGGTAGAGCTTAGGGCTTACCCATGTTGTTGTTCTGCTATTGTGATCGATGAAGAATGGTCGGCCATTTGGGGCTATGCGCATTTCCCAGCCAGGAGGTAGGAAACTGCGCACAGACTTATGTTGTGACTTTGGTGAGTTATAAGGCGAAAGCTGTGGAGACTGAGGAGTAGATAAAGTGTCTTTTACAGCTCTGTGCATAGGGGGATCTTTAGCACCCTGAAAAGAATATAAATAGTCATTTATCAAAACTATTTACATGGACTGGGTATGGTCAACTTCATTTAACTAGTTTCCTGTATCTTTGTTGATTTTTTTTATTACTGCAACCTGCATGGCATCTGAGAAAATATGCTCGCTTTAGATAAACCATTCAACAGCCACTTTTATCATAGTTTCAGCATAATTAACATAATAAAACCTAAGATTTATATACCATGCATTGGTCCAGCCAATTAACTTGGGTACAGTGAATATAGTAATAAATATTGCAAAGTCTTTAACTAAATATCTTCAACCAAAATAATTACAATATTTCAATCAATGGAGAAAATAGGAAACTATAATGAAAGTCTTTAAATTTAAAAGATGACCAACCTTTCGTCTGGCTTTTTCATTCTTTGCATACAGCTCACTCTGAAACTAGCTTAACAATAGACCAAGTATCACCATGTTGAAAAATACTGAGGAAATGATCACTGCTGAACTTTCACACCTCACAATCTCATATAGCAGAAAATGCTGTGTAGAGACCACCTCTGAGCCAGTATTAATCGTCCACTTTTGGTGAGACGATTCTCCACCAACCAGCCACATTGGGAAGTCTGTCTGGCTGGGAGCTTTTTGCAGATCTTTCCCAGTGATTGAATATTGGTGACTGTGGGATGATGCCCTTAAGAAGGCATTAACTGCACTTTAAGCATCATCACCTTCAAATCTACGAAGTACTAAACTGGAGTGCATACAATCCAGATCCTAGTTAGGCAACATCTTAATTTTTAAGAATTCGTGTTCTGATTTACAGGTCTATTCATGTTCTCACCTCTGCCCATTTCACTGACCTCATGCATCCCAAAAAGCTTCCAAGAAATTTGACCTTGTTCAATTCTGACTTATGGTGCATCCCCTATTTTAACTGCTATATCATTAGCAGCCAAGCCTTTAGATGTTAAGGTTAGAAATTCAAAATCTAGTCACACTCCTGAATGTCTACAATATGTATGTTGAAGCTACTGCTGCATGCTTTAAGGAGGCAGTTTGAGTGTTCAAGAGTGCACTGAATGATAATGGAACGTCAGCATATTTAGAAGTTGGAACAGTATTTGACTTAGAAGGGAATTTTCAGATGTGGAGTTCCCAAAGCCTGCTTCCTTTGCCCCTCTCTGCAGTAGAATTAAATAGTTCAAAAGGTGCTAAGAAGCCTTGGCAAATTGCTGCGGGTAAAGGGTAAATCCATTCCACCTACATATTTCATTATAAAATTATTGCATAATCAGGTTTTAATACATTCTGGTAAATTACTGAGAAAATTTTAAGTGCTGCATTATGCAGGAAGCATTGTGCCATTGAAAGCAGATATAATTTATCCGTCTCTAGTTCAAGTACGTACACTCACAAGACTTCTTACATATCTCTCAGCTGCACTGACCTGCTTTGAACATAGTCATAAAAAGATAAATTTTCAGTTTATACATAAGTAGATATCAAGGTAAAACAACAATTGTCGGAACCATCTGAAAACCTGCTTTGTTAAAGATGACCTGAAATCCAAGGTCTAAATTACAAATCCACATACTATTACACAGCTTTTATTTGAGCATTAGCGTGGTGGAGTGGTCAGTTTAGTAAACATTGGTTGATTACTTCAATGAATGTACAAATAGTATTCCAAATGAAATGTGCATAACATTAATTTTGTAAAAAAAAATCAGAAAAGCTTTCAGTATGAGAGTACATGCAAGAGCTGTTTTACAAAGAAAAGAAGATAATCATTGTCACAGCTAAAGAATGTTAAGTGGATTAGCTGGGATGTACAGCTGGATGAAAAGGCGCACTGGCTGAAGGAAACAGGCAGGGGCAGAAGAAAGGAAAAAAATGGAATGTTAGGGTGATTGAGAGTCTTGTACGGAATCAAAGACACTCAACTCTCACCTCCAGTGGAGTTGATAAAGTTACTGTGGGTGAGCTGAGACTGCGAGGCCGTCTTATCTGAGGCTCGCTTAAAAGGCTGTTGCTGGCAGTTGGACCTGGTGTGCCATCATCTGCATGCTGGTAGTATGAAGAAGAATAAATTAGTAGTGGGTTCAGGATGACAAGCTGTGTTGTTCAGGTTACAGCAGAATAAATTCTATTGAATGGTTTACAAATTAAAGCTTTAAAAGACTAAACAATTCACATTTCTCATTTATACCACACAAAGTATTTATAGGAGCAAAGTATTTCATCTGAATAAATTTCTGGGCTCATATGCTGAGGCTGGAAAAAACCGAGTGTTTGGATTTTAGTTGTTTCACACCATATTGATTCCAAGTTTCCAGTGTTAAATTTACTGCCTTTTCTTCTTTTAAGAAAAATAATAGGAGGTTGACATTGTTGGGAAGGCTGGCATTTGTTAGTGCTGCAATTATTGTGATAAAGATACTTCGACAAAGCTATATTATAGGCAGCAAATTTGAAAAATTTCAAGTCAAACAAATAATATTGTATGTATTTCAGTAAAAATTCTTGGAAGGTCAAATTTGATTCCTTAATTGAATATTGAGGATAATTTTATCATATTAGAGTTAGGGGAGAAAATTACATCGTTAATAAAACAGTTACTGCACTATCATTATGAATTCCAAGAAAAACAACGTAGGCAAGGCAGAAAACCAAATTGCCCTTGCAAGTGTCACGTTTAACGTTTATACACAGTCCTGTGGTGTAAATTTGGGACATGTTTTCCTCTGCAAGTTTCATGGAACTTTTCAAAAGAGAAAATTATTACCTTACTTGCAGTTGCCAGGCCCAACAATTGGAGAAATTAGGCGAGAGGTGAATTCAGCTACAAAATGATCACCTGCAAGTTGCATTCGAGCTGGCTTTTCAGGTTTATCATAGCTTTGATTTGTATTTCTCATATATACATTTACCAAGAAGATCTGTTACACCTTGATGCATATCGGTTACCTATAATGCCTCATGCACAATACAACTTATGGTTCATACCAAAGATTAGAAACATTTCAAATACACAGGATTGGCTGCTTGGAACAGTTAGTATGTTATTATCTTAATAATAGCTTAACACCTTATACTAATCAAGTTTTAACTTTTTCCCTGAAATATATAGTTGCACCCATGGCTTAAAATTAATAGCAGGGGAGGTGATCGCCTAATCGCATTATTACTGGACTGTTAATCCAGAGGCTCAGGTTTGAATGATGCCATGGCAGATGGTGGAATATGAAAGAAATAAACATCTGGAATTAAGAGTCTAATGATGACCATGTATCCATTGTCGATTGTCAGATAAACCCATCTGGTTCACTGATGTCCTTTAGGGAAGGAAGCTTACCTGGACTGGCCTACGTGACTCCAGAGCCACAGCAAGGTAGTTGATTCTTAACTACTGTCCGTGATGGGCAATAAATGCTGGCCTAGTCAGTGATACCCACATCCCATGGTTGAATTAAAAAAAATACACAATAGCCTGCACGGTCAATGTGCTCGCAGTTAACAACATTTGGATTACCATGCATATCGAACAATTATTTTAACTCTGCCTTTGGCATCACTTGCAGTATCCTAAATTAGAAAATCAGCTTCCACAGAAGTAGCACAAGTCCGACTGAAACAGCAAAGCAGCTCTGGAAAAAATAAATCAAAGTGTGCTGTTATCTCAATGTTGTCTTGCTCTTCACAGTTGTAGGACAGTCTTCGTACCTGCACAATTGGACGAGTCCAAGTAGTGGTTCTGTTGTTATGGTTTACATAATAGGTGCGTCCCTTTGTGTCTTTCCGCTCTTCCCATCCTGGTGGCAAGCCAGGTGTTGAGAGCATATAGGCTGCTGGTGACTGCTTGTGCAAGACGATTACATTTGTTAGCATCCAGACAGTATATAAATTTATATGCTTAATCATTAGAGGTGAAACAAACAATGAATAGATAGCAGTTTACATTACCCAAAACCACAAAACAGAACCTCTTTATGAATCTTATAATCAGAGTTTTCTTTTTCTACCTGAAATTTGTGGCTCAAGTTAGTGGCTTACAGATAACATTCTGCTTAAAGTCAACAATATTCAGATTATTATGCATATTGAACAGTGTCTTAGGAATCACTTGCTGAATTCTAAATTACATCAATACTATTGATATCAATGATGATTTGAAAGAACAGTCAACAATCTACCAAACGCTTTAGCTGCTTCATGAAAATATAATATTTGAATTCTTCAGCACAGCTATTTGAACTCAATCATCTTGCTCCTCTTTTCTTGTAGTATACAAAAGTGTTCATATTCCTGAATGCACCAAATTTGCTAACTTTCCAATTGATATCTCTTTCCAATTATAACTTCCTAACAGGAAATGAATGGGTATTTGAAATTTGAAATAAAATAATTGAAAGGATCTTGACAAACTAGAGGGAGAATCGCTCTCTCAGAGAACCTGTGCAGGTAAGATTATCCAAAAGGCTTTATTCTGTGTTGCACAATCATAGTTGGCTCAACCTGCTGAGCACAATAAGCTTTCAAATACTGTTTTGCATTTCAAACTTGTGGTTTTTCTGGATATAATCTGAAATTAAGTTTAAATTATATGTATCTGATTCATCAGAACAATATTGTGACTGAAGAATAACATAGATTTTGAACGGATTTTTGGATATTCCTCAGTTCATTTAAAAGCTAGTAAAATGCACTACAGTATAATCTGTGGTTTTGGCATGGGCAAATTACTTTTGCACAATTGTGCTGTCTCTCAAGCTCATGATTCTGAACAGATCTATCAAAAAAGGAAACAATTTATCACAGTTGCCACGACTAAAAGGGAAGACTGATTATTTACATTCCACAGCCAATTTATTCCTATTTTGAGTGCAGTCACTGTTGTCACATAGGCAAACACAGTAGCCCATCAGTTGAGTCCCACGAGCAGCAAATGAAATGAATGATTAGTTAATCTGTTTGATGGTGTGGCTGTTTTTGAATACTGCCATGGGATCTTGCACATCCATCTCCACAGACAGGTGGAGCAAGAGTATAATCAACAAAACATGCACTACATAGAACATTACAGCTCGGGACAGGCCCTTCGGCCCTCGATGTTGTGCCGAACTGTCATACCGATCTCAAGCCCATCTAACCTACACTATTCCACGTACGTCCATATGCTTATCCAATGACGACTTAAATGTACCTAAAGTTGGCGAATCTACTACCGTTGCAGGCAAAGCGTTCCATTCCCTTACTACTCTCCGAACAAAGAAACTACCTCTGACATCTGTCCTATATCTCTCGCCCCTCAATTTAAAGCTATGCCCCCTCGTGCTCGCTGTCGCCATCCTAGGAAAAAGGCTCTCCCTATCCACCCTATCTAACCCTCTGATTATTTTATATGTCTCAATTAAGTCACCTATCAACCTTCTTCTCCCTAATGAAAACAGCCTCAAGTCCCTCAGCCTTTCCTCGTAAGACCTTCCCTCCATACCGGGCAACATCCTAGTAAATCTCCTCTGCACCCTTTCCAAAGCTTCCACATCCTTCTTATAATGTGGTGACCAGAACTGTACGCAATACTCCAAGTGCGGCCGCACCAGAGTTTTGTACAGCTGCAGCATAACCTCTTGGTTCCAGAACTCGATCCCGCTATTAATAAAAGCTGAAACACTGTATGCCTTCTTAACAGTCCTGTCAACCTGGGTGGCAACTTTCAAGGATTAGAACTACATTAGAAGACAAATAGCCAATGTGTCTTTGGCTGCTCTTTAAAAGGGCTAACAAATTGCAACCCCTTTCCTACTTTTTCCTTTTCAAGATGTATATCTAATTCCCTTTGAAAGTTATTAATAAATTTGCCTCCACCACCTTTTCAGGCAGTGCATTCCAAATCACAACTACTCATGACATAAAAATATTTCTTTTCTCTTCTGGAATTTTTGCTAATTGTCTTAATTCTGTATCATCTGGTTACCGAGCCTCTTGTCAATGGAAAGAGTGTCTATCGATTTTCAATATCCCATACCGCTTTGAGTAGCACTATCAAATCTTGACTTAATATAGTTTAGAAATGTAAGTATTGCAAGCATCACAGTCAACCTGATTTTGTATCTTAATTAAAATAAAAACATTTTTGGAGTATCAAGACGTCACTACACAGGAATCACCAGAAGGCGTGGGTTAAAAGTTGAAATTAAAAAGAAGTCAAACTAATGCTTGGGTGCTGCTAAACTTTGTCTTTTTAGAATTGCATCATTTCTATGGCAAAAGGCAGTAAGGAGTGAGGAGTACCACAGCTTTGATCACCTAGGAAAGAATGAGTGAGAACAGTACACAGCACAATAGGTTGTGATCTTACAAGTAAAAGAAAAACTGGCAGACAACAGAATGAACAAAGTTCAGAGGATGAAGAGCTGTTCCCTGCAAGAAAGGGAACATGGTTCTGAGAATAAAGTTTATCCTTGTCCTGTTCAAGGTTGTAAACAAAGTGTTAGAAAAACTTGCAGCAATGCTCTGCAGATGCAGCTGAAGGGTAGAAAGTAATGAATTTCCAAAACGCAAGAAATACTTGAAATGAAATTTCAGTGACAAAGAGTAGTATTGCGCATACTCTATTTGTCTTATTCATGATTAGGCTGGAAATTTAAATCTCATACCACTGCTGCTGGAGAAGTTGCATTTAAAACACCTCATTTAAATTACCTTTGAATAATATTATTGAAATAGAAAATATAGCTGCAAAGGGGGACTGAGAGGTGTCATCATATTTAGCAGCCCACACAAATATACTTCTTCACAAACAAAGATCTACATATCTTAACCTCAAAATTATTTAATTTTATACATAAAAAAAAACACAAATAAACTGTTTTAATTGCAATGTGCATGTAGCAGTCTTTAAGAGAAAATGAAAAAATATGTTCAACTTATGAATGCAGAACAGAATTCTCACAAAAAGCTTGGTTTATTAGTGTCAAGGTAATGCTTGATTATAGATTGATAGGCTGGCCACAATGCACAAGGTCACTTGGTCTGCAGTGTCAATGTTGGCTATTTGCAAGAGTCAGTCAGTCCCTCTTCCTGCCCATTCCCTATCTTATAAATTTCTCTTGGTTACTTATCCAATTCCATTTAAAAATCTTAAACATATCTGTCTCTACCAAAGTTGTAATGCATCCCAGATCCTAACCACTGCCTGAGTTAAAATAAATGTCTTCCCCCTACTGTGCCATTATTTGTTTTGCCAATCACCTTGAATCTGTGTCCTCTGCCTTTTAATCCTTCTGCCAATGAAAACAGTTACTCTCCAATTTGCTCAGTCCAGATCCAAGATGATCTACATCAACTCTTTTAAACACTTTTCAACTTAGTCTTCTCATCTGTGAATAATAGCCTGGACCTTGTGAACCTATCCACATGCCTGAGGTCCCTCATACATGGAACCATTTTTATGAATCTTTACTGCACATTCACAATTACCTTCATAACTGTCCCAAAAGCAGTGACTGGAAATGGATATACTTCAGTTGAGAAAAACCACTGTTTTATAAAGATTTCATATAACTTGCCTGAGTTTGTACTCCCATTTGTAATGGTGAGAGTCCCTCATGAAACATACACCCAAGCCTCTCTGCTCCTGCGTGCATTTCAGAATTGCACCCTTTATTTGATATTGCTTTTCCTCCTTCTTCCTGCCAAGAAATGCTGCTACATGCCATAAAAAGGCAATACTCGACCTTCCATTTCTGTGATGTTGACTGAGGTTAAATTTTTGCAAGGACATCAGAATTAGTTCCCCTTCATTACTAAGAAATTGTGTCATGGGACTTTTTGCATTCATCCAATATGGCAGTCAGGATCTCTACTTAAAGTTTCACTGAAATGATGATACCTCCAACAATTTATCAATCCCTCACTTCTGCAACATAGTTGTTAGTCTTGGTTTTGTACTCAAAATCCTCGAGTGAAGTTAAACTTGCAACCTTTAGGTTCATAATTGAGACATGTACCACCTAACTCCAGTAGACATCAAAATAAACAAGTCAATAAGCCTACTGCTGAAAAAATAAAAATTGAGAAAATGTTTTTGTCTTGCACTTATCAGGACATTCACAAGAATAGCAATCTAAAGGAGAATAACATTTTATACTAAATGATAAAACAGTGGTGACTGGTTGAAAAGTGGACGCTAACTGATAAAGTCGTTGCCATGAAGAATACTTCAGTTACATAATGATTCATATTTAGCTGCCAAGTTTTATTTAAATTTAAACCAGGCAGGTTGACCAAGATTTCTGGAAGTGCAGTTGAAACACAAGCGAATAACACCACAAATAAAAGCCGTTAGAATCTTGAGATTTAGAAAACTAGTGTACAGCAAATATTAATACAAAATACTAACTGAACTACAACTTAGATCATGGAGAACAATTTCATGGGTCTGATTATTAAATTGAAATGCAAGTCATAGAGAACAACAGAGTTTCATGACATTGATTCCATAAATACAAAAGTCTTGTGATGCTAACATCACTTTTACTTGATTATAGAAAGAATATAATATGTTTATAAAATTAGGAAAATCCTTGATGGTGATGAGGAAAGGGCTATCTGGGTCTGATTGGGGAGTAATGATGATTATGAATTGAAATTTATTTTGCGGCAAGTATATGGGGGTTGAGAGCAGGTCTTTGCACAGAGGTCACTGGGGGATAGAAGATACTTCAATTGGAGTTGACTGAGATAGAAACTATTGTTAAGGGTGAACTGGATAACTATTTGATGCAGAAAGAGGATGTCGCAGTACTGGATTAAAGCTAAGTGATGAGCATTTTAATAAAATTGCTCTAGCAAAACCTAGCACAGATAGGATGCCTCAAATACTGACTTCCTCAAAGAGTGTTCAAAATATCTGCAGCTCATAATCATTCTCAGTGAATAAATAAAACTCAGCTGATTAGTCTTCCTTATCCTCTGTGATTTCCAATTGTTGGGATAATGACAAACAGAAAAAAAGGGTAGGCAAAGATCTAGCCATACTAATCTGAAAATCTCTAATCTGAAAACTGCCTGGAAAAATGGGTGCAATAGGAAGAGTTCTTGGGGTGCCATGGTGATGTCTCTACCTCCCTATGAGAAAGTTAGAAATCCCATGACACCAGGTTATAGTCCAAAAGGTTTATTTGAAAACACAAGCTTTAGCCCTTCTTCAGGTATTAGTGAGAGAGGTAGTATCAGACACAGAATTTATAAGTAAAAAATCAAAGGTTCACACCATACATTAGGATGTACTAAACAAACCCAAGATGCTGTTAAATCTTTAATCAATTAGACAGTTTCAGTTCATTAATATGTTTATCTACATATAAACCCCCAAATTCCTTACAAGTCATGGCCCTTAGAGAACTAAAGGTTTTATCAATGTGAAGAAGTGACATTTTAGGCCAGACAATGCATGTTATGTGAGATCTTGTTTAGAACCTTTGTGTTTTAGTTAGGAGTCAGACTGGTTTTATTTCTAAAGCAGGAATTTATAAAATGCCATATTGACTGACTGTCTATAAATTGTGTGTTGAGGCTCCAAAAGCTTGTGTTTTCAAACTAACCTGTTGGACTAAAACCTGGTGTCGTGTGATTTCAGGCCTTGTCCACACCAGGCCAACACTGGCACTTCCACACCATCTCTATGAGAAGGATCCAGGTTCAATTCGAGTTAGGAAGCATGGACTGGGAGCAGTTGTTCCATGGTAAGGGAACTATAGACATGTGGAGATGGTTTAAGGAACAGTTGTTGGGAGTGATGAGTAAATATGTCCCTCTGAGACAGGCAAGACGGGGTAAGATAAAGGAACCTTGGATGACGAGAGCGGTGGAGCTTCTAGTGAAAAGGAAGAAGGTAGCTTACATAAGGTGGAGGAAGCTAGGGTCAAGTTCAGCTAGAGAGGATTACATGCAGGCAAGGAAGGAGCTCAAAAATGGTCTGAGGAGAGCCAGGAGGGGGCACGAGAAAGGCTTGGCAGAAGGAATCCGGGAAAACACAAAGGCATTTTACACTTACGTGAGGAATAAGAGAATGGTCAAAGAAAGAGTAGGGCCGATCAGGGATAGCATAGGGAACTTGTGTGTGGAGCCTGAGGAGGTAGGGGAAGCCCTAAATGAGTTTTTTGCTTCTGTCTTTACGAAAGAAACGACCTGTGTAGTGAATGAAACCTTTGAAGAGCAGGTGTGCATGCTGGAATGGATAGAGATAGAGGAAGCTGATGTACTGAAAATTTTGTCAAACATTAAGATTGACAAGTCGCCAGGCCCGGATCAGATTTGTCCTCGGCTGCTTTGGGAAGCGAGAAATGCAATTGCTTCGCCACTTGCGAAGATCTTTGCATCCTTGCTCTCCACTGGAGTCGTACCTGAGGACTGGAGAGAGGCAAATGTAATTCCTCTCTTCAAGAAAGGAAATAGGGAAATCCCCGGCAATTATAGACCGGTAAGTCTCACGTCTGTCGTCTGCAAGGTGTTAGAAAGGATTCTGAGGGATAAGATTTATGACCATCTGGAAGAGCATGGCTTGATCAAATACAGTCAACACGGCTTTGTGAGGGGTAGGTCATGCCTTACAAACCTTATCGAGTTTTTTGAGGATGTGACTAGTAAGGTTGATGAGGGTCAAGCTGTGGATGTGGTGTATATGGACTTCAGTAAGGCATTTGATAAGGTTCCCCATGGAAGGCTCATTCAGAAGGTCAGGAGGAATGGGATACAGGGGAACTTAGCTGCTTGGATACAGAATTGGCTGGCCAACAGAAGACAGCGAGTGGTAGTAGAAGGAAAATATTCTGCCTGGAAGTCAGTGGTGAGTGGGGTTCCACAGGGCTCTGTCCTTGGGCCTCTACTGTTTGTAATTTTTATTAATGACTTGGACGAGGGAATTGAAGGATGGGTCAGCAAGTTTGCAGACGACACAAAGGTCGGAGGTGTCGTTGACAGTGTAGAGGGCTGTTGTAGGCTGCAGCGGGACATTGACAGGATGCAGAGATGGGCTGAGAGGTGGCAGATGGAGTTCAACCTGGATAAATGCGAGGTGATGCATTTTGGAAGGTCGAATTTGAAAGCTGAGTACAGGATTAAGGATAGGATTCTTGGCAGCGTGGAGGAACAGAGGGATCTTGGTGTGCAGATACATAGATCCCTTAAAATGGCCACCCAAGTGGACAGGGTTGTTAAGAAAGCATATGGTGTTTTGGCTTTCATTAACAGGGGGATTGAGTTTAAGAGTCGTGAGATCTTGTTGCAGCTCTATAAAACTTTGGTTAGACCGCACTTGGAATACTGCGTCCAGTTCTGGGCGCCCTATTATAGGAAAGATGTGGATGCTTTGGAGAGGGTTCAGAGGAGGTTTACCAGGATGCTGCCTGGACTGGAGGGCTTATCTTATGAAGAGAGGTTGACTGAGCTCGGTCTCTTTTCATTGGAGAAAAGGAGGAGGAGAGGGGACCTAATTGAGGTATACAAGATAATGAGAGGCATAGATAGAGTCGATAGCCAGAGACTATTTCCCAGGGCAGAAATGGCTAGCACGAGGGGTCATAGTTTTAAGCTGGTTGGTGGAAAGTATAGAGGGGATGTCAGAGGCAGGTTCTTTACGCAGAGAGTTGTGAGAGCATGGAATGCGTTGCCAGCAGCAGTTGTGGAAGCAAGGTCATTGGGGTCATTTAAGAGACTGCTGGACATGCATATGGTCACAGAAATTTGAGGGTGCATCCATGAGGATCAATGGTCGGCACAACATTGTGGGCTGAAGGGCCTGTTCTGTGCTGTACTGTTCTATGTTCTATGTTCTAATTTTCACCCACGAAAGAGGTATGTAACAACACCTCTGACCAAGTTGATCAGAAAATGTCCAAATGTGTTGCCACCAAACAGATTAAAAATGAGATCTGAGTACTGATCTCCTGGAATATATTTCCATCCTTAAAATATTTTCTTCAAATCAAAATGGCAACTTACAAATGGTCTTCACTAAACTCGGATTATTAATAATGCGGGACACGGAAGCAAATAAAACCACTTTCCTGTATATATCACACTTCAAACATCCATTGAGAACATCTGACTGTCCATAATTGGACTCTACATAAATTTAACTGTGAAAATTCATGAAAATAAAATTAATTTAGACCAATGGATGTTTACAATGGTCAACTATATTTATAAAGGTAATGGGAACAATAAAAGCAGCTTTTGAAGATATACAACATAAGTAGTCAGGCTGGTAAAGGTGCTAGCTCTTCATCAATTACAATTCTATATGAGACGGACCTTAAAAATTCTCACGTGCAAAACAGAGAAACTATTCTGAACACAATCATCTGTAGCTATCAAAAGGTCAGAGATTCCAAATTTATTTTCAGATTCTTGACACATATCTGCTCTCTTATTTCTATCTATCCAATGATGCCAATTTCTATCAGATATCTGATGGGCTCAATACATGCTTTTACAAATTGGTAGTGGACGAAGAAACAAGGCTGGGATTACACAATATACGACTCTCCACTAAAGATGCGTTGGTGCTTCTCATAACTTACTAATTAAACACCAGCTTACCTTTCCTATTCACACCCTAAATAACTTTATCATATCATTTCAAAGCCTTAGGACCCTAATCGTGCTTCCCTAAACTTAAGCAATACCATATAATGATAAAATCCTTTTATTTTCAATGCTTATTTTCACCAAAATTTAATCCAATTAGCAAGCCCTTGCTGGACAGGTTTGACAACAACTGTATTAGCTTGGAGAGGTCAGAGAGTTGCACAGTTTCAAAGTACCGATTCATTGTGTTTACAATATGTTAGTCCTGCTCAGTTAGTATTGTACTTTTAAAGATTCTTGAGAACATCTTGTCAATGATGAGTGGAAACAGTGGAAAGGCCGATTACTAAAAACAGAAAGAACGATCATAATTCTTTGCAGCTTATTGATTTGAGAAAGTGGTCATCAGTGAAATTATTGCTTAACAAATAATTGCAATTTTTGGTACTGAATAAATTACCGTCAGTTCATTTGGTTGTTCACTGCCAGTAACAGTTGAAGAACGAGGTCGTCGCATTTGGGCGGTCTGCTGATAAATCATAATTTTTTTTATACTTTATCAAATAAAACTTCTGAAGCATAATAAATAGGATGAATTCAGGCTAAGAATTAAGTACTGATTTTTGAGTTGTAAACATTTAAAAATATTAAAAATAATAGAAGTGACTTCAAAAAAAAGTCCAACAGAAGGAACTTGAACGCAATATCTGCACTTTGGTTTTCGTCTCAGTGAACCGGCAACTACTTCGAAATTAAAGTTGTGGACAATTGAATTTTCCTACCTTCCATTTTTTAAAACAGTGGCTCTGTGTCAACTAAGTGTGACGCCATGAAAAAAAAACTTGAGTAATTGAAAACAGAGTAATGGCACCTGGTCTGCAATATGTAATGTTGAACTCAAAGCCACAATTTTGTACATGCAGATGAAAAATGAGGACCATGTATTTCTTATTAGGTGTGGATGAAAACAAAAATAATACTTTCCAAGCAGCATGCACAATGAAATATTACACGCTAAATTTCCTTAAATAGTTGGAACCATTCCAAATTGTCAGATATATTACAGCAAAGAATCACTGACAGTGTAGATCCAGACACGCCATCAATCAACACTTGTATAGAATGTGCTGTTACGTGACTGTATCATTGAATATATGTGGAGTAGCTTGCAACAGACAGAACTGAGTGATCTCACAACCAACAAATCAGATCTAAGCTCTGCAATCCTGCCACATTCAGTTGTGAACGACGTTGGGCAATTAAACAATTAACATGAGGAGGCGGCTCCACAAATATTCCTGTCCTGAACTGTGGGGAAGCCAGTACATCAGTTCAATAGATTAAAGCTGCAGCAATTGCACCAAACATCAGCCAGACGCCCAGGGGATACATCTCAGCCTCCTACATAGGTCCACAAAATCATAAATGTCAGTGTCCAGGCAATTCAATTAAAATAATATCAAGAACTGATGAAGGGACCAGACAGTGCAAGGCTATGACTCATGGCAACATTCCAGTAACATTATTGAGGACTTGCACTCCAGATGTAGCCACCCAAAACAAACTGCTCGTTACATCTGCAACCATAGCATCTACCTGATAATGTAGAAAATTATGATTGTATGTCCTCTTCCCAAAAATCCAACCTGGCCAACTATTACCCTATTAGTTGAAACCGGATTTTCAGCAATTTGACTGAAGGCAATGCTATTAAACAGCATTTATGAATGAATACACAGCTAGCTGGAGCTCAGTTGGTGGACTTAGCTCCAAAACTCATTACAGCCTTGGCGTAAACATGGAAAAAACAGCTGAACGCCATTGATGAAATGATTATGGCTGCTTATCATTTTCACTCAGTGTTGTTAGAATCTGGAATGCAGTCTGGAAGCACGTTGAGGACAGATTCCATTGGAGATTTCAAAAGAAGACTTGATAGAAATATATAAAATTATGTGGGGCATGGTTAGGGTGGCTAGTCAGAGGTTTTTTCACAGCGTGTAAATGTTAAATACATCACAAGTTTAAGCTGAGAGGGGCAAATTTAAAAGATGTGCTAGGCAAGATTTATTTTCACACAAGCATGACTAGAACATATTATCAGGGCAGGTGGTGGATGAAGAAACATTGAAACAAACAGATGACAGGGCAGGGATAGAGCTTTACCCAACATCTGCAGGCAAATGGGATTAATTTAGAATGGCATCATCACCAATAGCAACATTTGTTGCTTTGCTATTCTGTAGTATATTCATGAGTAGGCCATTCTGCCATTCAACATGATCATGGCTGATCATCCAACTCAGTATCCTGTTCACACGTTTTCCCATGACGTTTGATCCTTTGGACTTAAGAAAGACGTCTAATTCCTTCATGAAACCATTTAATGCTTTGGCCTGAAATGCCTTCTGTGGAGGAGAATTTCACTACTCTTTAGGTGAAGAAATTTCTCATCTCAATTTGACGAAAAGGGTAGGAGTTGGCCAGGTTGAATTTTTGAGAAGACGACATTCATGTATAAATTTTCCATATTATCAGATAGACACCATTGTTGCAAATGTAATGAGCAGTTAGTTTTGGGTGGCTTCAACAGCTTACCCCATATACCTCACGTACGAACACTGATCCTGGGTTTCCCAGTCAACACGAACACCTTTCTTATGTTTACCCTGTCCCTTGCTGGTAGAATTTTATGGGTTTTTATGAGATTCCTCCTCATTCTTCTAAAGGCCAGGAAATCAGTCTGGTTTACCATTCTTGCACTCCTGCCAAATTTAGAAGATTCGTCCTCAGATGTGGAGACCAAAACTGCACACAGTACTCCAACTGTAGGCTCACTAATTACAGCAAGGCTCCTGTACTTGAATCGTCTCGCTATGAAGGCCAACATACCATGTATCTTCTTCACTGTCTGCTGCACCTACATGCTTACTTTCATCAACTGGTGTACAAGGGCACGCAGACCTCAATGCAGCTCCCACTTTCCCAATCTTTTGTCATTCAGATCTGCCTCAGGTTTCCATGGTTTTAATGCTTGAAAGCAAGCGTGTTTCTCAGTTGGCCTTGATATAGGGATAGAAACAGAACTCAGCAACTGTGAAATTTTCTGCCATTTTTTTGCTCGTCATCACGGAATTTATATGGCTAGCCCAGTTCAGTTTCTGGTTAAAAAAGTGGAAGCAATATAATGAGTTTTCATCCGGGCCAGGTCTGACTATTAGCCAGTCTTTGGCCATAAAATCTCAAGAATGATCTTACGACTTTACAGAAGGCATACCTGCAGCACTGAAAAAAAAAAGCAGGTACCTGGAAGTGGCCACTAGTGGCTGATAGTGCAGGCAACAGGGTAGGATCACCCCCTCATACAAACACCCGAAGCAGGTGTCTTACTTGCCAGGTCCATGGAGAACTCTCCCCTGTACCTCAGTGGTATAAGTAGCTTGGCAGATTTTAATTTGAAACATGTTTTAAAAACGCGAAGATGAAGTCCCATAAAGGTGAAGGTGCTCTCTCTTTCCCTCCCTTGTAATGGCAGGCTGCAGGGCCTCCAATCGACTCTCTATCTTCAAGAGACCACCTGTAATTCTTTTGGTTTTTTCACAACTAAATAGCAAATCCAACAAAAACATCAATTTCACGTTACCACTCTCAAAACTGTTTAGGATTGACAGCATGCTTGATCCGAGTGTTGGGTGCCAGCCCAGGACCCTGCCCAATATTTCAGATGTAGAAAATGCAGAACAACTCAGACTCTCAGTTGACAGCTCCACCACAAAATCTGACGACACTAGATTGACTATTTCAGTGACTTAGTCTCTGTTTAAGGACATTTTCATTTATAGTTTGGTTACTATATGGCCTCTGCTCATGGAACACATTTTCTGCTTACAAAACTGAATGTGCTGAATGTTCATGTCCCATTGCAAGATCTCTCTCAAAAATATATTTGCACATATTCCTGCTCTTCTCCAAATTTATTGATAAATTTTTCTGTGCTTTACGTTGTTCTGCAGCTTTTAATCTGGCTACAATGCTGTCCCCAACTTTCCCCTTTCCAAACTTCCCACTAACCTCTGAAGCCCATAAGTCTCCATGGAACAGTTACCCTTACTAACTAATAACATTTTTAGTTCTCATTTCTATTTTTTCTGCTGTCATTTGCCTTCATATTCATTCTTTCTTTGTTCCACAACTTCCATTTATCTCTAGAGTGCTAACAATTCAGAGTTTCACAGAAGCATATTGACTCAAGTTCAAAGACTGCCTTTTAAAAAGAAAATCAATTTTTAGGCAGGAACTTTCACAGTTGTAGTGAATATTCAGCTGTCTAGTGGGAATCCAGCTTCATCTAAGAAAGAATTATGCGTTATGTAGTCTCCAAAGTTAGGCCTTGCAAGAAAGTGTCAAAATGAAAAGAATTAAGATAGATAGGAGGCAAGCCAGAAATTGCAAAAATTATTTACCATCGATGCTTGAGCATGTTCTCCAACACCATCTGTTACACTACAGGAACGTAGCCTTGCAAGAGATTCACCCTGAGAAGTATAACAAAATGTTAATTTTATGAAGACCCATTGTTTTTTGATGAACAGTATTGCTGCAGGGATAAATTAATCTATGCCATCAGTCATGTTACACAATCTATACCTTATTTTATATCCTGTAGTACTGTATTTGATCATATTAACTCTTAAGCACTGCAGCCACAAGATCACAAGGAAGGAGCAAACAGAATGGTTCATTTTTGATCTATATGTATCTAAATTTACATCCAAAATGAACAAAAACTGCAAGGTTTCACTTCTTTTCTTCTACTTCTATTCAGCATGCATGCACTATTGAAGGTCCATCAAAAATCATCTGTTAATGAGTGAAATTAGATTTGAACAATCCATTAATGCTACCTTTAAACGAACACTAATACAAACATCGGTGGCTCAAAACTAGCTCTAGCTATCGATTCAGACTTTTGAGAGTGGTATCACCATGTCATCCAAGTCATTCTTTTAAAACTAACAATACAAATTAACTGATTTGTGGCAACATCATCAATGTCACCTCTCAAAAGCTAAATCAAAACCTAAAGTTCAACAACAGTTTAACAAAACATTTATAGGTGCTGTGAGCATTATGAGGTGCCAGCTTCATCTGATGAAGACATGTCTGTGAAAGGTGTCAAACAGTCTGCAAAGCAAAGTTTACACTTTGAGGCTTTCCTGGAAGCTAAGAGAAATAGAACACAAACTAAAAACTATTAGAATTCTTAACTATTGGTGCTTGAGCATTCTCTGCAATTGTTAAAGGCTTAGGCTATTCTGAAGTGATTCACAATTTTCAAAATCTCAATTTTTCACTATGCGGTATGTGTTACTTGGTAATGGAATTATGGTTGGTTGACAAGACGCATCCTTTCCTCAGTCAGTGCAGGTTTGCTGACAATTAAGACTTCCATTTGAAGAACTACTATTTGGCCAAAGTACTTGAAGGTGGCTGATATTCTGTCCCAACTCAAGGAAAATAATTCATTGGATGGCAAAAAGAAGAGTAGCAGAATGCAAGGAACAGCAATTTTCACTGAACTGTTCCTTGCATTCTGTGGAAGACTTTAAAATAGTTGAATTTGATCTTTTAGTTCATCTCTCGGAAGTCATTTCCCATCCAGTTGAAAGGGCAACTTCAAAATGTAGTCTTGTTCCTGCAATGCCTTGTCCACATGGCAATGTTTCATCATGTAAACTTGACTAATGTTAAAAGCCTGAGTAGATACCAGAGTTGGATAGAACAGGAGGGGTTCTACATGGGCTGAACAGTCCCATTTCAGCAGTGATAATGGCACAATAGCAGCCATAAAACCCTTCAATATGAGCATACAGTCTTTAAGGGTGCTTCCATACCTGATTGCTAATCAGTGAATCCTACGGTAAATGAATGGATGTTGCTGTCAAGAACCAAAAGACATAAAGGTGGAAGTAAGGCCATTCAGCCCATCATGTCCACTCCGCCATTTAAATCATGGCTGATGGGCATTTCAACTCCACTTCCCTGCACTCTCCCCGTTGCCTTTGATTCCTTGTGAGATTAAGAATTTGTCGATCGCTGCCTTGAAGGCATCCAACGTCCCGGCCTCCATCGCACTCCGTGGCAATGAATTCCACAAGCCCACCACTCTCTGGCTGAAGAAATGTCGTCTCATTTCAGTTTTAAATTTACCCCCTCTAATTTTAAGGCTGTGCCCACGGGTCCTAGTCTCCCCACCTAATGGAAACAACTTCCTATTGTCCACAATGAAATCTACCTTGTCTGCTGACATCACCAAGTTGTACACACGCATATTTTGGTGAAATGTTGGAGAATGCCTCGAATGTGTGGCATTGTACTCAGCAAGAAGTAGATAATAGGACTGAGCTATTCTTCAATAATTTAAATTTGACCAAGTCAGTGAAGAATTAAATTATTTTCTGCTTCATTAGTATGAATTATAAAACAGTTTTTAAGAAGAAAAATATCTGGCAAGTACCCAGATCAAAACTCAGTGCTTTAGAGTTAGCAAGAACCGCCAATGCTGGAGTCAGAGCCAACACAGTATGGAGCTGGAGGGCCTGCTGTGTTCGTCCAGCTCCACATTATTTTCAGTTTGTTGTTTCTCATGTCAACAGTTATTGGAGAGTCACACACAGTTCTTTTAGCTAAAGGATATTGGCAGGTTTTGGAAAATACACAGATTTCTCAGATGAGATATTTGAGAAGATTTTAACTTACTCGGAGGTGACACTACATACTCCAAGTTAGTGCAGAGATTGCTCTAACTGTACCACAGATAACACAGTGTAAAGCTGGAGGAACACAGCAGGCCAAGCAGCATCAGAGAAGCAGGAAAGTTGATGTTTTGGTTCTGGGACCCTTCTTCAGAAATGGGCTGCCTGATGCTGCCTGGCCTGTTGAGTTCCTCCAGCTCCACACTGTGTTATCTCTGACTCCAGCATCTGCAGTTCTTGTTATGTCTACTTGTATCATGTTACCCTGGTAAGCGAAGAGGGACAATCTGTTATAAATGGGGTATAATTATGACATTTTAAAAGAACAAAGCAGATGATAGGTTATGATCCCAGTAAAATGACCATCACTTTTGAAAGAGTCAGTTAAAAATTGGGCATAAAAGCATGGACTATCCACATGTTGGCAAATGAATCAGAGCTCAGAATACCTCTCTTCATGCAGAGGGAAGTAGTGGCTACCAAGAGTTAATAAGCTATGGTTCTTTGGTGTTCTGTGCACCAAATGACAAAGATAAAAGGACAACTTTAACCAACAAAACAAAACAAAAACCAGGTGCACAGTCAATCAGAAACAGAGGTTGGTGTCCAAGAGTAGAATGGCTTCAAACCACTGCTTTTATTGAACATCATTTATTTTGTACTTATGGTAAATATAATAAATTTAGGAATACCTGTCAAAACATACTTGGACCTGAATTGGTGTTATAACTATTCAGGAGCAGCAAGGCTCATTCAACTCTTGATCAGTGTAACTGACTTAAATCTTACAATTCAAGTTAAACCTCTCAAAGCAGTAGAAAAGGGAAAAGGGGAAAATTAGCAGGAAAAGCGATGAGCCATTTTTTTAATGTGGCACAGCAGCCAAGAATCACTGTGGAGACTTTTTGCTCCATCCTTCAGCTGAAAGCAATTTTGCACACAAAATTGTTAAATGTGAACTGATAATAGCATCATGAGAGAGAGACAGATCATCAGAGACCCAAGTGAATCAGGCAAACAACAAGGAGTTAAATTAATTCAAAGAGTTTAAGGATCACAAATTAAACAGTGGGAGGACTTACAAAGGGGTGAATTCAAAGTTAATAAGCCACAGAAATTATGAATGTGAATTTGAGTTTGGACTAGAAATGTGTGTGTGTGTGAGAGAGAGAGAGAGAGAGAGAGAGAGAGAGAGAGAGAGAGAGAGAGAGAGAGAGAGAGAGAGAGAGAGAGAGAGAGAATAATCAATAATAAGTAGGAAGAATAAGAAAACCATTTTTACATTTGACACCACTAAAATCTTCCTGAAAACAAAGAAAAATCAAAAGCATTAAGGAATGAGAATCCAACTCAGTTACATTAATCATGTTGTTTGAAGGAAACTTAGACATAAAAATTAATTGCGCAAAATTGCCTGCAATGAATTTAGAAGCAACTTCGTAGCAATCATTGAACAGGTTGATCTGTGAACTACTCCATTTTGCTGGGAAATGTAGATATGTTATTTATGCAAAACTAATGGTGGAGTTGTACGACGGGGACAATAACATTTGTGTGTGTATGTATAATATTTATATATACGCACACACACACACACACACACACACACACACACACACACGTGTATATATATATGTTCATCTGTTCCTTGGCTGAAGTTGCTACATGCCAACGTGAAGACAAGCAGCTTGAATCATGTGGTTATTAAGGCAACAAATTCAAGTTCAATATTTGACATATCATACTTCAGCCTCTCCTCACCTCCCATACTCACGTTCTATCAAAAACAGCAGGCAAAAATCAGTGTTCTAGCTTATTTTACTTAAATCCAATGGAGGGGATTTTGCAGTCCCCTGACTGCTGCTCGAGTTAAGATTTGGACCGACCCACAACAAATTTGGGATATGTTTGGTCCATCAACACACATCTTTATATTCCATATGCTAATTGTAAAATTTGCATTTACCAGAAATTACTACATTGTATAAAAAGAATGGAGATTTACTGAGATAACAAACATCTACGTTTCCTACTATCTCTGGTGATTGACTGAAATCCTTTGTACTGCTTCAATGACTCAAAAGTATAATTCTGACCTAGAATCTAATCTTCCCCACGTGTCAGGGAACAAAACTCGTTTTTCCTCTCTAGAAAGTGATGATGTCATTAGGACACAGAAATGTCAACAAGAGAAAAGTTGAAGTATGATAGTTATATGTCTGCATGTTGAGGTAAATAATATATCAACAGCGTGTTCAAGAGTGCAAGACTCTTGTGGCTGACAAAACACTTGTGAACAACATACGTTCCACTTGCAGTCCACTGCTACAGCTATTTCTGACAATTCCAAACCAGCATCATTCAGTACACTGTTAAGTTAAATGTAAATAATTGTGCGAGGGAGCAGTCCTTGCGAGGAGCATGGGCACAGAAGGCCTGATTTTCTACTTATTGAAAGACTATGGGAAAGTATAATAAAAATGGTGTGATTCAACAAAAAAGAAATTCACAAAAAAGTAAAAGTTAAGCAATAATCTTCAGCATTACTGCTGAAGCAGTCATACTCACTGTAGGTGGAGCAACTTGTTCCCCATTTGACTCTGCAGCAACCTGTAATCTTCTATTGAGCTCATCAGAAAGATCTGGCAGACTGCTGTCAGATGCATTTGGCGGAGTGGTAGGAGGTGGCAAAGATTGGAAAATTTGATCACTATCAAGAATCAGTTCTTCAGAGATGGGTTCCCATGGCTGCACATTAAAACAAATCAATAAAATTTTGTAACAAGAAATAGTTTGCATTTTCCAAACAACTTCCTTTGAAAACCTAACGGATCTAAACTCGTAGGTTTTGAGAAAAAAATCAACGCGTTTATATAAAGTGCATTGGTAGCATTTCTCATCAAACATTTGTATCTGTACAATATATTTTAAGCCAATATGTACTAGTCATTAAATGTGACAGAGTGTCACTGTGATTTGAGTATCTATGTTTTCAAAGCTGGGATGGGAATGTCTAATTTTGATCCCAAATCCATTCAACTCCTGATTTGATTAATGTACAACTTTTGGCAGCTCATTAGCAATAGGATAACTGTATTTCTCTTGCAATGTATCAAATGGTGCACCCTTTAATTAGTCAGCATTACTTAAATCCGACACCTCTTTTAACATGTAACATATATTTTTTAAAAATTAGTTCATGAGACATGAGCATTACTGCCAAGGTCGCCATCTGTTGTTCATCTCTTACTGCCTTAGAGGTACATCCACAATGGTGTTAGGAAGAGAGTTCCACAATCCCTAAAACTGTAATGAGATCAGGAGTTGAGCAGCCCTAGCAGAACTCTAACTGAGCTTTAGTGAGCAGGGTAATGCTGAACAAGTGCCACTTTATTGATGATCAAGAGGAGTCTGATGGGACTGCAATTGGATTTGTTCTACTTTTTGTGGGCTGGGTATAGCACAGCAATTTTCCACATTGTCAGTTTTGCACAGATGCCCATTTTGTAGTTACATTGGAACAACTTGATTGGCAGTGCAGAGATAATGGGAACTGCAGATGCTGGAGAATCCAAGACAACAAAATGTGAGGCTGGATGAACACAGCAGGCCAAGCAGCATCTCAGGAGCACAAAAGCTGACGTTTCGGGAATAGACCCTTCATCAGAGAGGGGGACGGGGTGAGGGTTCTGGAATAAATAGGGAGAGAGGGGGAGGCGGACCGAAGACGGAGAGAAAAGAAGATAGGTGGAGAGGAGAGTATAGGTGGGGAGGTAGGGAGGGGATAGGTCAGTCCAGGGAAGACGGACAGGTCAAGGAGGTGGGATGAGGTTAGTAGGTAGATGGGGGTGCGGTTTGGGGTGGGAGGAAGGGATGGGTGAGAGGAAGAACAGGTTAGGGAGGCGGAGACAGGTTGGACTGGTTTTGGGATGCAGTGGGTGGAGTGGAGGAGCTGGGCTGGTTGTGTGGTGCAGTGGGGGGAGGGGACGAACTGGGCTGGTTTAAGGATGCAGTTGGGGAAGGGGAGATTTTGAAACTGGTGAAGTCCACATTGATACCATTAGGCTGCGGGGTTCCCAGGCGGAATATGAGTTGCTGTTCCTGCAACCTTCGGGTGGCATCATTGTGGCACTGCAGGAGGCCCATGATGGACATGCCATCTAAAGAATGGGAGGGGGAGTGGAAATGGTTTGCGACTGGGAGGTGCAGAAGTTTGTCGCGAACTGAGCGGAGGTGTTCTGCAAAGCGGTCTCCAAGCCTCCGCTTGGTTTCCCCAATGTAGAGGAAGCCACGCCGTGTACAGTGCTTGCAGTATACCACATTGGCAGATGTGCAGGTGAACCTCTGCTTAATGTGGAATGTCATCTTGGGGCCTGGGATAGGGGTGAGGGGGGAGGTGTGGGGGCAAGTGTAGCATTTCCTGCGGTTGCAGGGGAAGGTGTCGGGTGTGGTGGGGTTGGAGGGCAGTGTGGAGTGAACAAGGGAGTCACGGAGAGAGTGGTCTCTCCGGAAAGCAGACAGGGGTGGTGATGGAAAAATGTCTTGGGTGGTGGGGTCGGATTGTAGATGGCGGAAGTGTCGGAGGATGATGCGTTGTATCCGGAGGTTGGTGGGGTGGTGTGTGAGAACGAGGGGGATCCTCTTAGGGCGGTTGTGGTGGGGGCGGGGTGAGAGACATGTTGCGGGAAATACGGGAGACGCGGTCGAGGGCGTTCTCGATCACTGTGGGGGCAAGTTGCGGTCCTTGAAGAATTTGGACATCTGGGATGTGCGGGAGTGGAATGTCTTGTCGTGCGAGCAGATGCGGCAGAGGTGGAGGAATTGGGAATAGGGGATGGAATTTTTGCAGGAGGGTGGGTGGGAGGAGGTGTATTCTAGGTAGCTGTGGGAGTCGGTGGGCTTGAAATGGACATCAGTTACTCGCTGGTTGCCTGAGATGGAGACTGAGAGGTCCAGGAAGGTGAGGGATGTGCTGGAGATGGCCCAGGTGAACTGAAGGTTGGGGTGGAAGGTGTTGGTGAAGTGGATGAACTGTTCGAGCTCCTCTGGGGAGCAAGAGGCGGCGCCGATACAGTCATCAATGTACTGGAGGAAGAGGTGGGGTTTGGGGCCTGTGTAGGTGCGGAAGAGGGACTGTTCCACGTAACCTACAAAGAGGCAGCGGGTCTAGGCCCGAAACGTCAGCTTTTGTGCTCCTGAGATGCTGCTTGGCCTGCTGTGTTCATCCAGCCTCACATTTTGTTGTCTTTGATTGGCAGTGCAGCTAGCTTGGGAGCATGGCGTCAATTTTATTGCTGGAAGGCTGTCACGGCCTCTGCAGTTTCCATATTTGTGCGACAATGAATCATCGTTTTAATAGAATAAATTAAATTTCACTTAAGTATTTTGCTAACAGCTTGACTACTGCTAAGACTGACTTCCATATTATCATGAACTACCAGAAAGCGAAGTGGTTTTGGATTCAGAGTTACAACTACTGAGTTAGCTAGAAATTAATTTGACCTCCAGCTTCTGCAATAATTTTGTTGTGAACAATTTAGTGTGGGACAATTTATTGATTATCATCCTCAGTCTGAAATGCAAAAAATCAGATTTGTAAATCCCTTCTACATAATGCATTCTTAATTCCAAACACCTTATCTCATATTTTATTCATCAGCTTTTCAACCCTGATTTTCTGCATGACACAGACTTCACATATCTGTATAGATTTCCTGCATGTCTTCTTGCATCCACTTAAAACCACCATGCACATGCTCTCGTTTCTGTTGGGAACATGGTTATGCACCCTCCGATATGTGGTAATAATCTGCATTTGAAAATATTCTTGGTTTTAAATATATATTCATTCTTTCCAAAAATGTGCTAAATACACTACATTTTCTTCCTCTCACTACTTCTCATATGGGCAAAGGTCAGAGGGAATGCAATCAATTTGACAGCTGTTTTAGAGCTGACACATACATTGGACCAAAAGTATCTCTTGTATTAGACTCTATGATAGAGCTAGCGCTGGATCACTTAGATATAGGAATGCATTTGAGTTACACTTGATTGTGAAGTACTTTTTCCATGGATTTTATTGTAATTGCATGACTTTTACAAGTAGTGGTTGGGAACTGGGTGTGCAATACATGAGGTATCATAAATCCACCCTTTACCAAAATGCCTGATATGATACTAAATTTACAGACTTTGAAATTAAATCCCAAAACATTTGTGCAAAGGTCTGGGTTGCTTCACACTCATGTCAGGCCATTTCGTTAGTTTCAATGACAGGAACATAGCAGAGTGGGATCTATTTCTATCTTTTGTGGACTCTTGCCATTCTACATTTCTTTGTGAAGATTAACTCTGGACAGCATCTCATTTTCTGCTCGAGAACCCTGTAGCCTCCCAGATTCAGTACAGAGTTCAATAATTTTCAGGTGCAAGCGCCTTCATCCAATCCCCAGACCTGGTCATCACATGGCTGCTACAATAACAAGCCAATTGTCCCTTTTAGCAGCTACTGATTCCCCCAGGCTGACCTTGATCTATTTCTTTGTCTGGCCAACTATTGTTCACTCTCTCTCCCTGGATTCCATCTCCAGCTGTCGTTTACTCCTTCCTGCTCCCACACACACACCAACCTCTTCCTAGCTATCATCAGTTTAGAAGTAGGATCACTGGATCTGCAACTGCGGTCAGGTGGCGAGCAGGAGAAATGGCTATGAGACTGGTTAAAAACTACAATCAAGCATGCGGGGAACTTTGGTCAAGCTGATTTAAACCCTGGCCTTGGCTAAAACTGAAGCCAGGACACGTTGTGACTTGTCCTGTGAGCTGTGACCTGAAGTTTGTTGTGTTGGTCAAATAGGTGAGGTGTCATAGTGGTCTGCTAGATAGGGTGGCACTATATTATCTTGTACAAAGCATGGTATGTGACTGTTTACAACTTGGTGTTAAAATTTGGGATAACAAAGTGTGAAGCTGAATGAACACAGCAGGCCAAGCAGCATCTCAGGAGCACAAATGCTGATGCTGCCTGAGATGCTGCTGGGCCTGCTGTGCTCATCCAGCTTCACACTTTGTTATCTTGGATTCTCCAGCATCTGCAGTTCTCATTATCCCTGCCTGAAATTTGGGAGTTGTTTATCAGCAAACTCAATTGGCTGGGAGCGAAAATTGGGATTAGGTTTGGTCAGTTCATTGACTGAGTGTCAGAGTAGTTTCTGGAAAATGCAAAAAGAATCTGGCAGGAGTGAGCCCTTGAGACCATTATTAGATTCAGGGCAAGTGTTTGTCTATCTTCAAAGAGACAAAGAACCATGAGGTAAGATTCACTTTAAAACGAAAGACTCGGGCATTATTTGTTTCAAGCCAAAATTACAAAGTTAGAGATAAATGTGAATTAAATTAAAGGGTGAAATTAAATGAAGTGAGTTAATGTTGAAGTTAGTCAAAGTCAAAAGTAAATGTTATAATCAATGCTTTATATTGCATTTGTGCTTTATAAAGGGGGAGCGTTCGAATCCTGACATGGCAGATGGTGGAATTTGAATTCAATAACTCAAGGTTGAATCTGGAGGGTCTTTAAGTGGAAAATGAGGTGCTGGCCTCACATACTTGATTGAGTTATTTGAATAGGTGATCAAGAATTTCAGCGGAGGCAGAACAATAGACATGGTCTACATGGACTTTATCAAGGTCTTCAACAAGGTTCTGCATGGTATATTGGTTAGTAAGGTTAGATCACATAGGATCCTTGGAGTGCTAGCCAATTAGATGCAAAATTTGATTGATTGTAGGAGATAAAGGATAGTGGTAGAAAGTTGTTGTTCAGACTGGAAGCCTGTGACCAGCAGTGTACCGCAAGGATTTGTGCTGCCTCCACTATTGTTTGTCATTTTTACTAACGATTTGGATAAGAATATAGGAGCCATAGTTAGTAAGTTTACGGCTGACACCCAAATTGGTGGTAGAATGGACAGTGAAGAAGGTTATCTAAGAGTACAGTGGGATCTTGGAATGAACTGAGCCAGTGGACTGAGAAATGACACATGGAGTTTAATTCAGATAATTGCAACGTGTTGCATTTTGGTAAGAAACCAGGGTGGGACTTACACAGCTAATGATAGGGCACTGGGAGTGTTGTCAAACTGACAGACCTGGGAGTGCAGGTACATAATTCCTTGAAAGTGGTGTCACAGGTAGACAGGATGGGGAAGAAGGCCTTTGACACATTTGCTGCATCAGTCAGAGCACTGAGTTTCGACATCATGCTGTGGCATACAAGATATTTGTAAAGCTATATTTGGAGTACTGTGTGTAATTCTGATTGCCCTGCTTTAGGAAGGATGCTATTAAACTGGAAATCATGCGAAAAAATTCTCAATGTTGTTACCCAGATCGAAAGGTTTGAGTCACAAGGAGAGGCTGGATAGTCTACGACTTTTTTACTCTGAAGCATAAAAGGCTGACAGATGACCTTATAGCGATTTATCAGATCATGAGGGGCCTAGATAAGGTGAATAAGGTCTTTTCCCCGGGGTAGAGTCATCCAAAACCAGAGGGCATAGGTTTTAGGTGAGAGAGGTAAGATTTAAAAAGGACCTGAGGAGCAACTTTTTCACAAAGGGAGTGGTGCATATCTGGAACGGGCTGAGAGAGGAAGTGGTAGAGGCCAGTATAATTACGACATTTACTTGGATAGGAATGGTTTAGAGACATGGGCCAAACACACGCAAATGGGACTAGTTCAGTTTAGGAAAGCTGGTTGGCATGAATGAGTCACTCTTACGCCATTACCTAAGAGTCTATCCTAAGAGTCTATCCTTGGTGACCGCCTGTTCTTAAATGAAAAGTTATCCCTTGGTCACAATACCTGATGGCAGAGTGCTTGTTTTCATGTGTTTGTTGCTGTTGACAACAACTAACTTTACTTCACCTCATCTCTCTCAACTTGTTCACTGCTGCTTGGTTAATGGATTGCCCATCCAACATCAAATGTTGAGGAACAGACATTTCCTCCAATTGACTATTAGAAGACTAAAGGTGTTGTTTACAATTCCCACTCCAATATCTATTTCCCATTCTAATTTTATCCCTCTCCTTAGCAACAATCTGAAACCAAACCAGTTTGCAGAAAATACAGAGGCATGGGATTGAGGGTGATTTCGCGGTTTGGATCAGAAATTGGCTAGCTCTAGGAAGACAGAGGGTGTTGGTTGATGGGAAATGTTCATCCTGGAGTTTAGTTACTAGTGGTGTACAGCGCAACATCCAGGGCTGAAGGGCCTGTATTGCATTGTAATGTTAAAAATATCTGGAATTAGGAATCTAATGATGACCATGAATCCATTGCCGATTGGTAGGACAAACCCATCTAGTCCACTAACATTCTGTAGGGAAGGATATTGCCCTCCATACCTGGTCTGGCCTACATGTGACTCCAGACCCACAGCAACGTGGTTGACTCTCAACTGCCTTCTGGGCAATTAGAGACGGGCAAAAAATGCTGCCTGGCCAGTGACGCCCTCATCCCGTTAATGAACAAAGGAAACAAAAAATTTATTGGCACCTAAAGACTTAAATAAAGAAGAAGGGTTGACTCTTTGTCCTTCATCTATCACACTAGGAAAAAATATCTGGATAAAAAGTTAGAGTATTCCTTTCAGGTGATAAAACTCTGCTTTCTCTCCACAGCTGCTTCTAGACCTGATTAGTTTTTCCAGCAATTTCTGTTTTACATTGCTGACTTCCAGCATTCATAGTTCTTTGTTTTTTCTAAAAAAAAACACCTGTGGACTTTATAGCTGTTCCAAATCATGTGAAGGGTTCTGAAAAAGTCAACAAGGAGAAACTGTTTCCAGTGGTCTAAGTGTCAATGACAAGACTAAACATATTAAAGGCTGAAGAACCCAAGGCAAAATGAGCAGAAATGCTGCAAGATGCTACGATTCAAAAGGTACTACATGAAAAGGTAAGGAGGAGAGTCAAAGGGAATTTTCAAAAGGAAACTGGGTGAATTCTTGAAGAATTTTACCATGCAATGGGCAAAGAGCATAGGTAAAGGACGAATGGAATATTTCCTCAAAATAATCTGCGCAGACACTAAGTGGAACAGCCGCCATCTATTCTGCATCATTATTTAACTGCACTTCAGCCACATAGAATTTCTTTTACTCTTAACTAGGAAATTTAGAAATGCGTGTAAGATTCCAGCTTATTCAGGTAAAACCCACTTCTTCAATGTTTTCTCTTTCCTAATATTTCACTTTCTTTTGCTTAGAAATTGTCATTTGGTTTCTGTTGTATTACCTGTCATGGTATAGAATTCCCCATTTTAATTAATTTTATCCCCCGAATTCCATTGAACTCAATTCTTTCAGGTCCTTGTTGACACATTCAATCAAACACTGCCTTGATATCAAGAAGGACCTGGCATCCAGACCTATGGCCACCTATGACCTAAGGCATCCATGTGGTCCCAAACAGGTTTTTAAATCAGGGGCATTATCCTTTCAAGTTACACATCTTCTTGAGATCGAACCGTTTTGCTGTTTATTTTCAATGATGCTGGGTCAAAATCCTGGAGCCCTCTTCTGAATTGTACAATGTCTTCCAAGGATACGTGAGTGAAGGTATGAAAAAACCTAATATTTGGAGTTGAATAAAAAGTCCTTCTAACCTTACTGGACACACTAGTTTTCATCACAATCTTCATGACTTCGAGGGAACAAAGATGCTGTCCTGCATTCAGGCTAGATTATGATGCGTGCTAAATGCAATCACATTGCAAAGGATTCCACTTCTTCATGTTGTTTTCCCTTCCTTTCAAAATTGGCATCACACCAAATTACCATACCTTCACCAAAGTTTTCAAACTCTAGTTTCCCGCCCATTCCTTAGTACCTTACCCAACTAAAATCTATTTGTCTCTGTTGGCAATCACTCTCTAATGAATACGAATGTGCACCAAGTCAATGAGCCTCTTTAACTTTAGATTAAAAATCCAGTATTTGAACAGGTAATCCAATCTTCCTGTCACTTCCACTCAATGCACAGCTCATAGCAGTTCTAATTGGTCTGATGTTTCATTGGTTAATACCACAATGAGTCTTTTGAAGCACGATGTGCATTAGGTATTAGGTTACATTGACAGCACGTGTTCAACAAAGTTAGAAACATTTTTTGATGACTAACATCACCACCATCCCGATTTTCTGTGGTTTCCAAATCTTCACTGATGTGTCGACGAGATCGAAACACTCTGTGAGCTTCTTGGTGGATCTGCCGAATGCTGGTATCTGATTCATTTTCCACATCTCTGCAAAGCATGGGAAATTAATTATTCTTACTTAACCAAGGGCATGGAACAAAATTCTAGCTTTGTCAGTGAGATTCACATTCCACGACTGAATACAAGTTACAAAAATAACATTACTTGAACCATATCAGGCAAGAGCTCAAGAAAGGACAGGTTAATACTCGAGTAGGTAATAATGGCAAGGCTATCAGCATTTATTCTTCTAACAAACTAAATCAGCTTGTGCCAAAAACAGAAATTGCTGGCAAAACTCAACAGCTCTGGCAACATCTGTGTGGAGAAAGCAGAGATAATGTCAAGTCTGTTTTCTCCCCGCAGGTGCTGTCAGACCCATTGAGTTGCACCAGCAACTTCTGATTTTGTTTCAGTTCTCCAGCATCTGCAATTCTTTGTTTTGTTTTAAGTCACACTCTAATTACTGGTGTCTGTACATGCACAGTTAAATCTAGAAGTTGCTGTCAGAGATATCCTGGAATTCCAGAGCATGCACTGTAATAGACCTTGTCAATAAATCCTGTACTGAAATCGAGCAAAGGTACAAAGTTATGGAATTGTCAACTTGTTCCACATGTTTAATGCAAAAAAGGTTAAGGCAGACATACTCAAGAGAAAGAGATAATGGGAACTGCAGATGCTGGAGATTCCAAGATAATAAAATGTGAGGCTGGATGAACACAGCAGGCCAAGCAGCATCTCAGGAGCACAAAAGCTGACGTTTCGGGCCTAGACCCTTCATCAGAGAGGGGGATGGGGGGAGGGAACTGGAATAAAAAAAAAAACGATATCGGACAGATGTCAGAGGTAGTTTTTTTACTCAGAGAGTAGTAAGGGAATGGAACGCTTTGCCTGCAACGGTAGTAGATTCGCCAACTTTAGGTACATTTAAGTCGTCATTGGATAAGCATATGGACATACATGGAATAGTGTAGGTTAGATGGGCTTGAGATCGGTATGACAGGTCGGCACAACATCGAGGGCCGAAGGGCCTGTACTGTGCTGTAATGTTCTATGTTCTATGTATCTGATTAGTAAAGACAGTCTCACTGTTCAATCTTTCTCACAACAGCACAGACTCTCTGAAAAGATGCTCTGTTACATCTGGCACCAAATTACAGTTAGTCTTCAGGGAGAATCCCACAATGTTGCAACTGCCAGTGAAGTGTGCGTGAGTGCTGTATTTTCTCTGCTGAGCACGAATTCCAAGTCATTGTCGCCTAAATGGACTGAAGAGTTATGGTGTCAAATACTTTTAGCACAAAGTAAGCTGAAACAAACTTGAGACACAACTTACACTAGACTTGGTCGCTGCCACTGTGTAGTTCTGTTGTTGTGATTCACATAGTATGTCCGACCCAGGTTGTCAGTCTTCTCTTCCCAGCCAGGTGGCAGCGGTGGTACTGGTTGCTCACGTTGTGTACCTGAATCATTGGGGTCAACCATATCCCAGGCATGCTGTACACCATTGAAAAGAAAATCGAAATATTAATGAACTAATACAAGAGTAAGATAATAAAATGTGAGGCTGGACGAACACAGCAGGCCAAGCAGCATCTCAGGAGCACAAAAGCTGACGTAGAAGGGTCTAGGCCCGAAACTTCAGCTTTTGTGCTCCTGAGATGCTGCTTGGCCTGCTGTGTTCATCCAGCCTCACATTTCATTATCTTGGAATTCTCCAGCATCTGCAGTTCCCATTATCTCTAATACAAGAGTAATATTGCACCATATCTGTGGTGGGAAGAAGAGAGTTCCTATTGAATTCTCTCTCGTAGTAAGCTGAATAAGTGCAAGACAGAGAAAGTAATGGGCAATTTACCAGATGTTGTTGGGGCTAGACAGCTTCAGCTGTAAAGTGAGATTGCACAGGCTGGGGTTACTTTCCTCAGGCTAGATGAGATTGAGAAGGGACGTGATTGACATGTATAAAATTATGAGAGGCACAGATAGGGTATGCAGAAGAAAAATCTGTCTTCTTGATTGTGGGATCAATGACCAGAGGAACGGCTGATGAATGGAAAAGGGCAGAGGGTGTAGAGGAGAGGCAAGGAAATGCTTTTTCACCCAGACAGTGAGAATCTGAAACTCACTGCCTATAATAGCTCATAGAGGCAGAAACCCTCATAACATCTAAGTATTTAGATGTACAGTTGTGATGCCAAGGCATACAATTCTATAGGCCAAAATGCTGGGAAGTGGGATTAGAATACTTCCATCAGAATGGCTTGTTCTTGGTAAGTAAAATTCTGAGGGATTATATGCTCCTTTAGAATATTCTCACCTCTCATTTATTTGAGATCAAGACTAATTGCATGATTGACCATTCGCAGAATATTGTGAAAGTAGCGGTAGAAACAATTCTACCTTCTATTTAATCATGGCAAATCTGTATAGCAATTCCATTTATCTATTGCTCCATTCCCAAAGAAACTCTGACCTGATGCACTATCAGTCACTGCCTTCAAAATTTTAAGTTGATATTACAATCGGGAGACAGGTTCCAGATTTCAACTTCTTTTTATGTGCAGAAGTACCACCAACCTAATTTCTAAATCATCTGGCTCTAATTTAAATACTTTTCATTCTACAGTCTTCCACTGGTTAATCTGTAGCTTGTCAGACCTTTTAAACAACAGAAAGCTTACCTCGTTAGCTTTAGTTCTACATACTTCGGGTTATCGAAATGCAAGCGTATTATAACTTAAAGGCATTAAATCATGAATGGCTTTGAATTTTAAAAAAAAAGGATTTCACAGTACATGGTCGTTCACCTGATGTTCACCATAAAATTTTCTCGTCCAGAGCGTACACAGGAACTGGTAACCAGTCACCCCTATATATCATAAGCAAACCTGCCTGGAATTTTAATCTGTGACCAATGAACAGTCATGGCTATGATTCAGATTGGGTGCATGGAAAAAAGCATACATCCTAGTAATTTAGTTCTGTTTAACAGCCATCTATTTCTGATAATGGGCCTTGCATATTTACATTAATAGTGAATAGCTGAGATTGAAACAGGATCAGAATTCAAAAGGAACCATAAGATCACCAGACTTTGTGGCTTAAATCTGAAACACCAATTATTTCATCTAACATAAATACAGCTATGTGCACTGCGCATTCATGAGGTAACAAGTTCCACAGACTATGTAAATCTTGCTGATTTCTTTAACTCGTACGAAAAAAACTCGTGCAGCTACAGTTCCCTGACTACCATAGGCAATTACACAAAAGTTTCCAAAATGTTTATCTAAGCATACAACCACCACCATATCTGATGTTTTCTGCAACCCCAGCCATGAGAGAAAACCCAGAAACTCAGGCTTTCTATTGTTCTCTCTCCCATCAATTCTCTTACCAAAACCAAGTAATTCTAAAGTTTTCTTTTAACAGTTAATTAAGACAGTGATACTTACCTGGTGGAAAAGAAAATAAAATCAATCATAATTGCTCTTCAGCATGCTGAGTGCTGTTAACTGTACAATATACTTCACACATGCAAAGACCTGCTGTCAACTAACAGTTGAATTAATTTCACAATTCCCAGCTTTATACCTCAGATTCTTCCCTCTGTTCAGGGGTTTCTTCTGGTCCACCATTCCTTGGCAAATAGGCCATTTTCAAGCGCAGAAATCCTTTAACTCGGGATTTATGACTGGAAATGTGAAAATTAAAGTAAGTTTAATCCAAAATAAAATTGCTGTTCCTAACTTATGAAATGGTTTTAGCTGATATAATGATGACATTGAACGTTCTGTGCCAAAAACTACATTAGTTTTCTTTTCAAATTCAAACTAGATGAATGGAAAAGGTGAATTATTCTGAATGAGGGAATATACAATGTCTGTTAGCAATTTATGAGGCAGGAAAAAAATTCTGATCAGTGTTAATTTCCTACATTTAAATCCACATTATGGGATTATGTAGATTTATATCCAAAACATGAGGAAAATAGTAAATCAACTACAATTCTGATTTGTGTTAGTCGGAAATATTTTATCAATATGTCTAAACTGGACATTACATGAATTAGGATATTCTTGCATATTTGAAACCATTTTCTAATACCCAAGGCTACTCTGATCAGGCTTTATTTCCAAAATTTGAAAAAACATGTTTAACCAAGTCAGTTATTGTTTCAAGATAGAATGATATAATTCTACATACTTCACTGAGCTTATCCAGTCTGTAAGTGACCCAGGCAGACATCATGATCCTGGATTTACAGCTTCTTCTGTACTCAATTACCCTGATCTCAGATATCAACTTACAAAAAAACCTAGGCATGTAGAACCAGCAAAACATGTATGTTTTGAACACTGAAGGTAACTTTTCAATCCCACAGTGATTCTTTTGGCTCCGAGCCAGAACAATATAAAACTCATCCTTCTTCTGCTCTATATTTTCACAGATATCTCTCTTGTCCAATACTTAAAGAAATTGCCATTTTTTAAAATCTAACAACCCCCTGCAGCAAAGCATGCCATGTTCCAACAGCTGTCAAGATATTTCTACATCCAACTCTTACTACCCTTGGTAAATTTTAAGTTTATGATCCCTTATAACTGACTCCCCAAAGCGGGGGGGAAGTCTCTGTTAAACCTACCAAACTTTTTAACAATTATTACAACTGCAACTAAATCTCCCAAGCCTTACCCTCTCCAGTGCAAATTGTCCCATAATTAAATATAGTTTCTCCGTCTTGCTATAAGAGTGTGCTGTACGGTTTTAACGTCCTTTTCTATCATCAAGGCACCCACACTATTTTGTTCCATAATCTAAATAAAGTGTTGTAATAATGAGCATTAATCTCATTGGGTATTATCAATAATATTTACCATGAAATGAGTCAACAACCATACAGAGAAGCGTGAGAAAATAGATGAAAAAAATGACGTTATTTGACTCAAAATTAATGCCAGATAAGTAATATTAATTCAGTTTATTACTTGTTTAAATTTTCAGTTGCAGTAAATGCTATTAAAATCATGTATTTCAAACTTCTTTTGCAATTTCTAAGGATAAAATGTTCCAATCAAGCACCCCAAGGTATGTGCAGTGAAATCTCTCCACTGAAATGCCAGAGTTGAAAATTCATGTTCACCAATTACCATCTATAACCATGCATTTCATTTGTTAGAGAATTAAACTGCAAGGTACATGCATGGTGAAAAACATCCGTGAGATGTACCAGATGGTAGCAAGGGAAATAAGCTTTCCAAGCCACAAGATAAACTAGCAAGAGATAATGGGAACTGCAGATGCTGGAGAACCCGAGATAACAAAGTGTAGAGGTGGATGAACACAGCAGGCCAAGCAGCGTCTTAGGAGCACAAAAGCTGACATTTCAGGCATAGACCCTTCATCAGAAAAGCTTTTCTGATGAAGGGTCGAGGCCGGGAACGTCAGCTTTTGTGCTCCTAAGACGCTGCTTGGCCTGCTGTGTTCTTCCAGCTTCACACTTTGTTATCTTTGATTCTCCAAGATCTGCAGTTCCCATTATCTCTGAGAACAAATAACAAAACTCATTCTGCAGAATTATTGCTGAAAAAAGTTGTAAATGTTGGAATGGTTACTTGCTGAATTCAATCCAAGTATTTCACTCTCAGATACAAAAAGACACTTTATGCAGCCTCAACTAATAAGCATAACTCACCTCCTTGGCCTGAGTAGAAAATCCTTAAAAGTGTATGGCCTCTCCAAGGCAGGATCTTCTGCCTGTTTGAAAAAGAATATAATTAAGGCATTACTCCGGTTCCACACTGGGTCTTGAAATCAGGATATTTTTGAACACATATTTTCTGAGTCTCATCTCCATGGAGCTCCCAACTAATTTTGAGCTAATACACATTGGCTTAAGTAGAAAGAAATGCAGGAATCTATGCATTGAACTTTATGACAGTTACAAGATTTAGAAATTACAAGTCCACTTCCCGTGGTGTTGCTGTGTCAAGATCAAATGTCATCTGCAGGCGAAATGGGTAAGAAGACAGGTTTAGTGTAGATAAAATAGTTTGAGATACATCAGTAGTTACAACATATTTTGTAGCACATTTTGCAATCCACCAGGAAGCAGAGGTGTTCTGAGAAGCAGAGAATAAGTTCCGAGTTTTAAAGTTTTTCAACGTGGGCTGAGAAGCTGGGAGACTTAAAACTGAGTAGCTCTGCGAGAACCATTGGTGGAAGACTGTAAAATACCATATGGTAAGTTTACATATAGATGAGTTTGCATGTTATAAGATGATGTAAGGATTTATAATGAAAAGGTTGATAAAATAACAGAAGAAATTTGCGCAGGTATTGGACAATTTTAATAACGCAGTTTTTGGTCAGCATGCTGAACCATAATATCAGAAACGATCTGTTTTCAGGAATTTTGCTGAAGAAAATGTTTTTTTTCATTCATTTAATTATATAGTAGCACATAAATGCTAGCGAGTTTTGAGAAGATTTGTAGCTCAGGTTGAGGTTCTGGATGTGAGATTGCTCGCTGAGCTGGAAGGTTCATTTTCAGACGTTTCGTCACCATTCTAGGTAACATCATCAGTGAGCCTCCGACGAAGCGCTGGTGTTATGTCCCACTTTCTATTTATCTGGTTAGGTTTCCTTGGGTTGGTGATGTCATTTCCTGCGTTGGTGAAGTCATTTCCTTTTCTTTTTCTCAGGGGATGGTACATGGGCTCCAAATCAAAGTGTTTGTTGATGGAGTTCCAGTTGGAATGCCATGTTTCTAGGAATTCTCGTGCGTGTCTCTGTTTGGCTTGTCCTAGGATGGATGTGTTGTCCCAATCAAAGTGGTGTCCTTCCTCATCTGTACGTAAGGATACTAGTGATAGTAGGTCATGTCGTTTTGTGGCTAGTTGATGTTCATGTATTCTGGTGGCTAGCTTTCTGCCAGTTTGTCCAATGTAGTGTTTGTCACAGTTTGTCACTATCACTCATATCCTTACATACAGATGACGAAGGACACCACTTTGATTGGGACAACACATCCATCCTAGGACAAGCCAAACAGAGACATGCACGAGAATTCCTAGATGCATGGCATTCCAACCGGAACTCCATCAACAAACACATTGATTTGGAGCCAATCTACCAGCCCCTGAGAAAAGAAAAGGAAATGACATCACCAACACAGGAAATGACATCACCAACCCAAGGAAACCTAACCAGATAAATACAAAGCGGGACATAACACCAGCGCTTTGTCGGAGTTTCACTGATGATGTTACCTAGAATGGTGACGAAACGTCTGAAAATGAACCTTCCAGCTCAGCGAGCAATCTCACATCCAGTAGAACATAAAGCCATAATAAACAAATCTAAAACCCAGGTACTAGTTACAAGAGATGTATCGATGTAGTTATTTAAAAGAATAAAATGGCTTCCATACAAATATTGACAAAAACAAATTTTTCTGAAACAATTTTTTTCCCCCACAGATGTGAAGAAAAATTTAGAGGCCACGGTAAACTTAAGATCTGTATCCTCACCACTCCCAAGAATGGAAGGCAAGGGCAAATCGCCTTGGGGAAGAAAAAGGTGACAAAGAGTCAGAGTTGTACAGCCTGGAAACAGACCCTTCGGTCCAACCTGTCCATGTTAACCAGATAACCTAAATTAACTCTAATCCTATTTGCCAGCATTTGGTCCATATCCTTGTAAACACTTCCCATTCACATTACCCGTCCAGATGACTTTTAAATGTTGTAAATTCTACCAGCCTCCACCACTTCCTTTGGCAGCTCATTCCAGACACGCACCACCCTCTGTGTGAAAAAGTTGTGCCTTAAGCCCCTTTTAAATCTTTCCTCTCTCACCTCAAATCTATGCCTTCTAGTTGTAGACTTCCCCACCCTAGGGAAAAGATGTTGGCTATTCACCCTATCCATGCTCCTGATGATTTTATAAACCTCTATAAGGTCACCTCTCAGCCTTTGATGCTCGAGGGAAAATAGCCCCAGCCGATTCAGCCTCTCCCTATAGCTCAAACCCACTAACCTTGGCAACGCCCTTGCAAATTTTTTGTGAACCCTTTCACGTTTCACAACATCTTTCCTAAAGCAGGAAGATCCCAGAATTGAATACAGTATTCCAAAAGTGGCCTCACCAATGTCCTGTACATCCACGACATGACATTCCAACTCCTATACCCAATGCTCTTACCAATAAAGGCAAGTATACCAAACACCTCCTTCATTACCCGGTCGACCTGCGACTCAAACTTGTATCAAAGTGGGTCAGGAGGAAACAAGCCAACTTTCAGACAAAGCACTCAGGGCATCACATGAATCTGCTGAACTGACACTTTGCTTCCAGCAAGCTAAAAGAAATCTCAAATGTTTGTTGCAACAGGCCATGGTAACTTGGATTGGCAGGAGTTTAATACTTAAAGTTATTACTCTATAGCTATTTTAGCTACAGTCCATTGTGCTATTTAACTAGATTCCTATTCAAAATGTTTTTTTCTTGAAGTTCCACCTTGTTTAATCTGTTAAGTATTTTTAATGATTCCATTGCCAGAAATGTTTTTCATGTCCATTCCATGCTTTATATCTAACACAATGCCTGACACAAATTCAAGACTAACTGCAACAGGAAAGGGAATGTTGCCTGAGTAAGAAGGTGAAGGGCAGACTAAAACTGATAAGCAGGAACTAATCAGGTTTAGGCTGAATCATGAAAGTTATCTGAGCAATGCATTTCAAACATCTGATTTTGTGTGTCCAAAGATTATAATTTCTATTTTAAGAAAAAGTATCAGTCTCCAATCAGTAGCTGAAGCTAAAGCTCTGAAAAGACGAGATTGAGCAACAAGCATAGAAAATTTGAAACCGGATGCCTGTAAGAGCCGCAGAACGAACTGAAGCCTGCACCACGTTGAGGGCAGTGCCCACACAGAAAAACATTATTGACGTGCCTGACCAGAGGCATTTCAACCATGCAATAGAGAAAAGTTTTCAATAACCAGCACTCTGAGATAGCGTTAGACAAAACAATCATTCAATTAAATTTTGAATAATAGGTATATAGGTGCCATTTTTATAAAATTATTTGTTGGATGTGGGCATGCTGGCCAGGTTATAACTGGCCTGGAGAAGATGGTAATAAGCTGCCTTCTGGGCTGCCGCAGTTCATGGGTTGTGTTCTCAGTGCGGTGTTAGAAAGGGAGCCCCAGGAGATTGACCCAGTGACAATGAAGGAACAGTGACACATGTTCCAAATCAGGATGGTGAGAGAGTTGGAGGCAATTGTGCAGGTGGTGATGTTCAGATGCTGTCCTTGTCCTTCTCAACATCAGTAGTTGCAGGTTTGAAATGTGTTAGCTTAGAATATAGAATATCCTTTGTCACTGGTACTCCAGTACAGGAGAACAGTGAAAAATGTTTACAATGACTGCCTTTGGATGGCATCATCTTAGGTATAAAGTGCCTTGGTACAAATCTTAAAGGAAAAAGAAGAGTTGTCATATGAAAGAGGATTAAAAAGGTAAGGATTTACGTTACAGTGAGGTAGGAGTACCAAGCATCAACAGCTCAGCATGTAGTGCCAGGCCCAAGTCCAGCAACTGTGCCGCATCACACCAGCCTCCCGTCCGCTTCTCACTGGCACTCAGCAGTAATAAGATACGTTGAGCTTTCACCTCCCTTGCACCAGTCCAGGACTGGGAATTCCCCATGCACTGGACCAGCTCATTGCTCATGCTGTACTGGCTCATACCTCATGCTGCTCCAGGGCTCACAGTCCACACAGTGTGCCAGCCCATTCCCCACACTGCTCCAGGCTCACAGCCCACACGGTGTGCCAGCCCATTCCCCAGGCTGCTCCAGGCTCACAGCCCACACGGTGTGCCAGCTCATTTCCCGAGCTGCTCCAGGCTCACAGCCCACAGCCCACACAGTGTGCCAGCCCATTCCCCACACTGCTCCAGGCTCATAGCCCACACAGTGTGACAGCCCATTCCCCACACTGCTCCAGGCTCACAGCCCACATGGTGTGCCAGCCCATTCCCCACACTGCTCCAGGCTCACAGCCCACATGGTGTGCCAGCCCATTTCCCACGCTGCTCCAGGCTCGCAGTCCACACGGTGTGCCAGCCCATTCCCCGGGCTGCTCCAGGCTCACAGCCAACACAAAGTGTGAGGCTGGATGACTACAGCAGGCCAAGCAGCATGTCAGGAGCACAAATGCTGATGTTTCGGGCCTAGACCCTTCATCAGAGAGGAGGATGGGGAGAGGGTTCTTGAATAAATAGGGAGGGGGGGGGAGGCGGACCGAAGATGGACAGAAAAGAAGATAGGTGGAGAGCAGAGTATAGGTGGGGAGGTAGGGAGGGGATAGGTCAGTCCAGGGAAGACGGACAGGTCAAGGAGGTGGGATGAGGTTAGTACATAGGAAATGGAGGTGCGGCTTGAGGTGGGAGGAAGGGATGGGTGAGAGGAAGAACAGGTTAGGGAATCAGAGACAGGCTGGGCTGGTTTTGGGATGCAGTGGGGGGAAGAGGACGAGCTGGGCTGGTTTTGGGATGCAGTTGGTGAAGGGGAGATTTTGAAGCTTGTGAAGTCCACATTTATACCATTGGGCTGCAGGGTTCCCAAGCGAAATATGAGTTGCTGTTCTTGCAACCTTCGGGTGGCATCATTGTGGCACTGCAGGAGGCCCATGATGGGCATGTCATCTGAGGAATGGGAGGGGGAGTTAAAATGGTTCACGACTGAGAGATGCAGTTGTTTATTGCGAACCAAGCGGAGGTGTTCTGCAAAGCGGTCCCCAAGCCTCCGCTTGGTTTCCCCAATGTAGAGGTAGCCACACCGACTACAATAAATACAGTAACCAGCCCATCCCCCACACTGCTCCAGGTCACATAGCTCACACGGTGTTCCAGGCTTGCCTTTGTGAACTGCAATGTACCTTGTAGATGGTACACTCTTCTATTCTTGTACTTTGGTGAAGGAAATGAATATTACAGGTGGTGGATGGGTGCTAATTTAGCCAGGCTTCTAGGACCTGGATGTCATCAAGTTTCGAGTGTTGTTGTGAACACATCAAAAGAAATCATCTTTCGAAACCCTTACTGATGGCCAATGTGATCCCAAATCCTGTAGTCTCAGCTAACAATATATGGAAAATTCAATGCTCTTCGTTATGACTGGATTACCGATGCATTGGACAGGTTCTATGGTTCCTTGGGCTAAAGGGATAAAACCAGGAACAGGGTAATAAGCTAATGAACAAATGAACAGTATTGGCTCAAACAGCCAGATGGATCACTCATGCTCCTATTTTTTTCTATGTTATTTTTCTATGTTTCTACATCCAGGTGCAAGATCTTCAGGAAGGAAGGTTTGTGTTTGCTGCAAATATGTGAGGAAAGCAACAAAACGACAAAAAAAACCTTAAGGCTTCCCTTTTCTCTAGTTAGCACAAATGATTTTCATCAAGACAACATCTTAAATGGATAATACAATGTGAGGCTGGATGAACATAGCAGGCCAAGCAGCATCTGAGGAGCACAAAAGCTGACGTTTCGGGCCTAGACCCTTCATCAGAGAGGGGGATGGGGAGAGGGAACTGGAATAAATAGGGAGAGAGGGGGAGGCGGACTGAAGATGGAGAGTAAAGAAGATAGGTGGAGAGAGTATAGGTGGGCAGGTACGGAGGGGATGGGTCAGTCCAGGGAAGACGGACAGGTCAAGGAGGTGGGATGAGGTTAGTAGGTAGATGGGGGTGCGGCTTGGGGTGGGAGGAAGGGATGGGTGGGAGGAAGGGATGGGTAAGAGGAAGAACCGGTTAGGGAGGCAGAGACAGGTTGGACTGGTTTTGGGATGCAGTGTGCAGTGGGTGGGGGGGGGGGGGGGGGGGGGGGGGTGGGGGGAGAGCTGGGCTGTTTGTGTGGTGCAGTGGGGGGAGGGGACGAACTGGGCTGTTTAAGGGATGCAGTTGGGGAAGGGGAGATTTTGAAACTGGTGAAGTCCACATTGATACCATATGGCTGCAGGGTTCCCAGGCGGAATATGAGTTGCTGTTCCTGCAACCTTTGGGTGGCATCATTGTGGCACTGCAGGAGGCCCATGATGGACATGTCATCTGAAGAATGGGAGGGGGAGTGGAAATGGTTTGCGACTGGGAGGTGCAGTTGTTTGTTGCGAACTGAGCGGAGGTGTTCTGCAAAGCGGTCTCCAAGCCTCCGCTTGGTTTCCCCAATGTAGAGGAAGCCACACCAGGTACAGTGGATGCAGTATACCACATTGGCAGATGTGCAGGTGAACCTCTGCTTAATGTGGAATGTCATCTTGGGGCCTGGGATAGGGGTGACGGAGGAGGTGTGGGGGCAAGTGTAGCATTTCCTGCGGTTGCAGGGGAAGGTGCCGGGTGTGGTGGGGTTGGAGGGCAGTGTGGAGTGAACAAGGGAGTCACGGAGAGAGTGGTCTCTCCGGAAAGCAGACAGGGGTGGGGATGGAAAAATGTCTTAGGTGGTGGGGTCGGATTGTAAATGGCGGAAGTGTCGGAGGATGATGCGTTGTATCCGGAGGTTGGTGGGGTGGTGTGTGAGAACGAGGGGGATCCTCTTAGGGCGGTTGTGGCAGGGGCGGGGCATGAGGGATGTGTTGCGGGAAATACGGGAGACGCGGTCAAGGGCGTTCTCGATCACTGTGGGGGGAAAGTTGCTGTCCTTGAAGAACTTGGACATCTGGGATGTGCGGGAGTGGAATGTCTCATCGTGGGAGCAGATGCGGCGGAGGCGGAGGAATTGGGAATAGGGGATGGAATTTTTGCAGGAGGGTGGGTGGGAGGAGGTGTATTCTAGGTAGCTGTGGGAGTCGGTGGGCTTGAAATGGACATCAGATACAAGCTGGTTGCCTGAGATGGAGACTGAGAGGTCCAGGAAGGTGAGGGATGTGCTGGAGATGGCCCAGGTGAACTGAAGGTTGGGGTGGAAGGTGTTGGTGAAGTGGATGAACTGTTCGAGCTCCTCTGGGGAGCAAGAGGCGGCGCCGATACAGTCATCAATGTACCGGAGGAAGAGGTGGGGTTTGGGGCCTGTGTAGGTGCGGAAGAGCGTCTGTTCCACGTAACCTACAAAGAGGCAGGCATAGCTGGGGCCCATGCGGGTGCCCATGGCCACCCCCTTAGTCTGTAGGAAGTCCCCATCCCCACCCCAGTCTGCTTTCCGGAGAGACCACTCTCTCCGTGACTCCCTTGTTCGCTCCACACTGCCCTCCAACCCCATCACACCCGGCACCTTCCCCTGCAACCACAGGTAATGCTACACTTGCCCCCAATCCTCCTCCTTCACCCCTATCCCAGGCCCCAAGATGACATTCCACATTAAGCAGAGGTTCACCTGCACATCTGCCAATGTGGTATACTGCATCCACTGTACCTGGTGTGGCTTCCTCTACATTGGGGAAACCAAGCGGAGGCTTGGAGACCGCTTTGCAGAACACCTCCGCTCAGTTCACAATAAACAACTGCACCTCCCAGTCACAAACCATTTCCACTCCCCCTCCCATTCTTTAGATGACATGTCCGTCATGGGTCTCCTGCAGTGCCACAATGTTGCCACCCAAAGGTTGCAGGAACAGCAACTCATATTCCGCCTGGGAACCCTGCAGCCTAATGGTATCAATGTGGACTTCACCAGTTTCAAAATCTCCCCTTCCCCAACTGCATCCCTAAACCAGCCCAGTTCATCCCCTCCCCCCACTGCACCACACAACCAGCCCAGCTCTTCCCCCCAACCCACTGCATCCCAAAACCAGTCCAACCTGTCTCTGCCTCCCTAACCTGTTCTTCCTCTCACCCATCCCTTCCTCCCACCCCAAGCCGCACCCCCATCTACCTACTAACCTCATCCCACCTCCTTGACCTGTCCGTCTTCCCTGGACTGACCTATCCCCTCCCTACCTCCCCACCTATACTCTCTCCACCTATCTTCTTTTCTCTCCATCTTCGGTCCGCCTCCCCCTCTCTCCCTATGTATTCCATTTCCCTCTCCCCATCCCCCTCTCTGATAAAGGGTCTAGGCCCGAAACGTCAGCTTTTGTGCTCCTCAGATGCTGCTTGGCCTGCTGTGTTCATCCAGCCTCACATTTTATTATCTTGGAATTCTCCAGCATCTGCAGTTCCCATTATCTCCAACATCCTAAATGGGTTCAGTACCATTTTCATTAACTTGGTATTTGTTACGCTTGTCTATGAACATGAGAACAACAGCCAAAATGTAAAGGATGCATAAAACTAACTTTAAAGCTCGGCTTCCCAGAACTCCAAAAATGAGACTATTCTTGGATTGGAAGGATCAGAAAACCATGGTCATCTGTCTAAGTTGGTACAGCACTTAAACAAACAGCTAAATTGTTACTGACTAATTGAAGTGCAATTAAAATGGGAAATGCAATATATCAATGTTTCTATAACAAAAATCATGTAATGACTGAATTCCTAAGCAAAAATCAGCAAGATTTGAGAGAAGAGAATACACTGCCAAGTTTTATCTGACCAAGGTGGACTCTTCATAATGAAGGTGAAAATATATGAGACATGCCACGTAGCTAAACTAGAATTACAGAATGATACACTACAGGAAGCATTAGCATTACTATGCAAGTTCTTTGAGGAAATGTTTCATTAGTTGCATTCTCCTGGTCTTTGTCCATTGTGCTGCAAATTCCTTCTTTTAAAGTATTCATCGATCATTGTCAAATCTTCTTCTACCACTCCCTTTTGGGCAGTCCCTTTCCAATCATCATACCTTCATAGCATTTCTCCTCATCTCACCTTGTGTTCTTCAACCCATTCCCTTAAGTATGTTTCCTCTTGTCACTGATACTGCAAAGTTTCTGTGCATTGACTTTATCAAAATCCTTCAAAACACTGGGACAATGAAATGCACAATCAGTCTTCTCGAGATGGTGCAGGCGATGAACTCCAGCATAAGCAAGTTAAAAGAATAACACTGAACAACCTGCAGTGCAAAGAAGCAACATTTTGCAGCGTGCAAAGTGTCCGAAAAAGATCAAAATGGATCTCAACCTTCCTGTTCATTTTGGGACACCAGAAATGACAAAGGGCCTGACATAAGTGTGAAGCAATCCAGGTTGATGCTTTGGGATTGCGTTTCAAAGACAGTAGGTTTACTGACATGTGAGGCAATTTGACAACGACAAAATTCATGATATTCCTTGTATTCCATACTGAGTTCCAAGCTGCTAAATTAAAATGTTGTAAAGCTACGATAAACTTCAGATTTGAATGCACCACTTTAAACATTTGCTCCCTTCATCACTGACATACACTGGCGGGGGAAAGCAATGGCCTTGTGGTACTTATCATTTGACTATTAATTTAGAGACCAAAGTAATGTACTGCGAACCTGGGTCCATATGCCACCATGGGAGATTGTGGAATTTGAATTCAACAACAAACCTGGAATTGAGAGTCTAATGACGACTGTATAACCATTATCATTTGTTGAGGGAAAAAGAAACCAGTTCGTTCAGTAATATGCTTTAGGAAAGCAAAGTGCTATTCTTACCATTTCTGACCTACACATGGACTTCAGACCCACAGCAATGTGGTTGACTCTCAACTGTGATGAGCTATAAAAGCTGGCCTAGCTAGCAACATGCATACGCGAGAGTAAAAAAAGGCATTGTGCATTTACAAGATGCACTGCAGTAACACACTCAGGCTCCTTTCGCAGCACCTCCAAAATCTATGTTTTCTATCATCTTGAAAAGTAGAGCACACCATGGTTGTCCTCCAAGCCACACATCATCCTGATTTGGAATCAGATCATGTTCCTTCGCTGTTGTGAAGGTCAAGTTGTGGGACTCCCTTCCTAAGAGCAACGATACACCTACAGGATTACAACAATACCAACTATCCCACCACTGGCTTTCCTGGGAAATTAACAATGGGCAATAAATGCTGGCCTAATCAGTGGCACCTACGTCCTACAAATCACAAGTTTTAAAAAGTCTTATTTCTGCACACTTGTAAAGTAATTATTATAATAAATATGATTACAAAAATCAAGATAAAGAAGGTTTAAGAAACGGTAGGGAGTGATGGTCTTTTCAGGCCTGATGTTTCAACTTCAAACTCCCATCTGCAACACAATGACTGGAATTGGGCAGGGAGTTTCACAGGAAGCACAAACACAATGTGCTGAATGGACCCCTGTGCAGTGTCTACAGCTATGTTGGAATGCAGAGAAATTTAGTTTCAGGTCATTAGGAATATCAGTGTAAAGCTGTAATTTCAATAGGCCACTAGGTGGCTCCTCATATCAAAACAAAGAGATAAGAACAGTGCAGCGCAGGAACAGGCTCTTGGGCCCACCAAGACTGTGTCGACACATGATGCCTTTCTAAACTAAAAACCTCCACATGGTCCATATCGCAGTTATATCAACCTCCTCTGGCAGTGCATTCCAGGCACTTACCACCCCTGTGTAAAGTAAAAACTTGCCTCTCACATCTCAAAGAAGAAAGAACTAAGAAAATTACACCATAGGAACAGGCACTTTGGCGCTCAAAGCCTGCACCGATCCAGATCCTCCATTTAAACCTGTTGCCCATTTTCCAAGGATCTTTATCCCTCTGCTCCCTGCCCATTCATCTGTCTAGATACATCTTAAATGGTGCTATCGTGCCCGCCTCTACCACCTCTGCTGGCGACGCGTTCCAGGCACCCACCACCATCTGCGAAGAAAACTTTCCACACATATCTCCCTTAAACTTTTCCCCTCTCACCTTGAAATCGTGACCCCGAGTAATTCAGTCCTCCACTCTGGGAAAAAGCTTCTTGCTGTCCACACTGTCTGTACCTCTTATGGTTTTGTAGACCTCAATCAGGTACCCCCGCAACCTCCGTCTTTCTGATGTAAATAATCCTAACCTATTCAGCCTTTCTTCATAGCTAGCACCCTCCATACCAGGCAACATCCTGGTGAACCTCTTCTGCACCCTCTCCGAAGCATCCATATCCTTGTGGTAATGTGGCAACCAGAACTGTATGCAGTATTTCAAATGTGGTCGAACCAAAGTACTATACAATTGTGAAATGACCTACCAACTCTTGTACTCAATACCCATCCGATGAATGAAAGCATGCCGTATGCCTTCTTGACCACTCTAATCGACCTGCGTTGCCACCTTCAGGGTACAAAGGACCTGAACACCCAGATCTCTCTGTACATCGGTTTTCCCTAGGGCTTTTCCATTTACCACATAGTTCGCTCTTGAATTGGATCTTCCAAAATGCATCACCTCACATTTGCCTGGATTGAACTCCATCTGCCATTTATCTGCCCACCTCTCCAATCTATCTATATTCTGCTGCATTCTCCGACAGTCCCCTTCACTATCTGCTCCTCCACCAATCTTAGTGTCGTCTGCAAACTTGCAAATCAGACCACCTATACCTTCCTCCAGGTCATTTATGTATATCACAAACAGCAGTGGTGCCAGCATGGATCCCTGTGGAGCAACACTGGTCACAGTTCTCCATTTTGAGAAACTCCCTCCCACTACAACTCTGTCTCCTGTTGCCCAGCCAGTTCTCCATCCATCTAGCTAGTACACCCTGGACCCCATACAACTTCACTTTCTCCCTCAGCCTACCATGGGGAACCTTGTCAAACGCCTCATTGAAGTCCATGTATATGGTATCCACAGTCCTTCCCTCATCTATCAACTTAGAATTCTTTGAGGAAGTGACAACAAGTTGGCAAGACATGACCTTCCCTGCACAAAACCATGTTGCCTATCACTAATTAGCCAATTTTCTTCCAAATGTAAATAGATCCTATGCCTCAGTATCTTCTCCAGCAGCTTCCCCACCACTGACGTCAGGCTCACTGGTCTATAATTACCTGGATTATCCTTGCTACCCTTCTTAAACACAGGTACAACATTAGCAATTCTCCAGTCCTCCGGGATCTCACCTGTGCTCAAGGATGCTGCAAAGATATTTGTTAATGCCCCAGCTATTTCCTCTCTCGCTTCCCTCATTACCCTGGGATGGATCCCATCCGACCTGGGGACCTGTTCACCCTAATGCCTTTTACAATACCCAACACCTCTCCCCTCCTTATCTCCTTTAAATTTAATCACAAGAAGATCAAAAGATACAACATAGGTCAAAAGTACATTCCCGTGGCCCTTTGTTCATTCAAATGTTGAAATTATCCCTGAATTTTGTCATTGGTTCCAATATGAACCATAGTCTCTAGCTGTTTATCTCCTTCCTCCTTACTCATTCAGCAGCCTGACACCACAAAACCTTCTGGAACCCTGTGTGTGCAGCTGTACAATCATTTTTATGTTTTCCTTTTGAATCTCTGACCATGGTGGCCTTTCTGACCTCCTTCCTTCCTGCTCTGTGCAGTAGAATTACCCTATGGACTGTGGAACATACTAGGCTTGGACTGTCCAGAGGAACCACTGCCCTCAGCAGTACCAGGAAGAGAACAAGATGCATTCATCTTGCACAAGATATCCTTGTTCGCTGCTCACCCATTCACACTCTGCCTACCCTCTGTGCAAGGTAACCTCCTTGAGAAACATGCTCAGCCAATCCAAACTCTTGGGACAGTATTGCCACCCCTGGCGTCAGCCAAGTGGAATTCCAATGCAATCCCTCTATTGGAAGTATATCCTTTCTTAAGCAGGGACAATAAAACTGCACACAATACTCCAGGTGTGGTTGCACAAATGATCTGTATAATTGCACTAAGACATCCCTACTTCTGAACTCAAATTCTGTTACAATGGTGCCAGAAGTGTCACTGAATGCTCGGCAAATTCTGAAACAAAGAGTGACATTCTAGCTCAGTAGATCCAGATCACTCCACTCTAGATCTCTTTACAGTCTTAATGACCATGAGCAAACTAAGGAAAGTCAAGGTATAAGGTGAAGGTAACTCATTTCAATATGAAGGCAGCATTTTACACAATGCAAAATTAATTAGCTTCTCCAAAACTGAGCTTAATGGTGGTGGGAAGGTGGGATGAGGAGTTCTCCATTGTCCAGAGGCAGATGATGACTGTGGTTGTTAAAAACAAATCACTTCAATTCAACATTTCTGCAAGGCTTCCCCAGGAATACATCCTCGACTCAACCATGTTAGTTAGGAGACAAAGCTGTGTAATTAGTGACTATTCAATGGCGATGAGGTCAGAAGTGAGGATAAACACTGATGGTTACAATTCCTCTGATGATTAAACAAATCTTGCCTCCTCGCATCAGACCTGGAGAATAAAGACAGAAATTCTGAGGAAGGGTCACTGGACCCAAAACGTTAACACCGATTTCTCTTCAAAGATGCTGCCAGACTTCTTGAGCTTTTCCAGCAACTTGTGTTTTTGTTCCTGATTTACAGCATACAGAATATTTAGGTTTGCTCAGATAAGTGTCAAATAGTATTTACAGCTCAGAGGTCAGGCAACAATCATCTCCAGCAAGATAGAGCAAGAACCCCTCATAGCACTGCTGTGTTGAACTGCCCATCAGTAGCATCCTGGGAGTTCACCGTTGGCCACAAACTTGAAAATGATTCAACGATTTTGTGTTATGCAGGTCCATAAAATGTTATCAATATAATCTGAGGCACATGAATGAGTAACTCGAAAAATGTGGAAATATCATTCAGGTACAAAGATGGACTTTTGACACTGAGGGACAATAATGGAGCCCCCCCTCTAAAATATTACCCATGATCTGTCTTCACTGTGAGTAATTCCCATGGGCTCTGCACACCAAAAGGGAGACAACATTCCATTCATCAGAAATTGCACTGTTTACAATGAGGAATGAATAATATTTTAAAAGCAGGTCCACCCACAAATATTGAGCAAGACCGTTGTTATTTCTTAAACTTCAGCAATCTTCAATTTATGTTTTTCGTTTAAATGTCTCAAGTCTTTTTCATTTTGTTTATTTTGTTACTGTGTTTAAACTATCAGCACATCCAGCAATGATAAAAATTACATGCTGCTTCCACTTGGTTTCTTTAACTGCATGATAAAGACAGTACATAATTTGTTACTGCCAATAAGTATTTGCATATACTTAGACATATGTATCCCTTGACTCTATCTATCTTGTCACATTGCTTGACCACTTCCAGTTCTTGGATGAGGATAAAAGCCAAACTGTGGCAGGCCCAGATCAATAAACTCATTGACTTAGGAGGAGTGTAACTCTGATCAGTTCATTGAATCCCTACAGTGCGGATAGAGGCCTTTCAGCCCACTAAGTCTGCACCAACCCCATCCAAAAAGCATCCCACCCAAGCCCAGCCTCCTCCTCCATCCCTGTAACCTGGCACTTACGATGGCTAATCCACCTACCCTGGATTCTACGGGCAATTTAGCATGGCCAATCCTTCTGACCTTCACATCTTTGACTTGTGGGAGGATGCTGAGCACCTGCAGGAAATGCATACAGACATAGGGAGAACATGCAAACTCCACACAGATAGATAGGCACCCAACGCTGCAAGTGAACCTGGGTCCCTGGCGCTGAGAAGCAGCACTGCCAACCAGTGAACCGTGCTGCCCACAAGTTGGTAGCAGTAAATTTTAAGGGTTGTTCTCATTTTAAAGTAATGAGCAAACGGGACAGAATAGTCAAGGAGAAAGTGTTCCTGCTTATAAAAGGATCAAAAATGAGAAGATGTAGATTTAATGTGATATGCAAAATACGATGCAAGAAGAAACCTTTTCACACAGTGTGCCTGGAATGTCTCGAAGTGTGTTGGAGATGGATTCAACTGAGGCATTCAAGAGGGCATCAGATCATTATTCAAATAGAATAAATGAACAGAATGAGCAAAGGGCAGGAGAATGTCATTAAGTTGTGCTGTCACTTGGACAGACAGTGAACACAAGGGCCAAACAGACTACTCCTGCACTGTAACAATTCTGTATTAAACAGGTTCTGTGGAAATTCAGCTCATAGAAATACGGGACAGTTTGCAGATGCATGAATTAATTCGCATGAAGGTCCAGAACCACTGGATACTAAAGATACTTCGGGAATTTGCAAAGTGAGGGATTGATAGTGAGAGAAAAGGTGCTTCTCTTGTTTTTTATAAAAGAATGTTTGATCTGAGAGCGGGAGCCAGTCAGAGCCCAGTGGTATTAATTAAGTGAGATTAGTTGATGAGTTGTTAAGAGTTTCTTCTCCCCTAATTAAACCCAGGCAGTACTTTAAACATGTATGCAAATACACATATAAAATGGTATTAAAGTTGCAACTTAGTCAAACTCCTTAATGCAATTACAAATAACTATTGAGTGATATTTCTAAACTTTAAACTTAACTTATTAAATAAAGCATAATAAAGATGGCAAGGCAGGTGTGTGTTATAGCTGTCATATGTGGAGTGGCATGGATCGATTTATGGCAACCACATCCACAGTAAGAGACAGCAAGTCAAGAAATTACAGCTCAGGTTTTAACAAACCAGAGTCCAAACTTTAGTATGGGTCTAGGAAGGGTCCAGGCCCAAAACGTTAGCTTCCTGTTCCTTCGATGCTGCTTGGCCTGCTGTGTTCATTCAGCTCTGCACCTTCTTATCCCAGATTCTCCAGCACCTGCAGTTTCTGCTATCTCCAAACTTTAGGCACTGGTTTATCAGTGAGGACTAAAGTTACCTGCACACTTTGTTTCAACAGGCAGTCACACCCTTTCAGCTAGGTGCTTCAGATTTGTTCTGTGATCTGGGACGAACCACGTGACCACAACTGAGACAGTTATCACAATCCAGAAGTTATCAAAGAAGGATCCTCAGTCCTTGCAACTATCCAATAAGTTTGATAATATTTTAGGTTCTTTGGATAAGAGCTGGGTCTGCATTGAAGATGAATAGCTTGACTACAGGACTGTGCACAGGAAACTATTCAAGAGTGCGAAGTAAAAAGAAACGTAGTAGTGAACATAAGAGTTCAAGGAATAGATAATGTCCTCTGCAGCCAACTGCGAGAGTCCTGAAGGCTGTATTGCCTATCTAGTTCTAATTTTAGATACGTTATCTTTGGTTTAGAAAGGAGCTTAGCATGGAATGGGAAGGATCCAGTTACTGTAGTCCACGTGGTTAAAACAATAAAGGTAGGACAAAGAAAGAGGATGATTTCAATTTTCAAACTGAGTGGATAAATCAAACTGGCAAAGGTAGCTTCAAGGATAAAAGTTAATCGAATATATTTTGGACAGTTTCTGGGAACAATGCATTCTGGAACCAACCAGACCAATTCAGGTCTGGTAATAGACAAATAACAGAATTCATGACTTCACAGTAAATCATTAAGATTTATCATTGTATATTTCACATTCAGTTTGACAGCAGGAAATTTGTTTCAAAGGTGAGTGTCTTGAAATTACATAAATGCAATTAGAAGGATATGAAGATAGATTTGAAGTGGACTGTGAAATTAATTAACAATGGAATGTTAAAGAAATAGTTTATCCAATGGAGAAGAGTGATATGTGAAAGTATCATCATGGCTAAATAAGGAAGTTATGCTTGGTATCAAATAAAATAAAAACACATATAATACTTCGAACATGAGTGAGACTAGGAAAATTTTGAGAGATGAGCAAAGGATAGGTTTTAAAAAAAAACTTGGAGTATTACTTAAAAATAGTTTCTTAAAGCTTTTCATTTTATATTCATCAGGACAGTTCATAAGAATACCAAATTCAAGGAGAAGAAAAATATTTACACTGCATTAGATGAGCGTTTTTACTAGTTAGCAAGTGAACATTGATTTATAGAGACAGTGTCATAGCAAATGAAAAAACTTCCTCCTTCTTTCATTAATCCAGAGCTGTTTCTCACATCCCAGATCACACTAAATCCTCTCTACTCGTCAAGTTTCTATCATCGAATTAAATGGAACAAACAAACATAGAAACTAAGCTATTTAGTCCTTTGAGCCTGATGTTCCAATCAATATGATCATGGCTGATGCTTTATCCCAATGCTATATTCCCACTTTCTCTTCTTATCCCAGATGCCTTCAATATCGAAACATTTCTCTCTCTATTTCATGAATACATACAGTGACTTGGCCTCCACAGCTTTCTGTGGGAAATTCCACTATTCTTTGAGAAGAGAATTTTTTTCCTCATCTCCACCTTAAATGGTCTACCCTCACTGTGACCACTCTTTCTGGGCTTCCCAAATATGTAAATAATCCCTCTGTATCTAGGTTATCCAGCCTGTTAGAATTTTATAATTTCAATCAGATATTATCTCATCCTTCTATACTGTAGAGAACACAGGCCCAATCTCCCTTCAGTCTTGGCAACCCTGGTATCAATCAAGTGACCTTGAACTCTAATCCCTTTATAGCAAGTATATCCTTTTTTTTAGGTACAGGAACCAAAACTGCATGCAATATTCCAGATGTGGTCTCACCAAGGTCTTGTATAACTGCAGTAAAACATACCTAGTTCTGAACTCAAATCCACTTGCGGCAAAATTCAATGTATCATTTGCCTTCTCATTTGCTTGCTGCACTTGTCTATTTTCATTGACTGGCACGCAAGGATGTCCAGATCCCTTTGTACATCCACACTTCCCAATAAACCACCATTTAAATAGTATTCTGCTTTCCTTTTGTTTTACTGTCAAGTGTATAACTTTACATTTAGTCATGTTTTACTGCATTGCCATGTGCTTTCTCACTCACTCTCTTGTCCAAATTACCTTGAGGCATCCTCCTTAGTACACCACCATGTTAGAACCGTCATCAAATCCCCAGTGCAATAGCTCACTTTTAGGATTCTTAAAATTCTTTTCAAATTTCACCATAACCTTACTGTTCTCTATCTTCTCTGTAATATTTTCAGGTCTACAAATTTCAAAAATATCTGTGCAGTTTCCATTTTGGACTATTTATATCCCCAATTTTAATTCCTCCCTTAGCAGCAGCTGACATAGGCCTGGAACTCTGAAACTTACTCCTTAAATCTTACCATTTCTCCAGATTTCTTTTCACCTTTAAGACAAACCTGATATGTTCCAAGGCATCATGCAGTTTACGGTCAAATTTTGATTCGTAATGCTCCTGTGGAATAACTTGGGGAGCATTTTCAATATCAGTGGTGCTATACTAATGCAAATCTTTGTTGTCGAGTGTAATTTGCATGCATATGCAGCGGAAAGAACACCCTTCCTGAAATCCATAATCCCTATACCAGACAAGAGTAATCATTAAAATAGTGCTGTGCTTACTCATTAATTTGAATTTGGCAGAGGAATTTGCTAGAACTGCAAGAGGATCAGTTTGGCAGCCAAAGCATTTGTAATGATCTCATCGTGACTTGCTTGTTTATTACTTGCACTGAGAACATGCTGCAACCCGTAGACTTGTAAAAACAAAGAACATGAGCTAAAATAAATCCCCTTTACCATCATTTTGATTTCATTGTGCAAGTTAGCAGGATGTACTATCACCCTCTGCTACCAGCATCTGTGTTAAATCTCAGAACATTCCAAAGTGGTATGAAGTTTTTGAATAATTATGTTCAGTCATTTTCTGTCATAGATCTAGCCATCATTTGAGACATGACGGAGTCTGATCAAAGTGTTTAAGATAACTACAGAAAAGGTCAACATGCAAGTCAACAGTGTGGTTAAATTCACAGGCTGGCTAGAATTTGGAGTCAGATTGTTTGATGGGGAAGGGTAGGGCTGAGGAGGAAGCTGGGAAGGAGAGGCCACTGTACATAACCTTCAATATCTGGAAGTTAAAGGTGGGAATTAGCTAATGGTAAATGGGATATAATGTTGGTTAGTCTGGAAGAGTGAACAGAATAACAGAATATTACTAAAATAGAGAAAACTTCAGAAAACTGCAACATATAAGGACTTGGGGGGTACCTGCGCATGAAACGTAAAGTTAGGAGACAGGTGTAGCAGGTGATCAGGAATGCTAATGGAAATTGGCCTTTACTTCAAGGGGTTTGGAATATAAGAATAGGGAAGTCTTATTGAAATTGTACAAGATGCTGGTGAGACCACATCTGGAGCACTGTGAGCAATGTTGGTGCCCTTATTTAAGGGAGAGATATTATTTCTTTGAACAAAGTTCAGAGAAGGTTCACTAGGATGATCCCTGGTCTGGAGGGACTGTCTTAACAGCAAAAGCTAAACAGATTGGGATTCTGATCAGTTTAATCTACAAGGGGTCATGAGTTCAAAGTGAGAGGAGGAAAGTTTAAGGGAGATATGCCGTGGCAAGTTTTTTTTTTACACAGAGGGTGGTGGGTGTCTGGAACGCGTTGCCAGCGGAGATGGCAGACGGAGACACGTTAGCGTCTTTTAAGATATATTTGGACAGGTACAAGGATGGACAGGGAGCAAATGGACACAGACTGTTAGAAAACAGATGACAGGTTAGACAGAGGATCTTGATCGGCGCAGGCTTGGAGGGCCGAAGGGCCTGTTCCAGTGGAGTAATTTTCTTTGTTCTTTGTTCTAATCTCTGGGGTTGAGAACAATGGGAGGTGATCTCATTGAAACATTTGGATTCTTAAGAGTTCACGAGAGTGTCTACGACCAGAGGGCATAGACTCAGAATTAAGGGGCACCAATTTAAAACTGAGATGAGGAAGAACTTCTTCTTTCAAAGTGCCGACAGTCTTTCGAAATCCTTGTTGCAAACAGCTGTGGGAGCAGAGTCCTTGTGCATAATTAAAGCTGAGATAAATAGATTCCTGATCAGTAAGGGAATCAACGGTTATGGGGAAATGGCAGGAAAGTGGACACGAAAAGCATTAGATCAGCCATGAATGGCAAAGCAGGCTCCAAGGGTCAAATGGCCTACACCTGTTCCTATTTCTTAAAAATGCTACAGTTTTGACTCGTGTTCGATCTCAACATTGTCATGATACCAAACTTGGATGCAGCACCCAGCTAGTGCTGAACAATTCATAGGGTAAACATTGAGATTTTAATTGCGGATGACTGTTGACAGTTAAAATCTGCTTAAATTTTGCACTCAAAAGATGAGCAATTTACACTCAAGTAAAACCTGCCATACCACCATGGCAACTCTCAAAGTTCTTCAAGGCTGGATAAACATGTATTTTTCCAATTAATTGATGGGAAGATAGAAGCCTTTGTTTTCAGTCCTCTGCACACCACACATCTTTCTTCCCAGCAACCTTAAATAATGATGGATCCAGCAGAAGGTGAGCTGAGGCAGGGGAAGTTTAGTTTACAGATGTAAGTGATTTTAGTGATAACACATACATGAATGGCAGCTCATTTTATGTTAAAACAGGATACTGAGATTAGAAACAATGAAGTTCAGCTTCAGACAGTTATTACTACTAGATTTGACACCTAAAACCTGCAATCCATTCCGAGCTAGGTTCCATATCCTACTTTTTGTGAACTTCAGTATAACGAAAATTCTCTTGCCCACGTGTTTACATAACCAATCAGCCCTCATGCATAGGATCACTGACTTGTTACCCCTAGATTAAGCAATCCTTTAAAACTGATTTTAAAATCCTCATCCTTGCTTTCAAATCCATCTGGGCTCTCACTACCTTACCTCTGTAACCTCCATCAGCCTAACAAGTTGGATCCAGAGTGATAGCTAAAGATTCAGCTGCAAAAGTCCTGGGCTGTGCAATACACCTTGTCTAACCGCCCCACCTCTATATCTCTTGTTTTTCCTTTAAGGGACCTCTGAAAACTCAGCTTTTTCCTCCAAGCTTTTGGCCAATGTGTTGAGTGTTCAAAGCATCAAGTCTGGTTAGCACTGTTGCCTCATAGCGCCAGGGACTGGGTTCGATTCCACCCTCAGGGGACTGTCTGTGCGGAGTTTGCACATTTTTCCCTGTGTTTGCGTGGGTTTCCTCGGGGTGCTCTGGTTTCTTCCCACAGTCCAAAGATGCGCAGGCTAAGTGGATTGGCCATGCTAAATTGCCTGTAGTGCCCAGGGATTTGTAGATTAGGTGGGTTATAGGAGGATGGGTCTGGGTGGGATGCTCTGCGGTCGATGTGGACTTGTTGGGCCAAAGGACCTGTTTCCACACTGTAGGGGTTCTATAAATTCTATAACATTTGTATCATAAGTAAAAAAGATTAAGTGAATGTCAAGAGTTGAGTAAAGATAATCAGGAAATGCCAAATGAAATGAACAAACATTTGTTTCTGCCTTCAATATAGAAAACAGTAAGAAATAGAAACAGGAGTAGGTCCTCTGCCATTTAACAGGATCACGGCTGTCCCTGCCCTTTGCCTATAACCTGTGGTTCCCCTCCTGATCAAGTATCCATCCATCTGTGTATCTATCTATCTACCTCAGTCTTAAATGTACACAAAAACACTGTCCCCACAGCTCTCTGTGACAAGGAATTCAAAAGACTCTCAATCCTGAGGGAAGAATTTCCTTGTCACGACTCTTAAATTGACACTCCTTAATTCTGAGATTATGCCATCTGATGCTAGACTCTCTTAGGAGGAGAAACATCCTTAGTAACCTAAGCCCCTTAAGAATCTTGTACATTTCAATGAGTTTCAATGAATTTCAACCATTTAGTCTTAGCCTTCTAAATTCCAATGAGTAGATTTGAAATTTGTTTAGTCTTTGCTCATAAGACTGGGGATCATCCTAGTGAAGCTTCTCTGAACTCCTACTAACGAAATAATATCTTTCCTTCAATAAGGTGACCAAAACTGTTCTCACTACTTCTGACACAGCCTCGGCACCTTGTGCAGTTGCAGTAAGACTTCCCTACTCTTATACTCCAACCCACTTGAAATAAGGGCCAACATTCCATTAGCGCTCCTCATTACCTGCTGATTGGGGATAATGTACCGGTAACGATTAATAATTGGCAAATGGGCAGAAAACAGGAGAAATGAATGAGTCATTGTGTATTAGCAGGCTGTGACTAGTGGATTACCATAAGGAACAGTGTTTGGGCTCGACTGGTTAATAATTTATGTTAATTAGTTGGAGATATGGATCAAATGAGATATTTCCAAATTCTAGAATGTTTTTGTGAGGAAGATGTGATGTGGCTTCAGGAGGTTTTGGACAAACTTAGTCAATGGGCAAGAACATCGCAGCTATAAAATGATGTGGAAAAAAGTGAGTTATCAATTTGTTAGGATAAACAGAGTATTTTGCAACAAGAAGTATTTTGTAAGTGTAAATGTACCAAATGACAGCCTTCAGTGAATGACATTTCCATGAGAACAACTAACGTTCAGGTGCATCAACTGTTAGGACAATGATGGAATGTTTGCCTTGAACACAAGAAGAATTGAGTACAAGATACTGAAGTCTTGTTTCAATTGTATGGGAGCATGGTTAGACCACACCTGGAATATCGTATGCTGTTGTGGTTTCCTTGCATCATTGTCATTGTGGGCGTGCAAAGGTTCTCCAGACTTGTTCCGAGGAAGGCAGTACTGCTGTGTGCAGAGCGAATAGGCAATTTGGGCCTGTGTCCAATTTTGGGCCCCACACCTCAGGAAGGACGTACTAGCCCTGGAGCGTGTCCAGCGAAGATTCACACGGATGATCCCTGGAATGGTAGGTTTAATGTATGATGAATGGCTAAGGATCCTGGGATTGTACTCTTTAGAAAGTTGAGGGGAAATCTAATAGAAACTTACAAGATAATGTATGGTTTAGAAGGGGTGGACGCTAGAAAGTTGTTTCCGTTAGGCAGGGAGACTGGGACCCGTGGGCACAGCCTTAAAATTAGAGGGGGTAAATTTAAAACGCAAATGAGACCACATTTCTTCAGCCAGAGAGTGGTGGGCTTGTGGAATTCATTGCCGCTGAGTGGAGTGGAGGCCAGGACGTTGGATGCATTCAAGGCAGAGATGGACAAATTCTTGATCTCAAAAGGAATCAAGGGCTACGGGGAGAGTGCAGGGAAGTGGTGTTGAAATGCCCATCAGCCATGATCTAAACGGCGGAGCGGACTTGATGGGCCGAATGACCTTACTTCCACTCCTATGTCTTATGGTATTCTCTGGCATTTTCAAGAATGCAGGATGATCTAAGTCAAACTTAAAAAATAGTAAAAGGGGTACACAAGGAAGATGCAAGTAAGACGTTTTCTCTGATTAGAGTGTCTAGAACCTGACGACACAAAGTAAAAAATAATGGTGTGCCAATTAGGACAAAGATGTGGATAAACTATATTACTCAGAGGGTTGCGAACCTTTGCAATTCTCCACTACTGACGTCAGTGGAAGCTTAGTCGTTGAGTATGTTTAAGGTAGATATTGATAGATTTCAGAACATCAATGACATAATGGGTTATTGGGATGGTGATCCGATCTGATACATTGTTGTCACATGTACTGAGATCCAGTGAAAAGTGTTGTTTTGAGTGTCTACAGGCAGATTGTACCGTACAAAGTGCACCAGGGTAGCAGAACAGAGTGCAGAATACAGTGTTGTAGCCACAGGCAAGGTGCAGAGACAGAGAGAGGTCAATATTTGCATTTGCGAAGTCCATTCAAAAGTCTGGCAATAGTGGGGGAGAATCTGTTCTTGAATTTATTTGTAAGTGAATTCAAAGTTTTACATTTTCTGCCCAAGCGAACAAGGTGGAAGATGGTACAACAGCGTGGATGAAATCTGTTAAAGTTTTCAATCAACCATGATCATAATCGAATAGCAGGGCAGGCTCAAAAGGGTGAATGACCTATTCCTAAGCTCCATATCCCATCCCAAATCAACCCTCTCGTTCCCAATGTCAGGTCCTTCAGTTGAGCACGTGCGAGCCTGAGAAGAGGGCTTGATGGGCAATCTTCAAAAGGCAGGGGAGACAGGTGCAGTGAAATTCCCCAGCCACCATTGGGTTCTGGTGGGCTCAGAGTCTATTTGCCTCAAGTGGTTCATTAATGAGTCTGATGGGAATCCTCCTGCCCTTGAGTGAGATTCCCCAATGCAAGTCATAATTTTCCTAATGCTCGGAATCTGATGTGGGATCTCATGCCTGATTCCCCTGGTCCTACAGCCCACTCTCCCATTACGTATTCAACTAATTTCCACCCATTGTGTCCCACTGTCAGAAACGTGGTCTCCTTTTGTGCCTTCACTTTTCATTTCTTTCAATTAGAATATTTTTGAAAATCTCAAGCTGTAGGTTACTTAATTACGGTTTGTCAGCTTACCTCCTGTTAGGTTTTACTCATTTCAATCGTGGTGGCTTCCTGTACAATTAGTTTTGGTTGTTCGCTTAGTTCTCTCAATAACGCAATGCTTTAATAGGGCCAACAGATTATATGATGGCAATGTTGGAAGCTGATATGAGGTTAAACAAGATAGTCAAGCAAATACTGCTGGCAGCTTTGTGTGTTCACCAGACTTCATGCTCATCTTTTTCTTAAAGTTACCATATTTTTACCCCAGTCAGCAACTCACCGGTAAGTGGTTAAGAGGTACATCAACTTGGCCCAGGAAATCATCTCTTGTCTGTGGAAAAAAAGACCATAACAGCTTTCTTAGTATTTTTGTTATATAATTTTGAAATATCACTAAAAATCAGAAATTTATTCCAACAGAAATTTATTTTTAAAATTAATCACTTAACCAAAAATTCAAAGAGGAGATAATTTGGCAAAGAGCAACAAAGAATCTAAGAGGAGATAAAATTATATTTATGTCACAGTGAACACGGCCTCCACACAACGATATAATAGGCACTGCAATGAACTCAATTTCCAATGGCCGGTATTGTGATGGAATGAAGCTTGTCTTCCAGTTCTACCTTTCTATCATGGAGTCCTACAAAAAGCCAAATGAAAGTCTAAGTATCAGAAGAACGGTTTAGTTTTTTTTTAAATCTTCAGTTCCCCGTGGTTGGGTATTTACCATAGTTACATGCTCCTCTAAAGACTGTGATTCAAAGAATGACAGTTGACAAGTTATGATAACTTGACAGTTTGAACAATGGTGATTGTCAATTGCTCAAGCCTATTCTAAATTGCTTTGCTTACAGCACTTTGAATGCTTTAAAGTTTGGAAGTTCAAATAATATCAATATTAAACTACATTTAGTCACAAATGCCATCCTGGTGTTTCAGACTACTGCATTTCCTTGTGCTGCACTATGTAGGTCACAGCACACAAGTTATGGATATAGGCCAGTTCAGCAGCAATTAGACACTGGCCTAAAATGGGGACACTCAAGAGCCTATACTGTGATTTTCACGAGAAAGCTGGTGGAGGCAGGAACTGCTGGTCCTTAAAGTTGGGGATCAAGCTCTTATGGTAGTAAAGGTAAATCTGAATCTAAAATAACTAATGATCTGTAGATTCTGGATGAAGGCAGCTTGCTGGATCTTTCTAACCTCTGAAACCTATGTTCATCTATCCACGGGACTGTAATGGAATGGGACAATGTATCTACAGAACAGATAATACTAACCAAAGAACTGAGCTTCAGTAATTTATAATCTGAACCTTAAAATACTAATTATCTGAAGTGCACAAGACACAAAATCAACATCCACTGGATCACAAGCTAATTCTCAAAAGAGGATAATGGCAGTTGAAAACAAAACTATGGTAAATGCACTCAAACAGGACTTAATTTTCCAGTCTAAGCCAAATAGACAGAATAGAAAAGGTCATTCTACAAGCAGCTGTTCATCATGTCATTATGCCACGATTTAATTGAATGGCAGAGCATTTTCAGTGGACAGAACGGTTTCTTGCGGCTCCAATTTCCTAGGTACAAAAATGAACACTTGCTGCATCACAATCTAATTCTAAAAACAGGATCAGGGCTGTTTTGCCGTTAAGCTGTTCAGCACATTTAATTTTTCAATTTCCAAAACAAAGCAATATCTTGCTAAAATGCCAGCTGATGCTAACAAACTATATTTCCACTTGAACTTATCTCCAGATTTCTTCTTTCCAGCTGAAAAGACTGTTTCAAACACTTACAAATTATAAACCTGAATTTGGATGGATATTACTTTGTGAATATTGTTTACATAGACCACAATGTATCCTTGGTTTCTTAGGAGCCAATTTTTTTCAATTATATCTTACCGTTTTAGTTGTGCAGCACTCTACTGAATTTATTAATAGTTTATTTGACGACTGTAGAGCACAAAGTGTCTAACCCATTTACCAGTTTCAACTTTTACTATTTCTACTCCACTGACGGAGTGAATTTTCATTTCTTTTCTTCCTTTCTGCAGCACTTTACATAATTTCTTTTCACGAAACTTCATCTGCCATTATCCTGCCAACACATATTTTTGTCCAATTTATTCTGTAATTTTTTTTAGCATTGCTCCCTCTTTGGTGCTATCTGCAAATTTTATCAAACTGTAAAACAGATTTCAAAATCAAGGTTAATTATAAAAGCTATAAACAATACTGATTCCACAAACAAATTATGTTCTTTATTCCTACCAAATCGAAATAATTTTGAATAATTATCCAATGATTTCCGTGCATCAATAGTTTTCTGTCCATATTCAGCATTAACTTTATTGTTCACATATGAGAGAGTGGGTGAGTTACCACTTACTACAATTATATTTGCTTAAAATTTCACCATTTGTTGTGGCATCACATTGTAAGAATCCTAAAGCCTTTGAGCAGAAGCAGCATAAGAGTATCTAAGAAAATGCAGCCAAGCTTGCAATCCAATTTACTGATTATAGCAATACCAACTGCAGCAGGTTATTTCAATTTTATCACATCTAATCCTTTTAAATGAGAACGCAAAAAAATTAGTTGAGCAAAACCAAACAAAAATATGAAAATCCATTCAAGCAGGACTTTATTTTCCATCTTTACCCATATATACAGAAGAGAAACGGTCATTTCGCAAGCAGGTATTGTGTGTCATTATGCCATGATCTTATTGAATGGCAAAGCAGCATCACTGAGCTGAGATAATGGGAACTGCAGATGCTGGACAATCCAAGATAACAAAGTGTGGAGCTGGATGAACACAGCAGGCCAAGCAGCATCTTAGGAGAGCAGCCTCCTCCTCATCTAATTTCATAGTGTCACATTGTGAAAGTACTATTTAAAGGCTAATAGATACTCAGTGAAAGGAAGCTCAAAAGTCAGTTCTTGCCTCCACTCTTTGGGGAACACCAAGCCTAAAGTGACACGAAAATTATATTTTAAGAGTTTGGAGATTGTTCAAAAAGTAGTATCAAAATACTTGCAAAAGCATAATTCAAGCAATTTCTCACACATATCACACATCACAACTTGCATGGCTCTTAATTAAAATGGCTTTAGATGTCAGCTGGTTTTGGTTTAATAGTTAACCAGGAGCTAAATCAGGTGTTAATCCTATCAATTTGCTTGGGTGATGGAGCTTAAGTCAGTGGGAACTCAGTTCGAAGTTGCGAATACCTTCAACCATTGGAATTTTCAATTCTATGGGCAATTCCCATGCAGTCAGCAGCATCAGGCCTGCTGTGTGCTCCCAAGTGTGCAAGAAAACATTGTCTTTATTTTTTTGCTCATCAAAACTGTGGACTGAAATGAGAAAGAATTGAATTGTTTTATATTCTAGGGGTTTACAAGAATGGCTGCATGTTTTTTGAAAGCGATGATTTTGTGATCTATTGTAAAACCTTGTCTGCATGGGTATGGATTCCAGAAATATGCAGATGAACTGGAGATGAGGGATTGTTTATGAGTGAAGATAATTGATTTTTACCTGGAACCAGCTCTCAATGACAAAGATCCTATGCCTGGTAATAACTATGATCAGATGTCAGTTAAATGAACTACTTGGGCTGTGATTAAACAAATAGAGACACTCGATTTTCAGGAGCCAAAAACTCAATATTTCAGTTCTCTGCAGTAAGCCACTTGAAATCAAAAGAAACCAACTTATCTTTCCTTCAGTAGTTAATGCAAGCTGTATTTGTGAATCTGGCAAGTCAGAGATCTTTCTAACATGAATTAGCCACACTGTGCCTCTTACAAACCAGTGAAAGCATTTGCAAAGAGAAAGGTCAAATAGAAACCTCTGGATCTAAAAAACCCCAACAAATTTTGTGAACAAAATGATGTAATTGTTTTTCCAGTCTTCCCCTGCCCCTATGTACTTTTGTTCTTGTTAATACCCATCTGTGTATGAGCATGTTCAGACGGGATTTAAGATTCTTAATTTCTAGAGGTAATTAAGTTAGCTTAATTTTTTTACCTGTAGCTAGAATCTAATGACCTGTAATAAATACTGATTATTGTTAAGCACAGACACCCAGCCCACACTTAACCTGGGTCAGATTATCAGATAGATTGGAGTTTTACCTATTTATTCTAAAAAAAAATGTTATAATGACTATGGTCCTATAAGCACGACTTAATTTCCAATGTGCCAATGCAGTGAGTTGTAGCCTGATGCAGAACTCTTGTCTACACGGTTGGTTGATCTGGGCTATCATAAATCATGTTGCTTAAAATCAACCCGCTATGTGAGATGATTTCTTTTCTGATTCCAACAAAAAATTTTCTCTCCCCCATCCCCACTATAAACCCAGCTGGCAAGTCAATCCCCTTCATTGGGGTGTTTTTCTTTGAGGCTATAAATGTTGACTCTCTTAGAATCCTTACTGATTTTTCTTTGTTTTTACTTTATTCTTTTATCAGTTTTGGTTTAGTGCTGTGAACCGGGAACTGTGAGCTAAAGAGAAATTTTGGACTATAGGTTTCGGTTTCTGTTTCTGACAGTTTCTGTTAAAAGAAAAACAGACCAAAGAAGCTGCTGTTTATCTGTGAGGCCAGGCCTGGAAGATAGGTTGATTTCTGATCTAGAGGTTCAGTAGACGCTTTGCGGCTGGGGAAGAGCATTACACATAAATAAAGAGCAGAATTTGGCTATTAATGAGGTCAGTACCTGGGAATTGGTTCCAACAAGTTTGGAAAAGACCTTAGGCTCAGACAGGGGACAGAGGTTAAATGGTAGATTGGACAGTGTGGAGATGGTCTGCCTTGCAGGGGGTGGTCAGAGGTTGAAAAGGGTTTTGGGCATGCATTTTCTGTGGAAAGCAATCCGGGTGTTGATACTACAACCTGTAAGTTTGAAAGGTCCCTTATCTAACCATCCATAAGCAGCTCTTGAAAGTTCGGAGAATAGGCAACAGCATTATAATTATTGCTGCCTTTATCTGAGTGAACGGAAAAAGTGACACTGATATTTTCAAAAACAAACTAAAATTAACCAAGAAACAAATTATTTGCACCAGTGAAACAACACAGTGTGAAAACTTCAAACCATCTGGCCAGTTTGGTTTTTTTATTATTTATCACAATTGTATTTGTTTGTCTGTCTGTCTTTTGCACTATTGGGATTGAAAACAAAGCTTTTTGGGTTTATAGCATCGACTAGTTAGATTAATTTATTGTTTAACTTTGTGCTGCTAACGTTATCGCATTGTTAATAAATTGCTAAGTCCCTTGTTTAGACTACAAAACAATGCTGAGAATTGATTATTCACAAAGTTTGACATTGATTAGAAGAATTCTGGCCAGGAGGTATTAGGACCAATTTTGAGGGTGTTTGAAGGTTTTAATTTTACTCTGTTGTGAACACAAATGGAAAGGCTGAATTGGCTGAGCTCTCAGTTGTCATGACAACTCTCACACCAACCTCCGGTGACTCAGCACTAGCCAAAACGGTGTGCCAATAATAGAAAGTGGCAATTCTATCTCATTAGAAAAAAAGTTAAACTCATCCAAAATCATGAGATAACAAGGTGTAGAGCTGGATGAACACAGCAGATGAACACAGTACTGCATCAGGGCAATGTTCAATCCAGCCACAACACACTGCAGTAACCCGGCTCTACACTTTGTTATCTTGGATTCTCCAGGATCTGCAGTTCCTATTATCTCTGGAGCACTGAGGAGTTTTCAAAAAAAGAGAACGGATACCCAAAAAGCACAATCTGCCATTACCTCCATGACAGACAGCAACAAGAAGACACAACACAACAAATCACACTAGTCATCCTACCGTATATCACAGATAACTACAAGACTGCTCTGGCCCCTAGTTATCAGGATAATACACAAACCAACGACCGCCCTATGCCATTTGGTGACAAATAAAAGGATCCCATTCTCACAACCAATAAAACTAACATACTATACAAAATACCAAGCAAGGATTGAAAGAAACATTACGTAGGCCAAACTGGAAGAAAACTGACATTAAGGATACATGAACACCAACTAGCCACCAAAAGACATGACCAGTTCTCACTGATCTCAACAGCCACAGACAAAGGAGGACACAAATTCAACTGGGACAACACATTCATAATAGCAAAGCCAACCAGAGTCATGCCAGGGAATTCCTGGAGGCCTGGTAATCCAACTAGAACTCCATCAACAAACACATTCAACTGGACCCAATATACAATCTACTGGAAAACAGAACCAGAAGTGATGTCAAACATCCCAGCAAACCGAGGCATATAAATAACAAGAGGGAAAGAACACCAATGCTTCACCGGGGGCACAATGACAATGTTACCTAGCTGGGTGACGAATATCTGCAGTAAAACACATCCACGCATGTGCAAGACGACTACTTCAATAAAGTGAGGTCGAGGGTTATTCGATCAGCTGTGGTCTCACTGATGGGCTGAGCAGACTCGATGGGCTGAATGGCCTACTAACGCTCCCTTGTCTTGTGGTCTTACCCTGTAATAAACAACAGATGCCACATGACCATGATAAATGTGCCCTTCCTCTCTGCCAGATTCTACATTACCTTGGTCAGCAAGGTGATTTCAGTGTGAAACAATTATGGCACTGACTAATTCATACTGTATTCATGCTTGAATACACAACATGAAGTCTTTCATTTTGTTAAGGACTAGATAAAATATTCCAAACTACTAAAAATGGAGTCCTTTTGTAGACAGGCAGAACTAATCACAGCCATCCATGAAAGGCATACACCGGCATTCCACTCCCATAGGTCTCAGATGTCCTCGTTCTTCAAGGACCGCAACCTCCCCACCCGCGGTGGTCGAGAACTCCCTCGACCGTGTCTCCTGCATTTCCTGCAACTCATCCCTCACACCCTGACCCCACAATAACCACCAAAAGAGAATCCCCTTAGTGCTCACATACCACCCCACCAACCTCCGGATACAACGCATCATCCTCCAACACTTCATCCATCTACAATCTGACCCCACCACTAAAGACATTTTTCCATCCCCACCCTTGTCTGCCTTCCAGAGAGACCACTCTCTCCGTGACTCCCTTGACCGCTCTACACTCCCCTCCAACTCCACCACACCCGGCACTTTCCCCTGCAACCACAGGAAGTGCTACACTTGCCCCCACACCACCTCCCTCACACCCATCCCAGGGCCCAAGATGACTATCCACATCAAACAGATGTTCACCTGCACATCCGCCAATGTGGTATACTGTACCTGCTGTACACGGTGTGGCTTCCTCTACATTGGGGAAACCAAGCGAAGGCTTGGGGACTGCTTTGCAGAACACCTACACTCGGTTCGCAATAAACAACTGCACCTCCCAGTTGTGAACCATTTTAACTCCCCCTCCCATTCCTCAGACGACATGTCCATCATGGGCCTCCTGCAGTGTCATAATGATGCCACCCGAAGGTTGCAGGAACAGGAACTCATATTCCGCCTGGGAACCCTGCAGCCTAATGGTATCAATGTGGATTTCACCAGCTTCAAAATCTCCCCTCCGCCAAAACTGCATCCCAAAACCAGCCCAGCTTGTCTTTGCCTCCCTAACCTGTTCTTCATCTCACCTATTCCCTCCTCCCACCTCAAGCCGCACCTCTATTTCCTACCTACTAACCTCATACCATCCCCTTGACACGTCCGTCCTCTCTGGGCTGACCTATCCTCTCCCGTCAACTTTTGTGCTCCTAAGATGCTGCTTGGCCTGCTGTGTTCATCCAGCTCCACACTTTATTATCTCAGATTCTCCAGCATCTGCAGTTCCCATTAGCCCAAGATATTGTCCAGATGTTTTTGCATTTAGATGTGGACTGCTTCAGTATCTGAGGAGTCACGAATGGTGCTGAACACTGCAATGATCTGCGAAAATCCACAACCATTCGCACTTCTGACCTTATGCTGGAGGAAACGTCATTGAAGTAGCAGCAGATGATGGTTGGGCTGAGAACACTATCCTGAGGAACTCCTGCAGAGATGTCATGGAGCTGAGATGATTGACCTCCAACAATCACGACCATCTTCCTATGTGTACGGTACGACTCACCACCACCGCACCCCGCCTACCTATTCCCATTGATTCCAGTTTTACCAAAGCTCCTTGATGCCACACTCAGTCGAATGCAGTCTTGATTGAACCTGTCTCTACATGTAGTCAAACTTTTATATCATCTGCCTGACGGAAGACGGTGGAAGCAAATGTAACTGGGTGGAAGAGGTCTTCCATTATTCAGGTTGCTTTACCGAAGCAGTGCAAAGTATAGGTGAAGTCAATGGATAGGAGATAATAAAAGGTGAGGCTGGATGAACACAGCAGGCCAAGCAGCATCTCAGGAGCACAAAAGCTGACGTTTCGGGCCTAGACTCTTCATCAGAGAGGGGGTTGGGGTGAGGGTTCTGGAATAAATAGGGAGAGGCGGACCGAAGATGGAGAGAAAAGAAGATAGGTGGAGAAGAGAGTCTAGGTGGGGAGGTAGGGAGGGGATAGGTCAGTCCAGGGAAGACGGACAGGTCAAGGAGGGGGGGATGAGGTTAGTAGGTAGGAGATGGAGGTGCGGCTTGGGGTGGGAGGAAGGGATGGGTGAGAGGAAGAACAGGTTAGGGAGGCAGAGACAGGTTGGACTGGAATGGATAGGAGGCTGGTTTGCATGATAGATTGGGCTGTGTTCACAACTCTCTGAATTTCTTGCAGTCCAGGGAGAAGCAGTTACCATACCATGCTGTGAAGCATCAAGGTAGGATGCTTTCAACGGGTCACAATGTCAGAAAGAAATTGATAATGCATGACCCTTAATACATCCAAAACACCTGCTCAGGAGGACACAGAAATATATGTTCCTTTGGAAACGAGCAGGCTGCTGGGCAAACTCCATTTTAAATCAGTTTGTTCCAGACTACACGAGCCCTGTGGCAAACTCAAAGAACGATCATCATCCTCCAACCTTTACCTGCCAACAACAGTTCTCCAAGCATACATCATTTAATAAAAAGGCACACTGTTGGTGGGAATCAACAGATAGGGGACAGTGGACGTCATCTTCCTCATCAACTAATCCCAGAGGTTCATTACAGTTGCATGTTTAAACTTGATGGCACAAACCCCAGTGATAATCAAGCTGACCAGTTCTCACAGCTGACTTGACATCTTTGTTGGCACAGACTTGTCCTGGTGATGCACAGTGTACATTCCAGAAGCTGCAATTATTTTACTGTACCTATTCCTCAATACAGCAGTAGCAGATTACAGCTGGTTAAATCATTCACACCAACATTGATAAATAACTCACTTCACCTGAAACTTCATGATTCTTCGGCTATTTTCTGACACAGAGTACCAAAGCTGAAGTCATCATTAAGCCAATCAAAAGATTGTGCTTGGGAGCCACACTCATTAACATTGGAAAACTTAACATTCTGAATTTCTGTAAATTATCAACACAACTTTGTATGTTGACTGCACAAAGTTGGAAGATCACAAACGATATGGGCAGTGTGCACCTTTATGACTCTTAGTCTGCACTGAGTCACTTTATAAGAGAAACATTAGACTGTTCCTAGCTCAAGACAAGGAAGAGGAGAAGGATATAGAAGAATCTGTCTCCCAAAGCTACTGAATAGCTAAATATAGAGATATGGCAGATGCCTGTAGCAAATAATTGTCAATGGGGTGCAGCATGCTTTCAGAAGGTGAGCAAAATTAACATTGGATTGAGTTTTAGGATCCTCTCACCAACTGCTTTAACATCTGGGGCAGAGAAAATGACCCAGGCAACTTCCTGTTGCCAACCTCCCAGCAATTTGACATGGAGTTGGGCAAGGCCTGGGCTGACCAACACACCCAGGTCCCAGTTGAGACTCTTCAGTGATACACAGTCCCAGCCCTGTCCGTGGGTGACATAAGTGTTGCCAGGATCACAGGATTGCTGGCCAATCACAGAGGCTGAGCTTTCACTGAGTGAGTAAATCTGAGGGGCAGAATTCTCATCTCCAGCCATTTAATGCTCCTTGCTGCCAACTTCTGCTAATTAAGAAGTGTGAAGCATGTTAAATGACAGTTACTCATCTGAACCCCTTGACTGCTTTACTGCACATCATGATGATTTGGGAGTGATTCCAATACTAGTTCACTATTAATTTATGCATTATTATAGGCTGTATAGTCTACACAGCTGAGATCATCAAAATCATGTCAGTGCTTACATGTGTTTTTCAGGTTGCACACTTACAAATCCACTCTTGAATATTTGGTGAATTACTCATTTGTGATATCCAATGTTTTTGATAGCATTTGGAACTTAAAAACAAGTTACCAAACGGTGTTATGCTCATAACTCAAGTTGTTCTTTGAATTGCTCCAGCTCTGGCTTCCATTCTTCATTCACCAATCCAAAGGTTGCACACAATCCATCCTTTGTTCCTCACATTACAACACAAATCATTTATCCATTGCAAACATGATTACAGTCAATGGTTGGGAGATAGCTTTCCGAAGTGTGGGGGTATTTGGTTCCCCAGTCTGCTTTTTTCATGGGGGGGGCGGTACGTAAAGGAGTACTGGTTAGTGATTGAAATGGCAGCTAATCAATTCTCAACATGGAAAATTTTTTGACACAGAGGAAGGTTTAGTTTGTGCCTTTTCATTTTTGCTGAGAGATGGTGGAACGGTGTTGGCCAAAACTGACTCAGTGGTTAGCAGTGCAGCCTCGCAGCACCACGGACCCGGGTTCGATTCCGGCCTCGGGCAACTGTCTGTGCAGAGTTTGCACATTCTCCCCGTGTCTGCGTGGGTCTCCTCTGGGTGCTCCGGTTTACCTCCCACAGTCCAAAGATGTGCAGGCTAGGTGGATTGGCCATGCTAAATTGCCCGTAGTGTTCAGGGGTGTGTGGGCTATAGGGGGATGGGTCTTGGTGGGATGCTCCAAAGGCCGGTGTGGACCCGTTGGGCCAAAGGGCCAGTTTCCACACTGTACGGAATCGAATCTAAACAAAAAACAGTGGGTTTAAAATTTGTACTCCAAGGAGGTGGGGTACCAAAAGATCATTTCTGCTCTCCTTGCGATGAGGTGGGAAATGCTTTTGATTAGTAGCAGAGAGAGACTTGCTATGTCCAGACAGTTTGTTGGACTGTTGGAATTAATGGCGATGTTTGACTATATGTTTCAGTTTGAAAAGTTAGGTCAGTTTTCAAGTCGCCAGCAAAATTTAATGTTAATTACACTCTGGCAGTCAGAACAGTACCTGATGTTCACTCTGAGATCTAGCACAAGGGATTTCCATTTCTGGCCTCCTGTGATGTTAAGATGGACAGAAACCAAAATTTTCCGATTCCACATCCATGTGGGGGTTGTAAGGCTGGAAGGGATTACAGAGAGAGGGGAATGAGGAGGGATTTGAAAACAATTGTGATTTTTTATAGGGATAATGGGAATTGTAGATGCTGGAGAATCTGAGATAACACAGTGTGGATAATAAAATGTGAGGCTGGATGAACACAGCAGGCCAAGCAGCATCTCAGGAGCACCTGAGATGCTGCTTGGCCTGCTGTGTTCATCCAGCCTCACATTTTATTATCTTGGAATTCTCCAGCATCTGCAGTTCCCATTATCTCTAACAAAGTGTGGAGCTAGATGAACAGAGCAGACCAAGCAGCATCTTAGGAGCACAAAAGCTGACATTTCAGGCCCAAAACGTCAGCTTTGGAGCTTGAGATGCTGCTTGGCCTGCTGTGTTCATCCAGCTCTGCACTTTGTAATCTGGGAATTTTTATAACTGAGTCACGGCTTACGAGTGTTAGGAATGATACTAAGTCTTTTAGGTCAATTTTCTGGGCTGAAAATTAATCATACAGCGCATGCTTCACATATCTATTGAAGGAGGAACCATCATAGGTTAAATGAGCATGATGGATGAATGGAAATGATACAAGTTAGAACAAAGACAGAAACTGTTGCCGGAAAGTAGAAGGAAATGACTGCAAAGCATGTCTGGGTACATGACCATATGCAAGTCCTCTCTAAATCATTCACTAATCTGATTTGGAAATACATCAGCATTCCTTCACCATCCTTTAGGTTAAAATCCCAGAACTGCCTATCCATCAGAATTGAAGATTAACCTACACTCAAAATCAGAAGTTACACACGACCAGGTTATGGTCCAACAGGTTTATTTGAAATCACAAGCTTTCAGAGTGTAACCCCTTCATCAGGTGAAATGAGAGAAGCAGAGAACACAGAATTTATAAGCAGAGAGATCAATGGCAGAGAGATCAAAAGATCATACAAATGGTGTGACTGGTGAGTCAAATAACCTCTCTCTGCAGATGATCAAACGTGTCAGATGGTATAAGTGTCAATAGCTGGATAGCAAGCCAAGGAATGACCTATAATCCACTTATATATGAGGCAGAGAGATAATTACAAAAAAAATTAAAAATAAGGTGGTGCTGGCGACAAAACAAATGAGTAGAATAACATGATAGGTGTAGGAGTCGCATGCTGAGGGTCTAATCAAAGTAATCAGTAATCCAAAACTGCACAAACTTATTAAGGTAGGGGTGATCCAGGTGATGGTGTTAAAACAGGGCAGGAAGATTTCACAGATACAGAACAATGTGGTAGGGTAACACGTAGCGCAAGATGAACCCAAGACCATCAGTCCTAGTGTGCTCAACTTATCAATTGTCAGTTCAGACATGCCACAGTGGAAAAACTCCAATGACCTCAACAGAAGACACAGGATACGACCAATAGAGTAACTTCATCGTCCCATATTTCCCCAGAGCGCAGAGACTATGCCAAGTTCTTCGCGGCATTCAACATGTCATCAGTGATGATGAGCATCTTGCCAAGATCATGCCTATGCCTCCACTTCTCACCTTCAAATAACTGCCAAACTTTAAACATACCGTTACTTGCACCAAACAACCCAGCCTTCAGGACAACAGACTACAACACCACGCAATCCTGCCATGGCAACCTCTGCAAGACATGTCAGATCATTGACACGGATACTACCAGCCACCACATACATGGCAGATACTCATGTAACCTGGCCAATTATTGTCTATCTCATACACTGCACACGAGGGTGCCCCAAGGCATGGTACATTGGCGAAACCAAGCAGATGATATGACAACAGGTGACTGTTGCATGATGTCCAATTGCCAAAGAGAAATGATGCCCCCCAGATGGGGGACACTTCAGTGGTCAAGGACATTCCGCCTCTGATCTTCAGCTGAGCATCCCCAACAGCGGCCTTCAAGACAACACCGCAGAACTGCTGAGCAGAAACTGATAGCCAAGTTCAGTACTCATTAAGGCAGCTTCAGTCATGATATTGGGTTCATGTCACGCTAACTGTGACCCCACCATGCTGTTCTGTATCTGTAAAATCTTCCTTCCTGTCCTGTTTTAACACCATCACCTGCATGAATCATTATCATATCTCTACCTTAATTAGTTTGTACAGTTGTGGATTACTGATTACTTTGCTAAGACCCTGGGCATGCAGCTCTCATACCTATCATGTTATTTCACTCAGTTGGTTTGTCTCAAGCACCATCTTATTTTTAACTTTTTGTAATTATTTTCTTGCCTTAATTAATCAGATTATAGGTCATCCCTTCACTTGTTTTTCAGCTGTTGACACTTCACTCACACTTTGACCTGTTTGATCACCGGCAGAGATTTATTATTTGACACCCCACTCACATCATTTGTATGATTTTTCAAAATCTCTCTGCCCTTGATTTCCCTGTGCTTCTCTCCCACTTTACCTGATGAAGGGGCCATGCTTTGAAAGCTTGCAATTTCAAATAAACCTGTTGGACAATAAACTGGTGTTGTGTGACTTCTGACTTTGTCCACCTCAGTCCAACACCGGCACCTCCACACATCATCTACACCCAAAAGATTGCAGCAGATCAAGAAAACAGCTTCTCAAGGAGAATTCAGGATGGGTAGATGGGCAATAAATTCCTGTCTAGCCAGCAACACTGGCATCCCTTTTACCAATAAAAATGGCAGTCATGTTAGTATCAAATAACAAAGCACCCAGGAAGAGCAACTGGGTGATCATTATTAGGAACAAAGTCCAGTGTGTAAGAGGTGGACCTCACCAACAGTAAAAGCTCAGAGAAGAGATGGAAGGGAAAGATGAAAATGCAGGATCACAGCAGGAGGGAACCTTAAAAGAAAGTTATTCAGCTGGGTTAAGACTACGACAAAAAGCAGCAGTGCCATTTTGCCAGAGGGGGAAAAAAATACAATTATTTCTGCAGATAACAAGGTTTGTTGTCTCAGATTCTCCAGCATCTGCAGTCCCTACTATCTCTGAATTAATTATTTCTGCACCATTCTTCATGGAGATAAGAATGGTAGAGGCATGGGGATGTGGGAACTCTTCTTTTGAGGTGCAGGTGTCCAAACCAGGCTTTCCTGAATGATTTTTGAACAGTGGTCAGTCGTAGTGATGGAAAGCCAGGTTAATAATGCTTCAAATGATCCAGTTAGACCTGGCAATAAATGATGGCTGTCAGAATTGGTCACATCTGCAGCTCTTAGACACAAGAGAAAACACAAGTGGCATAAAAATAAGGGCAAGAAAGTGCAGACGTTTTAGTGGGTGTCAAAAGACAAAGACTTTAGAGGAGGTGACTTACTAAATCACAACGCAGAAATGCCAGTAAGAATTTTATTCCAATGGCCAGATAGATGGTAATTTTAAGGTACAGAAGGAAGAAACTTGGAAATGCACAATTAAAGGTGATATTGAAGAGGACATTTTAATATTCAGAATTCTGCAGAATTTCAACAAGTCATAAAAGCACAATAATCCATTTCACCTTTCTGTACAGTAATTCAGTGAGAGTCGGTCCTCATTCTCTCTCCCGATTGCCATACAAGTTTAGTTCCTTCAAATGCGTGCAAAGTACTGCAGAATGCTAGAGAAATTCAGTCAGATCAGATTTGAAACATTAAATCTTTCTCTCTCTGTTGTTCCCCACAGATGCTGACAAACCTGCTGAGTTTCACCAGTATTTTCTGTTTGTTTCATTTCTTGCAAGTGTACTTTCAAATATTTTTTACAAATCACCAATCATCCCACTGCCCCCACATTCACAGGTGATGCATTCCAGATCATTACCATTCAAGCACTAAAGAAGTTCTTTCTCACATCCGCCTCCAAATCTCTTGTGAATATTTACTTAAATTGTTGATATATTGACAGAGTAAAATCACTGGCTTCCTGTTTGCTTTGGTGGCTTGGATAAAAAGTACCTTTTTTTTGTTAGGTGTTACATAAAAGCAATGTGTAGCCTTAAAAGTAGCTGCGTATCAATTTTATGACTCACTTTTACTTTGGGGGAAAATATTCCAAAGCATCACATTTGACAAGAAAACATTGCTGAAAACTTTGCATTCTCCTGAATGTCTTGCTATCCATTGCATGTGTGGAATGAAAACTCACCAGTTTCTTTCCCAATGGTGATGCCAGCAACTTTTTTATTTGCTTGGCAGCATTCTGCATCTCACTGGGTTATACACATATCAGCTCAGTAGTTAGGACTTACTGTTGATAAGATGTCTGGTTTGAAATCCAAGGAAGATGGAATTCGAAAACAACAACACTGCATCTCCAGCCCAAGGTAGGTTGTCATTGAATACCTAGAGCATGGAAGCAGGCCGTTCAGTCCATCGAGATAACAAAGCGTGAAGCTGGATGAACACAGCAGGCCAAGCAGCATCTTAGGGGCACAAAAGCTGACAAGGAGCTTTTGTGCTCCTAAGATGCTGCTTGGCCTGCTGTGTTCATCCAGCTCTACACATTGTTATCCTCAGATTCTCCAGCATCTGCAGTTCCCATTATCTCTCATTCAGTCCATCGAGTTCACACCAACCCATTGAAAAGCAGTCCACTCAGACCCTCCCTAAACCTGTAACCCTGCATTTACCATGGCTAATCCACCCAACCAGGACATCTTTAGACTGCGGGAGGAACCCCGCGCAGACATGAGGAGAATTTGCAAACTCCACACAGACAGTCACCCGAGGCTAGAATCGAACTGTGGCACAGGAACACAGTCCCTGGCACTGAGGCAACACAACTAACCACCGGGCCACTGTGCCACCCCTCCACCCAACTTTTTACAACCTAAAAGTTACAAGCTGCTGTCCAGTCTCTTTTTAAATTTGCATTTAGGTTAATGCAATTGCCTGAGGAAAGGGAAAAGAAAAATACAATGTAAAGGGACAAAACAGCTATGTGGAATTAGGTCACAGATCAGCCATGATTTACTGAGTGGTAGAACAGGCTTCAGGGACAAAATGACCTACTTCTTCTCCGTTTCTAAGTTAAGTTAGATAAAGTACGATGTGTGCCAGAGTAGAAGTTTATAAATTCCATTTTTGTTTTGCACATAGACTTTTCCGTCCTCCCAATAGGCAAGGTGCTTTTAAAGAAAATAGATAATTGAAGTGCCTATCATACCGTTAATCTTCAGGCCAGGGAATTGACCAAAAAAACCCTTCCTAACACCTCTAAGAATTGATTAGAAACAATTCACACTAGAAACATTTTCACAATGTTTTGGGTTGCCATGGCCAAACTGTCAATTTGCTGTGAAAATCAATCATAAAATGTCTACTGCACATTTAGCTTCCAAGAAACTATCTAGATACAATGAGTATTTCCAAATTAACTTGTTTCTATTAAGGGCTTGTCTTTTGTTTTTACTATTGAGTTTGTACCACATGCTCCAACATATCCAAGAAATAAAGCAAGTGAGAATTATCACAGACAGGCAAAAATATAAAACAGAAAAAAGGAAAAAGGTCAGAAAGCTCACTCTGAGGTTATGTTTCTGCCAGAACATAGCATTGAAAATTCCCTAATCGAAATCATACATGATACTTCATACTCGTAACCAGTGGGCATTCCTCTTTAACTTTCCCCTCCACAACTTTTGACATGGCCAACCACCCTAGATATTTTTTAAAATCAACCTACACAGTGACGTTATGATTCATCTTTCATACAGGTGGGACTTAAAACCAGTTCCTGTGACCCAGGGGTAGGATCATTACCACTTAGCTGTAATCTGACCATTCTCTGGCTCACTTTCTTTGGGTGCATCAATGATATAATCGCTTTGCTTCCCACAGCGTGACCCATGAAGACCTCAAGTATGGATCACCACTACCCTTCATCCACATGCTGTCTCTTAGTGATGTCATAAAAGATGTTGTAGACAACCAGTTGTCCCTCGCTGCCATTTCTTGATGCTGACAGTTTGCCTGCCAAACATATGGTTTTGGATAGATTGTGATTTCCTCCAGCAAAATGCTATGGCTTTACCACCAACTCCTCTCCCTCTCGTAACTTAGTCCTAGTCAGAACCAACTGCTCACAACTTTGGCATTCTGTTCAACCTAACATTTACCCCATCACAACGATAGTCTATGTTGTTTTGTATATGGGCCTGAAAGTCTTTAAACTAAGAGCCATAAGCACCACTTCTATAATAATCATCAGATGGATTTGTGGGCAGAACAGTCTGGGGTCTTGGAGAACTGAGAGAGAATTCTCAAAGTCCGTAACAATGTCACAACTTTGTAACCTGTAACTAATTGAAAACATGCAATATCTATCTTTGCCTTAACCCATCCACTGCTGAAACCTTCATTCCTGCCCTCGTCATCATGTGACTCAACTATTACATCCTCACTTGGCCAACCATCCACTCTGTGCTCTGCAAAGTTCAACATATCCAAAATCCTACTGTCAATATCATAGCTCACATGAAGTCCTGCTCATTTTCAATTCACCAGCTCATTTATTTACACTAGTTCAAGCTTCTCCAATTTCATTTTTTTTTAATCTTCATTTTCAAATAACTTTGTGGGCTTGCACCTTTCTAACTCTGTTGCCTTCCCCCATCTTAGAATGCTCCAAGAACATTAGTCAATACTGGTTTCTTCAGATCATATTACCAATGCTACATTGTCATGTCGGCAAACACCCATCTCACCCCACTGCTACCAGAACCAAGGACATTTTGCTTTGTACAGCCATTTTTAATTGCAGTTCCTGGGGCTGGAATATTGTATCGGTTTTCTTGCTCAAAATGATTTTCCACATTTATTTTTCCATTTCAACATGTATGTAAACATTAATGTGGTCACATCTCAGTAATTGTTTTTCAAACTTTGAAACCTGAAGTTGTTAAAACTTCCCTCATGACTCAGGCTGAGCAGCTTTTGATTTGCCTACTGGACGTTTATGTTCTCCTGTACATTTGGATCTCCTATAAGTAACACTGAGGCCAAACAAGCGCCAGGGAATTTCTTCTTCCAACAAGAGAGAATCTAACCATTTCCACTTGATATTCAATGACGTTACGATGACTGCATCTCCCACCGTCAACATTCTGGGGCTTAGATGCCTTGTTGTTAATGTCAATGGATTGCTAATCCAGAGCTTGAAGATAATGTTCTGGGGACATGGGTTCAAATCCCACCATGACAGATTGTGATATTTAGAAACCCTACATTCGGCCCAACAAGTCTACACCTAAATTAGGTCTGTGTCAGCAATGCCCACATCCCATGGAAGAATACAAGAAACAAACAATGTATATACAGTGGCTACAACAGCAGATCAGAGATGATGAATTCTGTAGGGAGTAACACATCAAAATCACCCCAGTGCCAGTCCACCATCTAAAAGGCACAAGTCAGGAGTGTCATGGAATTCACCCAATTTGTTTGGATGGATGCAGTGCCAACAACACTCAAGAAGCTTGACATTATCCACAACAAAGTAGTGCTTGTTCGTTATCTCATCAAACACCTTCAACATTTAATTTCCCCGTTACAAATACACTGTGGCCACACCATATTCTATCTCTAAGGTACACGACAGTAATTCAGAAAGTCACCTTCTAAGCCCATGTCTACTTCCATTGGGAAGTATCAGGACACCAGACAGACAGAAACAGCTGTAAGTTCCCTCCAAATCACAAACCACCCTGGCTTGAAAATATATTGCTGTTCCATAAAATCTCACCTGGGTCAAATCCTCGAATTTCCTCCCTATTGTGAGTCTACCTACACCCCAAGGAACTCAACAGTTTAAGAAAGCAGCTCACTACCATCATAACCAAGGCATAGATTAGAGATGAGAGATTGAGTCACACAGCATGTGCAACATACCCTTCAGTCCAACCAATACATACCAAACATAATTCCAAACGAAACTAGTCCTACCTGCCTGCTCCTGGCCCATATCCCTCCAAACCTTTCCTATTCATGTATCTATCCAATGTCTTTTAAACAACTAGAAATGATAAGTAAATGCTGGCTAGCAATAAATGCAGTGTAGCTAAAATCCCTTGAATAACTTTTAAAAACAAACAAGCTGAGCATTCTATCAGAATAAAATTTGAGTCATAATGAAAACAAAAGAATAGCAAAGAAATTGGCCGAACTTGGCTATATAATCACAATCTTTATTTCCAAAGAAAACTTGTCATGACACACATTTTCTTCATGCTATGAACGTCTCATTATAAAGTTCAAGCCTGGATTTAATTCTAAACCTCTTGCAATGCCAATATAGTCAGTTAGAAAAGTGTGTTTATGCATGCATTGCTAATTGCTTTGGGTAATGAAAAACATACTCATTTTCCAGGAAACTATGGAAAAGTAGTACTTGGCTAGATGGTAATAACCTTAACACAATTCTATCCAGATTATCAGTCAGGAATACTGAACCGGAACACTGCTCCCTAACTCACCATGAACAGTCCCATAAAGAAATGTTATTATTTAAAAAGTAACTGCAATTTTGTCTTTAAATAAATGAATATTCGTAAATTCCATGAAGGACAGCTAGTTATTAAAGCAAAGTTACAATCCACAATCACCATTTTTTTTTTGACTAAATTACATGAATTGGTAATGCCACACAATAGAATTCACACTCATGGATTTTCAGAAAGCTTTTGAACAAGTGTGTTGCATGAGCATGTTAGGAATGGCCACACCAATGCCCCACCCACCCCTTTCCATGACCGCCTTCTGACCCAATTGTAACAGATCCTGCAGAAACCACATTGGTCTGTGCAACCACCTACCGGCTTACCTGCAGAGTGGAAGAGAGTTATCCTTGTCTGCAAGACACTAATAAGAAATTTTGTGGCACGAGACAGATAAAATGCAGTACGTGGATGGAAAATTGTTTGATCAACAGAAAACAAAATTACACAAGTTTCATATTATGCTTCTTTATTATGTGCTGAACTTTAGTGCTTTGTTTTGTGATTCATGGACAAGGACTGCTGAATCCCTCTAATCCAAAGCTTTCTACAGTCTTTCACCATTTAAACAATATTTAATTCCTCTGTTCTTCATGTCAAACTACCTAGCCACTCATTTTCTAATATTATATTCCATCTCCCATGTTTTTAACCCACTTGCTAACCTATTGAAATCCCTCTGCAGATGCTCAGTGCCATCCTCACCTTGCCTCCCACCATAGTTTTATGGCGAGAGTATAATCACTTCCTTCACTCAAGTCATTCATGCATGTTCTAAATAATTGTAGCCCCAGTACTGATCCCTATGGTACTCCCAGAGGAGAGGGTGCCATTCTAAAAATGCCCTCCTTATTTCAACCCTGTCTTCTTTTACTTAGTCAATCCTCTATCCATGCAATAGACTACACATAATACCATGAGATCTTATTAAGCAACCTTATGTACACAGTCTTATCAAATGCCTTGTGAAAATCCAAATATATTGCATTCACTGCTTCCCCTTCATCCATCTTGCTTCTTACTTCCTCAAAGATTTCTGATAAACTTGTCAGGCAAGATATCCCCTTTAGGAAGCCATTCTAATAATGCATGAACGTATTATGCTATTAAACCTTTAGAACAGGTTGAAAAATTTTTCCAATACTTGATATTTCCAATCATGTGGGATTTTTCCAGAATCTACGGATTCTTGGAGATAAGTACCACTGAATCTATCATCTGTACAGCTATCTCAAGAATCCTTAGATTCTGGAAAAATCCCACATGATTGGAAAGCTACCAATATAATACTTTTATTTAAAAAGGATAGAGACAAAGACAGGTAAGTATAGACCAGTTAGCTTAATGCCTTGAATTGGGAAAATTTTAGAAACTATTCCTTCTATATCCCGAGATGCATTCCCTTCAGATCCAGGGGTCTTATGAGCCTTTAGTCCCAATTATCTCCCAAAGGTATTTTCTCTAGAATTTATTTCTTCTCTTCATAATGCTAGATAGTTTATTAATTTTGAATGCTACAGCGGCTTCATTTTATTCTCTTTATTCTGCTAATACTGATGCAAAGAATTTATTTCACTCTTCTGACATTTCTTGCTTCCCCATTATTTCTACATCCTTATTCTCTCAGGGACCCATATTTACATTGGCTTCTCTCTTCCTTTTAAATACTTAAGGAGCTCTTGCTATCTGTCTTGATATTGCTTGCAAGTTTACCTTTGAAGTTTATTTTCTCCTTTGTGATTATTTTTCTTTGGTTGTCTTCCTCTGATTTTTAAAGCTTATCTCTGGCTTGGCAACTGGTCCTTTCCATAACAAGGTGCAGAGCTGGATGAACACAGCAGGCCAAGCAGCATCAGAGGAGCAGGGAGGCTGATGTTTTCGGCCTAAACCCTTCTTCAGAAAAGGGGGAGGGGAAGGGGATTGTGAAATAAATAGGGAGGGGGAGGCAGATAGAAGATGGATAGATGAGAAGATAAATGGAGAGGAGACAGACAGGTCAAAGAGGCGGGGATGGAGCCAGTAAAGGTAAATGTAGGCTGGGAGTTAGGGAGAAGATAGGTCAGACCAGGGAGAACAGACAGGTCAAGGGGACAGGATGAGGTTAGTAGGTAGGAGATGGGGATGCAGCTTGAGGTGGGAGGAGGGGATAGGTGGGAAGAAGGACAGGTTAGGGAGGCAGGGATGAGCTGGGCTGGTTTGGGGATGTGGTAGGGGGAGGGGAGATGTTGAAGCTTGAGAAGTCCATATTGATACCATTGGGCTGCAGGGTTCCCAAGCAGAATATATGAGTTGTTGTTCCTGCAACCTTTGGGTAGCATTGTTGTGGCACTGCAGGAGGCCCAGGATGGACAGGTCATCTGAGGAATGGGAGGGGGAGTTGAAATGGTTCGCGACTGGGAGGTGCAGTTGTTTCGTATGAACTGAGCGTAGGTGCTCTGCAAAGCGGTCCCCAAGCCTCCGCTTGGTTTTCCCATGTAGAGGAGGCCACAACAGGAACAGCGGATGCAGTATACCACATTACCAGATGTGCAGGTGAACAATGCTTGATGTGGAAAGTCTTCTTGGGGCCTGGGGATGGGGGCGGGGGGGGGGGGGGGGGGGGGGGGGGAGAAGAGGGACGTGTATGGGCAGGTATAGCACTTCCTGTGGTTGCATGGAAAAGTGCCTGGTATGGTCGGGCTGGAGAGGAGTGTGGAGCGGACAAGGGAGTCACGGGTAGTGGTCCCTCTGGACAGCAGACAAGAGCGGGGAGGGAAGAACGTCTTTGGTGGTGGGGTCAGATTGCAGACAGTGGAAGTGTCAGAGGATAATGCGTTGGATCCGGAGGTTGGTGGGGTGGTATGTGAGGATGAGGGGGATTCTGTTTTGGTTGTTATTGCAGGGAGGGGAAATGAGAGAGACACGGTCGAGGGTGTTCTCAACCACTGTGGGGGAGTTGTTGTGGTCCTTGAAAAACGAGGACATGTGAGATATACGGGATTGGAATGCCTCATCCTGGGAGCAATTGCAGTGGACGCGAAGGAATCGGTCCTTGCCACATGGCTTTCAATTTAATCTTTCCTTAACTTCCTTAGTTAAGGATAGTGGGCATTTGCCCTTCTTATAATCAATGTTATGAATGAACAGAGACCTAATCTTCAAATGCATAGCTCCCCAAAAGCTTAACAGCAAGCCAATACATCCACAAAAAGATCTAAAAGAAGCTTACATCTGAATTCCTTTTTAGAATTTGAACATTAAAACCATTGAAAACATATAGCATATATTCAGAGGAGAAAGCCTGGGGTGATGAGCTACAGTTATGAGTAAAGTAGTGAGATCCTGGAACACTTCCATGTAATTTCTTAGTCAGTAATAGCTCTCTGATCTCTGCGACAGAAGGTTGTAGGTTCAAGGCGAACTTCACAGACCTGAATGCATAAGCCATGCTGCCGAAATGAATAGTGGCGCGAAAGATCCTCAAGGCAGTATTCAAAGTACAGTAGTGCAACTATTTATCTAATTGCTTTTGGAAACATGGCTGTGAGCAATCTGATGGCCATTTTTGGTTACATTATACAGTAACTCATCAAAGGACTTAATCGACCATAACATGCTTGAGAATTTGAGGGGATGAAATGGATTACGTAATGCAACTTTTTTGGTATTCCGTTGTACCACTAATGTCAAAATAAGGTTATATAGAGGGTTTAACATTACAAACAGTTTTAATTAAGCAAGTAGGGTAAGGAAATGGGTTTTATATATTTGCTCTGGTAAGGAAGTCTAAGTCATAAAGTGAAGTTGGAAGAAACTTCATGCTGAGGGTTAATGGAGCAGGCAATGTTCTGCCAAGAGCACAGGTTGAGGCATCATTTACAACTTCAAAGGAATAATGTGAGAAATCATCAAAGCCGATTAAAGGAGGCAGAGGTGGGTTCAATTGAGGCATTTAGGAGAGTATTAGATTTTTTTAAAAATAGAAACAACATGCAGGGTTATGGGCAAAAGGCAGGAGATTGGCATTGAGCCAAAATATTTAGCGAGCCAAGTGAGACACAATGGGTCAAGTGGGCTCCTTCTGTGCTATAACAATTCTGCAATGAAAATAGCAGGCCAAAACCAAAATATGAAGCAGTAGAGATTCAGTATGTTTTTCCCTAACGCTAGCCACATTGAAGGTGATAAGTTGAATGGGCCACTTCATTTCCTGCTAATATTTGATGGAACTAACATACAGCATTAGGTCAGCACCGCAGAGGCTGTTAGCAAACTGTCACAAGAAAACGCAACACACAGAAAGAAGAACGCATTCACAACAAGAACAGGAAAATCTGTGCAAGATTAAACACTGGATAGACATTAAAGAGAATCTTCAGAGTTATGGCCACAATATTTAAAATGATTTGGTGAAGTCTAAATAATTCAGAGCCCAGCATGACGAGAATTCAGATTATTGAGCTTTAAACTTTGGCTAAGAAATCTAACTCTCCTGAATTATGCACTGTGTTTAATTAATAACAATATGTTAATTGTGAAGCATGTGAAAGAAAAAAAGTGCTTAAGGCAAAATGTCATATTTCAAATGTCATACAGTCAGCCTTGAAAAAGATATTGATGCATCACAGGCTGAATGGTGGCCTGATAGACGTTTACAAAATCGTGAGGGGCATGGATAGTGTGAATAGCCAAGGTCTTTTCCCCAGGCTAGGGGAGTCCAAAACTTGAGGGCATAGGTTTAATGAGAGAGGGGCATGATTTAGAAGTAACCTAAGGGGCAATTTTTTCCACAAAGAGAGTCGTGTATGTATGTTGCCAGAAGAAGTGGTGGAGGTGGACACAACTGCAGCACTTAAAAGGCATCTGGATGGGTACATGAACAGGAAGGGTTTAGAGGGATATGGGCTAAATGGTGGCAAATGGGACTAGATCAGTTTAGGATACTAGGTTGACATGGACAAGTTAGACTGAAGGGTCTGGTTCCATGCTGTACAACTCTACGATTCTATAAAGTGGTGTTCATAAAACAAGATTGAGTCCTGAACAGATTTATGGTCATTTAGATGGCATCAGATGAGCAAATTGCTTTCACTAAAATGTTAAAAGAATGAACGGCTCGCTTTAAAACTATGCATAACAAATGCAAGTTTTTTCCTTCAATTTTCATTCTAATAAAATTATATAACATATGCAAGTGGTAAGGTAATCTCAATCAAAATCATCTGTGAATACTAATTGGCCAGAACACCTTTGGGTTAAGAACACACAAACAACGTCCACGATTAGTAAAAATGCTTCTTTTATTGACCCCATGCGACATGAAGGAATGGCTGAATTAACTAATAAGGATCCTAATGATCAATACAAGGGAGCTATACATCAAATCTAGCCACTCCATTGACCAGCCTTTATTCTAGTAAAAGGATAGCACAGACACCCACCCAAAAACCTTAAAGATTTCTCTGAAATGCACTATTCACAGACCAGAACCAGACAAATGGGGTTCTGATGAGAATCTTGCCATTGATCAATAAAGTGATGGAAGAAGTCATCAGTAATGATTTTTCATTAATAACCAGTCCCACTTATCAACAGTTCAGGTTCTACTTTAATCACTCTGTTCGGCTCACATCACAATTTTGATCTAGATATGCACGAATGCAAAGACAGAACAAGGCAGCAATATCCTGCGAACAAAAAGCAGCACAGTGTCACCTCTCACAGCAACGATTGGATAGGCAATATTATGCAGGAAAATATCAAATGCAATGTTGCTTGAGAAAAGAATGGTACATTACATTACTGCTCCACATGAAATTACAGCTGACCAACAATAATATCATAGCTTGGAATGAAAACTGGCCAACTGGATACAATGGGGTGGGGTGTCGGAGAAGCACAAGGGACAATTTAGGGCTCGAGCCCTAGACCTCTGTCTCCAACAGAATGGTTGTGAGAAAGCTTTATAATGAGTGTCTGGGACCAGATTACAGGATTCCAGCTCCATTTTCATTTTTGCCAATTAGTCCTAGTCTGGAATCAAAAACAAATCAAGCATTTAATATTTCCTTTGGAGAAAATAAAATCACTCTCTTAACAGCTCATCAAAGCCAGTGAATGCCCAATTGTTGATGCTATTTCTGTTGACAAATTCCAGATTCTCTCATTATACATGCTTGGCTGAGCTCCAAGGGCATTGAGTCTGCTGCAGGATTGTTTACACAGGTGCAACGGGCACTGCAATGTTTTAAACAAACCAGAAAATGCTAGAGAAACTTACCAGGTCAGACAACATCCGAAGAGAGAAAAACAGAGTTAACTTTTAAGTCTTTTTACACTTTGTCAGCATTGCAAACTTTTGTTTAACTGACAGTTTTACCACCTTTTAATAATGTGATCACTCTTTGAAATATTATCGTAACACAGTTCTTGAGAAACTAAGACTACAAGACAGGGCCAGAATGAGGTCCTTTGGCCCATAAAACTTGCTCTGCCATTTGATCATGAGTGATGTGTTTCTCAACTAAAAATTCTCTTGTCTTCTCCCTGTAACTTTTGGTTCCCTCACCAATAAATAACCTATCTCTGTCTTAAATACACTCAATGACTTGGCCTCCATGGCTCTCTGCAGCAATGAATCCCACAGATTAACCACTGTCCGACTGAAGAAATTCCTGACCTCATTTCTAAAGGTTGCCCCTTCGCTCTGAAGCTTTGCCCTTGGGTCAGACTCTCTTAACAGAAACATTTTCTCAATGTCTACTCCATCCAGGCCCTATTAGTAATCTCTAAATTTCATTGAGATCCTCCCCTATCCATTCAAATGCCATCGAGCACAGGCCCAGAGTCCTCATCCACTGTTTGTATGACAAGCCAACTCTCTCCAACGCCAGCCTGTCTTTGCTTAATACAGGGCCCAAAACATGGTCTAACCAGAAAGCCTTATACAGCCTCAGCAGTCCATTTCAGCTGTCATACTCTTGACCTCTTGAAATGAATGCTTTTGCATTCTTAACTACCAACTGAACCTGCACAGTAACCTTGAGAATCCTGAACTAGGACTCGCAAGGTTCCCAATTTAGGTTAATCTATGCCTCTATGCTTCTGACTGAAGAACACAACCTCACACATTCTGACATAACAAAGTGTGGAGCTAGATGAACACAGCAGGCCAAGCAGCTTTTTCGGAGCACAAGGATCCCCCCCCTTGAGCTGTCCGTACTCCCGAACTGACCTATCCCTTCCCTACCTCCCCACCTACACTCTCCTCTCCACCTATCTTCTCCTCTATCCATCTTCGGTCCGCCTCCCCCTCTCTCCCTATTTATTTCAGAATCCTCTCCCCATCGCCCTTTTCAGAAGGGTCTAGGCCCGAAACGTCAGCTTTTGTGCTCCTAAGATGCTGCTTGGCCTGCTGTGTTCATCCAGCTCCACACTTTGTTATCTCGGATTCTCCAGCATCTGTAGTTCCCATTATCCCACACATTCTGACAGTGCATTTCATTTGTATTTGGGTAGGGAATAAAGGTTTCTTCACAGAACTTTAACTGGCTACGTTCAGTGTATAATTTCACGAGAAAGTAAAAGTAGAGTATTTTTCCCCCTTGAAAGAGAACATTGAATGCCTGATTGACCGTTCATGAAATAGGTCAACTGGCATGCTACATTGCAGTGTCCAGGTATTTGCAGATTAGGTGGATTAGCCATGGTCAATGCGGTGTTAAGGGGATAAGATGGAATGTTCTTTCGAGGGTTGGTGCAGACTTGATGGGCTGAACAGCCTCTATCTACATTGTAGAGATTCGATACGTTCCAGGTGTTCATTACCTAGCAGATACTTGCAACTATGGAAGATGCACATCAAGCACAAAAGAGGGTTTCAGAAGCTATGAGGAATGTGAAACATGTAAGGACTGGTCATGGATCAGTAGACACTAACAATCATTAGCACAGTGGGATCAATTCCGCAACAAACAAAAGCAGCCCGACTAGACCACTGACTGCATATCTTCCCAACTCCAGAAGTCTCTCTTTCTCTCTCTCCATCCCATGCACTCTGACATAAAAATAAGGTGAGAGGGCTCATAGAACAAAGAACAAAGAAAATTACAGCACATGAACAGGCCCTTCGGCCCTCCAAGCTGGTGCCGATCCAGATTCTGCAAGACAGAAACAGCATTACAGGCCCAGGGAATTTCTCAGTTCTTCATGCATCTCCTTGTTTAGTCGCAGCCCTTGGTGTCCACGGAACCAAAGCCAGCAAAAGTTTGTGTTTTCGGGAACAGGAAAATTTCCATTAATTGCATTGTATTACACTGCACTTATGGCACTCAACTCAGCCTTACAAGTGTAAGCTTATGTTTACTTACTCTTCCCACCGATGTATCCAGTTATTACTATATCCCAATAAATATATCTACTCTATTCACAAGTTCCTTCTAGAAAACAACCCCAGTTTATAATCTCTCAGGCCTGGTAACATAGCATGCATTTTTTTGACCATCTGTAGGGTCAAGGCCAGAATTATTCTCAGTCTAAACTCCCTGTTTTACCATTTCTAGAGATAAAAATGAAAACAATTTTTAAAAATCAAACAAAGAACTCCAGATAATGAAAATCAGAAAATAAAACAGGAAATTGCTGGAGAAATTGAGCAGATCTGGCTGCATATGTGGCGAGAAACAGAGTTAACGTTTTGAGGCTAGTAATCCTTCTCCGGCAATTTTGGTTTTGGTTCTAGTTCAAAATCATTGCTTGGTTTATTTTACTGGAGAAGAATTTACAAACAACTAATTCCAACCATGCCAAAGTATGATACAACTCCAACATTTTTACCTGAAGGACCAATAAACATTGTTACACTGGGGAAATTATTCTTGAACAGATAACCTGGTTTAACCTTACTTGAGCATTTCTGAAATAAGACATCTTTCTGAAGCTTTCCTTCTTGCACACATTATGAAATTTCATATATATTACTTGAGAGGGGAGTGCTAATTGGCTGGAAAATGAATTTTAATTGGAAGAGGTGTTGCCATGGAGAATGGTCCCATTAATGCTGATTAACAGTTCACTGTCAGATTTTGAGATTGGTCAGGGAACCGTCGTGAGAAATGAACCATTGAATAGCTTCCAGCTATTTTTTGTGTTAAACAGGCACAGTATGTGCATCTGTTCCTTCTGTCTGCAAAGAACAGGGGTCTGTGTATTAACATGTGTAGCTTCCGCTATATGTAAATACACTTTACTTGAGACATCTGACGACCGTAAATTGGTTGAGAGTGTAATTTCTCCCACAACCAGGATTATCCAGCAAATGTTGTCCAATTGTGGGATGGTATCTAATTTGAGACAGTGAGTTTGAGATGTGGGCTGTTTGGATACAGTCAGTAGGTTGCTTAGTAGTCAGCTGAAGGAGCATATTGTTTGGGATGATCTGAATTTCTTTAGGCTACAAGACCTCAAGCCTAGCATCACAATGGCAGTGAAATTCATGCACTAAATTATTAATTTGCAAGATAATCAAGACATCCTTAATGCATGACAACAACATTCTGTTGTAAGTAAATACACTGAAGAGGGTGCTGCCTCCTAGAAGCATGAATCAGCAAGCTTCAACTCTTGCTCAAACTTCTGAGGCACCATCCCTTAGCAGGTTATTCTGAGGTAGACTATTTTAGAGACTTCAGTGAGTTTGCTAAATATACAATGCAAAATGATCTGATCAGATCATAACCCTACAGGAAGGCCTGGATTCACCCTTTCAGTATAAAGTTCACAAAGTTAACAAATGGCTCGGCAATATTTCTGAGGTTGCCAAGAGGACAAACTTATAGTGCATGGAACTGTAGGAACCCCAAAATGTACACTAACCAGTTGGATTATGGTTCATAATACTAGCTGATTGTCCAAGTTGAAAGGTTAGCCATTAAGATGATTTGATTGTTCCTTTTCAAACATGAATTTGAGCATAGTTTGGAGCCAATTAAGACACGCAAGTAAATTATTACACCCAGCTACAGATTCAAACATAGCAACATACAGAAATATGCAAGGAGTCGGGGGTTAGTGTAAAATTTAAGTTTCACTCTTCTCTAGAGTAGTAGCGATGCGAGTAGTGCTCACCATAAGAAGGATGTTGCCATCAAGTCAAAAAGATGTGCTCCCTATCGCACAACTGAGTACTGACGTATCTGTATTTCAGTGCAATATGATGCCACTATGTAGGGCAAGTGCATTCCAAAGAATAACAGCTCATATCAAACAGCATGTTCCTTTGGCTGTTCGCAAGAAGCAGCTATGAATAATTGTAGACATAGTTAATTGACTATTATAAGGGTAAGACAAATATGATTTGTATTTCTGGGCTGTTTAATTTTTGTTATTAATTAGAAATGCTTTAAGGAATGCATGGGGTCCAAATTTATTTTTTAAACTCACTTGTGGCATGTGGACCCTGCTGGCTGGACAAACATTTACTGCCCATCCTCAGTTGCCTTTGAGAAGAAGATGTTGAGTTGCCTAAACTCAAGTGTATACAAGCCCATTCGCTCCTATCTTTCAACATATGATTGTCCCGCCATTCTGGGAATTAACCTCGTGAATCTGCGCTGCACTCGCTCAATAGTAACAATGTCCTTCCTCAGATTTGGAGACCAAAACCACTCACAATACTCCAGATGCGGTCTCACCAGGGCCCTGTACAGCTGCAGAAGGACCTCTTTGCTCCTATACTCAATTCCTCTTGTTATGAAGGCCAGCATGCCATTAGCTTTCTTCACCGCCTGCTGTACCTGCATTCATGCTTTCATTGACTGATGTGCAAGAACACCTAGATCTCATTCTAATTCCCCTTTACCTAACTTGACTCCATTGAGAAAGTAATCTGCCTTCCTGTTCTTGCCACCAAAGTGGATAACCTCACATTTATCCACATTAAACTGCATCTGCCATGCATGTGTCCACTCACCTAGCCTGTCCAACGGCAGCACGGTGGCTTAGTGGTTAGCACTGCAGCCTCACAGCGCCAGGGACCCGGGTTCAATTCCAGCCTCAGGTAACTCTTTGTGAGGAGTTTGCACATTCTCCCAGTGTCTGCGTAGGTTTCCTCTGGGTGCTCCGGTTTCCTCCCACAGTCCAAAGATGTGCAGGCTAGGTGGATTGGCCTTGCTAAATTGCCCGCAGTGTTCAGGGGTGTGTGGGTTTTAGGGAGGTGGGAATGGGTCTGGGTGGGATGCTTCAAGGGGCGGTGTAGACTTGTTGGGCTGAAGGGCCTGTTTCCACACTGTAGGGAATCTAAGCTAACCCCTGTATTCTTATAACATCTTCCTCACATTTCACACTGCCACCCAGGTTTGTGTCATCAGCAAATTTGCTAATATTACTTTTAAGGTCCAAGGGGCTGGCAGAGAGAGCGAGGTCAGCCCTCGTGAAAAGCATGCCCAGGCTCTTACGTACTGCGATTTTTTTGTTTTTCTATGCTTTAGTAAGAAGGACTGTAATGTTTAACTTCTTAATTTGCTTTCTTTATTTTTCTGCCTTGTACGACGATTCTGTGCCTAGCTACAATTGTACGTGAGATGGGACCATAAACGTCAGTTTGTAAACTTTTCACTGTACTCGTGCAAGTGAGTACATGTGACAATAAAAGCTCATTCCAATTCTAATTGTAGATAGTACATGCTAATTCTATTGAGTGTCAGGGTGGATGCAGTTGATTTCTCTAGATGTAGTTCTACTCGAGTAAACTGCTTTGTCCTGGATATCGTCAAGCTAGAGTGCTGTTGGAGCTGCATGCATCCAGGAAAATGCGGAGTTTTCAATCAGACTCCTGGCTTGGGCCTTGTAGATGGTGGACAGGCTTTGGGGAGTCAGTCGGTGAGCTACTCACTGCAGTATTCCTAGCCTTTGACCTTCTTCATTCGCCACTATGTTTAAGTGGCAAGTCCAGTTGAGATTCTGGTCAATGAATCCCCCTCACTGAGGATGAACTGTCAGACCTCAGTGAAGGACATACCTTCATTCCTCTCTGCCCACACATCAATAAATACCGCTCAGTTTCAGACATCAAACAGTTTTTCCACGCCACCACCACCATACCTATTTCTTTAATCACAAGTCTAACTCACCCTCTACAGACCCCTTCTCCCACCTCCAACACACCCCATCTTCCTGGACACCACCCCATGGCCTCCTACCCTCTGTCGACCTCTTCATCTCCAACTGCCGTCATGGCATCAATTGCCTCAACCTCTCCACCCCTCTCACTCACTCCAATGTCTCCCCAACAGAATGTGCAGCCGTCTGCTCCAACCCTAACCTCACCATCAAACCAGCGGTTATGAGGGGGCGCAGTTGTGGTATGGCGCACAGCTTCGGCAATGTCAAGGTCAAAGTGCCAACTCTTTAACACTACTTCCTACCACACTGTCGATCATGACCCCACCTCTGACCACCAAAACACCATCTCCCAGACCATCCATAACCTCATCACCTCAGGTCATCTCCCACCCCTATTCTCCTAACTCATCATTCCCAATCCTGCACCGCCCGTTTCTATCTCCTTCCCAAAATTCACAAAACTGACTGCCCTGGCCGACCCATTGTCTCCGTCTGCTCCTGCCTCACTGAACTTATATCCACTTATTTTGACTCTGTTTTATACCCGTAGTCCAGGAACTCCCCAGTTATGTCGAGGACACCATCCACACCCTCCAGCACATAGAACAGTTCCAATTTCCCAGCCCCAAATACCTCATCTTCACCATGGACACCCAGTCCATATGCACTTGCATTCCCCATGCAGATGGCCTAAAAACCCTCCACTTCTTCCTCTCCCACAGGCCCAACCAGTCCCCCTCAACTGACAGTCTCATCTGCTTAACCAAACCTGTCCTGACCCTTAACAACTTCTCCTTTAACTCCTCCCACTTCGTACAGACTAAGGAGTGGCCTTGGGAGCCTGCATGGGCCCAAGCTATCCTTGCCTCTTTGTAGGATATGTGAAACGGTCCCTCTTCCGCAGCTACACTGCCACTATACCCACTTCTTCTTCCACTACATCAATGACTGCATCAGTGCCGCCTCATGCTCCCGCAAGGAGCTTGGACAGCTCATCAACTTTACTAAAACCTTTCACCCCATCCTCAAGTTCATCTGGACCAACTCTTATACCTCACTCTCCTTCCTGGACACCTCTCTGTCTCCATCTCTCGTGACCGCCTCAAAACCGATATCTATTTCAAGCCCACCGACTCCCACCTTCTACACCTCCTCTCACCCACCTTCCTGCAAGAATGCGATCCCCTACTCCAAATTCCTCCGCCTCTGCTCCCAGGATGGGGCGATACACTCTCGGACATCCCAGATGTCCTTCTAATTCAAGGACCACAACCTCCCTCCTCCAGTTGAAAATACACATGCACATGGACAGCAGTGAATTGAGAAAGGAGGTTGAGTTATTTTATTTTTGGATTAGGATTATTCCATGGCACAACATCGTGGGCCGAAGGGCCTGTACTGTGCTGTACTTTTCTATGTTCTATACCCTCAACGGTATCTCTTGCATTTCCCACACTACTTCTCTCACGTCCCTTCCCCTCAACAAAAACAAAGACAGAATCCCACCTGTTCTCACATATCACCCAACTAACCTCCACATCCAACATATCATTTTCTGCCACTTCCACCACCTACAATCCGACCCCACAACCAAACATATATTTCCCTCCCCACCCCTATGTGCCTTCCATAGGAACTGCTCTCTCCGCAACTCCCTCGTCTGCTCCACACCTCCCCCCACCAACTCCACCACCCAGACACCTTACCCTGCAACCGCAAGAAATGCTACACCTGCCCCTACACCCCCTTCACCTCCATTCAAGGCACAAAACAAACCCTTCCTTATCAGACAGGGGTTCACCTGCACATCCTTCAACTTGTTCTACTATACCCGTTGCTCCTGATGCGGCCTCCTCCACATCGGTGATATCAAGCGTAGGCTTGGAGACTGTTTCGTAGACCATCTGTGCTCAATCCTCCCTCTCATCCCCAAACTCCTTGACCTAACACAACCTGTCCATCTTCTCTCCCACTTATCCGCACCTCCCACCTCACTGACCATTCCCCATCACTCCCTACCTGCACTCACTGATCACCATCCCACCTACCTCCCTCAGCCCCACCCCTCCTCTATTTCTGAGCTCCCCTCCCCCTCCCCATTTCTGAAGAAGGTTCCCGACCAGAAACGTCAGCTTTCCTGCTCCTCTGATGCTGCCTGGCTTGCTGTGTTCTTGCAGCTCCATACTGTGTTATCATCGTCCAAATCTTGTTGCATTCGATCATGGACTATTTCAAGGAGTCATAAATGGTGCTGCACATTGTGCAATCATCAGCGAACATTCCCACTTCTGACCTTATGATGGATTGAAGGTCGTTGGTGAAGCAGCTGAACATGTTTCAGGCCTAGAACACTATCCTGAAGAACTCCTGCAGAGATGTCTGGAGCTGAAATGTCTGACCTCCAAGAGCCGCTCTGATTTCTCTTGAGATGCTGCCAGTCGTCCTCGGCTGTTGCAACAATTTTTTTTGCTTCCGATTTATAGCATCCGCAGCTCTTTTGGTTTTTATTTGGGCTGTTCAGTACTCTCTAAGTTTCAATTAAACTCCCTTAATACCTCTAAATTCCATCGAGTATAGACCCAGAGTCCTTAAACGTTCCTCATATGTTAAGCCTTTCATTCCTGGGACCATTCTTGTGAACCTCTTCTGGATTGGTTTCAGGGCCAGTATATCTGTCCTGAGATATGGGTCTCAAACCTGCTCACAATACTCCAAATGCTGTCTGACTAGAGCTTTATAAAGCTTCATAAGTAAATCCCTGCTTTTATATTCCAGTCCTCTCAAACTAAATGCCAACGTTGTATTTGCCTTCCTAACCGACTCAACCTGCAAGTTTACCTATTTCTGGACTATGACTCCCAAGTCTCTTTGCACTCAGACTTCTGAATTTTCTCCCCATCTAGAAAATAGTCTATGCCTCTATTCTTCCCACCTAAGTGCATAACTCTCACTTTACCACATTGTATTCCATCTGCCACTTCTTTGCCCGCTCTCCACTCTTGTCTAAACCCTTCTGCACCCTTCCTGCCACCTCAGTACTACCTGTCCCTCCACCTACCACATGCAGTAAAATGCAGCCTTGATGTCAAAGGCAGGCACTTTCACCTCACCTCTGGAATTCAGCTATTTTGTCCGTGTTTGAACCAAAGCTTGTAATGAGGTCAGAAGCCAAGAGGCCCTGGTGGAACCCAAACTGGATGTTACTGAGCAGCTGCTGCTTGATAGCACTGTTGATGACACCTTCCAAGACTTTACTAATGATCGAGAGTGGACTGATAGGGCAATAACTGTCTGCTTTTTGTGTACAGGACATACCTGGACAAACTTCCACATCATCAGATAAATGCCCGTGTTGTAACTGCAGTGGAGCAGTTTGGCTAGGGATGCGACTAGTCCTGGAGAGCAAGTCTTTTAATATTCTAACAATTTAAGTTCATTCATGCTATAATTAAACACTATTTTAGAATAAAGGATTATTTTCGGTTTCTGTTTAATTCAGATTCCAGCTTTTTAAGTCATTTATGCATCCAATGTAGATTGGCAATTGATAGGTCACCATGAAGACACTAGAGCTGTGAGGAACAGTTCACAAAAGGAACATGTTATCTGGACAAAGAAAAAAAACTTAAGTGGATACTTAATTGATGATACTCCAAAGATTGAAAGAGTTGCGATGTCTTTAATGATAAGTACTTCCTCAGACATAGAAAAAATCTGCCAAGTTATTTAAGCATGGAATGCTTCACCACAGATCTGCTCAGGGACTAGCCACTGCATCGCAAGATAAATGAATAAACATTTGATACCGGTAACAGTACAATCTAGAAGAGCAGAAATTAATTTTACAGTGCTGTAAAGTTGATTCTCTCTGTGATGCAAACTCTTCTCATAACTGTCAGTTATAATTTTTAAGTGACTGGCAGATATAACATTAGAAGTAGGATTAGTGGGTCAATTGCCTCCAGGAGCCTGCTCCACTATTCAGTCAGATTATAGCTGATCTACTGAGCCTACAACTCCAATTTCCTGCAGGTCCCAGTAACACTAAACTACCATGTCCATTAAAAATTTGCCTATCTCAAGCTCAAAATGTCCAAGTCAGAAAGCGATGTAGTTATACAGCACGGAAACAGACCTTTTTATCTATTTCACGAGTCCCATTTGTTTGCATTTGGCCCATATCCCTCTAAACCCTTCTTATTCATGTACCATCCAGATAGCTTTTACCTGTCTGCACCACTTCCCCGGCAGCTCGTTCCAGACATGCATCACCCCCTGAATGAAAATGTTGTCCCCTCAGCTCCCTTTTAAATCTTTTCCCTTGTATCTTAAACCTATGCCCTTGAGTTTTGGATTCCCTTACTCTTGGGGAAACAAAAACCTTGACTATTCACCTGATCCATGCCCTTCATAATTTTATAAACCTCTACGTGGTCAGCCCTCAGCGCCCAATGTTCCACGGAAAAAAGCCAGAGCATATTCAGCTTCTCTCTATAGTTCAAACCCTAGAATCCCAGCAACATCCTTGTACATCTTTTCTGAACTTTCAAGTTTCAGAACATCTTTCCTATAGCAGGAAGACAGAACTGAATACAATGTTCCAGAAGTGGCCGAACCAAATGTCCTCTGCAGTCACAGCAATAATGTCCCAACTCCTATACTCAACGCACAAGCATGCCAAACAGCCTTCACCACCCTGTGTACCTGCGACTGCACTTTCAAGGAACTATGAACCTGTTTGGCAACATTGCCCAGGACTTTATTATTTATTCAAAGATCTAGCTGGTTTGCTGGGGTCAGAATTCTAAAGACTAAGGCCTGTCGAAAGAAGAAATTTCTCATTTCCATCTTATCTGTGAGACCAATTATTCTGAAACTGTGCCCCCTAGTACAAGATTTCCCCACAGAAAGAAGCACCATTGCAGAATCTACTGAGATAAACCTCCTCAGAATATCCCATGTTTCAATAAGTTCACTACTCGTTCTTTGAGCTTCAATGAATATGACCTGATAAACCTTTCCTCATAAGACTACTCCTTCATCTCAGAAATCACCCATATGAATCTTCTTTGAACTACTTCCAATGTAAGTATGCCCCTCCTTTAATAAGTGAGCAAAAATGTGTTGTGGTGTCATCAATATCCTCCACATTTGAAGCGAGACTTCAACCTTCCGCACTACAGGGTAACATTCCTTTTGCCTTCTGAATGACTTCCTTTACCTGTACTACTGACATCTTGTGATTCATGCGCAAGGAACTCAGGTTCCTTTGTATGGCAGGATTCTGGCATTTTCCCCCATCTAAGCAATGTTTTGCCATCCCATTCTACTCATAATTCTCTACATTGTATTTGGTCTGCCAAATTTATGCCACTTACTTAACCTCCCTAGATTGCACTGTAGACTCTTTTCTGACTTATCTTGATACAGTCAGCAAATCTAGCTATATTTAGTCACAGTCACATACAGACACTGCTTGTTGATTCACAAACTGTTTGGACATAGATATGTATTGATGCTTAATTTTTATCACCATGAAACCAAGTTTTGCTCTATTGTTAATACAAAGAAGCATTTGAATACAAGTTAAAGATTAATCACACAGATCATTAGAAAGCCCTTCAGAACAGCAGAACTACTTTTCAACTAACTGAAACACTGCGCAATCTTAGAAGAAAAAAATGGACAAAAGATATTAATGCAATGGCAGCGGATTGCTTATGGCAAAAGAGGAATGTTCATGGATGATCATCTAATTGAAACATTTATCAGTGAAACCAATTAAAAACTAATAGTCTGCTACGTGGCAGTAGATATTTCTCATTTTAAATTACTTCTATTTTTTTTTCCCTGTGGAGATTCACTGAAATTTGCTCTTCTATTAAATCTCCTGTGTCTGCAGAGAATGGTCCACTGATGATGAAAACAAACTGTTCACTTTGTTGCTAAACGTAATGATCAAAATTTAGATGATGTGCATTAATTAAACCAGATATTCACCAATATTAAATCTTTTTGAAGGATAGGACAAACATATTTCCTTCCAAGTGTTGCTCCTGTAAATGTTAAGTAGTTTGCTCAAGCACAAAGCATTTTTATTGAAGTGAAAGTATCATGCAAGCTAATCTGTTTAAAAATGTTCCAGTAGGAAATGGGTGGAATCAAATTCCAATAGAATATGCTAAAGACCGTTTGCAGGCTTTTGAGTATAAGCTTCATTTATGTAGAAGCTGAAGCTAACATTTCCTAAATTAAAGAATGAATTACAGTCCCATTATCAAGGTTGATTATGTTTGAATATGCAGCTGCAATTAAGAGCACTCTTGCCCTGCCTTGTGAGAACACAGGAGGGTCCGTGTTTGGCTCCTGACCCATGTTGTTAGCTGATCACAGCCAGAGCAGGGCTGAGGGGGCCACAATTGACTGTGTTCTCACTGATATCCAGGCTTTGCCTGTGATATGTTTTTAGGGATTTCTACAACAAAATCTGGCTGAGAACAGAGCCAGGATCAGATGTATGACCCCAAACAAGAAAAAAACTCTTGCGGAGGTTCAAACAGTGAAATACCTGAGGCTGAAAGGCGATTGTCGATCAAAAAAAATACAAAAGAAAATGATAAAGCTGGTGGCTCACCAACCTTGTCAAGATGCCGTTTGCTGTTCTGAGAGGCTGCTACAAAGTTCATATCATTTGTACCGTGTTGCTTTTTTACTATTTTACATTTTAACTGTGGCAGTTCCACAAAACAAACAAATCATGATTTTCTGAAAGATGGTACAGACAGTTCTTTCTCACTTATTTAAAATAACAAAAATAGAGAAGGTACAGATGCTTTAATTTGTACTTTCATAACCACAGTGAAAAAGCATTAGCAATGGCCCAAATAAAACATGAAGAAAAGGGACAAAAACAAAGTTGCTGGAAGTGTTCAGCAGGTCTGACAGCATCTGTGAAGAAAAATCAAAGTTAACGTATCAGGTCTAGTGACCCTTCTTCAGAACCCTCAAGTTCTGAGGAAAGATCACGGGACCCGAACGTTAACTCTGTTACCTCCTTCACAGATGCTGTCAGACTTGGTTCTTGTTCCTGATTTTCAGTATCTGCAGTTCTTTTGGTCTTTAATCAATTACTTGTTGCTTTGTATGCTGGACTTCGGCATTTTTTAAACAACAGTTATTTGCTTTTATAAATGATGTCCGAGTACCTTGGGCTCAGTTCGTTAATGTAGAACACTTCAGTCCCCAATTTAATTGGTTGATTTCAGCCATGTCAAATATATGAAGCTACAACTGACTTCAACACTACTCAAGTGCTTACGGCACTGTTTTACTCTGAAGCAGGAGATCTGGGTTCAAGTCCCACCTGCTCCAGAGTTTTGTAATAACATCTCTGGGCAGTTTGAATAGTGAAGATCTCAATTTCAGTATCTCAACTTCGGTGCCCTTTTTTTTGAGAGGTGGCATGGGTAGAAATTAGCAATGTTAAAAGAAAAATGGAACAGATTTGAAACTGAAGTGTAAAGTGTACACTGGTAACTACATTTCAAATGTTACATTTCTCAATCTATTTACTTCATTGGCTGTCAGGTATTTTACACCATTCCAAAGTCATAATCATGCGGCATAAATGCAAATTTAAAAAAAATACAGAATGTGATTTTATCCTACAAATAAACTGCATCAAATCTGGATACCATGCATGGTGTCAATCTCAGGCTTAAATGCATTTAACTAGATAATGAAGAAACAGAAATGGTCTTTCATGGTGAACCCTCTTTTCATGTAGTGTGTTCAGGTCTAGACCTACTCAAGCACTCTCCTCACCTATTCTACCTCCCTCAGTACTGATAACTGTATTCTCAGTGTTATTTTCTGATTTTGTCTAGACTTAAACAGGTCATCAGATTTGTTCAAATTTCCATAATTTCTTCTCCTAACTGATCTCACATTATTCAGTTCTGCAACATTCCAGGCTCCTGTCCTGAGTACAAGCCCATCAACTCCACAACTACACTCTCAGTCATGGTTCCATATCATTCTTATTTCCCTGCTGCAAAGCAGCTTGTTTTTCCATTCTAGCTTTCCTGACATCTTTTCCTTTGTGTTCAACTGAGGATTCTCCCTTCCTCTTGACAGGGAGGAACCTCAAGTGTACTCTTTCCATTACTTGCTGTTCTGTTTTCACTCTCGGTCAGAATCATGATTGGGTTTCCTCACCTTCCATTGTACTGGAAGTCTCTGGAGTTCATTTTAATTTAATCTAACTTTAACCTAAGTCCATTGCAATGAAAGACTAAGTTTGAGAAATCAATATGAAAGCTTACTGCTCCTGATTTGTTACAAGACTCATTCCAGTGCATGTTCATTTTCACAAGTTCCTCAAAATTTGTTAAGTTTATCAAAATAAAACACAAAAGAAATAATGTTCATCAAAAGCAATGGTTTTGAGTCAATCCACTTCAGGACACCAACACATGGGGTCAATGTACACATGCCCTTTGTTCTATTCTGTTGACTAAAGTTATTCTTTTATCTTATTTGTGTGCATGGTCACCATGAATTTTGGCTTATTAATTCTTTGTAGCCACAACTCTGACTGGCTTGCCAATGCGTAGACAGCAGATTCACTTAACTAGGTGTGCGCAATTCCTAATTGGTTTCTTTACATGCAATGATAAGCTTTGTGACAACACTCCCAGCTGCATCCAGATTCATCCTTTGACATGTGAATAACTTAACATAAGAACATTAGAAACAGGAGCTGTAGGAAGCCATCTGGCCCAGCGAGCCTGCTCTGCTATTCAATAAGCATGGCTGACCTCTTTGTGGACTCAGCTCCAGCTACGCACCTGCTCAACATAACCCTTAATTCCTTTAATGCTCAAAATTCATATTTGCCTAAAAAACAAAGAGGTAGTCTCTACTGCTTCACTGGGCAGGGAATCCCACAGACTCACAACATCTTGAGTGAAGAAGTTCCTCCTCACCTCAATTGTAAGACTTTTTAAGATCATTCCTTTTATTATAGCTTGTCTGTACCAATTTGCCAGGTTATGTCTTTATTGAAACTGTAACGCTAATGAAGCCATTTGTGTGACTGCTTACAGTTAATCACTAAGGGATGCCACTATCATTCCAACATCCCAACTGACAAAACCAAGTATTCTCCGAAGTCTGTTAGTATCCTTTAGCTTAATATAAACATACACTACTCCACAATAACTGTTGTTGCCTAAACAAAAGAAGCTCAATACTGATAAAAGTAAATCAATTATTTTAAAATATAGTTGTGCCCTTGAGTAAAATAATTTTTACATTTGTTTGCCAAAGTTGGTATTAGCTTGGACCACAGAATATTATATGCCATAAACCCATCTTACTTTAGACTTGGGCCATGTGTATTCTTCCTAACGGAAAACATTTTTTGACTAACCACAAATGGGAAATGATGACATTTCTCATTTGCTTAATCAAGTCAAAATTATTGAAAAAAAAACTCAATCCTACACAATCATATTCTAACTTAATTGGTATCCAGTGTCGTGCAACTAAACATACCTTGCCCTTCCCTCTCTTTTCAGCATTCTGAGGAAAGACTGTCTCTTGTTAAAGAGATGCATCATGTGATAAGCTAAGGAAAATTCATCCTGGCATTGTCTGAAGGTGGCAGAATTGTTGGAATTGGCCTTACTGCTTTTCCTTGTTTTGGGACCTCGCCATCCCGAGAGGTACATTTCAATGTTACAGCTTGGCAAAACAGAAAAGCTGGAAGTGATCTTTATCGACTCCCAGTCTTCTCCAAGGACATTGATCTGACAAGTCCAGTCTGATTTTCTCTCACGCATATTGCTTAATCTGCTGAAAACTTCCAGTGTTGTCTTTTTTCATTGTAGATTTCCACCATTTTGATTTTGTTACTGCCGTTCTCTGTGGAACAATTTGCAAAGGAAAACACCTTTGACTACAAGTCCTTCAGAAAGTGGTCAGCATGTAGCATCCTTGAAAGCCTCCAGGAAAAGGACAGGGTTGATCCTGTTAGGTGGTTCCCTGAGCGGCCTGTCAAAGTCATTTGGCAGAATGCCTCATTACCCAAGCTTTCCAACAATCACCAAGATGTACCTTGACTGGTGGTGATAAGGGCACCCCCATTAGGTCCTCATGCACGCCCAGTCTCTAGTGCAACTGCACACTGCCCTTGAAATGGCAGCACTAGTGAAGACAGTGTCACACACCTCCTGCTGGAACATGCCTTTACAAAGAAGGCCTGGAGAGAGATGCAGTAGTTTTTGCTGATGATCATCCCAAGCAGTTTAGTGACATAGGACTCTGTGCTATATGCTATATTCTGTTTTTTAGGGTGCATACTGAGGTGAACATTGACTGCACTTGGAAGATAATAAATTCGGTAAAAGATGCTCTTTCGTCTGCCAGAGACTTGTTGGTCTTTCAGTTAAAGAGTTGACCTCAACCAAGCATTGTAGACTGGAACCTTACAAGGTCCAGGACTACATGCTGAGGAACATGCTAAAGCTTCGGGCAGCTACTGCCAAGGCACAGTGGGGAAAAGACCACCATCTAAAGTCTTTCTGCCAAAACATAACGAGGGTCTGTTCAGTTGTTGGACCCTCTCATTGCCTAAAAATGAATATAAATAGTTTCCTGCCTGACCACAAAGTGCCTTTCCTTTGCAACTGCAGGGAAGCTCTGTGGAATGTCAAATTCCAAGGTCTTGTTTGTTCTTTTTCCCCTCTGTGAAGACTGTACAGAGTTTATTCAGGGCCTTTTGTTTGGACATATAGAAAATTACAAATTAAAGTATACTTTGAACTTAAAAGATAAGTCGGCTTATTATGAATTAACTACCTCTTTCCACCGATCAAGTTTGTTTCTTAGGCAAAGACATGAATATTCCTGATCTGCAACTGTTTTAGCTTCACCTTTTTTTAAGGCAGTTTACAAAGTGTCAAGACTTACTCAGGAGAAAACGAAACTGCAAAGGCTGACACAAGGCAGTTTCACAGTAGTCCAATCAATCCTGCAAACTTTACAAACACAAACACATGATAAATGTTTTGTTCATCAACATTATTTCATTCCTTGGCTTCACAACTTCAGCATTTGTTTTACTCACCTTCATTTTTGGGAACTTGACCATTCTGTTTTCCTCTGTTCAATAAGAGAGCCACTGAAGTCAGTATGAAACTTAAGTCACGGCAACACTGAATCATTCTCTCCGAATTTCAATTATGACATGTCTGAACTTGGTTTGAAAATGGAGTGCTGGCTCAGTAGTATGATGCTGTCAAATATCTCTTCCCAAGTAAGCTCAACGCCGCAGTTTTAAAGAATGTGGTTTAAAAAGAGTCCGACATACTTCATAAGCTTGTTTTGCTTTGTACTGTTTATGATTACTTGTTATTTCCCTTTCAGTTCGTCACAAACATGGATTGCTCAATCATATGACCAATATCACACACAGTCAGTACATAACACATTCCTCACTGCACATCCGCCTTCAATGTACAAAACCAAACCTTCTTCAATTTTCGTGAGGGATAATTGTTGTTTCCAAATAATGAATTTGAATTAGCATTATTATCACATGTTCTCAAATGAGCACAGTGAAAAAGAGCAAAAAAGAGCAAGAAATGGGTGGAGCAGATGAGCTTCAGATGAAGCCTCCTATTCCACCGCCATCTTGGATGAAATAGAAACCTGGCAAGAAATCAGTCACCCAACATCACACTTTAGTCGCTGATTCTAATCAAGTGTCTTAGGGAACGAAGTATACTTTTTTTAAAAACAAAGCCAAAATCATTTCGTTGGGGAGCAACTTGCAGCAATGGGCAATCTCACAACTTTAAAAAATGGCTAAATTCCTCTTACAGCCTTCTGCTCAAGCACCTTTAGGCCAGAACTTGCAGAAAATTAAATCAGATAACAGCAGAGAAGGGCAACTAACATCTTAGCATAAAGAAAAAAAAAAATCAAGGTTTAACATCAAGGGAAGAAATTTTGAAAAAAATGTTAACAATGATGCATTCAAAATCTCCTGACCTCTGGTCAAAATCTTCTGACTGAGACAAGAAGAAGTCTCCTTATCCAGAGAGTGGCGAATCTGTAGAATTCTCTGTCACAGAAAAGCTTTTAAGACCAAGATATCGAATGTTTTCATGAAGAAGGTAGATGTAGGCCTTAGTGCCAAAGGGATCAAACCAAAGTGGTGTGGGGGGGGGGGGGGGGGAGAGAGAGAGAGAGAGAGAGAGAGAGAGAGAGAGAGAGAGGAGGAGAGCAGTTGAATGATCAGCCATGCTCATACTGAATAGCAGAACAAGGTCAAAGGACTGAAAAGTCCTTCTCCCGTTCCTATTTTCTACGCTCTGGCAATATCAAAGCATGAGTTGCTTGGTTTTTCAGCAGCTGCTGTTAGGGACTGTGCTTTAATTCCAGTGATTTCATACATTTACTATGCATTTCTAAAAATACCACACACAATAAAAAATGTATAGGCTCAGGAGTGGGAGCTGAATGGAGAGTAAGGCCATAGAGATTCTGCTCTCTACGAATGTCAAGTTTTTAGTTAGTACAAAAGTAAGGTTAAACTCAGTTAAAGTGACAGTATTAAAGCAACTTAAAATGCATGGCAGCCCAGATCAATTAAGTGGATTTTCAACCCAAGGGTATGTGGGGATTCATGGACACTTCTCATGACATACAAGGGTCCATGAGCAGGAAGTATCACCATCCAGGCAAGGTTTAGCTGTGTGTCAGAGCTTAAGAAATGGCTAGAGAACGAAAACTCCATGGAAAGCACATTCAGAAAAATGGTTACACTGAAAAAGAAAGGAAATAGATGACCACCAGGCAATCCAAGAGAAATGATCAAATAATCCAGGGCTGTCCAGAGGTTCAGCTCACAAATTGGTTTCCCATTTTAGATATCAGAGAGGCCAATGGATCCTCAAAGGACTGCAGCAAGAGCCAAGCCCACGGCACCATGTGTGAACCAGCTGTATGAAAATAAGGAAATGCAACGGGTAAGAGTCGGAGATATTCCAGAACAGTTGCAGCAATCAGTTCTAAGGGAAGGTTAAAAGCTCGAGATTGTCTTCCACATTAGGAACATAGGAACAGAAACCAACCATTCAGCCCCTCAAGTCTGTTCCATCACTTAATGGTCTATTGCCTAACTCCATATACCTGTCTTTGGCCTAAATACCTTAATGCCGTTGCTTAATAAAAATTTATCTCAGATTTTACAAAATGACAACTGATCCAGCATCAACAGCTGTTTGCAGAAGAGAGCTCCAAACTCCATCCACCACAGTTCTGCTGATTCATTTACCCTAAAATGACAAAGAGAAATTGATGGGCTATCGTCTACACTCTGTACAATGCTGCCTAATTTTGTGTCACCAGCAAATTTGGATATATGGTTTTCAATGCAAATTATTGAGACCTAACAGATTTGTGTGGGACACCACTGTTCACAGCCTGCCAATTTGAGTACCTGCCAATTACCTCTAATTTCTGTCACCTGCTATTCAACCATGTCAGAAATGTGTCTTTAATTCCATGGACTTCCACCAGAGTTAACAGCCACTAATGGGGGACTGTATTAAATGCCTTCTGGAAGTCCATCTAAACATCATTAGCAGACATTGTCAATTGGCGTGAGGCTGGAAAAGGATAGCAGGTCAGACAGCAGACGAGCAGCAAAGTCAACATTTCTGGCCAAAACCCTTCGTCAGTAGACAGTCCCCCCTTCACTACCTTAGTCACCTCTTCACAAAACTCAATGAGGTTTGTCAGTCATGACCTTCCTGTCACGAATCCATACTGAAATTTCTCAGACGAACTTAAAAATTTCAAGAGATAACAAGGCATAGAGCTGGATGAACACAACAAGCCTAGTAGCATCAGAGCAGCAGGAAAGCTCACGTTTCAAGTCTGGACAGTTATCTTCTATTATGGACTCAAACAATCTTGCACATGCAAAGAAGATAAAAACAGGTAAACATATGACTGGAAAGATGGTGCATAAGGGAGGGCTTTAGATTCCTGGGACATTGAGGCTGGCTCTGGAGAAGATGACACCTGCACATTCCAGATCGGATTCGTTTGAACAGAGCTGGGGCTAAAGTCCTTTACGGGGTATTTTGCAACCGCTTCACGAGTTTCAAAACTAATTCAGCAAGGGTATGGAAACCAGAAGAAAACATTAGAAACTAATACCATGGTGCATGAAATGCTTGGAGAGCCAGACAACACTAAAACAGAAGAAGTAGTAAGTTAACAGGTGAAGTCAGAGGAAGGGAGAAAGTAATTAAGTCTAAATCAGAGTTACTGAGAATTTATGGAATACATTCCATAAGATTGGGGAGTTAAAGAAGACATGGCTTAAGGAAGGGTAGGTCTGGGTATTAAACACTGCTGGCTACAAAGTGATCGGAAGAGACAGGAAAGGGGAATAAGGGGAGAAGCAGTGACTTGTTCAAGGGTTAGGTTTCAAGGACAGAATCAATTTGGATAGAGCTTAGGAATAAGAAGGGTAGAATTACATTGTCCACTACTATGCATTGACGACCAGCTCGGGGAAGGATATTGAGGTCAAATCTGCCAGAGGGGTGTAAACATCATTGAGTAGTTACAATGAAGATCTTTGATTACCTGTACATTGACTAGGATAGTGATATTGCAAATGCAATGAGGGACAAGCATTTCTAGAGTGTCTTCTGGGGAACTTCTTTACAGTAGTTTGCATCCAATCCAACAAGAAAGGAAGCACGACTAGATCTGGTTTTTGGGAATGAAGTGGGCCAAGGAGATCAAGTGACAGTGGGGAACATTTAGGTGTCAGTGACCATTATATCCTAAGGTTTGGAATAACAGTAATGGTAGATTAAAAGTAAAGGTTGGCAGTAAAAATAGTAATTGAACAATGGGCTACCTTCAAAGTGTTGGTTTTGGCACAGTAATGTGTATTCCCTCAAAAAGGAAAAGGTCCAGAGCTCCCTGTACGACAACCTGGATAGACATTAATTTGAAACAGGACAACATAAGCTTATGACAGGTGTCAGATCGTAAATACAGTTGAGAACTCAAAAAGAATACAGAACTTCAAGGAGAGGTGATAAAGCAAATATAAGCAGCAGCGACGGATTATCAAAATAGACTGGCAGCTAACATAAAAGGTTATCCTAAAGTCTTCTATAAATATATCAATAGTAAAAGGATGATGAAAGATGGAGTATAGTTGATTAGGGGCTAAAAACTGATTTACACTTAAGACAAGAGTCATGGTTGAGGTGCTAAATCAATGTTTTACATCTGTCTTTACTTTCAGGGCAGACACTGCCCAGGCCACGGTGACAGATGTGGAAATACAGTCACTAAAAAGGTTTAACATTGCTAAGGAAGAATTTTTGGATAAGCTGACAGGACTCAAATTTGACAAGACATTGCTCGGAGATGAGAAGCATCAAGCATGTTGAAGGAACAGAAAGTGGAAATTGCAGAGGTACTGGCTATAATCTTCCTATCTGTCTGGATTGGGAGGTGATGCCAGGGGACTGGAGGAATGCAAACAGTACACCCGTGTTCAAATAAATGGGCTGTGAAGACCAAGATAGCAATTACAGATCGTTCAGTTTAACTGCGGGGAAATATTTAGAAACATAGAAGATAGCAGTAGAAGGAGGTCATTCTGCTCTTTGAGCCTGCTTCACTATTCATCATGATCATGGCTAATCATCCAACTCAACCAACTCCTGCTTTCTCCCCATAACCTCTGATCCTATTCACCAAGTGCTTTATCTAGCCACCTCTTGAACACATTCAATGTTTTGGCATCACTACTTCCTGTGGGAATGAATTCCACAGGCTCACCACTCTTTGGGTGAAGAAATGCCTCCTCATCTCCGTCCTAAATGGTCTATCCTGAATTCTTAGACTGTGACCCCTGGTTTTGGACACAGCCACCATTGGGAATATTACGCTGCGTCTACCCTGTCTAGTCCTGTTAGAATTTTATAAGTGTCCACGAGGTCACCCTTGATTCATCTGAAATCTAGAAGAAAAAATCCCAATCTCTGCTCAAACATGAGTTTAACCATTCCCAGAATCAGTCTATAATTATTCTGGATAGAATTAATGGTGCTGTGGAAAATATAGAGCGATAATGAAATGTCAGAATAGATGTTCAGGAAAATTGTCTCTCACTAACTTGGAGTCTTTCGATGAGGGGAAGACCATTGATATGGTGTTTTTGGACTTCCACAAAGTATTTGATACTGTACCACACAACAGACAGTTAGGGAAGCGATTTTTTTAAAAAAGGGACAGAAGTGACACGGATTCAAAATTGACAGAGGGATAAGGAAACGGAGAATAATGGCGCACGGCTTTCCCCCGCCCCCAGACTGGAAGATGATATGTACAGAAGCTTCCCAGGTGTCAGTATTGGGACGCTTGCTTTTCCTGGTATTTGTTAATAATCTAGATCTTACATAGCACATAGTATAATTTCAAAGTTTGTAGACAATGCAAAACTTGAATCATAAACTATAAGGAGAACATGCAAAATTTCACAAGGATTACAAGCACATTGTCAGAATGGGCAGACAGGTGGCAGATGAATTTCAATGCTGAGTAATGTGCACTTTGGTACAAAGAACATGGAGAAACAGTGCAAAATAAAGCATGCTATTCTAAAAAGGGGTGAAGAAGTTAAGAGGCTCGAGTCTGTATGTGCACAAGTCATTAAAGGTGGCAGGATAGGTTGAGATAGCTGGTAACACAGCATTCAGTATTCTAGGGCTCATAAATAGCAGCATGTAATGTATGAGCAGGGAGGTTATGCTGAACCTATACAACACGCTGGTTAGGCCTCAGCTGGACTACTGTGTATAGTTCTGGGTGCCACAATAAAAGCAGGATGTAAATGCACTGGGGCAAGTGTAAAATAAATTTACAAGAATGGCTCAGGGATAAGACACTTCTTTGGTGAAGGATGTTTGGAGTTGTTTTCATTTGAGGAGAAGAGGTGGTTTGTTAGAAATTTTCAAAATCATGAGGGGTCTGGACAGAATCAACAGGGAAAAAGCATTCCCACTGAAATGTATCGGGAGTCAGGAGGCACAGTTTTTAAAAAGTGATTTGCAGAAGATGTAAAGCGAAGAAAAAGCAAGTAGTTAGGTACAAATGCATCACCTGGAGGTGTGTTGGAGACAGGTTCAATTGCAGCATTCAAGAGAGCATCAGATGGCTATTTAAATAGAAGTACAGTGTAGGATGATATGGAGTGATAGCAGCAGGTTGGCACTGTTAAAATACTCAAAGCCAGTGAAGGCATAAAAGGCCAAATGACCACCTCCTACATGGTGTCCAATCTGTGGGAAACGTAGTCAAAAAACATCTTAACTTTATAAACCTCATAACAGCAACTTCAATTACTGTTCTAACCTAATCTCAGTAATTCTATCCTCTTAATAGATCTTCCTGATTACTATGCTGTCCACAATTTTGCTTTCTCCTTTTAGAGTAATTCTCATATCATCCATTTACTTTATAAGGACATATATTCGCACACATTTAACACTTCAGTTAAGTCCTCAGCTTCAAAATAAAGTTTTTCTTTTCTATTCTTAATAGTTCCAACATTTTTCTAAAGATTTCTGTTTACACTTGATGAACATGTTGCAAGTTTTTGAAAAGTAAAAGTGCAACGCAACATCTATTTGCTATAGTTGATGTGCTTGTCCTGTGGCTGTAAACTATTTGATTTCAACTTACACTAATTTTAAACACAGTCTGGTGAGCTATATACCAACAGCAGTATGACTGCCATTACAAAACAGCCATCAGTTAAAAGAAAATATCCAACAAGTTAGAAAGAAAATGGCAAACAATGTAGTTTTCCAGAGAATATAAAAAGTATCAGAAATAGTTTTAGAGATAATGGGAACTACAGATGCTGGAGAATCCGAGATAACAAAGTGTGGAGCTGGATGAACACAGCAGGCCAAGCAGCATCTTAGGAGCACAAAAGCTGATGTTTCGCGCCTAGACCCTTCATCAGGAAGGATGAAGGGCTTGGGGACCGCTTTGCAGAACACCTCCGCTCAGTTCGCAACAAACAACTGCACCTCCCAGTCGCAAACCATTTCCACTCCCCCTCCCATTCTCTACATGACATGTCCATGATGGGCCTCCTGCACTGCCACAATGATGCCACCCAAAGGTTGCAGGAACAGCAACTCATATTCCGCCTGGGAACCCTGCAGCCATATGGTATCAATGTGGACTTCACCAGTTTCAAAATCTCCCCTTCCCCTACTGCATCCCTAAACCAGCCCAGTTCGTCTCCTCCCCCCACTGCACCACACAACCAGCCCAGCTCTTCCCCCCCCCCCACCCACTGCATCCCAAAACCAGTCCAACCTGTCTCTGCCTCCCTAACCGGTTCTTCCTCTCACCCATCCCTTCCTCCCACCCCAAGCCGCACCCCCAGCTACCTACTAACCTCATCCCACCTCCTGGACCTGTCCGTCTTCCCTGGACTGACCTATCCCCTCCCTACCTCCCCACCTATACTCTCTCCACCTATCTTCTTTACTCTCCATCTTCGGTCCGCCTCCCCCTCTCTCCCTATTTATTCCAGTTCCCTCTCCCCATCCCCCTCTCTGATGAAGGGTCTAGGCCCGAAACGTCAGCTTTTGTGCTCCTGAGATGCTGCTTGGCCTGCTGTGTTCATCCAGCCTCACATTTTGTTATCTTAAGATCTAGACTGTTCAATTTAATTTAATTTGTAATTTTAACAGAAATGTGACAACTGAAGTTTGAGAAGGCCATTTTAAAATGGTCCTCAGTCCTGTTTAACTAAAAGACCACGGTGGTGAAATAATTCATTCAAATGTTTTATGTTTATTGAAGTAAATGCAGAATAATTATCTTTAACAATACAATGCAACCAGTCCATATAATTACACCAGCTCATGGCTCCTGACTAAATAAACACATATCTCTTACATAAATAAATGAGAAGGAGGCCATTCAGTTGCAAACCACCACTTCTGCAGGAAGGGAGTTGTAAAACTTATGACCCACTGAGAAACAAAAATTACCTCAGGTTGTGTTTAAATTAAGCAACGCTGATTTCTAAACTTTAACCCTTAATTCTGTATTGTCCCTAACATGAACATTCTATTGGCTGTCTTCATTATTTGCTGTACCCACATACTAGCCTTTAACTCATGCACTTACTCAGATCCTACCACCCCAATCCCCTCAAATTTATGAGTTCTGCAAATCTCTCAACAGTTAGTTAATATGATTATTATCCTGTCATTCTTTCTACCAAAATGGACAATTTCAAATTTTCTGACATGAAACTCTAGTTGCCCACTCACTTAATCTATCTATTTATAGCCTATGTCCTATGTCTCCCTTCAGAACTTACTTTCCTACCTACATTTTTGTGCTATTAGCAAATTTGTCAATGTACATTCCACCTCTCCATAGAAACCATGTATATAAATTGTAAATGGTTGAGGTCCCAGATGTAACAGCTTGTCAAATGTCTTTTCAGTTTACTGCTAGCCAACCAATCTTCTATCATGTGAATATAGATCTCCTAGACCATGAGCTTTTATTTTCCACAGTAAGTTCTGAGGTGGTACCCTATCAAACAGTTTCTGAAAATCAAAGTGCAGGACACTTGTGGGCTCACATTTATCCACAGCATGTGCTACCTCAAAGAAGCTGAAGTGATTGGTTAAATACGATTTTCTTTTCACAAAATTATGTGGACTCTGCCTGATTACCTTGAACTTATCGATGTTCTACTAAAATGTGTTCAATAGTAGCATCTAGCATTTTAATTTGATAGAAGTTTAACTAATTGGCTTATTGATTCCTACATTCTGTCTTCTCGTCCTTTTGAATAAAGGAGTTAAATTTGCTATCTACTCTTTAAATGGAGCAATACTAAATCAAAGTAGATTTGGAAAATTAAATCATGCATCAAGCATTTCATCAACCACTTTTATTTAAAATCCGTGGTGGGTTTGGGGGGAGGGGGTTGCGGGGCGGGAGTCCATCAGGAACAAAGCATTTGTCAGCATGCAGTGCCAACAATTTACTATGTTCTATTACTCTACTTCCATCCTCTTTAATTTCTAGATTTATCACAGGAATCTTACTCATATCCTGAAGAATTGACTGTTGCAGAATACCTTGAATTCATCTAGCTTTTCTTTGTTTTCTATTATTAATTCACCATACTTATTTTTATAGGACCAACATTCACTTTGTTAACACCTCCTCTTTAAATATTTATAGAAACACTCACTATCTATTTTTCCAGTTCTGGCTAGCTTTCTCTTGTATTTCAATTTTGCCCTCTATTAACTTCTTGACTTTTTTTATATTCTGTCCAATCTTCTGAGCTACCTTTAGTCAATCATTTGCTTTTTCTCTTTATTTGATAGTATTTTTAATAATTCTAGTCAACCACAGAAGTTGGGTCTCTCCCTTGGAATTTTTCTTACTCATCGGAAGAAATCTTCAGTGAATTCTGAATTAATGCTACAGCATCTCGATTGTCTTTTAAAATTGACATATAATTTAACTTCATTTATCAACACTGGTTCTGCTGAATTGACTGAAGTTCTTTTGACTTCTTCCTATTTGTATCCATCTGCTATTGGTTATGGCTTTTTAACCATTTTTTAAAACTCTTCTCTCGCGCTGTTTCTCCATACCTGCCTCAGCAGAGCCATTGGCATCATCAGTTCCAATTGGCTTAAATAAAATGCACTTGATCAGTCTTGGATAAATTGAGCATCATGTGCCCAATTTCATTTTGTTCCCTTCAGGATGACGATCATCTTCCTGGATTCTCTTCCGATTATCTCATGACTGAATCCATGAGAATATAAATGCAATAAGGGGATCTTGTGAGGCAAAGTAGTGTTCCCAGTGCTGGACGAAGAGGCCCGGTTTCATGTCCCACCTGCTCCAAAGATAATATCACTGAACAAAGTTGATTTTGAAAATATCCATAAAAGCAATAGATGTTGGCCTAGTCAGTGACACCCTCATTCCATTCAGGAATTCATAAAGTGTCAGAAGCTGTCAGGAGATGTTCTTACAAGCTCATCCCAGTTAATTTCTAACTTTACAGATCCCCACCAAAATAACAAAGCACCAATAAAGTACTTTTTGTCTGACTAAAGGACTTGTGGAATCACTTCCTATTGATTGATATCATCCCAAATGTCTAACTGATATATCTAAATTTTCCAGAACATTCCATCAATATCTTTTAATAAAACTGACCCTTTGTGAATGTGCAACAGCAGCAGCTGAAGCGTGGAACACATGAGCTAAAACGTCATTTTATTCTTCAGAGGGAGGGTCACATTGAGGCTTTGAAGTTGTTTCACTTCAACAGGCTTTTGTAAATGTTTGCCCTCCCACTAAAGTGCATATCTCAGCATCTGTTTATTTTGACCTGAGGCAGTGTGGTACTTCACATTAACACAGTCATGCGGGCTGCAGTCAACCACTATACGCTTTTTCAGTATCTTACTGATCACAATTGAACCAAATGTAATTTAATACAAGACTTGTTTGATCATTGCACATAACTAATCTTAAACTAACTGTCAGTAGATAACCTAAATAAATAGTCTGATGCAAGAAGACTTTCTACATCAAGCAGATGTTCGCTTGCACATCTGCTAATGTGATATACTGCATTCACTGTACCCATTGTGGCCTCCTCTACATCGGGAAAACCAAGCAGAGGCTTGGGGACCACTTTGCAGAACACCTACACTCAGTTCACATTAAACAGCCTCACCTCCCAGTCGCAAACCATTTCATCTCACCCTCCCATTCCTCAGACAACATATCCAACCTGGGCCTCCTGCAGTGCCATAATGATGCCACCCGAAGGTTGCAGGAATAGCAACTTTCATTCCACTTGGGAACCCTGCAGCCCAATGGTATCAATGTGGATTTCACAAGCTTCAAAATTCACCCCCCCCACCACCGCATCCCAAAACCAGCCCAGCTCGTCCCCGCCTCCCTAACCTGTTCTTCCTCTCGCCTATCCCCTCCTTCCATCTCAAGCCGCATCCCCATTTTCTACCTACTCAACTCATCCCAGCCCCCTGACCTGTCTATCCTCCCTGGACTGGCCTATCTCCTCCCTGTCTACACGCACTTCTACAGGCTCCATCCCCGCACCTTTATCTTGTCTGTCTCCTCTCCACCGATCTTCTCCTCTATCCACCTTCGATCCACCTCCTCCTCTCTCCCTATTTATTTCAGAACCCTCTCCCCATCCCCCTTTTCTGATGAAGGGTCTTTCCTGCTCCTAAGATGCTGCTTGGCCTGCTGTGTTCATCCAGCTCCACACTTTGTTATCTCGGATTCTCCAGCATCCGCAGTTCCTATTATCTCTGATGCAAAGGTTGCTCTGGTATATGAACCCCACCAGGTCCAACAGTCTCTTTCTCTACAATATCAGGTCAATTTGTCAAACTCTACTTTCAGCACAGGGCTACATTTCCAGCTATCAGTTATACCTCAGAATCTCTACAGTGCAAAAGCGGTCATTCAGTCCTTTGAGTCTGCACTGGCCCTCCGAACAGCATCCTCCATCTAACCTCCCACGCTTTCCACATAATACCGCATTTGCCATGGCCAATCCAACTAAACTGCTCATCGTTGGATTGTGGGAGGAAACCAGAGCACCTGGTGTAAATCAATTCATAACTGGAGAGAACATGCAGTCACCCAAGGCTGGAAATGAACCTGGGTCCTGGTGCTGAGAGAAAGTAATGGTAGCCACTCAGCCACGGTGCCACCCTTTGTTCTCTCTCTTCCTGGGCATATGTTACTTACCCATATCAATTAGAAACTCAAACTCCCACAGCTATTTTGACTCAATTTCCTTGTATCTATACCCTGTAACATTCTATTCACAATCACAGATGCCCAGAAAATGTCATCTCTCAAACTTCCGAAATGGCTCCTTTTTCCTTAACTATTGTGGCTGACTGGATCCTCAATTGCTTAGGTTCTATTTTCCTCAATTCCGCTCTCACGCTCCCTTTCCTTCCTGGAACCATGGCACTCCTTCTGCTCCCCTTGAATTCTGTCAGCCTCCACATAAAACGGATTATTTTCTGCCATTTTCACCACTTCCAGCATGATGCCATAACCAACACCTCCTTTGTTGCCTAGTTTCAGAAGAAACTGGACTTGTATTTGAACCAAGTGGAAGAAATATGAAATCTCAAGTTATTTGCTAAAAGAATCTAGTCAGAAGATTTCGAAACTTAAAATATGAATATTTACATTACAGCAGCCAGACAAAACAAAAACTGAATTACATGAAGATCTATATTCTAGCATCCAGAATCAAGACAGGTTAAACATAAATTAACTTGCTGATTATAAACTATAAACTATAAACTACATATTAAATGGTAATAACAACTGAGACAGACCCCATGATTTGGCTCAGCAGTCACAAAGTCCTTCACCAATCTATGAAGAACACCGACTATTAATCCAAGTATGTAAACCAATTCTCAGCTGACAGTAGAATACAGCTAGGCCGAGGTCACGGCCATCAGAAGTCGCACCCACCTACAAAATATACTCACCTCACCAACTTTATGTTGGAACTACAGAAACAGCTGCAGCATCTGCTTCGGGATCTGGCATTTGTCTTCTTCAGTTTTTTAGCACTGTACCAACATTAACTGCGAATACTGAACTCAGATGACTCAAGGTCAAAGGGGCAGAAGGTTTAGAGAGGATGTGAGTAAAAAGAACAAGACTCTGGAAACTTAATCTAATGACGACTATTGCAGTAAAAATCTAAAAACTCATTTGACTCGCTAGATGTCCTTTAGAGGGAAATTTGTCATCCTTACCCAGTCAAGCCTACACATTATTCCAAACTCTCAGCAATGTGGTTGAAATGTGAAATAGCCGAGCAAAGCACTCATTTGCATCAAGCTATGCCAACGTCTCAAGACCACGTGGCACTGGACCAAAGCTCTGATAAAAAGTCACTGGACTTGAAACGTTAACTCTGCTTTCCCTCTCCAGCTGCTGCTAGACCTGTTAAGCTTTTCCAACCATTCTCCCCGTGTCTGCATGGATTCCCTCCGCGTGCTCCAGTTTCCTCCCACAGTCCAAAGATGTGCAGGCTAGGTGGATTGACCATGTTAAATTGCCCGTAGTGTTCAGGGGTGTGGGGGTTATGGGGGGTGGGTCTGGGTGGGATGCTGCAACGGGCAGTGTGGACTTGTTGGGCCAAAGGGACTGTTGCAGCACTGCAGGGAATCTAACCTAAACTATTGTTGTATTTAATGTACCAACATATGAAACTCAATGAAGAAAATAACAGTCTACTGAGTCCTTCCCATATATTTGTGTTACCATTTAGCATCATGACCCCAATTTCTCTCAGCTGCCAGTTGTGTAATATCTAAGAAATGTCAGTATAAATAGATACACTAGTTGTAAGTCAGATTGATGGAAAATAAACAGTTGGAAGGTATTACTTTCTGACCCTTGAAAGCAATCAAAAAGAGTTTATCAGTTAGGTGGATTAGACATGGGAAATGGCAGGTTACAGGGAAAGGATAGGGTGCTCTTCGGAGGGGCGATGTGGACTTGGTGGGCCGAATGGCCTGTTTCCACAATGTCGGGATTGTGTGAAAACAAAATTCCATAAATTCTATGAGTTCCAGTGTGCCAGTGTGACCACAATGCACATCATCTAACACCCCATCTGTATTCTGGCCAATATTATCCAAGGTCATGAATTCATCCATGTCCTTTGAATATTTGCAATGAATCAGTACTCACTGCACAAATGTGGAACAAGTTTACAAAGCTTAACCGTCATCTGCGCAAGGAAGAATACAGTACTTGACCTCAATATTCCTCTGTTTTGTAATGCATTTAGCAGTCCCTTAATACTACAAGACCTTTTTTTTCCCTCAAAGCCACTGCAATCAAACCTCAGCAAAATGAAAAACTGCATTTATGCTTTGTGCATTCGCAATGTCATATTTGTGGCTTGAAACCTATTTCACTGTCAACATTCATCTCAATCACCACCATCGGCCGCCAATAATGCAGGTCTCTTACGAGTTACCTGGCAATCATCATGTTCTTCTCCTCCAATTGCACATGCTCAATAGCAGCAGTGTGCACCAGCTACAAGATGCATTGCGGAAATTCAAAGAGCCTTAGACACCTCCTTCCAAACATAGTGCCACTACCTCCGAGCAGGGCAAGGGCAGCAGATACATGGGAACACCACACCTGCTATTTCTGATCAAAGTCATTCGCCATCCTGACTTGGAAATATTTCGCCGTTCCTTCATTGTTGTTGGGTCAAAATCCTGGAATTCCGCCCCCCCTTTAGTATTGTAGGTCGACCTACAGCACATGGAGCTCACCAAGGGCAACTTGTGGCAAGCAATGAGTGCTGGTCTAGCCAGCAATGTCCACATCCCATGAATGCAAGTTAAAAAAAATCTTCGTCAGCATCAGTACCACCTTTATTCCAACAAGATGTTTTGTGGGTGATTGGGATGCATGCACTGTTCAGACTCCCAGCAGGAGCCTAGACAGAGGTCCAGAGCTGGTCCAAAAGTCCATTCTGCCACCAGTTAAGTAAACTAAGTAAACATGTGATGTATTTATGCAATACGTCCACTATCTACACCATTCACGTGAAACACTGAGGTTTGGCTATGAACAGTGCAGATTGGTGAATACCGGTTGCATATTTTACCATCGAGAGGGTCCAGCCTCAACGGCTACTGGGTCAGCAAGAGAAGGAGCAATTGAATTTCAGGCCATTGTCTCTCCTTTCTTTTTTGTTTTGAGTGGAACAGTCCATTGCACAGTATTTTGTGCAAGAGTATATAAAAGGGAGCAGCACAAATAGGCCGTTTGACATGATGCACCTGCTTTGCCATTGAAAACCATGAAGGTCATTTCTTCTACATTAACAGGATGTGGGTATCACTGGCTGAGAAGGTGGAGATTAAAATTTGGATCATCACAGCTTAGCTACCTTCACACATTAACTAGTGGCAAAACAAAGAGTAGTTCTGGCAGCAAGGAAGCGAACAGCCACCCATTCTAGTTGTAGAATGGCATTCGTATAGGTGGGACCGCATAGTATGGAGGGAAGGTCTTACGAGGAAAGGCTGATGGACTTGAGGCTGTTTTCATTAGAGAAGAAGGTTGAGAGGTGACTTAATTGAAACATATAAAATAATCAGAGGGTTAGATAGGGTGGATAGGGAGAGCCTTTTTCCTAGGATGGTGATGGTGAGCACGAGGGGGCATAGCTTTAAATTGAGGGGTGAAAGATATAGGACAGATGTCAGAGGTAGTTTCTTTACTCAGAGAGTAGTAAGGGAATGAAACGCTTTGCCTGCAACGGTAGTAGATTCGCCAACTTTAGGTACATTTAAGTCGTCATTGGATAAGCATATGGATGTACATGGAATAGTCTAGGTTAGATGGGCTTCAGATCGGTATGACAGGTCGGCACAACAGAGGGCTGAAGGACCTGTACTGTGCTGTAATGTTCTATGTAAACATCAAAACTGGTTAAAAGGTGCTTGCAATTCCCTTTGAATTTAACAGTTTGCTTATTGATGTTTCCCTTTCACAGCTGTGTGATCAGTTTGGGCCTAAACCAACCAAAATTATGTATCCTATTTGATTTACTTTCAGCTAAATGTGTAAGCTGCACTCACAATTACACAATCCTCTTCATTTAAGGGGCTGAATTCCCCCAGTGTCTCCAAAGCTTCAAAGCTATTTTTCTTCAAATACGTACTATGCTAAAACATGAAACTGTAACTGAACATGACGACCTTTCAAACTATTCAAACATCAACACTGAGCTCAAAAAAAGTTCTTCACTCATTACTTTCTCAAATAAAATTTAGAAGCAGATGCCACCTTATCTCCTTCATCTTTCTATTGTACATTGTAATGATGTAGAGGGAAAATGACAGACAACCACAGAATGCTTCATGTGAAATGAAGAGGAATTGGATGAATGTTCACATCGCAAAGGTTGAAAACATTCGTACTTCACACTAAGAGACTACATTTGATACAAAGATCATTAGCCATGGGGAATATAGAGGTTGGGGGTGGGATTGGGTGGGATACTCTTTGGAGGGTCATTGTGGACTCAACGGACCAAATGGCCTGCTTCCACACCACAGGAATTCTATGATTCTAACTTGTCCAGCCTCAGTGCAAAGAGCTTGACCTGAAACGTTCTGATGACACATGGACTTATAATGATTCTTCTTGCTTCTTGCTAGTAATATCAGAGATCGTGAACAATCCATGGTACCAGAGCCATACATGATAGAACACGTGGAGGCAAAACAATTCCATATTATACATGTTTAAAAACAGCAGTCCAGCCTTGATAATTATGCCTAATTTTCAAGATTTATCCCACCAAACATGAACACCTTCCCCAAATATTCTGCAATTGCATGAAATATTTCTTACTTTTTTTATTCAAGATTATACCTACACGCGAGTGTAACCGGCAAAGGTAGCATCAATAGCTCATCCCAAATTACCCGATACAAAGTGGTGATGAGCCATGTCCTTGAATCACTGCAGACACAAAGGTCGGAGGTGTCGTTGACAGTGTAGAGGGCTGTTGTAGGCTGCAGCGGGACATTGACAGGATGCAGAGATGGGCTGAGAGGTGGCAGATGGAGTTCAACCTGGATAAATGCGAGGTGATGCATTTTGGAAGGTCGAATTTGAAAGCTGAGTACAGGATTAAGGATAGGATTCTTGGCAGCGTGGAGGAACAGAGGGATCTTGGTGTGCAGATACATAGATCCCTTAAAATGGCCACCCAAGTGGACAGGGTTGTTAAGAAAGCATATGGTGTTTTGGCTTTCATTAACAGGGGGATTGAGTTTAAGAGTCGTGAGATCTTGTTGCAGCTCTATAAAACTTTGGTTAGACCGCACTTGGAATACTGCGTCCAGTTCTGGGCGCCCTATTATACGAAAGATGTGGATGCTTTGGAGAGGGTTCAGAGGAGGTTTACCAGGATGCTGCCTGGACTGGAGGGCTTATCTTATGAAGAGAGGTTGACTGAGCTCGGTCTCTTTTCATTGGAGAAAAGGAGGAGGAGAGGTGACCTAATTGAGGTATACAAGATAATGAGAGGCATAGATAGAGTCGATAGCCAGAGACTATTTCCCAGGGCAGAAATGGCTAGCACGAGGGGTCATAGTTTTAAGCTGGTTGGTGGAAAGTATAGAGGGGATGTCAGAGGCAGGTTCTTTACGCAGAGAGTTGTGAGAGCATGGAATGCGTTGCCAGCAGCAGTTGTGGAAGCAAGGTCATTGGGGTCATTTAAGAGACTGCTGGACATGTATATGGTCACAGAAATTTGAGGGTGCATACATGAGGATCAATCGTCAGCACAACATTGTGGGCTGAAGGGCCTGTTCTGTGCTGTACTGTTCTATGTTCTATGTTCTATGTGGTGTCAGTACACCCAGTGCTGCGAGGAAAGAAAATCCTGGATTATGATCCAGTGAGTGTGACAGAATGACAATATAGCTCCAAATCAGGATGGTGAGAGGTTTGGAGGGACATATTCCCTTATTTTCAGATGGTGGGCTTCCCTGTACATCTACTTACACTCGTCCTTCTGGTGGTAGAAGACACAAGTTTGAAAGGTGCTGTTAAAAGGACCCTTGTTGAGTTGAAGTGTATCTTGATGGTGGCATATGCTACTGTACTGTGTGTCGGTGAAAAATTTAAGGAGGCAAATGATAAATCAGTAAAGAGGGCTGATTTGTCCTGGATAGCAACAAACTGTTTCAATTTAGTTTGAGTTGCACTCATCCAGGCAAGTTCAGGATATTCCATTACATGTCTGACTTGTGCCTTATGGATGGTAGATCTGCTCTGCGGAGTCAGAACAGGAGTTGTTCACCAGGAATCACTAGTCTCGGATCCCAATTTATAGCCACAGATTTAGATGCAAGGTCCAGTTAAGTTGCTGGTCAAGTTTAACCCCAGGATGTTGATAGTGGAAGATTCAGTACTGGTAATGCCATTGAATATCATGATGATACACTTAGGTTCTGTTGGGTGAACTCAACAAAAAGGACACAGGAACTTTTGAAATTCAGACTAACCAGTGAGTTGAAATGCAATTTTGAAGACCAACACTGGACTCCTGGCCAGATGAATCTACTTCATGACTGGAAGAAAATCCAAAGGCCAACCTGCAGCTTGTTTCTTGGAAAGTAATAGCACTTAGACAACCTGAAATGAATAATGCCTAACTATGGCACTTGAACGTGCATCAGTACGTTCTTGTCTATCTGTCATTTTTCACCAGAAGCATTGCAAAGTAATATGTTAACTCTCACAAAGATTGTTCAGCATTCTTCAATGTGAAGCCAAACTACACAGTCTAGGAAAGCAAGGATTTAAGCCCCAGTACTGTGTTTGGTGCATGATAGCTAACCTCAGTACTAATAATGGGTGAAGAAAAGGCTATAGACCCTGCTCAGGATACCTATGTTAAATGATGAGAATTGCTCAAAAACAGGAGATAACACCAGATTCATTCGTATTGGTCACAAACCCGTCAATCATTTATTGTTCAGATTCATTGAGCACATACAGACAGACAGTCCAGATTGAATTCCAGGAGAGAAGAGTGGAAATTGGAGTGTATCAGTTATCAAAAATAGAGTAGAACCATGACAGCTCTTAATCCCCTTCTAATCCCAAATGACCATGTATTGGCAACTCTAAATTGTCACTGCCTCACTTTTAAGGCCATTTGTGAATCACAAAAGTAAACAAAAAAAGTAGACAAAACTGCTTTCCGTGCTTCCCATTCTCCCAAGAAATTCCAAAACTGCTGCTCTTAGATCTGAAACTTATTTTTATTTGCAGTTTAAATCTTACTCCACCTCAGTCAAACAGGAATCATTTATGTGGCTAAATGACTACACTTGATCCTGTCACAACTCACTGAAGTAGCACCCTGGGCCCAAGCCCCACAATTCTCATAAGCTGTCACAAAAGTTTAAGGTTTTAAATTACATAAATTCCGCACGCCACCCCCCCACCCCAGATTTTCAGATCCAGATAAACAGAAAGCACAACCAAGTTTCAGTACTTAACATGGATTACTATTTGTTAAATGTAATTAGAATCTAGGTCTAGGTAAACAGTCATAAACCATCAGTTTATACACTAACAATTATAACATTAATCTATTTATAATTGCACCCTTACACAGACAAACAAAGATAGTAGATGAAAACTGAGAGGGAGTTTAGTGGTTGCTATAAACAAAGCCAAATACTGCAGTTGTTGGAAATCTGAAGCAAATACAGCGAATACTAGAAAAACTCTGCAGATCTGGAAATATTCATAGAAAAAGAAACAGGAGTTAATGTTTTGAGTCCAGTGTGCCTTGTCTTCAGAACTGGTGGCTCTGACATATGGGTTGTTAGACAACTCTTTTGCTGGACAGAACTTTCCTTTTCAATTTTTCAGATGCTTTGCAAGATACATAACATGCTGGTTTGCTTTTAAAAGGTGTCTGACTTATCAGTTATAAGTCTCAGCTTGCAACTGCTGAAGCAAAGATTAATTGGCTTGCTTCTCATTTAAAATGGTTTTGACGACAGAGAACACAGTGTTTATGCTGGGGAGATCAAAACACTTCTCTCCACCTTGTTTCAGCCCCAGTTGCTCAGTTACCAGGGAACCCATTGCATGGTTGTTGTCAAGTAAAAGCTTTTGATTTTGATAACCGATCACTGGTGCATAGATTTCTTGTTGCCACCCCCAGACACATCTGTGTATAATCCTTCACTGATTTACAACCACTTGAATTACCGTTTGTTGAACCAGTTGATTAAACAATGCTCGCTCCAAGTATCTGAGTCATACAGCAGAGAAACAGACCCTTTGGTCCAAGTAGACCGTGCAGACTGCGTTCCCAAACTAATCTAGTCCCATCTGCCTACATTTGGTTTGTACCCCTCTAAACCTTTCTATTGATGTACTTATCCAAATGTCTTTTGAACGTTGTAACTGTACCTGTGTCCACCACTTCCTCTGGCAGTTCATTCCACACACCAACATTCTGCTGTTAAAAAAAGGTTGTCCCTTGTGTCCTTCTTAAAATCTTTCTCCGCTCACCTTATGAATATGCCCCTAATTAAAAACTCCCCCACTTTAGGGAAAAGACCTTTGCTATTCACCTTATCTCTACCCCTCATGGTTTTATAAACCTCCATTAGGTCACCCCTCAGCGTGCTATGCTCCAGGGAAAGAACGTCTCAGCCTGTTTTTATAACTCAAGTGACTTGTTTTTCAGAATACACAACCATCCTTTAAAGCACTGGTTTGATCATAGTTCTGTTTCATTTCAGCCCATAATTTAAACAAAAAGCAGCTCAAAAATAGAAACACATTATTTACAAAATTTTAACTTCTCCATTCCCACTACAGGGGCAATCTGATCCTTTGATTATTTTTAGGATTTAGTTTGTTTTTGATATTAGGCACTGAATGGAAAGATTTCAGACGGAAACTTTACAGAGGAGGGATTGAAAGATACAAATCTTTCAACAAATAGAAAGCAACTGAAAATTCAGATATTTTGTTCACTTAACTGATAAAGCACACATAAAACCAAGAATTCCTTGAGGAAATTCAATTTATATTGAGACACTGATATCGATCAATTTCTTGATAGCATGCTATACAGTAGTACTAATACCACCTGCATACAACTACTTCCGCATGAAAACAAACACTTGGTCACAACCAACTATCACTCACGACAGTGCAGTTCTCATTCCTTTTCAAGTGTCCTAACCAACTATCTTCACAAACAACACACTACCCTTCTGGACCATGTAATTTAATGCGTGACTGAAACTGTTTGCTGTTCCTAAAATGACAGCATCACCAGCAACTGAACAAGGTTAATTAAAAAGTCCAAGGTTTGCAGCCAATATTCTGTACTGACAGTTTGCAATTGTGCTCACAGTAGTTTTTTTTTAAAGCAGCTCTTGCAGAACAAAAATTAAATCAATGCACGACCAGATATCAACTTGAAACTTTAGCTACAAAGTTTTCAGACAGTAGTATTGATAACAAATCATGACGAGCAGTGGGCTAATCAGTCTCTTGATCCTGCTCCAGCATCAAATAAGATAACGGCTGATCTGATTCTATTTTCAAATCGACATTCTGCCTACTTCTGATAACTTTTCAAGACTGATCAAAGTACCAAAGCTTCATCAACACCCTGAAAGATGGTTATTCTTAAGACTTTAATGTGTGCAAAATGACAAATGTTTTAAGACTGAATATAATGCCTTTCATGACTCATTACAAAAACATATTTTGCATATAAAGTAACACATAAAAGCCAATGTATTGGCAAATATGCTTGGAAATGTTTTTAACACCTCCCAAGAATTTCATCTAAATGGTTTTAGATCAACAGTTTTAGAATGAAATTGATTAACTGGTATCGCCTACAAAGGTCTGGCAGACCACTTTCTTATATTCATTCACAGGATGAGGGTGTTGCTGACCAGACACATTCATCGACCAACCCTAATTGTCCAGAGGGCAGTTCAGAGTCAACCACATAGCTATGGGTCCAGAGTCACATCTAAGCCAGAACAGGTAAGGAAGGCAGTTTCCTTCCCTAAAGGACATTAGTAAACCAGATTTTTCCTAAACAATCGACAATGGATTCAGACTTATCATTAGATTCTGAATTTCAGATATTTATTGGATTCAAAATCCACCATCTGCTGTGGCAGGATTTGAACCCAGGTCCCCAGATTATCTGGGTCGCTGGATTAACAGTGCATTGATAACACCACTAGGCCGTCACCTCCCCCATGTTCCGTTCTCCTCTCACTCACAGAGGGGAAAGGAACATGAACACAACTTGAAGCTTAGAAAACTTAGCAATATCTTATCCTAGATGCCGATGGGTCACTCTTAAAATTATTTTCTAACACAGACGTTTTCCCCTTCTGATTAGCTTGCATCTTCTCTAATTCCTGAGTAAACTCTGTTTGTAAAACCTAGCATAAGAAACCACTAAGTTATGATGCACAAAGGGGAAAAGTATTATGATCAGCTAAAAGGTACAAATTAGATTTAATTGGCAAAATTAAAAATGTGAGACACCTAAAGGAAAAATTATTCCAATACTTTTGAGCAAATTAGCTTAGTTTTCCTCTGAAAACTCACATCTATGATAACTAAGTGCTATCAAAACAAATAAAAACCTAATTCAATTTTTCATCAGACTTTGTAATATGGGTTTTCCAGCCAACAGATTTATTTTTTCGCCAGCTGCCTATGTAGAGTATACTGAACAATGTACACAGTATTACAATTTGCTCCAAATGGTTTGCTTTATAAAATAACCTTGAGACACTTCAGTCTTAAGTGATAAGATGTCTTAACATGTTCAAAACAATGTTCCAAATTGCAATGTTTGTGATATATACTTTAATCTGGTGAACTTCCATAGTCAGGCAATCCTCACTTCAGCTTTTCTTGAGCTCCTCATCTGAAGACTTCTGATTCAACTAAGACCAATGTTAAGAAAAACTGAACTGAATTATTTCTCATTCATCAAACCACTTTTAAAATCAACGTTAAACTGAACAGGCCCCATCTTGCCGGACATCTGCAGCTTCTAGCTGACATCAAGGTGCAAAACCGGTGGTGTGAGACAGAAGCATTTTTTTCACTCAATACTGCAAACAAAAATGCTGCCAAATCAATTAAAATAAAATATATTTAAAAACCCTGGCCACAGAAAATAAGTATGAGTTTGCTACAACTCTGCTTCTTTTCACTCACTCTCAAACCAGATTTTGAAAGAAAGAAAGCAAACCCAGGTAAGAAGAGAAGAAAAATCACCACAAAATTGACTATGCCTCTGTACACCTGAATCTATCCCTATCTTGGTAAATAATTCAATGTGAAGATTTTTTTGTTCATCAGCCATCCCTAGCTGAATCACACATCTCTGTAGTAATGCATATTTATTCAGTAAAATACATGTGACTCAAGCCAGGAAGCAAACAATTCCCTACCTTGTTTCACAATACTTACACTCACCTGTGTTGAATTTCTTCTTTTAGGAACAGTACCTTGATTCACTGGATCATCTTTCACAGAAACATGGCTGCCTTTCATTATCAACAATGTATCCAACTCACAGAGTTCAGTCTGTCATCAAGTGTCTGCTTTCACCTACATTTACTAAGTTGTAAAGGAATGATCTATGGCTTCAGTAGTCTTGCTGTCAATGATCAACTGAAGGTTACAGACTTAACCAGTAAAGCTGGGTTATATCAGATGGGAATGCAGACCTTGAATACACTATGCAAATGAATACAAGTTTGAAATTTAACCCTTCAAGAAATATTTCGGCACCAATATCAACTGGAAAGATCTTTAGTCAAGGACACTCCTTTGTTCTTTACAGTGCACATAATAAGCTTTCCAAAATTCAGGCTTTGTTGCCTGCAGGAATTACCTCTGACATGATGGCACATCTTTTGAAATTAGGTGTTTGCACTTAATTTTAAGAATACTTTTGTGAGAAATGCTTAAAATAAAGCTGCACGCTAGGGCACCAAGCCTCCTGCTCTGTGACTTCAACAAAGTTTTTATATCCAATTTGCCACGAATTCCCAAATCTGTCACAACATTCAATTGGTTCAAACAGTGCAGGTGGTTTTATGTCATACCTGCTGACTCATTGACTTGTTAAAGCTAATCATCAGCCTACCACAAATCAATTCATGTGATATAGAAGCAAAATACTGCAGATGGGTTCAGGATTCTTCAGGGTTGAGGAACATCCTGGACTTGAAACGTCAACTGTTTCTCTCTCTCCCTCCACAAATGCAAGATCTGATGAACATCTCCAGAATTTTCTACATTTGTTTCAATTCCTGTTGTGGTCACTACAGTATAAAACAGCTAATCACTTATACTGCCATTGAAATTGGAATGAACGAAAATAAAATTACACTGGTAAAAGGTGATTAGCTGCTTGAAGAGAGTTCACAGGTTACTGCAGAGGCTCTATTGTTTGCTCATTTTTCCTTAATCTGTTAACTAAAACACATTCTGAAGGAGGGTCACTGGACCTGAAGTCTTAACTGTTTCCTCTCAACAGATGCTTTAAATCTTAGAACATACAAATGTACAGTGCAGAAACAGGCCCTACAATCTATGACAGGCAGCAGAGGAGCAGGAAACCTGACATTTCGGGTCCGGACTCCTCCTCAGCCCATATTTGAACAAGGGTCCTAACCCAAAAAGTCAGCTTTCCTGCTCCTCTGCTGCTGCCTGGCCAGCTGTGTTCCTCCAGCTCCACACAGAGATCTCGGACTCCAACATCAGCACTTCTTACTATCTCTTTGGTCCAAGATGTTGTGTCAAGCATGATCACAAATTAAACTAACCCCTTCTGCTTGTCAGTGGTTCTATGTCCGTCCATTCTTTGCAAATTCATGTGCTTATCTAAAAGTCCCTTAAATGCCCCTATTGTATTTGCGTCCATCACTATCCCTGGCAGCGCATTCCAGACCCCCACCACTTTGTATGTAAAAAAAAACTTGCCCCACACAACTCATTTCAACTTTCCCCCTTTCACTCGAGATGCATGACCTACAGTGTTAGACATTTCAACTCTAGGAAAAAGATTTTGACCATCACTCCTATCTATACATCGCTTAATTTTACAGACTTCTATTTAAGTCTCCCCCCAGCTTCCTCTGTCCCTCAGAAAACAACCCGACCTTTTCTAGCTTTTCCTTCTAGTTTATATGCTCTAATTGATACAGCAGCCTGTGAAACCTCTTCTGCATCCTCTCCAAAGCCTCCACATCCTTGCTGTAATGTCGTGACCAGAATTGAATGCAACATTTTAACTATGACCTAACCAGAGTCTTATAAAGGTGCAACATGATATTCTGACTCTTGTGCTCAATTCCCCAATCAAAGACAAGCATGTCATATGCGATTTTTTTGTACTTTTTCCAGCAACTTCTGTTTTTGTTACTACATCGCAGTATTTGTTGTCTAAACTACACATTCCTGTGATACAATTTGCAAGTCATCAATTTCACATCCACTTTTCCTGCACTGAGGAAACAGAGCCCTCATTTCTCCCACAGCAAAAGCTCAATGAACTGGGTCTCTGGTTAAAACTTCTTTTTGGGCACGATGTATTTTAACCTCAGGTGCAACCTGTTGCACTTCAATTATTTCAAAAGCAAATCAACATGGGCTGAAGTCACTTGACAAGTCACTTACAATATGTGAAAATGTGTAAGAATGCGTGCAATACTCAATTGTGAGTTATGTTTTAGTCAATAAGGCGATAGAAAATGATTACTTGAATTTTTCATAAAAAAGACTTTCAGACTGTACTTGATCACATTGCTCAACATGCATTTTAAAATTTAAGGATTTTAGTTGTCATCTTTCTTCTTGTCAGAATTTTTATCCTCTTAGCCAGCAAAATTTTTTTAAAAATTAGCCCTGGAATCTAAGCTTACAAATCTGTTGGCAGAAATTCATTGTTAGAATTATTAAGAATGTGTCACCTTCTTTCCAGATGTCCAAAAGAAATTGTTGGCAGCATTCAAGAAGCACCTGAATGAATACATGAATAGGTAGGGAATGGAGGTATATGGATCCTGTAAGTGAAGACAGTTTTAATATGGAAGGGCAAAATGTGTTGCCACCGGTTCTGAGGGCAAAAGGGCCTGTTCCTGTGCTGCACTGTTCTTTGATTTTGTGGTGGGAAAATACTTTGGCGACAGTGACCACAACAGCCTCGCATTTACCATAGCCATGAAAAAGGGAAAGGAGCAGTTACCAGGGGAAGATATTTAACTGGGGAAAAGGAAACTATGACGCTATCAGACAGGAGTTGGGAACTACAGATTAGGAGCAATTGTTCCACAGAAAGGGCACAACAGACATGTGGAGACTGTTTAAGGAGCAGTTGTTGTGAGTGGTGTATAAATTTGTTCCTCGGAGAGAGCTAAGAACGGGTAAGATTAAGGAGCCTTGGATGGCGGGAACAGAGGTGCTTCTTGTCAAAAAGAAAAAGGCAGCTTACGGAAGGTGGAGGAAGCAAGGGTCGAGCACAGCTTTAGAGGATTACAGGCTTGCTCGGAAGGAGCTCAAAAGTGGACTGAGGAGGGCCAGGAGGGGGCACGAAAAAGGCTTGGCAGGAAGGATTAGGGAGAACCCGAAGGCATTTTACTCATACGTGAGGAATAAGAGAATGATCAGGAAGAAGGTAGGGCCGATGAAGGATAGCATAGGGAACTTGTGCGTGGAGTCTGTGCAGATAAGGGAAGCCCTAAATGAGTTTTTTGCTTCGGTTTTCACTAAGGAAAGGGACCTTGTTGTGAATAAGAACTTTGAGAACAGGAAAACAAGCTTGAACAGATCGAGATTGAGGAAGTTGATGTGCTGGAAATTTTGGCAAACATTAAGATTGTGAAGTCCCCAGGGCCAGACCAGATTTATCCCAGGTTGCACCGGGAAGCAAGCGAGAAAGGAGGTTGCTACGCCGCTGGTGAAGATCTTTCTTCCTCACTCTCCACGAGAGTCGTACCGGAAGATTGGAGGGAGGCAAATGTTGTTCCTCTTTTCAAGAAAGGGAATAGGGAAATCCCTGGAAATTACAGGCCAGTCATTCTTACGTCTGCGGTCAGCAAGGTTTTGGAAAGAATTCTGAGGGATGGGATTTATGACTATTTGGAAAAGCATAGCGTGATTAAAGGGAGTCAGCATGGCTTTGAGAGGGGCAGGTCATGTCTTACAAATCTTATTGAGTTCTTCGAGGAAGTCACGAGACAGGTTGACGAGGGTCGAGCAGTGGATGTGGCGTACATGGCCTTCAGCAAGGCATTTGATAAGGTTCCCCACGGCAAGCTCATTCATAAAGTCAGGAGGTATGGGATACAGGGTGATTTGGCTGTCTGGATTCAGAATTGGTTGGCTGACAGGAGGCAGAGAGTGGTTGTAGATGGTAAGTATTCTGCCTGGAGATCAGTGCTGAGTGGTGTCCCGCAGGGCTCTGTTCTTGGGCCTCTGCTCTTTGTAGTTTTTATAAATGACTTGGATGAGGAGGTTGAGGGGTGGGTCAGTATGTTTGCTGATGACACAAAGGTTGGAAGTGCCATTGATAGTATCGAGGGCTATTGCAGGCTTCAGCGAGACATTGACAGAATGCAGAGCTGGGCTGAGAAATGGCAGATGCAGTTCAACCTGGATAAATGCGAAGTGATGCATTTTGGAAGGTCAAATTTAAATGCTGAATATAGGATTAAAGGCAGGATTCTCGGCAGTGTGGAGGAACAGCGGGATCTTGGTGTTCAAGTGCATAGCTCCCTCAAAGTTGCCACCCAAGTGGATAAGGTTGTTAAGAAAGCATATGGCGTTTTAGCTTTCATTAACAAGGGGATCGAGTTTAAGAGCCACGAGGTTATGCTGCAGATCTACAAAACCCTGGTGAGCCCACACTTGGAATATTGTGTCCAGTTCTGGTTGCCCTATTATAGGAAAGATGTGGAGGCTTTGGAGGGGGTGCAAAGGAGGTTTATCAGGATGCTGTCTGGACCGGAGGGCTTGTCTTACTTGGAGAGGTTGACTGAGCTCGGACTTTTCTGTCTGGAGAGGAGGAGGAAGAGAGGTGACCTGATTGAGGTGTACAAGGTAATGAGAGGATAGAGTCGATAGCCAGAGACTTTTCCCCAGGGCAGGGTTGACTGCCATGCAGGGTCAAAGTTTTAAGGTGTTAGGAGGAAGGCATAGAGGAGATGTCAGCGGGAGGTTCTTCACCCAGAGAGTTGTGAGCGCATGGAATACTTTGCCAGTGGTAGTCGTGGAAGCAGAGTCTTTAGTGACATTTAAGCGACTGCTGGACATGCACATGGACAGCAGTGAATTGAGGGGAATGCAAGTTAAGTTATTTTATTTTTGGATTAGGATTATTCCATGGCACAACATCGTGGGCCGAAGGGCCTGTACTGTGCTGTACTTTTCTATGTTCTGTGTTGTTCTGGCATCTCAAGTTGAATAGGACTTTTCTTCAGAACTGAGGGGACTGGAAAGTGATAGCTTCTCTGCTATTCAAAGTAGTATGGGAGCAACAAGTAAAACATGGTAAGGGTGCTCAAAGCAAAAGGAAAGGCGAATATTAAGGATTTGGGCATGTGGGATAAGTTATAATATACATGTTAACGGTAGGTGTAAATCTCAGAAAATAGGTCAGCACTGCTAAGAGCAAACCCATGCCCAAGAAACTTAGAAGGTAATTATAATAAATGGGTGTTTATGATCTGAATTTGTCAAACATAATGTTGACCCTTGAAGGCGACAAGGTGCCGATGTGGGAAAAAAAAGCTGCTGTCCCTCCAAATTCTATTTGGTCACTTCTGAATTAGAGCAAGATGGTGCTTTGAAATACTAAGAGAACAGAACGTCAGGGTCGTCCTTATAAAGAAAGCTAAAATGCCCTGCAACGTGGTCAACCAATTTGTGTTTGATCTCACTGACAAAAAGCAAACTGTATTACGAGCAGTAAATAATGTTGGCTAGATTGAACGAAGCACAAGTAAAAACAGTACTCCATTGAGCAAGTGTGTTTGGGACGTTGACAGTGAGGAAGGAGGAGGTAGAAGTGTTTCACATTCAGGAAATCCATAGGTAGGTGGTACAGTGATGTCAGTGGCTGGAGTCAGAGTAGGAAGAAAAGAGGTGTTACAAGTGACAGAGCAGTAGACCAAGGTTTCAGGAAGGCGTGGCCCCTGTTGAATGCTGACGAGGAGAGGGTAACATGTATTTGGCATCCATGTGGAGGCAATTCAACAGGTACTATCGGAACTTCAAGTCCAGCTCTATGCAAAATTTAGAAAAAACATGAACCTTGAAGCTGATGACGACTGAGCTGTTTGTTGTCACCAGTCACAGTTCACTCGGCTGAATGATGCAACTTTCCAATTTGAAAAGTTATTGAAGTGTGTTTCCTAAGACTGATTTAAAAAACACATTTCCTTTGTGGTTATTGGACTAGAATCTATGATTTTTGTCATAAACTCAATTTTTTTTTGCAGAAGATGGAGGAAATGGCAGAGGTTGATCCTGAGAATATATAGGCTGGTAGAGTGGAAAGTGAGGACAAGGGAGAAGCCCAACTGTTATGCTGGGGAATGGGAAGACATGAGAGTAGAAGTACAGGAAACAGGAACATACGAACAGGAGTAGCCAATTCAGCCCATGGCCTAATTCCATTGATCTGCCTTTGGCCCAAATCCCTTAATACCTTTGCTTAACAAAAATTTATCTCTCTCAGATTTAAAATGAACGGGTCTAGCAGCAACTGCCATTTGTTGAAGAGTGTTCCCAACATCAACCACCCTTTATTAACATCTCTCCTTAATGGTCCAGCCCTAATTCTCACACTATATCCCCTGGTTCCAGAATCCCCAACTGGTGGGGATAATTTCTTTGTCTACCCTGCCTTTTCCTGTTAATATCCTGAAGACTTCGATCATATCATCTTAACTTCCAGTCCTCTAGATATAAAAGCTCACATTCCAGTCATTTTCATGTTGATTTTCTGTACCTATTTGAGATATTTTAAAAATCTATGCACCTGAGCCCTCTTTGGAAATAGGTTGGAAATGACTGAGGAAAATGCTAATCATGATGGGGCAGGGAAATTCTTGATTGAAAAAAGGAAAGATGCAGTGGGGTTTGGATGAACGATATCCAATGTATTTATGGTAACTCACATCAAGTCTAATCCATCCAACACCAACAATGGCTCCTAGGCTGGTTAGACTTCAATCTTATCATTCTCATCATGTTTTTCAAACCGCTTTTCGGGCATCCTCCTTCCTTTATCTCAGGCATTCTGCAGCCCCCTGACTTCTTCATTACGGCTTGTTGACATATCGGATATTCGCCAATCTGTGATTAACAGCCATGTCTAAATCACATCATACATTCCTGAAACATCATCTCTTCTCAGCTGACCCAAAACATGAAATCCTTTGCCAAGCTTTGTCATACATAAAAATATCTTGTCATGTGACTTGATGTCAAACTATCATTTCTAGCCGTAATTTTAATGCTTGACATTAACCTCTCTTTTTCGGAATATTTAGGAAATTCAAATGAATTGTAAATATATTACACAAGTAGCATTTTAGGTGGTTTACAAGCTGAACAAAGAAGCATAAATATTTTCATACAAAGAATGTGTGTCCTTGAGATAAGGTTCGAAAGGAAAGGATTTGGCCGTGATTATTAAACACAGTTTCCAGCCAAACAAGTCAAATGCATCGCAAGGACATTTGATAGCAATCAAAATATTTCATTTCTATACTGAACTAACTGGAAAGACCACATTTAGAATACTGCATTTAAACCACTACATTACATCTTTAGAAAGTTATTTGCTTTCAAGTGTGGGTAAGGATAATTAAGTAAATTATGTCGTGCTGGGCAGTTAGCTCAGTTGGCTGGGTGATTCACTTGTTATGCAGAGTGATCCCAGGGTTCAATTCCCACCCTGGCTGAGGTCATCTGAATGTCCTGTCTTCTTAAACTTGCCTCTTGCCAGAGGAGTGGTGGCATTTTTAAAATTTATTCATGAGATGAGCACATCATTGGCTAGGCCAGCATTTATTGTCCATCCCTAATTGCCTAGAGGGCAGTTAAAATCAACCACACTGCTGTGGGTCTGGAGTCACATTTAGGCCCGACCAGGTAAGGATGACAGTTTCCTTCCTAAAGGTTGCTTAAAGGACATTAGTGAACTGGATGACTTGTAAGCTTACTCTCAGCTGTCTCTCTCTCTCTCACTCTCAAGTGAGACAACAACCCTATAGCGTTTTAGGATTATCATGATTTTACGTTCACACTTTTTTTTTTACAACTACAATTGCACTTTACATTCTTTATTTGACAGTGAAAAATGCAAACACAAGACAATAGTGTTCTTATTTTGCCGTGTACAGACGTCACTTTCTGGAAGGGCCAAGATACGATGAGAAGCCTGCTAAAAAAGCATATGCCATCTTGGCGTTTATTAGACAAACAGTGCAAATGCAAATTTATATTACAGCTTTATAGGAACACTGGTTAGTCCTCAGCTGGTGCACTGCAATACAAGATAGGTTTTTAGGTATCAGTAAAGGTCTAAAACTGATTTACTGGAATACTTTTGAGAATAGGAAGTTTCAATTATGTGGAAAGGCTGGAGAAACTGGGAAGCACACTCCTTTGACACATGAAAAACAAGCAGAGATTTCATCCAACTGCTCAAAATGATTAACAGTTTTGCTACAGGAAATAAGAAATTTTTCAATGGCAAAAGTATGAGCAATGAGTCATCTTGCCCAGATGCAAACCCAGACCCACAGTTCAGTGTTTCCTTTTAATTCATCCATGGGATGACGGCATCACTCACTTAGCCATGAGAAGGTCATAGTGTGCTGCCTTCCAGAAACATTTATTGTAAATAGAGCCACAACAGGTAACAGAACGATTAGGGAAGGGGTCCCAGGATTTTGACCCAGCAATTCTGAAAGAATGGCAAAACATTCCCAAGTCAGGATGGTGGGTGGTCTTGGGTTTGGAAATGTATTGACTCAGGGGCCTTGGTGAATTTTTTAAGTGCAGAAACAGATACACACTGTTGCTGCTGCATGTTGGTGGTAGTGAGTGAATGTTTCTGGATGTGGTACCAATCAGGCAGGCCGTTTTATTCTAGATGTTGTCAAACTTCATGAGTTATTATTGGAGCTGCACTCATCCAGACAAGCGAAGTGCATTCAAAGATCCTGACAACTGACAGAAATGGTGTCAATCCCTCTGACTATACTGGTTCCTACTACAATTGCATTTCTTTCTGTTACATTACTTCCACCTCTATAGTCAGCTTGGTCATCCATGCTGCAGCCCTCAATGTCAGGCAAACAAGGCAAATGAACATCAAACCTGTTGGGCTATTTCTTTTTTAAATACATCCATAGGATATGGGTGTTGCTAGCTGGGCCAGCATTTATTGCCCATCACGAATTGCTCAAAGGGCAGTTAAGAGCCAACAGAATTTTTGTGGGTCTGAAGTCACATGTAAGCTAGACCAAGTAAAGATGACTAATGTCCTTTAGGGAAGGAAACTGTGAACCAGATGGGCTGTTCTGACCATCAACTGTGCTTTCATGATCATCAGACTCTTAATTCCAGATTCAAATTCAACTATCTGTTGTGACAGGATTGGAATCCAGGTTCCGAGAATGTTAGATTAATAGTCTAGCAATAACACTGTTGCCTCCTTGTTCTTGTACAGGAATGGCACTCTTGCACTCCTGCCCTCTGGGTATGCTTAAATGCCTCCCTTGCAGTGATACTTTCCTGTTCCTGGACCCTGGCCAAAGCAGAAAACCCTGTCTGAGGAGGTTCTAGTATCTCCTGGTACAAGGAATCCAGGTAAACTCCAAACTTCTCTCTCCCAGAGATGTCTCACTGCTGAAACTGCTCGAACCCCAAATAATACCAGACACACATTTGCCTGGATTAAACTAGGTGCTTGATTACTTGACTCAGTTATATGACACTTGTTTTTATATATTTTAGGTCTTGCTTGTGTCAGGAAGGACATACTAGCCCGGGAGCGTGTCCAGCAGAGATTCACACGGATTATCCCCGGAATGGTAGGTTTAACCCAAGATGAACGGCTAAGGATCCTGGGATTGTACTCATTAGAGTTTAGGGGGTTGAGGGGAGATCTAATAGAAACTTATAAGATAACGTATGGCTTAGAAGGGGTGGACGCCAGGAAGTTGTTTCCGTTAGGCGGGGAGACTAGGACCCGTGGGCACAGCCTTAAAATTAGAGGGGGTCAATTTAAAACTGAAATGAGACGACATTTCTTCAGCCAGAGAGTGGTGGGCTTGTGGAATTCATTGCCACGAGTGCAGTGGAGGCCGGGATGTTGGACGCCTTCAAGGCAGAGATGGACAAATTCTTGCTCTCAAGGAATCAAGGGCTACGGGGAGAGTGCAGGGAAGTGGAGATGAAATGTCCATCAGCCATGATTTAAATGGCGGAGTGGATTTGATGGGCCGAATGGCCTTATTTCCACTCCTATGTCTTATGGTCTTACACTCTCTGGGTACTCCTTTCTCCCACTCTTCCAAATGATGCCGACAGTCTCTGGCTATTCCTTTCACCTACTCTTTTTGATAATGTTCGGTACAGCAGTCAAGACTAGATATTACAAAACATATCTAGATATTATAACAGAAAACCTAAAGGCTCCACAAGTGAATAAACACAGTGCAGTAACATGTAATGAGGAAATGGCTGATTAAGTAAACAAGTATGCTTCTGTTTCCATGATCAGTGATACAAAAACATTCCATTAATAGCTGCAAATCAGATGGAGTAAGGCAGCGAGGAACTTAGTGAAATCTTAAATCACTTATTAATTGTTATTAGGCAAACTGACGGAGTTGTGAACTGACAAGTTACTGAGTTCAGCAGGATTTCAGTCTTGGGTTGGAAAAGAGGTTGTTAATGAGGTACAAAATCCCTGGGTCCTAATGTTACAAAATTCCATAGGTTTGGGAAAAGTTTCATCAGACTGGAAGGCAGTAAATATAACCCTTCTATCCAAGAATGTAGGAAGGCATAAAACAGAAGCCACTAGTCGGTCAGCTTGACACCTATCACTGGGAAGGTGTTAGAATCAGCCAGTCAAAAGATTATAGCTTTAGAAAAATTCAGTATAAATCAGGCAGAGCCAATATGGTTTCATCAAAATGAAATCATGAATGAGCATTTTATTGCACTTCTTTGAAGGAGTAAAATATGCTGAAAGAAAAGATGGAGTCTGTACCATTGTACCCGGTGTGGCTTCCTCTACATTGGGGAAACCAAGCAGAGGCTCGGGGACCGCTTTGCAGAACACCTCCGCTCGGTTCGCAATAAACAACTGCACCTCCCAGTCGCAAACCATTTCCACTCCCCCTCCCATTCTTTAGATGACATGTCCATCATGGGCCTCCTGCAGTGCCACACTGATGCCACCCGAAGGTTTCAGGAACAGCAACTCATATTCCGCTTGGGAACCCTGCAGCCCAATGGTATCGATGTGGACTTCACCAGTTTCAAAATCTCCCCTTCCCCCACTGCATCCCAAAACCAGCCCAGTTCGTCCCCTCCCCCCACTGCACCACACAACCAGCCCAGCTCTTCCCCTCCACCCACTGCATCCCAAAACCAGTCCAACCTGTCTCTGCCTCCCTAACCTGTTCTTCCTCTCACCCATCCCTTCCTCCCACCCCGAGCCACACCTCCATCTCCTACCTACTAACCTCATCCCCCCTCCTTGACCTGTCAGTCTTCCCTGGACTGACCTATCCCCTACCTCCCTACCTCCCCACCTACCTTCTTTTCTCTCCATCTTCGGTCTGCCTCCCCCTCTCTCCCTATTTATTCCAGAACCCCCACCCCATCCCCCTCTCTGAAGAAGGGTCTAGGCCTGAAACGTCAGCTTTTGTGCTCCTAAGATGTTGCTGGGCCTGCTGTGTTCATCCAGCCTCACATTTTATTATCATGGAGTCTGTAGATGTGTGTTACTTGGATTCCCAGAAGGCACTGGATAAGGTACCACATCAAAGGTTATTGAAGAAAATAAAAGGTCATGGTGTAGGAGGATTTATATTAACAAAGGTAGAAAACACTGGCTGTTATAAAACAGAGAATGCATAAATGGATCTTTGCCTGACAGGCCATCTAGTATAATTGGAGTCCTGCAGCATTGTGTGTCTTTAAAAAGGCCTCAACCTTTTAAAATTTACATCAATGGCCAAGGTGGAGGGAAGTCAGAGCAGCTAAATTCACACATGCCACCAGAATAAACTGGAAAGTATGTTATTAAGAAGATAAACCAGTCACAGATAGCGATAGACAGGTTGAATGAGTGGGCACAAAACTCGCAAATGGAGTGTAATGTGGGGACACTGGAAGGTTTCCACTTTGGCAGCAAAAGTACAAAAGCAGTGTATTACTTAACGGGGAAACAACTGCAGTACCTCAAAGTACAGAGGGGTTTAGGAGCACGAGTCACAACATGAGATCAATCAGGCTACTGATATGCTATCCTTATCTTACGAGAGGAGTTAACATGAAATTGAGGATATACCTTCAGTTACACTTTGGTGAGACCACATCACAAATACTGCGCACAATCTTGGTTTCCCTATTTGGGTTAAGATATAAAATGATGTTGTGACTCATTAGTAGTCCCCAGCTGAACAGTTCTGATGAAGAATTGCCAGGCTTGACAAGGTTAACTCTGTTATTTTCCCATGAATGTAGCCAAAAGTACTGCGTTTCTCCAATATTTTCCGTTTTTGTGTTTCATCAATCTCAGTATCAAATGTACCAGTACTTCATTCTAACTTCTAGACCACACTAACAAGATTACTTATTCAGCTTGTAGCTCTTGAATGATTGTACCCAATTGCTTTAGTTTTCTTAATTAACTGAACGAACAATACCTGAAATCCCCTTGGATGTATTTGATCACATACTTCAGTATTATTTTAATTGTCTTTCTCCAAGGGCTTTAGATGTTCTGTTGTTATTTCACATATGCTGAAACTTCCCTTGTTCTCATTAATTGCAAAACTTTCTCGATCTCTACAAATTTAACATTTTGTTTGTTGCTTGCCTCTACAATTCACTACCTTCCTCTTTTTGGATCATCTCACATTCATCTTGATTTTTTTTGTTTCTACGTCCCTTTCAAACAAACAAACAAGTCGTTGTCGCTTATTTGATTGAATTGAAACAGTGCATGAGAGTCAACAGACCAATGAGAGTCAACATGTCTGTTTTAAAATTTAAATAAAGTCTGGCAATTTACTGTCAATCATCAACTGGTTCATCCTCCAAAACAAAGCTCGTGTCAATTAGAGTCCACAAGCCGACAAATCAGCACTCTCCTCAGATATAGTGTAAATATTGTTTACTCTCTTCAACTGGTGCTGTTGTGAATTCAGCTGACGAATACAAGATACAAATCTTTGAAAAAAATCTATTCTTTTCAACAATACTTAAGTTCTGCATCGCCAGATATTTTGCCTTTTGTTTTACTTGAAGACTAAGTGCTTTAGTTATTTTCATCTCTTAACATGTCCAAGTTTCAAAACTAATGCATTCCTGTTTTTAGTATTTCTAACTATTCACTTATTGTAGAAGCCCAACTAGTTCATCTATGTTCTTTAGGGAAGGAAATCCATCATCTTTATCTGGTCTAGCATACACGTAACCCTAGACGTTCAGCAACTTGGTTAACTTTAATCTGCTCTCTTGGCAGCTAGAAACAGGCCATAAATGCTGGCCGAGCCAGCGATGCCAACGTCAGAAAAAGAATTTTAAAAAAGACAATTACCTGAATTTATTCCCACACCAGGAAATGTATGAATGCTTATTTACTGTTCCTAAACCATTGTCCTTCAAAGAGACTTTGATTCATGGCAGAGAATCCTTCCGTCAGATTTTTTCTTATTTGACCCTTGATCTTTTCCTTCACAGATCTCAGTACTGTGGATATCTCAGTATTTTCTAACCAACCTCTAATATAACACCTCCGGAGCAGGTGGAACTTGAATCCTGGCGTCCTAGCTCAGAGATGTGGACACTGTCACTTTGCCACAAGAACCCACTGTGGATGCTTAGGCTCACTGTTACCTTCCCAGAGACTTCGAAGTTCATTTTTACACCAAGATAACGAGGTGTAGAGCTGGCTGAGCACAGCAGGCCAAGCAGCATCATAGGAGCAGGAAGGCTGATGTTTTGGGCCGAGACCCTTCATGAGAAAATGAAATTTTTCTCATGAAGGGTCTAGGCCCAAAACGTCAGCCTTCCTGCTCCAATGCTGCTGCTGCTTGGCCTGCTGTGTTTAGCCAGCTCTATACCTCGTTATGTCAGATTCTCCAGCATCTGCAGTTCCTATTATCTCTAATTCTGACACCGTTCTACCACAAGGCTCTGAGGACAAGTGTGTATTTCATCCACTGCAAACTATCACAAATCTCCTGGTTGCTTTTCTCTCAAAATCCAAAAACACAGGTAAACTAAAGAATCCCCACAGCCCATCTCAATGAAGAAGTAGAAATCTTTGAAATGTCCTCAAACAGAAATGCCATTTACTTCAGATTTTTCTCTTGTGTAGCACAACAATAAGTTACATTTGTTATTAACCTAACAGCCCATCTCCAGATTCCCTGCCTCCACGACAGGTGAAGTGAAATTTCCTCATAGTTTAGTCGAACACAAGACAGATTCTGACGAGAATTATTTACAACTTGGATTCGATTGTATATAATGCAGGGTTGTTCATCAGTTTGTCAGTCAGTCACCCTCAGTATTCTCCAATAAAACCTGTTTCCAGAACTAAATGTGCATTCAAAAACAAAATTATGAACTGGATATTTGTAATTCCAACATCACCTCCTCAAAGACAAATGGGGATGAGGTATAAATGCTGACTTATCCAGCACTAACTGCATCCTGTGGAATAATGGAAAAAGGGGATTTAAAGGTTTTGGCCTAAGAACAGAGTAACAAGTAATTACTATAAATATAACAAGTTACACTAATCTCAAATGAATTGTCTGATTGGGTGGTGAAAACAGTGGCAGTCAAAACAGAACCAAAATGAATATTTGATGTAAAGCAGTTTACAGTAAAATGAGCAAATTGCAGAGTGATTGGGATTGACTGTTTAGCTTTCTGAGATAGCCACGATATACTGAATGGTATGCCATTCTGATTTTTGACAGATTTAAATTTCAGTGTGTCATGTTTTTCTGCATATGTGAAACCATTCGACAAGCTTAGAAGGGTATTAGCAATGGAGGTAGAAACACTAATGATAGGGGACTCACCAGATAAGAGGAGCTGATGTGATCTTTCACTATTCAGACCATGAATCCTGGAGGCTTTGTTGCCACCCAGGTTGCAAGGGAAGCAGCAGTTCTGCAAGGGTAGGTACAACCTCACAATTTCATGGTAAATCTATGTGGGTATCAATGATGTGGGTAAATAAATGTCCAAAATCCTGCAGTGTGTTTCGACGAGGAAATAAGTTTCAAAGCAAGGCTTTGGTTGTGTTTAAAACAAAAGTTTAAATGCATACATTGGATTGTGCATACATAGGAAAATTAATCAATTCATTCCCCACCAATATATTAAAATGAAATGGGAAAACATAGATGAACATATCTTACAGAAAAATCTAAAAGTCATACCGTAATAGAAACTTGGCTACCAGATGAGCAAGAATGGAAAATAAACATTTCAGGATATAAATACATTCAGGATGGATAAGAGACCCATCAGTATTGGAATACCGGTACAAGGGGGAGGACATGTTGTAATGAAGATTGATGTCAGTTGGATAGGGGTACCTGTTCAACAATGACTAGAGCTCAAAAATACAAAAGGATATTTTAAGCCAGTGAGGAACACAGGAACAGGAGTAGGCCATTCAACCGTACAAGCCTACTCCACCATTTAATGTATTGAACACATCAATGCCTTTAGACATCAGCCTCAACTCCACTTCGTAGACCTTTCTCTATATCCCTTCAACCCATCACTAATTAAAAATTGGTTCACCTCCTCCTCAAATTTACTGAGTGTCCTGGCATTGACAACACACTGTTGTAATGAGTTCCAGAGATTCACAATCCTTTTGATGGAAATAGTTTCTCCTCATCTGTTTTAAATCTGCTATCACTCATCACAAAACTATGAGCACTCATTCTCAATTCGCCCATGAGGAAACATCCTTTGGAAGTGAATGGATTGATACCACTCATACATTCTGAACTCTATTTTAAGCGAGCTCAAAGACTGAGGTTTCACTGCCCAGAGTAAAGAATTCCAAAGATTCATTGCCTTCTTTGTAAAATACTTCTCTTCATCTCAGTCCAAAATGGCATCCCATTTATTTTTGAAATTGTCGCCTCTGGTACTAGACTTCCTAACCAGGGTAAGCATCTTATCTGTATCTACCAGATCCAACCCTTTCAGTATTTAGTACGTTTCAATGAGATCACCTCTCATTCTTTGAAACTCCAAAAAAAAATACAGGCTCAGTTTGCTCATCTCTCTTCAGAAAACAGCTCTGCCACCTCAAGATGAAGTTTGCTGAAGCTTCACAATACCCTCTCAATAGCAACATCATTGCTAAAACCAAAACTACACTAATTACGCCAAATGTGGTCCAACCATGTGGTTCTACAACTGAAGCAAGACCAAACGACTTCTGTAATCGAATTCTCTTGCAATAAAAGGCCAACATGCCATTAGAATTCCTGAGAGCTCACTGTAACTGCATGTTCGCCTTTAGTCACTTAGTCTCAAGGACACCCAAGTCCCTTTGCATATCTAGGGGTCACAACAAAATGGGAAGAAAATTAAAGAGAAAATCTATCAGATTTCCATAAATTTATAAGCAGAATTTTGGTATGGTATTATACTGACGGCCACTTAGTAAGAACCTGTAGTATTCCATGTAGAATGTTAGCTTGGAGGGATGAGTGGTGAAAAAAGAGAAGACAAAGTTTGGATAAGGGGTCCATGTTAATGATGGTACTTAGTGGAGTGCTACGGCAACCAATGCAGGAACCAGAGTAATTTCCAATGTATTTTAATTACTTGGATCAGGTTAGAGAATCACCAAATTTGCAGATGATGCAAAGTAGGCAGGAAAACAAGTGATAAAGTTGGCACAAAAAGTCTACAGAGAGAAAGCTGCTTGGCCTGCTGTGTTCATCCAGCCTCATTTTGTCGTCTTGGATTCTCCAGCATCTGCAGTTCCCATTATCTCTGATACTACAGAGAGAAATAGACAGGTTATTAAAGCCAGCACAAACCTAACAGATGAAACATAACATGGGAAAATCTGAGATTATGCATTTTGGCAGGAAGACTGGAGGAGCAGAATAGCTGCAGCACTGAAGGACTTAGGGTTCCTCATTCATAAGTTACAAATAGCTATCACACAAGTACAGCAGGTACGACAAATCTGTATAGTTTCGGTCCTCTTATCTAAAGAAAGATATTGTAGCATTGGATGCAGTCCAGTAAAGGTTCAATAGGTTGATCCCAGACATGAAGGGGTTTTCTTATGTGGAGAAGTTGATTCATTTGGGGCTGCCCTCATAGGAGTTTAGATGTTGCAATGTTGTTTCCATTTGTAGCAAAGTCTAGGGCCAGAGAGCACCATCTCAGAGTATGGGGTTATTTAAGAATTTATTTAACTCATTTAAGAACATAAGCAGCAGGAGCAGGCAATTCAGACCCTCAAGGCTGCTCCACCATTTAATACTTTCTTGCATGGCTAATCTTATCTTGGCCTCAAATCCACTTTCCTGCCTATTCTTGAAAACTCTGACCCATTATTAATTAAAACTCTGTATTGCTATCTCCTCAAATTTATTCACTGCCATCAGACAGACTTTGGATTAGTGAATTCCACAGATTCTTAAGCTTTTAGGAAAATTCCTCCTCATCAGTTTTGAATTTGCTATCCCTTATCCTTAAACTATGACCTCTCATTCGAGATTGCTCATCAGAGGAAATATCCGTCCTACATCTAAATTGTCCATCTCTCAACATACTTCAACTACATCTCCTCTCATTCTTCTAAGCTCCACAGTATCGGCCTAAACTGCTCAATCACTTTTCATAAAGCAAACACTTCACCTTTGACATAAATCTGGAGAATGTCTTCTGAACTCCCCGAGTACAAATAACTACTTAAAGTAAAGGGTCAAAAACCGTACTCAATACTCCAGGTGCAGTCTCACTAATACCTTGTACATTTGCAGAACACTTCCCTGCTTCTATATTCTATTCCTTTGGAAATAAATGCCAAAATTCAATTTGACTTCCTTATTACCGATTGCCCCTGCAAACTGGCTTCCTGTAATTCATGTACAAAGACACATAGATCCTTTTCCACCCAAGCATTCGAAAATTTCTCATCACTTAAACAATAAGTTCACTTTCTATTCTTCTAACCAAAACTGGACAAGCTCATATTTATCTATTTGGAACTCCATCTGTCAAGTTTGGTTTTTTCACTTCTGCTATCCATATCCACTTGTAAATTTTTCTAAGTTCTGAATAAAAAGACAGAAATGGGGAGGAATTCCTTCTCTGAGGTGGTAGTGAATCTTCAGAGTTCTTTATTGAGTCATACAGCACAGATTCAGACCCTTCGGTCCAACTCATCCATGCCAACCAGAAATTCTAAATTTATCTAGTCCCATTTGCCAGCATTTGGCTCATATCTTTCTCAACACTTCCTATTCACATATCCATCCAGATGCCCTTTAAATGGTGTAACCACACACCCCACCTCCACCACTTTCTCTGGCAACTCATTACATACGTGCACCACATCCTGTGAGACAAAGTTGCCCCTCAGGTCCCTTTCACGTCTTTCCCCTCCCCCTGGGTGGAATGCTCCAAGGGACGGTGTGGACTTGTTGGACCCAAGGGCCTGTTCCCACACTGCAGGGAATCTAATCTGATCTAATCTAATCTAATCTCACTTTACGCCTACACCCGAAGGAAAATATCTTGACTATTCACCTGATCTATACCTTTCATGATCTTACAAACTCCTATAAAGGTCACCCCCCCCCACCACCGACCCCTCCCCCCCCAACCCACCCCTCAGCCTCCTATGCTCCAGACAAAAAGAAAACCCCAGTCTCTCCTTAGAACTTCACCGTCCAGTCTTGGGCAACATCCTTGTAAATCTTTTCTACAGTTTAATGACATCCTTCCTATAGCAGGGCAACCAGAACTGTATGCTGTACTCCAAAAGGTGGCCTCACAAACGTCTTGTACAGCTGAGATATGACACCCAAATTCCTATACTCAATACTCTGACCAACGAAGGCAAGCATGCCAAAAGCCACCTTCGCCACTCTGGCTGCCTGTGATGCCACTTTCAAGGAGCTATGTACTTGGACTCCAAGATCTCTGTTTGGCAACCTTCCCCTGGGCCCCACCATTAACTGTCTAAGTTCTGCCCTGGTTTGTCTTTCCAAAATGCAACACCTTGGATTTATTTAAATTAGCCTGCCACTTTTCAACCCATTGGCCCACTTGATCAAGATGCTGTTGTGCTTATGGATAACTTTCTCCCTGTCCACTATACCAACATTTTGGTGTCATCCACAAACTTCCTAACGATACATCTTATATTCTCATCCAAATAGTTTATATAAATTACAAGCTGCAGTGGGCCCAGCACCAATCCTTACCACACACTGCTAATCAAAGGCCTTCAGTCCGAAGCACAAATGCTCTGTCTCCTACCGTCAAGTCAATTTTGAATCCAATTGACAAGCTCTCCCTGAATCCTACGTGATCTGAACTTACTAACTAGTCTGCCATGTGGAACCATGTCAAAAGCCTTGCTAAAGTCCATGCAGACATCTACCACTCTGCAATCTAACTTCTCAGTCACTTCTTCAAAAAAACTGAGATACAATTTCCGATGCATAAGGCCATGCTATCGCTGACCAGTTCTTGCTTTTCCAAATGCATACACAGCCTGCCTCTCAGAATGCCCTCCTATCACTGACATCAGGCTCACCAGTCTTTAGTTTCCTGCCTTTTTGTACAGACTTTAAGTAATGCCACAACCTTATCCACCGCTCACAGTCTTCTGGCACTTCACCCGTGGCTGCTGATGATACAAATATCCCAACAATCACTTCCCTAACTTCCAACAATGTATTGGGACACACCCAATCATGTCCCAGGGATTTATTTACCTTCATGTATTTTAAGACCTCCAACACCACCACCTCTTCTGTAAGGTGGACTCTTTTCAAGACTTGATTGTTTATTTCCCAAGTTCTCTCAGGCTGCTGAGGCTAGGTCATTACTTATATTCAAGGCAGAGGTGGATAGATTTCTCATCAGCAAGGGAATCAAGGATCACATTGAAAAGGTTGGAAAATGGAGTTTGGATTCTCATTGAAAGACGGAGCAGACTTGATGAGCTGAAATGGCCTCCTTCTGCTGGTGCATCTTATGGTCTTTTCTAAGTGGGTATGAATGCCAAAATCACTCTGCAATTCTCTAATTTAGCACGATGGGACCTGCACCCATGTCCACACAGCATTAACCTCACTTTCTGCATCACTTTCCCAGTGATCCAGAGACTGAGGTTAATGCTGTGTAGACACCATCTCCCACCAACAATGCCTCTTAAGTAGTGAGATGTTTAGCACGGATACTGCCAGTGTTTGAGGCCCAGGTTGAAAACACAACCACCAGAAGTCAGTCAAAGTCAGGGATGTAAAACAGGCCAGAACTTAAAGAACAGACCTGTCATAGGCTTTTGTTTACACTCAGAAAAACAAGTTTTAATGATGAGTGATAATGGGAACTGCAGATGCTGGAGAATCCAAGATAACAAAGTGTGAAGCTGGATGAAGCAGGCCAAGCAGCATCTCAGGAGCACAAAAGCTGACGTTTTGGGTCTAGGCCCTTCGTCAGACGGACGGCCGCACCACACCATGGCCACTAGAATAAAGGTTGCCAATTTTCAGCACCATCTCACCTCCAACATCCTCAGCACTATGAGTCCTCGCTGGACCTCGGCATAGCAGGTGCCACCAATGTCACTGGCTACTGCACAGTCCAAACTCAACTTCGCCATCACCATGAGTCCACTTCAGGCCCAAGTTTCTGATATAACTGCTGCTGGCACAGCCAGGTCTTGAACTGGGCCCAAACCCACCTCCGCTGCCACCTCGATGAATCTGCACTGGAAACAGGCACCACCGGAACCCAAACTCACCTCCACGAGTTTGTGCTGTGCTCACTCACCATGGAAACAGTCACAAATCTGAGGGACCCTGAAGAAGAGCCACTGGGATCCAAAATGGTGACTCTGATTTCTCACCACAGATGCTGCCAGACCTGCTGAGTTTTTCTAACAATTACTGTTTTGGTTTCTGATTTCAAGCATCCTCAAGCTTTGAGTTTTTGTGTTTAGTGTTTTAACTTGTTGCCACATCTCTTCCAGAAGTGTCCAGCTTAAAGAAGTTCTGCGCCTCTCTCCTTCAAGATTTCCATTCTAATCCTTTTTCTGGGTCACCGTTACTACTTTCGTTGCAGTACTGATTTTTCACAAGGTATTGTCCAAAAATCATTTCCACAGCCACATCACATTCCTTAGTGACTGTCTCCAGCTCAGACTAACGTTAAGTGGATTCCAAATGAAGTTTCATCTTTCATGATTTTAATTCACCCAGGACCACAGGACTCCCTGAAGGGTCACTGGGCTTGAAATATTTCTCTCCACAGATGTGGCCAGATGTGTTTCAACAGCAATTTCTGTTTCAGTTTCTGATTTCTAGCAACTGCACTGCTTTGGCTGTTTTTTTTGCCAAGTGGATGAGTTGCATGTTACTTATAGGTCACAGGTTGATAGTGCACTGAGTACAGAGTTGGGAGGTCATGTTGTGGCTGTACAGGACATTAGTTCAGCCACTTTTGGAGCACTGCATTCACTTCTGGTCCCCCTCCTAAAGGAAGGATGTTGTGAAACTAGAAAGAGTTCAGAAAAGTTTTACGAGGACATTGAAAGGGTTGGAAAGTTTGAGCTATAGGAGGAGGCTGAGTAGGCTGGGGCTATTTTCTTGAGAGTGTCGGAGGCTGAGGGGGAAATCTCAAAGATTTATAAAATGATAGGCATGGATAGAGTAAATAGGCAAGGACTTTTCTCCAGAGTGGGGGAGACCAAAATTAGAGGGCATAGGTTGAAGGTGAGAGGAGAAAGATATAAAAGGGGCCTAAGAGGCAACTTTTTTTTTACACAGATAGTGTTGCATATATAGAATGAGCTGCCAGTGGAAGTGGTGGAGGCTGGTACAATTACAACAATTAAAAGGTATCTGGATGGGTACACGTGCGGGAAAGGTTTAGAGGGATATAGGCCAAATGCAGGCAATTGGGACTAGATTTAGTATATCTGGTCAGTATGGTTGAGTTGGCCCAAAGGGTCTATTTCCATGCTGTATATCTCTGTGACTCAATCACTCTGTAATTCAGCTTTTAAATATTCTTTAAAGTGTACATTGTACTTGTTCACAAATTTTTGACTGTGAATTAAATACTTGCTTCCATCACATATTTGACAAGCTAAGAAAGGCCGTTCTGGAGCATTTTGAAGATGAAACGTTTTGGCAGCGGGCTGGCACGGCTGGGGAGTATACTCTGTATGAAATACGTTTCAATTTGCACTTCAAAGAATACACAATGTAGTGCTACTCTTTTTAAGCCTTGAAACTATGTTCATCTCTCCTTTGTTCTGGATCAGCAGCAGTTCTGCTGCTTATGGAGAGGCAGTCATGTTTCACACATAACTCCACTGTTCCAATAGGAGCTGTAAGTTTTTATTAGCTTATGCGCAACGTTGGAGACTCCAGGATCTGGAAGGCATGTTGTTGATTGGCCATGCAGAAGTGTTTCCTCTGGCAATGTTTCCTCTGCTGGATTTAGATGGCTCCTAACAGAATCTCAAGCTGATCCAACACATTAGCTTCCAGTTAAGAAAGGAGGGTTACACAACAGCACAAACGGACTGTGCCCGTAATACATGTGACTAGACAGAAGTAGAAGTACAAAATACTATTTTTAAAAGATCAAACATTCACAGAATTAAGATTATGTAATGACTATTAATTCAATTTAATTGAGTTAGGACTATGAGCGTCCTCTGGACACAAAATCTCTCTTCCTTGACTTTTTTGCTTTAGTTCATATTGTTTCCATTTTTTCTAAGTGCTTGCCACTGAGCACTACAAAACTTAAGTTTAACTGAATTCACTGAGTGTGAACTGGGGGATTGAATTGCATGCCTGATATACACCCTGTTCAACTTTGCTTTTTATGAACTTGCAAAGGGAAAAACATCGCTCAAATAATATTTTCGTTTCATTTTTTCTTTTACAGGAATAGCGGAAGGAACATCTGCAGCCCCAAATTGTCTCTGGGCCAGAGCCAGTAGACAGTAAAATTAATTCTCTTATTCGTCTCAAGTAAAAGTATGACACCTGCTAAGACAGACCATAAGTCATGTCTTCCATCAGACACAGTAAACACAAACGATGGGAAAAGAGAGAATATGCTTGGTGCTTTACATTCAGCCAACTTCCAGCTGCAAACTATTTAAACAGTTCATAACAAAAATGCTTCTTTCAGTTTCTTCTACCAAACTGAAAAACACAAACAAATTTGTTGTGTGGTGCAGATTTATACTTGAGGGAGGAAACCTGTTTCTACGCCATATTTCAAAAGAGCACACAAAGGCATTAAACACCAACTTGTGTGATTTCAAGCCTGCTTTCTAAACTGGTGACATAGCTTACTTGTCTATACACATCTTGTTTGGAAACATATTAAGACAACTCCTGCAGATTCACTCCTCAGACAGACAAACCACAATTTAAGAAAATAAACCAGAAACCATTCATCTTTAAGTTATAGCATTGTCAGAACTTCATTTTATGCAGTCTCACCTCTGAAACCAATTGTATTTAGGTCCCACACCATAAATCCAACCCCTCACCCAACCCACTTTTAGCCTCAAAATAGCACCCCCACACACAGTCTAAGTGACAGATACACTTTTGAACTGGTTACATACCACAGAGTCCTCTCCGGTGATTGAATTCATTCTTGTCTGAACACAACCACCATTATCCCTTATTGAGCCTTCATTCTGCTCTTCAGATCCTCGGGTTAAAAGAATTCGAAAGTGTGGTTGCCTCTGATTTCGCTCCTGTCTGATTTTAAACTTACAGGACTGTGTTTGCGGCAAAGTGCCATAAGTGCCGCAAAGCATGTCTGAATTGTTTTCCCCAGTTAGTGTTCCTGCGAGTTGCTTCCTTCTCTCAGCAGCACCAAAACACTCAGCATTTCCCTTAACTGGAAAGGTGGCAGAGGCACTTCGCCCCAGTCGTACATGTGGATGCCTAGCTGCTTGCTCATCCTTTGTGCATGCTCGTCCCCTTTTGAAATCCATCCAGGAGTCCTGGACACCTTTGCACTGTTGCTGGAGCTGGAAGACAAAACAAGATTTCCCCATGTTCCCCGCCATGTACGGCTGATGTTGTAAAGACCAACGCCTAGTTACAGAGGCATGAGCTTTTGGACGTCCATTACGAGTGAAAGATGAAAACTGCATTTGATCTATTTCTGTTGGCGAGCAGTGTTGAACAGGTACATCTCCAACCTTTAGATCAGAGGGAGACCCATTTGTTAATTCATCTTGACCAATACTGCATGGCTTTTGTTCCACAGGAAAAAGAGAGCTTATTGTACAATTAGATGGAACATTTCCAATAACCTGTTGTGATGCAGCCATATTATAGGATGGGGGATCATCTGTGTTTCGAGGGACACTTGGAAGAGAATGGCTCCTAGAAAATAAGCCATCATTGTTGCCAACTTCCATTCCAAAGTCTGGTAACGGCTGTTCCAGAGACTCCGAGACACTGGTATCACCATATCCATTCATAGGGTTGCGCTGCAACGATATCTGCATCGAGGAACTCCTGGTGGGTCGTGACTCAGAACTGTGCAACTGAGGAATGAACATGGAAGAGCTGCGACTCAAGGAGGTTTGATCCTGTAAAGGCAGCACAGCATCGGACACAGGCCTAGGCATATCCTGGAAAGGATGAGGGGCATTCCTCCTTGGCAAAGTGTGGAATGTCATATAGATGTCATTTTCTCTCTCTTCATCTAACATCTCCGATTCTGGATCAGTGTGACTCCTATTTGATCCAAAGTAAAGGCGCAGTCGATGGGCCATAGTTTAACACCAACAGCCCAGTTTAAAATACGAGAAGAGGAAATCACACTGCCAAAAGCATATTTAAAGAAAGCAAAGAGGTAAGCTCGAGAAAAAACTGTCCCATCTGCCAAACGGTTAGCACTGAAGCTTGACAGCGACAGATAGCAGAAATAGCCCAAGTGACAGGCAGCATTCCAGGCATGATTGGATAAAGGCAATCAGTAGTACTACACAGTATAACATGGGGTAGGGTGGTAGCAGTCACATGATGCAACTCCCCTTCCAATGCACAGCAGAAATTTTTTTCCCAAAGGCAGCAAGTGTCTGAAACAGTGCCTTCACAGCTGCTCCTTTTCCATCAAAGGGAGCAACCCCAGCGGGAAAGCACATGCAGCTGACCAAAGCAGCCTCCATTTACCACAATAAATCTCATCACACGACAGCAGAATATTTTGAAAGACAGAATATAAAGGCAATTACAAAAGCTCTGGAGAGCTTACAGAATCTGTGAAATATTGATGTAACTTGTCTAAATACGAGAGCTGGTTTCTAAAACCCTACTTCCATAAGCTAAGACCAAAACAAATTTAATGATTACACTAAATCCAATTTTATAGCTGCTCTGTGAGCAAAAACATACAGCTGCTTTAAACACAGCCATGAAAGATCTATTTTCAGTCAGGGGAAAGCTCAAGAAATACAGTTTTATTTAAAGTTCAGTATAATAGCCAATTAAGACAGATATACTGTTAACTATAACTCATATCTGTTGGAAAACTGGCAGAAGGTAATACAGTACTGCAATACTAATAGAAGATTTTTTAAAATTGGCTGTCTTATGCATGACCAACTTTATGCAAAGATATATTTTCTCACACACCAACAACTTTAGTTGTCTAAACTATCCAAGGAGGAGGAAGCTGTTGCCAGTTGTTTCAACATGGGGAAAGATGACGATGGAAAGCCAGGTTGGAATGGGTTAGATTTCTTTTAAAGGCAGGTAGAAAAATAAAACAGTGCAGAAATGACATGGGGAAATGGCTTTGAGAAATGACCTGCGGAAACAGACAGCCCTGCCACCAAACAAAGATTGAGGGATTTAGCCACATTGGAGGCTGAAACAGATACACTGAAATATGCACTGTATGGCTGTTAGAGGTTGTATAGCTAACACATACAGAAATGGAGCGGCACTGCAGGCAAGGACAAAATTATAAACAAAATGCATCAGGACAGGAGATAATGTTGGAAAATATGGATGATAAGATGATAGGAGATTTGGACTCTGTGCAAACATGGACGCAGATTATTGCACTTGAGACAACAAGGAATTTGTAGTTAATAGACGATGGCATTTCAGGCAATCAAATGTCAAAATAATCATGCGCAGAGGTAGAAAATATTTTGAGGGCTTTGGTAACGCAGCAACTTAGAGAGAAGTAATACTGAGGATGTGGACAACAATGCTGAAGTTGCAGATTTCTTTTCAATTCCGAGTTCTGGCCAATAACAATGATGAAATCAGAGACAAGTCACCAAAGCTTACTTCAAATGCCAAAAACAACGGCATGGGCATTCCTACTATTCAGGTCATAGAAAGTGTGACTCATTCAAGATCTAAATAAGTCATTGAAATATGAACAGAATTGACAGATATGAAGTCAATTGTCCAGTCTAAGTTTTGATCACATGCCTGAAAATGTCATTGTGAAGAAAAGAACGTACATTTATTTGGTTCCTTTCAGGATCACCAGATAGTTTAAAGCTCTTTACAGTTAATCAAGCACTTTTCTGAATTTCAGTTATGTAGGAAACGTGGGCTATTATATATACAGCAAGATAGTGTAAACAGGAATGTGATAATGAACAGATAACCCGTTTTTAAGTTATGTTGACTGAAGAATACATAGTGATGTGGACAAAAAGGATAACTGCCTTTCTTCCAAGTAGTGTCACACGTTTTATTATCTGAAGGAACAAACAGCATGATCAAATGTGTAGGCATCCCTCAGTGAAGGATTAGAGTACCACGTAATCATGTTCAAGTAATCAAGTGTGACTTGGTGAATCCAGACCTTAATAATAGAGAAGCCAGAGCCACAAATGACACAAGGGTAAGCAACTTTTTAAGCTTAGAAGCAGAAGAGGTCCAAGGATTGAACTTTAGAAAACTCAAAGTGGAAATGTGCAACTTTATCCAAGAACTGAACTATGTCATAATATAACAGCTACACTAAGAACACACACATTTGGAAACTAAGACGAAATATTAGAGGAATATTGCACAGCAAACGCCACATGAAACAGATATGATGCAGAATGTTGGTGCTATAAATCCAAAATCATGGAAGATGTCATTCACAATTTTGGTGTAGGTTATTTTGACATGGTGTAACAGACACAAACAATACCAAAGTTGCAGAGGAGACAGGAAGCTGATAATGCGAATGCATGGTTAACAGTTTTCACAGGAAAGGGAGAGTTGGCATACAATAACACCTGGCCAGGCTCATTACCCAGTACCAAATCTAACGTGGCTTCGCCCCTTGTTGGCCTATCTACATACTGTGTCAGGAAGCTCTCCTGCACACACTGGACAAAAACTGACCCACGGATACAGCAGGGACAGGAATTGTTAACATAGAACGTAGAACATGACAGCACAGTACAGGCCCTTCGGCCCTCGATGTTGTGCTGACCTGTCATACTGATCTCAAGCCCAGCTAACCTACACTATTCCATGTACGTCCATATGTTTATCCAATGACAACATAAATATACCTAAAGTTGGAGAATCTACTACCGTTGCAGGCAAAGCGTTCCATTCCCTGACTACTCTCTGAGCAAAGAAACTACCTCTGACATCTGTCCTATATCTTTCACCCCTCAATTTAAAGCTATGCCCCCTCGTGCTCGCCGTCACCATCCTAGGAAAAAGCCTCTGTCTATCCATCCTATCTAACCCGCTGATTATTTTATATGTTTCTATTAAGTCACCTCTCAACCTTCTTCTCTCTAATGAAAACAGCCTCAAGTCCCTCAGCCTTTCCTTGTAAGACCTTCCCACCATACCAGGGCAACATCCTAGTAAATCTCCTCTGCACCCTTTCCAAAGCTTCCACATCCTTCTTATAATGCGGTGACCAAAACTGTACACAATGCTCCAAGTGCGGCCGCACCAGAGTTTTGTACAGTTTCACCATAACCTCGTGGTTCTGGAACTCGATCCCTCTATTAATAAAAGCTAAAACACTGTATGCCTTCTTAACAGCCCTGTCAACCAGGGTGGCAACTTTCAACGATCTGTGTACATGAACACCAAGATCTCTGTGCTCAACTACACTAAGAATCTTACCATTCGCCCTGTACTTTGCCTTCTGGTTACTCCTACCAAAGTGCATCACCTCACACTTGTCTGCATTAAACTCCATTTGCCACCTCTCAGGCCAGTTCTGCAGCTTATCTATGTCTGTCTGCAACCGACAGCATCCTTCGTCACTATCCACAACTCCACCGACCTTAGTGTCGTCTGCAAATTTACTAACCCATCCTTCTACGCCCTCATCCAGGTGATTTATAAAAATGACAAACAGCAGTGGACCCAACACCGACCCTTGCGGTACACCACTAGTAACTGCTCTCCAGGATGAACATTTCCCATCAACTACCACCCTCTGTCTTCTTTCAGCAAGCCAAGTTCCAATCCAAATTGCTATATCTCCCACAATCCCATTCTTCCGCATTTTGTACAATAGCCTACTGTGGGGAACCTTATCGAACGCCTTGCTGAAATCCATATACACCACAATCGGTTTACTCTCATCTACCTGTTTGGTCACCTTCTCAAAGAACTCAATAAGGTTTGTGAGGCACGACCTTCCCTTCACAAAACCGTGCTGACTAACCCTAATCAATTTATTCTTTTCTAGATGATTATAAATCCTATCCCTTATAACCTTTTCCAACAATTGACCAACAACTGAGGTAAGGCTCACTGGTCTACAATTACCAGGGTTGTCTCAAACAGTTCATCCACTTCACCAACACCTTCCACCCCAACCTTGAGTTCACCTGGGCCATCTCCAGCACATCCCTCACCTTCCTGGACCTCTCAGTCTCCATCTCAGGCAACCAGCTTGTAACTGATGTCCATTTCAAGCCCACCGACTCCCACAGCTACCTAGAATACACCTCCTCCCACCCACCCTCCTGCAAAAATTCCATCCCCTATTCCCAATTCCTCCGCCTCCGCCGCATCTGCTCCCACGATAAGACATGCCACTCCCGCACATCCCAGATGTCCAAGTTCTTTAAGGACCGCAACTTTCCCCCCACAGTGATCGAGAACGCCCTTGACTGCGTCTCCCGTATTTCCCGCAACACATCCCTCACACCCCGCCCCCGCCACAACCGCCCTAAGAGGATCCCCCTCGTTCTCACACACCACCCTACCAACCTCCGGATACAACGCATCATCCTCCGACACTTCCGCCATTTACAATCCGACCCCACCACCCAAGACATTTTTCCATCCCCACCCCTGTCTGCTTTCCGGAGAGACCACTCTCTCCGTGACTCCCTTGTTCGCTCCACACTGCCCTCCAACCCCACCACACCCGGCACCTTCCCCTGCAACCGCAGGAAATGCTACACTTGTCCCCACACCTCCTCCCTCACCCCTATCCCAGGCCCCAAGATGACACTCCACATAAAGCAGAGGTTCACCTGCACATCTGCCAATGTGGTATACTGCATCCACTGTACCCGGTGCGGCTTCCTCTACATTGGGGAAACCAAGCGGAGGCTTGGGGACCGCTTTGCAGAACACCTCCGCTCAGTTCGCAACAAATAACTGCACCTCCCAGTCGCAAACCATTTCCACTCCCCCTCCCATTCTCTAGATGACATGTCCATCATGGGCCTCCTGCACTGCCACAATGATGCCACCCGAAGGTTGCAGGAACGGCAACTCATATTCCGCCTGGGAACCCTGCAGCCATATGGTATCAATGTGGACTTCACCAGTTTCAAAATCTCCCCTTCCCCAACTGCATCCCTAAACCAGCCCACTTCGTCCCCTCCCCCAACTGCACCACACAACCAGCCCAGCTCTTCCCCCCCCCACCCACTGCATCCCAAAACCAGTCCAACCTGTCTCTGCCTCCCTAACCGGTTTTTCCTCTCACCCATCCCTTCCTCCCACCCCAAGCCGCACCCCCATCTACCTACTAACCTCATCCCACCTCCTTGACCTGTCCGTCTTCCCTAGACTAACCTATCCCCTCCCTACCTCCCCACCTATACTCTCTCCACCTATCTTCTTTACTCTCCATCTTCGGTCCGCCTCCCCCTCTCTCCCTATTTATTCCAGTTCCCTCTCCCCATCCCCCTCTCTGATGAAGGGTCTAGGCCCGAAACGTCAGCTTTTGTGCTCCTGAGATGCTGCTTGGCCTGCTGTGTTCATCCAGCCTCACATTTTATTATCTTGGAATTCTCCAGCATCTGCAGTTCCCATTATCTCTGATACTATTTATTTCAGACCACCCTACTCTCAACCTTTTCTATAGTCGAACTACAATTTTGGTGCCCATCCCCCTGCTGAATTAGTTTAAACCCACGCAAATACCCTTAGCAAATTTTCCCCCCCAGGATATCGGTACCCCTCTGGTTCAGGTGAAGACCATCTTGCTTGTCGAGGTCCCACCTACCCCAGAAAGAGGCCCAATTATCCAAGAATCCAAAACCCTCCCTCCTGCACCATCCCTGTAGCCACGTGTTCAACAACATGTTGCAGGTTCCGGGATTTAGATGTTTCACTATGAAAGCAAGAAAGAAGAAAAGTTGGTTAGTGTAGTGACATAGACCTGTTTAACCCCAGTTTTCGTTGGCAACACATTCAAGGAGCAGACTCCAGAACTGACAAAGTCAAAGGCCTTTATTATCTAAAGAAAAGCCATACAGAACAGTTGGGTCTTATTCATTTAACGTTGTTAAGATTGTGTATGCATTGTCTCTCAAATGTACTTAAACTGTAACTCTAAGCAGCTCCTCGACAAGTACAAGGAGTCAACTCAGGAGGATCATTTCCATAACTATTTTGGGAGACTCTGCTGTAGATGTCACAATTGTCTCCACTCTAGTATATAGCCATGGTGACAGCATCCCTGAGATCTTTGGTCATGTCCCAGCTGAGGGGCACGCAGTCACAGTGTGCCAGGACAATATTCCATTGTGTTTGAGAATTTTAGCATGGAATCCACCTATACCAGAGGCTTTATTGTTGTTAACCTGCGAAATGGATTCTTCAATTATACCTGGACTCGGGTGATGATGAGACTGAGCTGCAGAGAGCATCGTTGAATAGAGTAAAGGGCATTCAAGTCAAAAACAGTTTCAGTTCAGGAATTACCTCCAGTGATCACTGACTGCTTCACCATACTTGATGAGCTCTGCTCCACTCTTGACTGAGTGAGGTATCACCTCGAGCTTGGGCCACAGATTGTCTTGACATTTCTGAAGGAATCACGCATGTCTTTGATGTCTACGATTTCTTGGATCTCTTGTGCTCTTTTACCCAACATTTGCTCATGTTACAGATTTTACGCTGTAATGTTGCCTTCAGATGCCTGCAGGATGATACTTTTCTCAAGGCAGGATGAATCGTGCAGTCTGCAAAACCTGTGTGCTCAAGTTCAATTAGGTCACGTATCTCTTGGTCATTTGTCAAATTAGTCTCAATATTTCCAGGTGGAACACTCCCAACTTCACAGGTGCATTTTAATGGTGGTGTTTACGATCCACCACAGGTACAAGTTGAGAGGTCAGCAATAAGATGCTGAATGCAACAGCTGCTTTTGTGGGAAATTTGAGGCCCAAATTGTTAATTTTCAGACAGCACTGTACTGTTGCCTCTCGCCTTTGGTCAGGCTGATGGAGGTGGCAAATCCAATAAGGTGGGTCATTAATGCAGAAATTATCAGGGCCAGTAATGCAATTACGGATATTGTAGATAGCTCTGTTTATGGAGCTTACTCTGCAATAATTGATTACTGTTTTTATTGCAATTAGAAGAGTAGCTATACCACAAATGTGTTTAATTGGCTGTAAAACACATTACTACATCCCTGTGGTCATGAAAGTCACTAGATAAATTACAAGCTGTTTCTTTTATATGCAATTACATACAGTGAGCACTAGTAAGACAGGCTACAGGATTATCTGAAGGGCAAGACAAATTATATTAATCTACACTCAAACTTCTCTCAAGGTATCACCAAATCATCAAAACAAATTCTGTCGATTATATTGACATTCAGAGCCAGTGATGCAAAATAACTGAAGACACCACTTAAAATTATTATAATTGATACAGTGGCTTTGGTTTTGCACAGGAAACCAATTTCATCTTTCAGTCAATTCCTGATTTTTTTGGGCAGAAAGCTGCAGCAGTAAATGCAAATTAAAATGGGAGGTGGATTTATTTCACCAGTACCACTGGTAAAGTTTTCAAACAGAAGGGAAAAAACTATGGCTTCATAAATATAACTTAGATAATTAACATGTTTGCACAGAAGCATTTGCATTTTCATTTAAATCAAGACATGATAATATAACTAAAACTAATTGAACTCTGCAGTGGTAAAGAATAAGCATATTATTATAATAACATTTTAAATGCAATGACTGAAAGAAAGGGATGGTTTGACCATGTCAGTCTATAATCTTACCAATATTAAGAACATAAATCATGGCAAATTTTATTTTTGAGACGTACAAAATTCCAATGAACAACATCGAGTATCTCAGGGTGTCATGATTTGCAAAAGCAAAGGTGTCTTGAGACATCACCACAACCCATATCCTGCCTTCCTGCACCATCTGACACTTGAGCAGCTGCCAAGGCAGCTTGAAACTAGAAAAAAAGCACATATATGATAAAGCAATGATTTTAGGGATTTATTCTAAATGACAGTGCATCTTTACTTCAAGATTGTGTCTTATTTCACACGGCAGAAAACAATCAACACTTCGAATGGTAAAATAACATTGGTTTGAAATTTAAATATTCTTGTTAAGACTTAGTTCTGTTGTGAAAGTCTATGAACATTATACAGCATGTTCTCTTCTCATTTTATCCCCTTCAATAGTTGTCAGGCACTAATAGGCCTTTGTTTCTTTCAAGTTATTTTGGAACATCTCTCCCCACGCCAAGTGTAGAAGTGACAATTAAGAAGAGCAGATGTAGCGAGGGAAGAAGGGGAAAGGCAAAATGAAGAAAATGCAGGTTGAAAGACAGAAGGAAACTGAGAAATAATCAAGGAGATTAGCTTATTTCAACAATTGTATGTTGGAGCAAACCTTGAACAAAAGAGGACTTCAAAGTTGAAATCACATTTTATTTCATCAAAAATAAACACGCTCACCTTTTTTAAAAAAAGCAGGAATCAGAATAAAGACCTTAGTCCCAAGTATGCAAGTCTAAACCCGGCATGGAGTGGCGGGATGGGCTCGGTCTGGCCTCATGTGGTGGTCTTGGCCAGATTTTCCAGCAATTCAAAATTCAGGAGCCATTAATTGAAATTGACCTGTTATGAACTTGAATTTTTTTTTCTTATTTATGACTGCTGTCATTAATTTAGGTGCCATGGTAAGGTAACTCATAAAACTTTTAACTTTTTTTTCTAAGAATAGATGTGACAATAAATTGCTATTCTATTGTAAAAAAAATTCCAGACAAGCTAAAAGAAAATTCAACAGCAAGGTTCTGATGAAGGATTATTGACATGAAACTGCATTGGTCTCTCCACAGGTGCTGCCAGACTATTGGCAGTGTTTTCTATTTTTAGATCAAAGCAAATGCAAGCCTAGAACCAGCTGTCAAAAGCACAAACTGAGACCACAACACAGGGGGACCGTGGGTCAGCAAGTCAAGTAAAATAACAAGTATTTTCATGGGGCAGATAAGGTTCTTTCTGCATTTTGTGTACAAAAAGCCAAAGCATTCGACACCACATTCAGATTTATAATTTGCATGTTGCACCTTCTCCTGATTGGTACAAAATCAAACAATCTTTCACTTTTGGTATTTAGACAATGGCCTAATGGTATTATCACTGGACTGTTAATCCACAAACCCAGAAAATATTCTGGGGATTTAGGTTTAAATCCCATCACGACAGATGGTGGAGTTCATATTCAATAAAAATCCGGAATTATGAGGCTGATGGTGACCACAAAACCATTGCCAACTGCTGGAAAGATCACTACTGTCCTTTAGTGAAGGAAGCAGCCATCCTCACCTGGTCTGGACTCCACATGACTTCAAACCAAAGCAATGCAGTTGGGTCTTAACTGTCCTCTGCTTTGGGCAATAAATGCTGGGCCAGGCAGCAACTCCCTCATCTCATGAGCAAATAAAATGTTCTTAATGCATTTACAGCATCATAGGGTTGCATTAAAAGGTCAACTTTTTTTAATTCATTCATGCGAACATCAGAAGGATGCATTGAAACATGAAAACAAAAGTCAGTCACTCAGCCCATCAAGCCTGCTCCACCATTCAATCAGATCATCACTGATCGTCCTCCTCAATGCCACTCTCCTAAATGATCTCCATATCCATTTGTGTCATTGGTTTCCAAAAATTTATTAATCTCCCATCTTGAGATAGGGCTTCCACAACCCTCGGCCATAAAAAAGAAATTCCAAAGTTTCACATCCTGAGTGAAGAGGTTCCTCCTCCCCTCACTTTAAAATGGCCAAGCCCTTATTGTGAGATAATGCCCCATGTAGCCTTCGAACTCAAAGTCTCTCATCCCTAGAGCACATTCTTGTAAAGCCCCTTTGCACTCTCTCTAAAGTCTTCCTGGAATGCACGACCCTGCACTTGACACAATCCTCCACTTCAAGCCAAACCACTCTTTCAGAAGCATTCATGATAAATAATGACATTGGCGCAAAAATGAATAATTATGAAGCCTATTGAGCCACATTTGTCAACCAACCCTGCCACCCACAACAACCCCAAAGATCTCTATCTCCTACATCTCCGATAGAATTGTCACCTTGAGTGCTATAACCTCACCCCGTTCTCGCTGAACCATAATCACCTCACAGCTCTGAATATTAAATTTCATCTGGCACTTGTCTTACACCAGTGTTACACTCTGTTGATGTCTACGACTATCCTCTTTACAGTTCCTAATGCTTCCAAGCTTTGTGCCACCTGCAAATTTTGCAAGTGTACCCCTCACACTCAAATCTAGATTATCAATACATATCTGGAAAATCAGCGATTCTGGTACTGATCTTTAGGAACTCCACCATGCACACTCCTCCAATTTGAAAACAACCAAACAGCACTGTTTCAATCACACTGCGAGTTTCACTTGCCTTATCAAGAAATCCAGCTTTATCATACCATTAACTCTCTCAGTTCATTCACTGCTGCTCAAATCTCAGACCACTTAGCTGAATACCAATACTGGGATGAGTAATATTTTCTTCCATTAAAATTTTGGGAAGACCGAGGACATCATTTTCAGTTGCCACTCTTAACTCTGTTCCTTAACTACCAACGACTTAACTACTCTCCTTCAGCCTCTGAACAGATTAAATCAGTCAACTCTCAACATTTTGTTGTGTTACATTTGACCCAGAGTTGAGTTATCAATCTCATTCACACTATCAATAAAACCACCACTTTCCACCTCACTAACGTTCCTCAGGGAAGGGAGTCTACCATCGTAACCTGGTTTGGCCTACGTGTGACTCCAGAACCACAGCAGTCTAGGTAACTCTCAGGCACTGTTTGAAATGGCCGAGCAAGGTCACTCAGTTGTCGCAAGTGCGACAAGAAGTCTCAACAAATGAATGAAACTGGACAGAATACTTGGCATTCACGTAGTCACCAGAAAAGGCTGTGGCAGAAATAGCCACATGGCCCATAGCCTTGGATGTTATGACGTGGCAAGTGCTCATCCAGGTACTTTTTAAACAACAAGAGCCAACCTGCCTCCACCACCCTCCCAGGCAGCGCATTCCAGACCGTCACCACCTGAGTAAAAATATTAGTTCCTCACATTTCCCCACCAAACTACTGGGCCTCACCTTGAACCCATGCCCCCTTCAACTGAAGGGAAAAGCTGCTCCTTACCCATTTTTCGATTGATAAAGGCAGGCGTCCCATGTGCCTTTTCCACCAGTAACTAACTACCAGTAGGCCGTTCTGCCTTCATATCTATGGACAAACATGCCAAGGTCCCTTTGTTTGACAGAACTTCCTAAAATCATGTCATTTATTGAATTCTGTCTTGTCAGATTATTCCATCAAAGTGTATCCTCTCTCACTTTTCAGGGCTGAATTCCATCTGCCACTTATCTAGAATTTGACTATCTAATTTGTATCGTCTTGTACCCCAAGACACACAACTCCACTGTTAACTACCAGACAATCTTTATGACATCCACAAACTTACATATCCAACCTTCCGCACAGTCGCCTACATAATTAATAAATGTTACAAATAAGACCATAAGACATAGGAGTGGAAGTAAAGCTATTCGGCCTGAGTCCACTCTGCCATTTAAATCATGACTGATGGGCATTTCAACTCCACTACCCTGCACTCTCCCCGTAGCCCTTGATTCCTTGCGAGATCAAGAATTTATCAATGGGGGTCTGAGCATTGACCCCTGTGGTATGCCACTGGACACTGCCTTCCAGTCACGAAAGCAGCCTTGTGTCATCACCCTCTGTTTCCTACAACTGAGCCAATTTTGAATCCACTTTATCAAATTGCCTTGTATCCCTTCTTGATAAGGTTTCACGTGGGACCTTGTCGAAGGGTTTGCTGAAATCCCTCTGCTGCTTTGTCCCCCTGTTACATGGTAATCTTTTAGCTCATCAATTATCAGAAATACCAAATCTCCAAGCAAGTTTTGAGAAGATTTATAGCTCAGGTTAAGGTTCTGGATGTGAGTTTGCTCGCTGAGCTGCAAGGTTAGTTTTCAGACATTTCATCACCATTCTAGGCAACATCAGTGAGGCTCCAATGAAGCGCTGGTGTTACGTCCCGCTTTTTATCTATCTATTTAGGTTTCCTTGGGTTGGTGATGTCATTTCCTGTTCTTTTTCTCAGAGGATGGAAGATTGGCTCCAAATCAATATGTTTGTTGATGGAGTTCCGGTTGGAATGCCATGCCTCTAGGAATTCTTGTGCATGTCTCTGTTTGGCTTGTCCGAGGATAGATGAGTTGTCCCAATCAAAGTGGTGTCCTTCCTCATCTGTACATAAGGATACTAGTGATAGTGGGTCATGTCGTTTCGTGGCTAGTTGATGTCCAACTACAGGAGCAACCATCCCAACACCCACAAACGAAGCTGCATTCGAACATTATTTCAACGAGCCACCACACAGTGCAGCACAGAGGAACTACGCAGAGCAGAGGAAAATCACCTATACAGCGTATTCAAAAAGAACGGGAACCCAATGAACACAGTCCGTCGATTTCTCAACAACAAACCAAAAGAAACAGACAAAACAGGCCCAGAAACCATAACCACTCTCCCCTACATCAAAGACATTTCGGAAATGACTGCCAGACTACTCGGACCCCTTGGCATCAGGGTAGCCCACAAACCCACCAACACACTAAAACAGCAGTTAATGAATTTAAAAGACCCTATACAGACAACAAGCAAAACGAACGTCATCTACAAAATACCTTCCAAGAACTGTGACAAACACTACATTGGACAAACAGGCAGAAAGCTAGCCACCAGGATACATGAACATCAACTAGCCACAAAACGACATGGCCCACTGTCGCCTAGTATCCTGACAGAGATGAGGAAGGACACCACTTTGATCGGGACAACACATCCATCCTAGGACAAGCCAAACAGATACACGCACGAGAATTCCTAGAAGCACGGCATTCCAACGGAACTCCATCAACAAACACATTGGCTCCAAATCAACCTACCATCCTCTGAGAAAAAGAACAGGAAATGACATCACCAACCCAAGGAACCCTAAACCGATAAATAGAAAGCGGGACTTAACACCAGCGCTTCGTTGGAGGCTCACTGTTGATGTTACCTAGAATGGTGACAAAACAACTGGGAACAAACCTTCAAGCTCAGTGAACCAGCTTACATCTGGAACACAATAAAGACCCACTCTCTTGTGGACTGAGAGGAGGAGAGTGCTGTCTTGGAGGTGAAAAGAGGACGTCGGGTTGGCTGTGCACCCTGGCGACCAGTGGATCTTAATGCTGGCTTCGGCCTAACGCTGGTTCAGGGAAGCAGCCAACCTGCAACGATGACTGCGGCAAGTGCTTGTGCCCCAGGTCAGGGGATCCGGAACACCATCCGTGTTTCCGTAAAGAAGGTGGATGAAGGTGCACCTGTGGACCGCACCTTCTTCGTGAAGAGGGTCCTGTTGGACTGTTGTGGGTTCGCTGCTGCGGACATTTACTGCCTGCAGGATTTCCCTGGAGGAGGTTTTTACGACGTGACCTTCAGGAGTGCCAAGCTTTGCGTGCGCTTCCTGGAGGTTTTCAAGGAGAAAGGAGGTGAGGGCCCCCTCTCTGTATTGACCGTTGTCCCGCTGTTTGTGATGCCAGCGCAGAGGAGCCGTATGGTGACTGTACATATGTACAACCCGCATGTGCCAGCAGTTGATGTCCTGACCTTCCTTGGAAGGTACGTGAAGGTGGAAGGGGACCTAACCAACATCATGGACCCCTTCGGGATCTGGACCAGTAAGAGGCAGGTCAAGGTGACTCTGAGGATGGGCGCGGATGGGAACGTCATACACCCACTGTCCAGCTTCGCGATCGGCGGGAGCAAGGGCTACCTGACCTATGCAGGGCAACCTAAAGTCTGCCATGCCTGTGGTAGGTCAGGTCACGTGGCGGCCGACTGCAAAGCCACCATCTGCAGGAAATGCAAGGAGGAGGGACACCTGGCAAAGAATTGCCCAAAAGAGAAAAGCTGCAACCTTGGCGGGGAAGCGGGCCACCTCTACAGGGCATGCCCGCAGCGGGGGACCACCTACGCCCAGGTCACTGGCAGGGGCAATGCAGGGACAGCGCCCCCCCGGAGGAGAGGAAGGCACCAGGGCCTAGCAAGGACCCCACTAATGTGCAGGAGGGCCAGGTCGTGCAGGAGGGCCCAGCCCCGCAGGATGGACCCGAGGCCAGCAAAGCGCCCCTGCAGGCTCTGCTCCCCCCCGACAACCCGGAGTCGATGGAGGCGGCGACAGGCGACCCAGGGGAGTGGACAACGGTCCGGAAAGCGAGGAGGAAGGTGCGTCGACGGGCCCAGGAACCGCAACCATCAGGCGGGAAGAGGCAGCTACAGGGGGGCTATAAGAGCTCCTCTGACGAGGGGGATTCGGAGAGGGCCCGCCCGAAGAAGAAGTTAAAGATTTCAAGGGAGAAGGAAAGCAGCACTCCACTTCCAGGTGACGGGAGGCATCCTGAGGCTCCCTCCGACACCCAGCCACGCGCCGCTGGAGCACTGGAGGGCCCCCCGGAACTTCCAGGTGTGAAGGAGCAAACAGCGCGTCCCCAGCCTGACCCAGAGCCGGACTCTCCTGCCTCCGCACCCCTGATGGGGGGATGCCACCTGGAAGGCAGCACGGATGGTTTCCTGAGCCCGGAGAGCATCCAGCAGTTAGCCCGGGCACTGGGCATGAAGGGACAGATGGAGGGGCTGGACCTTGGACTTGGGGAGGGTACTGCGGTCACTGCCCACAATGGGGGTACGAGTTGCGAGCATTAATGTGTGCAGCGTCAAGTCCACCGCAAGATGTGTGTCCACGTTGGCCTACCTGACCACCATCAAGGCAGACCTCCTGTTTCTGCAGGAGTGCGGGATACTGCACCTCGGCAGGTACGGGAAATGGTCCGGCGCCTGGACCCGTGGGGTCTTCAATCTGGTCGGGGGGTAACGACTGTCACTCCTCGGGCCTGGCTATTCTGCTGCAGGGGCTCAACTTCACCATCTCTCAAGTTCAGGAGGTGGTGGAGGGGCGCCTCCTAGTGGCTGACGTCACCTATAGAAACACTCCCCTGAGGCTGATCAACGTGTACGCCCCAGCGGTACGGAGTGAGCGGTTGGCCGTCCTGCAGCGGCTTCCACCCCTGCTGGCTACGTCCAGGCTGGTCATCCTAGGCGGAGACTTCAACTGCATCATCGATGCAGATGGAAGATCCAGCATGGGGACAGTGGGTGGGGGGAGTCAACTGGACGTCACGTCCAGATTCCTGATGGGCACGGTGAAGGACACCAAGCTGCTCAACGTCTTCAGCGCCCCTGCAGACGGAGCGCAGCGGAGGTACATCTGGTCGCGGCCAGACGGGTCTATCCGCTCAAGGATAGACTTCCTGTTTGTGTCACGGGCGTTCTCGGTCAGGTCCACCGGCGTCGAGCCGGTGTTCTTCTCTGACCACTGCCTCCTGCTGGCTGACTGTCACTTACAGGACGACCAGCCGGCCGGCAAGGGGACGTGGAAGCTCAACACGACTCTGTTGACCCCAGAGAACGTCGAGGAGCTTAAGAGGGAGTACGTTGGTTGGAGAACCGTGAAACCCCTCTTTGAGTCTCCAGGCGACTGGTGGGAGACGGTGAAGGAGAACATCAAGAGGTTCTTTGTCCTCAAGGGTGTTCAGAAGGCGAGAGAGAGGCGGGGAAAGTTGTCGGGACTCCAGAAAAGGGTGCAGAACCTGCTCCTTCTGCAGTTGATGGGGGTCGATGTCACGGAGGACCTCCACGAGGTGAGGGGCCAGCAAGCCTCGCTCTTCGTCGCGGAGGCCTCCAGGATAATCGTCCGGTCCAGGGTCCGCTCCGTGGAGCAGGACGAGACGTGCTCGCATTTCTTCTTTCAGAAGGTGCACAAAGAGAGCTGTGTGCTCAGCCGGCTGAAGGAGGACGACGGCTCGGTGATGTCGTCTCGGCCCGACATTTTGAGGATCAGCAGATCTTTCTACACCGGACTGTACGACACGAAGCCCACGGACAGCACGGCCTCCGAGTCGTTTCTGTCGTCTATCACGGAGGTCTTAGACGACGGCACGAGGGAATGGCTGGACCGGCCGATTATCCCTGGACGAGCTGACCAGAGCCCTCAAGTCCTTGGCGATGAATAGGACTCCCGGGAGTGACGGCTTACCGGTCGAGCTGTATTCCGCTCTGTGGGGCCTGGTCGGCCAGGACCTGCTGGAGGTGTACGATAGTGCGCTTCGGGCAGGGGAAATGTGCAAGTCCATGAGGAAGGGCATCATCACCCTCATTTACAAGAGGAAGGGGGAGAGGGAAGAAATTAAGAATTGGCGTCCCATTTCACTTTTGAACGTGGACTACAAAATCCTGGCCAAGGTCATAGCCAACCGGGTCAGGTCTGTCCTGGAGTCGGTGATTCACCCTGACCAAACCTGTGCTGTGCTGGGCAAGAAGATCACCGAGAGCCTCGCACTCATCAGGGATATGATCGCCTACGTGCGGGACAGGCAGGTGGACACCTGCCTCGTCAGCTTGGACCAGGAAAAGGCCTTCGACAGGGTCTCTCATGCTTACATGAGGGACGTCCTCTCCAAATTGAGGTTCGGGGAGGGCACCCGCAATTGGATCCGGCTGCTGTACACGAACATTGTTAGCGCAGTCTCGAACAACGGGTGGGAATCGGACAGTTTTCCCGTCAGATCTGGAGTCAGGCAGGGCTGCCCGCTCTCTCCTGCCTTATTCGTGCTGTGTGGAGCCCTTCGCCACATCCATCAGGAAGGACGTGACTATCCCAGGCAGCGGAGGTCTTCAGGTCAACACCTCCCTGTACATGGACGACGTCGCCATCTTCTGCACCAATCGTCGGTCGGTGAGTAGGCTGTTGGACATCTGCGGCCAGTGTGAACTGGCTTCGGGTGCCAAAGTCAATAGGGGTAAGAGCGAGGTCATGTTCTTCAGGAACTGGGACAACCGCTCCTTCATCCCCTTCACCGTCAGGACAGACTACCTCAAGGTGCTGGGTGTTTGGTTCGGTGGAGCTGGGGCGTGCACTAAGACTTGGGAGGAGCGTATCACCAAACTGAAGCAGAGGCTGGGCAGGTGGACGCTCCAGTCCCCCTCCATCACGGGTAAGAACCTGGTTGTCAGGTGCGAGGGGCTTTCGGTACTGTTGTATATGGCACAGGCCTGGCCTATTCCCTGGACCTGCGCCGCTGCGGTCACCCGGTCTATCTTCCACTTCATTTGGGGGTCGAGGATGGACCGGGTCCGCAGAGACACCATGTACAAAGACCTGGAAAATGGGGGAAAGGGCGTACCGAACGCCACCCTCGCCCTGATGGCTACCTTTGTGTGCGGCTGCATCAAGCTGTGCGTAGATCCTCCGTATGCAAACACCAAGTGTCACTACTTACTGAGGTTCTACCTGTCCCCGGTGTTGCGAAGGATGGGCCGGGCCTCGTTGCCGCGGAACGCTCCGAGTAGTTGGACTGTTCTGTACCACCTGTCCTTCGTGGAGAAATTTTTGAAGGGAAACACCTTTGACCACAAGGCCGTCAGGCAGCGGTCAGCACATAGTATCCGAGACCCTTTGCGAAAACGAGAGGGTGGATCCCGTCATGTGGTTCCCCACGCAGACTGCCAAAGTTGTTTGGCAGAATGCCTCATCGCCAGAACTTTCAAACAAGCACAAGGATATTGCTTGGCTGGCGGTGAAAGGGGCTCTGCCAGTGAGATCCTTTATGCAGGCTCGCAATCTCTGCGCCACCGCACGCTGCCCTCAGGGCGGCTGCGGGGGGGGGGGGGGGAATGCGACTGTCGATCACCTCCTTCTGGAGTGTGCCTATGCGCAGGAGGTCTGGAGGGGGACGCAGTGGTTATTTGTCGAGGTTTGTCCCGAGCAGTTCAGTGACACAGGACTCCATGCTCTATGGGCTGTTTCCCAGGACACACACAGAGACCAACATCAACTGCGCCTGGAGGACCATCAATGTGGTGAAAGACACTCTTTGGTCTGCCCGCAACTTGCTGGTCTGCCAGCTGAAAGAACTGACCCCGACCGAGTGTTGCAGACTGGCGCATTCCAAGGTCCAGGACTACGTGCTGAGAGACGTGCTAAAGCTTGGGGTAGACGCCGCCAAGGCGCGGTGGGGAAAGACCACGGTATGAAACCCCTCGTCCAGAATAGAAAAAAGGGCCCTAACTATAACTGGGCCCAGCTGGTGCCTTCCCCAACTGGTCAGGGGGCCAACTGGGACTGTGTGGGGTGACGACTGCCGGGGTATTTTCTTTGCTTTGTTTTTTTTTCTTCTTTGTTTGTTTTTTTCCTTTAGTTGGTGTATGTACCCCCTGGGTAACCCGGAGCGGCTTGCATGACTGGGTAGGTGTATAAATGTTTTATTTTTTGGACATCTTATGAGTGAAGTATATTTTTTCAAATTAAAAAAAGGTGACAAAACGTCTGACAACTCACCTTCCAGCTCAGCGAGCAAACTCACATCCAAAACCAAGTCTCCAACTCTGTCCTCTCATGCAACCCCAATTTGAATCACTTCACAACTGGTGGCCACACCTTCAGTTACCTGGACCCAACGTTCAGGAATGTTTTCCCTTCTACCACGTCCCCACTTCCTTTGCTATGTTCAATGACATCCTTAATAATAGATTCCAGAATGCTTCTCGCTACTGTTGTGAGGCTAACAAGCCTGTAAATCAGTTTCCTCCTTATATTCTCTCTATGTTTCAGGCCAGCCTGAATTGCTCCAAGTAACCTGAATTTTTTGTTCTTTTGTCCAATTTCCAGCAGACAAACATTTCACTTTTGATGTATAATGCAATGTCTGGTTGAATTTCTTCTAGGTCTGCAAAGCATACAACACACAAAACCACACTACGTCACTTGAGCACATTATTATTATTTGCTGTGTCCTGGTGGCTGATTATTTTTCAACTAATTTATAATTGATGGCTCTTTGTCCCAGTGATGTCTCCAGTAATGCTAATAACGTAAACAACCCATGTGCTTTTGATTGAATCATGGTGTAGGGCTGCCAACTTGTTCTGACTACACTTAAATCAGCATCATGTCATTGTTCACCCCACAATAAAGTCCCAAATGCACGTATTGGCTGAAGTGCATTTAACAACTGATTCAAGAACATAATCCCATTGCTAACTTTAACGTAGGCAAAACTGCCCTCTTCAAAAAAAGATGCACACTGGTTAGAAAAAAAAACTTAGTGTAACAAACGGACAAGGTGCAGTTGGTGGTAAGCAACCAAAAGATCAGCTGTAACATCTTATTGCGACATGTCCTAAAAGGACAGCTTGTAAATCACCAGTGAGCCAAAAAGACAAGGTGCTTTAACAACACCAGCAATTTGCCAGTCAGTTACAAAGCAAACCAAAAGGTCTGGATGACATCAACAGTTTTTACTTCATGAGTTCAGTCAACTGACTGCTGTCTGAAGTTTCAGAGGCACAAGGGTCCTATTATTTATCGATAATTGAGCAGCCTATCCTGTTGTGCAAAGGCAAAAGCCGTATGATTGTTGTTTTCTCCCACTCAACTCACCTTCAATTATTCTGGCTATTGATCAGAGTTTAATAAGAAATTGAAAATGTTTTTACCACAAGATGCTTGCCCCTAAGAAAATCATCTACCTCGAATCTGGTGCAAACTTCACTGTTAACTTGCTTCAAATAATCATCATTAACAAAGCAGGAAACAAGCTAAAACTGCTTTCAGCTGTAATTTTCTTTGCAGCCAATGAAAACAATCTGAATGGATTCTTACCAGGTTGATCACCAAAAGTGACACTTACACACTCGTCTTCTCAAATTAAGATTTAGCAAAGGAAGGATATTTGATCACCAAAGCTACTGCTGCTGACAATGCTGACCTTGTGCCACACCCATGGGCATTTATGCCAATGTGGGAGCTGTTACAAAGGCAGCAACTTCTGAGGAGGTAACTGAAGAAGATAAGGCACAGGCAAATTCTAAACATCCATTCACTAACAGCGCTGAACACATTGAGAGGCTATTTTCACGAGGTTACCAATGAAAAGGAAAAAGCATTTGTACCACTGGATCAACTTTCTAGTCTCAAAGAATGAGGCAATGAAGTCAGTGAAAAGAATTTTTAAAACTAATTGAAGTATACATATGTTTTGGACCACATATTCTGTTGCTTGTATTTTATTTTGGGCAGTTTGACGAAACAAAAAACAAGTTTTGGCATTTTGTGAATTTCATTTTGTTTTACACATAGACATCAAAAAGAAAGTTGATAATACAAACTATTACCAGTCAGCACATGATACCTATTAATCCAAACCAGTTGGTCCAGTACCATCGTGGATCAGTAAAGTCAATAACCTGCTGCAAAGTTCACACAAATCCAAAAAAGTGTAGACGTTAACAGTAACACTGTCACATAGAGGCATCATGCAACCCCACCTGCCTATTCCACCGTTAGCTCTCAGATCATAGGTCAGCTCGACCTCAACTCCTTTGATTTACTTTATCTCCCTTTATCCCAGAGAATGATCAAATGAACAACCACTGATTCCATCCTTGACATTGACTCAGTATTTATGGCATTATAGGAATTGTGATTCAGAACACAATCACGCCGATTATGAAAAGTTTCACTGATTTTGCTTCAACGTAGCCTCACTCGATTTAACCTGTATTACTACTCAGAAAATATTTCATTTGTATCAACCTGGTCATTATTTCAAACACTTCATTTAGATCACCAATCAACTTTGGAAAATTGGATTTAATACCAAACATCTTTTGCAACCTGCCTTGATAATTTCTTTAATCTTGATATCTTTCTGGTAAAGGTGCACTCCTCATATATCAACGTATTTTTGGAAGGTCAGGTAATCAAACTGAACACAGTCTCAGGTTCTGGGCAGGTGTACACTTGTTTTTATTGCAGCCCTCGAGTTAAATGCCAACAATGCAGTTCATGTTTGATTTTAAACCTGTACATTTGATACTGGTGATTTGTGCACATATACACACAAATTATTTTATTTCTTCTGAGTGATTAATCTTTCAATAAGAAAGTAGGTTATTCTTTCAAACATCACAATTATACAAAAATGAATTCTGATTTCTGAATTTCATCATCCTATTTAATACCTGGGACTTTGATGGACTGAAATGGTATGAAAAATGGAACCAGAAAAATTGAATTAGACAGGAGAGATGAAACTAAAGACATAGCAATGAACACAGGCTAATAGACCCTTTCTCTGTCTCTCAAGAAGTACAAGTGACCGGTGACAATAGTGATTAAAAACAAATATCAAAACACTGAGAATTCAATGGATAATTGCTACAAATGATCCAGAACACCAACTAAGTGACAATGGTCTCAGAGTAAAACCTTAAGCCTCAATGACATTTTGCAGAAGTCTATGATGCAGAAGGTTGGATCGCATGAATGGCAAAATGTCTGAATGCAGGTGCAGGGAAGGCAGTGTCTCGTGAAGTTGTAGTTTAATTAATTATTTTGATTTGATTAAGCAAGTGATAATTTATAATCTGTTTAACTGCAGTAAATTTAGATTTCATAGGCACCACGTAACTGACCTAGCTTGCAATCTTACCATATTTGAGCATGTGCTCAGTTCTGCTGCAGTTAGTTTCACATCACAGAATGAAACCTTGCAGCCTTTCCAGGTTGGAGTGAGCAAGCCCACGTGATTTTTTTTCTGGGCTTTTGTATTGTCATGACACACAAATATTTTGTATGTGCACTGTGATTTATTTTTAAGTTCAAGTGACTTTGTAATTTTCTGCATTACTTTTAAATTGTTTAATTTTAGTGTCATGTGCAACTTTACCACAAACACTTACGCAGGATAAAAGGGCAACTTCCAAGAACAAACATCCACTAGTTAAAAACACACTCCCAAACAAAGTTACTAATAATGCATTTAACCTCACTAATTGAGAAAACTGCAGCAAACACACCAGAGCATCAGTTATAAAACATGATTGCATATTTGTTCAAGATGGGAGGATGTTAAGAAGATATTGTGAAATATCCCAATAGTAAGTCACAAAAATTACAGAAACATTAAACTGCATTGTTTCATGAATAATTTACATCTTAGGAAAGCAATCAGCAGGCAGTAGGAAGTGAATTAGATGGTAGGTGGGGCTCTTGTGGTGCAGTGTTAAATGTCCCTATCTCTGAGACCAGAGTTCAAGTCCCACCTGTTCCAGAGGCATGTAATATTATCTCTGAACAGGTTGATTGGGCGGAAAAAAAATAAAAAGCACAATTGGTGATCTTTTGGTGCAGTCATAGATTTTCTATTTCTGGGTCGGAAGGTCTGGGTTATAAAGACTGTACCTTTTAAACAAAAGTTGCCAAGGTTGGCGGGGGCAGTTAGAGGGGGGATGTTGTGACACAGTGGTAGTGTCCCTGCCTCTGAGCCTGAAAGCCAGGGTTCAAAACCTACGTGCTCCAGGAGGTATGTAAAAATATCTCTGAACAGGTCGATTAGAAACTTTAATCACTGGTAAGGCCTGGCTCTCAGAGGTCTGTTTCATAAAATGGAAGATTGAAGACAGAAGAACTTCAGTCAGCAGAACTGAGCAAGCGACTGGCATCCAATCAACCCATGTCACAAACTCACATCCCAAAATGGATGAATTGCAATATACTAAGAGCCAATTCCTGTGCACATATTTTGATAAATTTAAATTCTGTGAAACTTGTGACAACATACTTATACTTGGGGTGGGTTCCATAATTAATCAGGTCTAGTAAGCCTCTGGATTGGCTCTCACATTTCAGTTGATAGCTTTAATTGACTTGGGTCTTACAATTAAACTGAACCTTAAAGACTTGCACTGGTGCAACAAATAATTGGGAAAGCTAACAATCTTACTTGTAGGAAAGTATTTTAAACACTATTATTAGATGCTGCAAGAGAAATTGCACATAAAAGGATGTCGGTTATGCTTCCATTATACAGAGAATTGGGGAGACTGAAGCTATAGTACTATGGTCAATAATAGTCTCCTTATTTAAGGAAGGATGTATTTGCATTGGAGGTAGTTCAATGAAAGTCTGCTGGATTAATAGCTGTATTGAGTTGAATATTTTATGAAGAAAAAGTAGGACGAGGTAGTCTTTCAATCTGCTGGAGCTTAGAAGAGTAAGAGGCAATTTGATTGAAACACAGTTCTTGACAGGTCTTGGCAGGTAGACATGAAAAGAACATGTAAGACTGAAAATCTAGGAGTCATTGTTTAAAATTAAGCAGTTGCTGATTTAAGATAAAGATGACGTCCTTTTTTTCCTCTTGGAGTCATGAGGTTTTGGGTACTTCTTCATCAAAATGCAATGAAAGGAAAACTTGGAACACTTAAGTCAGACATGGATTCTGAATTAGCAAAGGAGTAAAAAGGTGATTCAAAATTGCCAGGAATGTTGACGATTCAGATCACATACTTACTGAATGTTGTGGCAGGCTTAGGGTTTTTGTTTTGCAGTGGGGGAGTAAACGGCCCACACTCATGCTCCTAAATCACACATTCAATATTTGCATGGAACCCACATGATTCAAAGGCTGTAAATCACATACTAATAGTTTTGAGTGTCCTCTGCAATACACAAATTTACTGACATCATAGAGTCTGCCAGTAAGGTTACAACATCCGAGTATACAGGAACCCTTTCCCAAAACATGACCATAAACAACTCAGGTCAGTGTCATACATAACAGTCCAACTGACACTTGATTCGGGGTACAGTACATGCTGCATGGCATATAAAGCAAGTCAGTTTGAAGCAATGCGAAACCAGAATCATTCTTTTTTTAAAGGATGTTGCTCAGTTATCCTTAGCCTAAACAAGTCAAATGGCTTGAAGTTTTCAGCAATTGATTCTGTTACTTTTCCAAAAAGAAAATCACATTGCTGACCCAACATCAGCATCCAGTGATTCTTAAATTTCTTAAGACCAAGTCTTGTCAGTCATTTCTTCAAGTACAGAAGTAGCTATTTGTTAAACAATTAGCATTCACCAAGGGTTTAATTAATTTGAGCAATGTTGCTGTTGGGGAAATTAATGATAATGGTGCCTTAAAATACATTTTAATGTATGGTCACATAAAAAAGAAACAAGGTTGATTCTTCAATTTCAAATGAAGCAAAAAGAGTTCCAGCTAGTTCTATTTTTAGTCCTTACTTCAGGGGCAGAGTTGATTTAAGGATAGCAGTGTAGCACTTTGTAATAAAAAAACACTTGGCTGCAAGCTCTCTGCTACAGCACAGCTTCAAATTGCACTGGGATGAAGTGTTTACATATCGAGAACGACAACTCTTGTCTGGCATAAACTGAAACCAAAACCAAATAATTTTTAACAAAACGTCATCCTCATCTACTTCATGTTTTACAGTTAGGTTATGTACAAGTCTATTCCCGCCAGAATGTTTTGCAACAGAACCAAATACCAATATAAAAGTGGCAAAATCATTCTCTTGATTAATTCCAAACAATCCAAATGACTTCCTTTCATTAGAAATAAGTATTAAATTGAGCCACCCTTAATTTGTCTCTATATAAAGTCAATGACTTTAACTCACACAAGGCTAAGAAATCATACACATACCAAGCAGAATTTGCATGACACTGGTGTTTCAAAAGCATACAGAACTTCCACACAAAGTTACCTGGCACACCAGTGCAACTCAGTTAATGGATTCTGTGGCAAATAACATACTAGAAAACAGTCTCCTTTGAAGTCACACCAAATCACTCTTTTGACAAAATAACTACCAGAGTGCTATAGTTTATTTTCTGACACCTTCATTTTCCAAAGATAGATGGTATATAGGCACTCGAACAAATAAAAACAATTTACCATTGGATCAAATTCTAATATAAACGATGTAATATTTATGACCAAGCTCACAACAGAGTAAAGCACAAACATGCGTAAAAATTTGCAATCCAAACAAGTGGCCAGATATTTCCAGGTGAATGAATTATTCTTTCCAAATCAATGCACAATATAAGCAGTAAATTTATTCACTTGTACTCACCAGTCTGTTTTCATCAAACACTTCAAACAGCAGCCTATGATTCTGGGGATTGACCTGCAATTTAAGTGACTTGTATTAGAGTTGGACTCAATAAAACACTTACTAGCTACTCCACCCTGCTGTTAGGGGAACAGACAAATACAAACCGACACTTCTAGAGGAGTAGGCTTGCATTGGTATGGTATTGGTGAATGCTTGTTTGCAAAATGCATGCCTAAGAACACTTAGCCTACTTTCTCATCAACTGAACATTCTTCAATAGAATACTATTACAAGTTAGCTTTTTCTCTATCACAAGTGCATTGATACCAGCAGCAGTAACAGTGATCAGGATTATGCAGTTGTTGGGAAAATGATTCTAGTTCATGTCCTTAAAGGAAGTTGCATGCATTCAATCCAGAGAGACCCAGCCATCTCTGCAAACACAGACTTCAACTTTTCCTATGTTTATTTTCTTTTGGTGATAACCACCAGGATGTCTGGAAATCAACAACTGCAAAATCAAACAGATTAAACCACGGATCGCATTGAAAAATTTCCACAGACAGAAAACCAGGAAGCAACGAACAGGTTTATGGTTCACCTTTTTAAAATTTCACAGAAGGTGAAATTAAGATTCTGATAAACAAATGGAATTAAAAGCTAATTATCATTAGCAAACCTGAAGAAAAATGAGATTTTAAAAACTACGGCCCAGGAGGTTGTTTACTGGTAATTATGATTTAACATCCTAGTAACAGATACTGGAAAAGTGGGATACAACTTTGTACAGCATGAGAACACAGCGCTGATGGATTGGACCATCGTTGGCACGGAAGTGCTGCAAAAACAATTAGCCAATCTTAGTTCTCAGAGCAGGGAGGTAGACCCTATTCGGCCCAGAGATTGCAATGGGAATGCAGAAAGGAATACAAATCTCCATGACTCCTCCTCTTTCCATGAAAAAGGTACAATGCACACACACATTCCTTTTACCTACATAAAACAGGGCCCTGTGCATTAATACATGTAGCTTCTAGCATGCTCAGTCTTCTTTGCGGCTTCTAGGCCCAATGAGTGCGAGATAAACAACTTGGATTTCTTGTCTCTTTTTACCCATGTTGAAGTTTTGTACTAGCCAGCAATTATTCATTAAAAATCCCAGTAATATACCATTCAATATGGGAAAACTTTCAAAGAAATTTCACAGCAAGAGTGTAAAAATGTAAAAGCTCTCATCAGATCATTCAATTCCAATTTATTTTCATCTGAGAGGACAAATTACAGCTCACCAGGTAAAGCAGTCAGGAAGCAGTGACAGTGAACTCCAAATTTCAACACTTAACTGCACGTATTATGATACCAGCAGATGCTGCCACTTTCACATAATAACGATAGCAATTAACAACAGTATCAACCTCACCAGGCAGATGCAAAATCAAACAGGACAAATCCTGGCATTGGGACATTTAACCAATGGCAGGACCATTTTTAAACAGGCATCCTGTTGATACAGACAGTTGATATAGTGTCAATTTTCCGAAGAAGGGTCCAGACCCGAAACGTCAGCTTTCCTGCTCCTCTAACACTGCTTGGTCTGCTGTGTACATCCAGCTCTACAACTGGTTATCTCAGACTCTCCAGCATTGGCAGTTCCTACTATCTAGGAGTAAGAGGGTTACTGGAGAAAGCGTGAAGTCTATTAGAGACCAAAGAAGCAACCTTTGCATGGAAGCAGACGATGTGGGTGAGGTCTTAACTGAATATTTCTCATTTGTATTCACAGATGAGAAAAACATTGTAGCTGGAGATTTCAGTTGGGATGGTGAGGTTCTAGCACATGTTAAGATTAAAGAGGAGGAGGTATTAGATTTTTATTGGGCATAAATCCCCAGAGGCCAATGAGACATATCTCAAGCTGCTATGGGAGGCAAGCGAGGAGATTCCTGGGGCGCTGGTGGAGATATTTAATACTTTGCTCGCTATAGGTGAAGTGTCAGATGACTGGAAGGTAGCTAATGAGGTTCCTTTGTTAAAGAAGGGCAGCAGTTAATGGATGGGCCAGTTAATTAGAGACCAGTTTGTCTGATGTCAGAGGTAGGGAAATTATTGGAGAAAATTGACACAGGATTAGTCAACACTTGGAAAGGCAGGAATTGATCCAAGGATAATCAGCATGGATTTGTTAAAGGGAGGTCCTACCTGACTATTGTACTGAACTGTTTTTTAAAAAATGGTGACTAACTATTTTGATGAAATTAATGCAGTTGATGTGGTTTTCATAGACTTCTGTAAGGCCTTTGACAAGGTCCCACATGGAAGGCTGGTCAAAATGCTAATGAGCCCACAGGATCCAAGACAAGTTGGTACACTGGGTCAAAAACTGGCTTGCAAACTGGAGGCAAAGGGTGATGATCAAGGCATGCTTTGTGATTGGAAGCTTGTGACCATGGCTGTAACACAAGAATTGGTGCTGGAACCCTTGTGATGTACATTAATGACCTGGATCTAAATACAGAAGATATAACTGATTAGTCTGCAGATGACACAAAAATTGGCAGTCTTGGTGATAAGGAGGAGGATAGATTCACACTACAGTCAGATATTGATCAGCTGGTAAATTGAGCAGAGCTATGGCAGATTTAATTTAATCCCGAGAAGTGTGAGGTGATGCATTTTGGGAGGTTCATTAAGGAAGGATATACACAATGAGTAGCAGGATCGTCATGAGTACTGAGGAACAAAGGGACCTTAGTATAAAGTCCATAGATCCCTGAATGTCCAAGCACCGTCAGACAGGGTGGTGAAGAAAACATATGAAATGCTTGTCTTCATTAGCCAGGGCACAGAATTAAGAGAAATAAAATCTTGTTACAACTTTACAAAACATTAGTCAAGTCACAGATGGAATACTGTATACAGTTCTGGTTACCATGTTATCAGAAGGGCATGCTTGAATTGAAAAAGATGCAGAGGAAATTCACCAGGATGCTATCTGGGAAGAAAAGTCTCAGTTATGAGCCAAGACTGCTCCACACTCACCTCCAACCCCACCACACCCGGCATTTTCCTCTGCAACCGTAGGGAGTGCTACACCTGCCCCCCCCCCACCCCCCCACCTCCTCCCTCACCCCCATCCCATGCCCCTAGATGACTTTCCACATCAAGCAGATGTTCACCTGCACATCTGCCAACGTAGTATAATGCATCCACTGTACCTGGTGTGGCTTCCACTACATTGGGGAAACGAAACGGAGGTTTGGGGACCACTTTGCAGAACACCTACGCTCGGTTCGCAATAAACAACTGCACCTCCCAGTCGCGAACCATTTCAACTCCCCCTCCCATTCCTTAGACAACATGTCTATCCTGGGCCTCCTGCAGTGCCATAATGATGCCCACCTGTCGGTTGCAGGAACAGCAACTCATTCCGCTCAGGAACCCTGCAGCCCAATCGTATCAACGTGGATTTCACCAGCTTCAAAATCTCCCCTCCCCCCACTGCATCCCAAAACCAGCCCAGCTCGTCCCCGCCTCCCTAACCTGTTCTTCTTCTCACCTATTCCCTCCTCCCACCTCAAGCCGCACCTCCATCTCCTACCTACTAACCTCATCCCAACCCCTTGACCTGTCCGTCCTCCCTGGACTGACCTATCCCCACCCTACCTCCCCACCTATACTCTCCTCTCCACCTATCTTCTCCTCTATCCATCTTCAGTCCGCTTCCCCCTCTCTCCCTATTTACTTCAGAATCCTCTCCCCATCCCCCATTTCTGAACAAGGGTCTAGGCCCGAAACATCAGCTTTTGTGCTCCTAAGATGCTGCTCGGCCTGCTGTGTTCATCCTGCTCCACACTTTGTTAACTGGATAGTTTGGGTTTGCTTTCCTTGGGGCAGAGAAGGCTGAAGGGGAATATGATTGAAGTATACAAAATTTCTATGCCTCTGATAAAGTAGAATTGGAGAATCCGTTCCCAGTGGAGGATGTGTCTAAAACCAGAAGCACAGGTTTAAGGGTGAGGAGTAAATGGTTTAGAGGAGATCTGAGAAAGAATCTTTTCACCCAGAGGGTGGCAGAAAAATGTAACATGCTTCTTGAGATGATAAAGGAAGCACATACTCTCGCAACATTAGAAAGCCATTTGGATAAGCACTTAAAATGCCAGGGTATCATGGGCTACAGATCAAGTGCAGGTAATTGGGATTAGTGTAGTTTCGTATTTGTTAATTGTCATAGAAGTGATGGGCTGAAGGCTCTGTTTCTTATCTGTATGACTCTATGACATGTCGTGATAGACCAACTGAGTTTGGCACAAGTAATTACACACGCAGCAGTGTTTTGGATAGATCGAGCTGACAGAAGGCAGAATATGAGAGAACTGCCAGGAATGCATTGCAACATTCAAGTCTGTGTCATCCATGAACATCTTGATGATACCTCCCATATTTAAGTGCAAGTCATTCATGTACACCACAAACAGCAAGGGCCCCAGACCCAGCTATATAGAACCCCTCTGGACACAGACCACTAAATACAAAAACTGGTAAGCATCGCTTTTTGCTTCTGGCCTCAGCCAATATTGGGTTCTCATCAACTTTCCTGGTCACCTCCCCAAACATGGCCATCCTTTACTAAATCCAAACTAACAATGCTTCATTATTCCGTGTCCCTCCAAGCACAGGTTTATTCTGTCCCTTGCAAATTTTTCTCATAAACCACCACCCCCCCCCCCCCCACCACCAAGGTTAGACTGACTGGCCTGCAATTTCTTGGTCTATTTCCCTCCTCCCTCTTTTAGTAGTGGGACAGCATTAGCAGATGTCTGGAGCCTCACCTGTGGCCAGAAAGGACTTCAAAATTACTGCCAGGGCCCATGATATCTGTCCCCCTACCCTTGCCTCCCTTAGCAGCCTGAAATGTATCTCATCCAGGCCTTCAGATTTTGTCCACTTTGAAGGATGCTAAATCCACTGGTACTTCCTATCTATGTTTATCTCCAAATATTTTAGTCTTCCTCCCTGTGTCACCCTTTTCCAGTTGGAAGAAAGACAGAAAGTGTTCACTGAGGACTATGTCCATATCTTCCAGTCTACACATACATTATCTCTATAATCCCTAATGAACCCTAATCTTTCCCAAGTTATTTTCTTGCTCTTTATATATTCAGAAAACCTGCCAACTACATTTTTCATGCCCTCTCTTTGCACTCCTAATTTCCTTTTCAAAAGATCCACCTGCACTTGTTATATTTTTCTTGCGATTTGGCCACACTGAACCCCCAATATCTGCTGTTAGACTCTTATTCACTTAATCCTGACCATTATGTCCCTTAATATGTAGAATTTGCTGAACCCTCTTTGCCTTTACATGAACATGTTTGTCCTATATTCTTGCTATTTCCTCGTAGAATACCTCCCACTTCACTGACAGTTTTATCTGCCAGTAGCTGCGCTTAGTCTATTTGGGCTGAATCGTATCTGAGCTCAATAAAATTTGCCTTTCGGCAGTTTAAAATTTTTATGCCTGGCCTACCCCTATCCTTTTCCACAACTTCCTTAAATCTACCTGAGCTCTGGTTGCTAGCTCCAAAATGTTTCTTAAAATACTGACACCTTCAACCTGCCTGGGCTCATTTTCAATATTAAATCTGGAACTCACTCCTCCCTTGTTGAGCTTTCCAAGTACTGACTTAAAAAGCTTTCATCAGAACAATTTCAGAATTTTGCTCCCTCTCTTCCTGCATGCTAAAGTGGACTTGTCATGGACTTGTTTGCAATGACAATTCAGACTATCTGATCATCCAACTTACATTTTTCGCAATTTTCTTTTCCATGCTTCCTTGTGTCCTCATTTAACAACGAAACCCACCTCCACCTCCCTTGACCTGTTCTCCTCAAGACTGGGAGGGTGGTCAGAGATTTGATAGTAATGTACCAGAATAGAAGAGTGCTTTATACATTCACAAGATGTTGGTGTCACTGGTTAGGCAGCACTTATTGGCCATCCCTAATTCCCCAGAGGCCAGTTAAGAGTCAACCACATTGCTGTGGGTCTGGAGTCACATGTAGGGCAGACGAGGTAAGGGTAAAGGACATTAGTGAACCAGATTTTATTTTTCCTGACAATCAAAAATGAATTCACAGTCATCATTAGATTCTTATTTCCAGATATTTATTCAATTCAAATTCCACCATCTGCTATGGCAAGATTTGAACCCAGGTTGCCAGAACATTATCTGGGGTCTCTGGATTATCTCTGGGTCTCAGTCCAGCTATACCACTCGGCCATCAACTCCCCATTATTCTGAAGAGTGGAGAATGAAAACAAATTTAGAGAACAGTGGGACTATACTCAAGATTGGAGAACCATTAACAATATAAGCTAACCACAGAGACAGGAATTCAAGTTGGATGGTCACCATCTCAGTTAATATTTGAGTCATTAATATCCTCTGTCACCACTGCCTTATTATTTGATATTTAATTATACATTTGTTCCCGTATCTCTCCCTGATAATACCGAGAAGACAGAGTTTGCCAACAGTCTGACTTAACTTCATACTGTTACCAGAGACGAATGTAATGGGTGGCTACAGATTCAGTTTGTGGTCATTACTGAAGAAAACAGCTTTCATCTTCCCAACATTTGGATGGGTGAAACTTTTCACCTGCATTTATTATTGGACAAGAGGTGATAGCAAACTGGAGCTGTGTGTTGTCAGTAAACATGTGGATTGAGTGCTGAAGAAGGATGGTGTGAACAAACACCATAGAATGGCAGTTTACCTTTGCCAAATCACGAAGGATCACAAGGAAGCATTTCAGCAGGGTGCCGGGGCTGAGGTTCGATTGGAGAGATTCACCTACGGTTCCATGTAAGATGAGCACCAATTCAGTAAGCAGGAACAAGGACTCTGAAGTGGAAATTGCAGTTAGAGAACAAGTGGTAATTTACAGGATTGGAACAGTGCAACTTTGTTATTTTGAAGATTGGAGAATGAAAATAAGTTTAGAAGACAGTGGGACCGTACTGGAGATTAAAAAACCATTAGCGATATAGGCTAACCATGGAGACTGGAACTCAAGCTGGATGGTAACCAGTCTTGACAGGAACGGGTCAAGGGATGCGGAGGTGGGTTTCATTGATAAAATGAGCTACTGGAGTGCACTAGGAAGTATGCAAAAGAAAACAGAGAAAGACAGAAGGTAGATGATCAGATAGTCCGAACTGTCACTGCAAACAAGTCCATGAGCTCATCACATTTCTTCTTGTAGGTGAGAATGGAGGGGAATGGAGAAAAGTTTAAAACATTTGTTAGCACTTACCCTGAAAAGAAATTCTTCATTCCATTTTGGATTTAAAGTCTGTAAAACAATAATTGTATCCATCAGTTTTATTTCTGGGTTTGTACTAAGATAACAAAACTCAAAGCTTTCAACACATTTCTGGACCAAAGATGGCAATTGGCCCTTCATTCTACAAAAAGCACAATAAGACACAGACTTACTAAGTCACTGTTTTTTTTGGCATTTTTTTAAATTTTGTAAAGTGAAGCCACTTACACTTAATTTGAAAAACTCAATGTGTAAAGTATGCGCAAAAAGACAAGAAAAATCTTCAGTGTAACAAAAATTAAACAAAGAGTAGACAGTAGACAGACAGTTGTGCCTCCACTGGCACTCTCCAAAAGCCTCATTAAGACACTTCTGCTGGATTATTATGAGCTGCAACTCCAATTATAACTCAATGGTTAGACACTGTCTCAATTGAGATGGTCATTAGCATTTTTGTGGCACATCTATTACTTGTTGCCCAATGCCAGATATTGGAAGGTTTTGTTGCACATGGACTCCATCAGATCTGAGAAATTGTGAAGTACTAAACATTGAGCAATTATCAGCAAATATTTCTGCTTCTGACCTTACAGTGGAAGAAAGGCCATTGATGAAGTAGCTGAAGAGGGGTTGGTCTTAGATTATCAAGCCAGGGAAGTCTTGCAGCAACATCCTGGAAATAACATGACTGATCTCCAGCAACTTCACCATCTTCCTTTACATTAGTTATGAGACTAAACGGTTTTCCTGGCTCCCACTGATGTCAGCTTTGCTCTGGTTCTTTGATGCTACGTTTGCTCATATGGAACCATGACATCGAGAGCAGGCGGTTTTACCTCACTTCAAGGAGTAGCTCTTAGAATTATTGAATCATACAGTGCAGAAACTGACCCTTTGGCTCAATTTATCTATGTCAACCAAGTTCCCAAAAGTGAACTTGTCCCATTTGCCTTTGTTTGGCCCGTGTCCCTGGAAACGTTTCCTATCCATGTACCTTTCCAAATGTCTTTTAAGTGCTGTAATTATACTCACCCCTACCACTTCCTCTGGCAGCTTGTTCCATGCATTCACTACCCTCTATGAAAAAGTTGTCCCTCAGGGACATTTTAGATCTTTCCCTTCTCACCTTGATTTTATGACCACTATTTTTGGACTCCCATACCCTGGGGAAAAGACCTTAGTTATTCACCGTATCTATGCCTCTCATAATTTTATAAAACCTCTGCAAAGGTCACCCCTCAGCTTTCTATGCTCCAGGGCAAGAAGGTCCAGTCTATGAAGTCTCTGCCTTTAAATCAAACCACCCCAGTTTTGGCAACATCTTTGTAAATCTTTTCTCCATACTTATTTATAGCAGGGTGACAATAATTATATACAGTACTTCAAAAGTGGCCTCACCAGTGTCTTGCACAGTTACAACATCATGTCCCAACTATTATAGTCAGTGCTCTGACCAATGAAGGCAAGCATGCATGTTTGGATGAACAATGCAATGAGATCAGGAGCCAATAAGCCAATCGTTGAACCTAAAACTGAGCACCATTGAGAAAGATAATCCTTTCCAGGTGCAACTTAAATGCACTGTTGCTGACACTTCCCATCATTTTGCTGATGATCAAGCATAGAGTAAAGAAGGCTGCAGCACAGGGGGATTTAGGAATTCCTGTCCATGAATCACCAGGGAGGCCAAGAAGCAGTGCCGGATCAAGTCAGAAGCCCAGGTCTACCAAACAGACTCACCATCTGTGGCTAGGCTGAAACAACATTAAGGGATACAAAATGAATCAGTGTAAGATCGCGGACAATGACACATCTCTCCCTGACATGTTCAATGCTTTCTATGTTCAGTTTGAGCAGAATACCACCAGCATGGCAACGCCTGCCCCAACAGCCCCAGACACACGTGTTCCCCTAATCAGCGCTTCAGACATCAAATCATCTTTTACCTCTTCCTCCTATAAGCTGAAGTCCCCACTTACTTCTAGAGGGCCACTGTCATCCCTGTGCCCAAGAAAACACATGCAGTGTACCTTAATGAGTACTGCCCAATAGCTCTGACTTCAACAATCAAGTGCTCCAAGAGGCTGGTTATGGCCCACATCAACTCCAGTCTCCCAGCCTGTCTCAATCCCCTACAATGTGCCTACTGATGTAACAAATCCACAGCAGATGCCATCTCCCTAGCCCTGCATTCATCCCTGGAGCACCTGGACACCAAAGACACCTACATGAGACTCCTGCTCATGGACTACAGCTCCACCTTCAACACCATTATCCCCTCCAGGCTGATCTCAAAACTGGTCTCGGCTCTGCTCTCTGCAACTGGATCTTCAGCTTTCTGACCTATAAACCGCAATCAGTGAGGGTAGGTAACTGCACCTCCTCCACAATAACACTCCCCACTGGAGCACAACCCTCCTCCCCATCACCGCCAGCCAAGGATGTGTCCTCAGCCCCTTACGGTACTCCCTGTCCACCTATGACTGTGTTGCCAAATTCTGAACAAACACCATCTACAAGTTCACTGATGACACCACCATAGTGGGGCAGATATCTAACAATGACATGTCAAAATGCAGAAGGAAGATAGAGGGCTTAGTGACATTTCCATTGAACCGGGGTTGATCCCCTAGCTTGATAGTCATAGTTGAATGGGGGAATACGTCGGGCCATGAGCTCACAGAACGTGGAGTACAATTCTGCTGCTGTTGATGGCCCACAATGCCTCACGCATTCATGGTCTTGAGTTGATAAATCTGTGAGAACTCTGTCCCATTTCGCATGGTGATAGTGCCACATAACATGATGGAGGTTGTTCTCAATGTGAAGGTGGGACTTTGTCTCCACAAGAACTGTGATGGTCCTTCTTACCAATACGGTCATGGAAAGATGCGACTGCAGCTGGTAGATTAGCAAGGATGAAATCAAGTATGTTCTTCCCTCTCGTTGGTTCCCTCACCACCTGCCGCAGACCCAGTCCAGCAACTATGTCCTTTAGGACCCGACCAACTCGATCAGTAGTACGAGCCACTCTTGCTGATGGACTTGGAAATCCCCCACCATGCGTACATTTTGTGCCCTTGCCATCCTCAGTGTTTCATCCAAGTGTTGTTCAGCATGGAGGAGTACTGATTCGTCAGCTGAGGGATGATGATATGTGGTAATCAACAGGAGGTTTCCTTGCCCATGTTTAACCTGAAACCATGAGACTTCATGGGGTCCAGTGTCAAATGTTGAGGACTCCTACAGTAAAACCCTCCTGACTGTATGCCACTGTGCTGAGACCTCTGTTGGGTCTGTCCTGCCAGTGGGACAGGACACATCCAGGGATGATGATGGCGGTGGTGTCTGCGACAGAGTCTGTAAGGTATGATTCTGAGTGTATGACTATGTCAGGCTGTTGCTTAATTAATCTGTGAGACAGCTCTCCCAATTTTGGCACTGATTCCCAGATGTTAGTGAGGATGACTTTGCAGGGTTGACAGGGCTGTTTTCGCCGTTGTCTTTTCCGGTGCCAGGTGATCTATTCCAGTTTCATTTCTTTGTGGCTTTTTAGTGATTGGTACAACTGAGTGGCTTGCTAGGCCATTTCAGTGGGCATTTGAGAGTCAACCACATTACTGTGGGTCTGGTGTCACGTGTAGGCCAGAATAGGTGAGGGTGGCTGATTTCTCTTCCTGAAGGGCATTAGTGAAGTGGATGTATTTTTCCGACAATTGCCATTGATTTCAGGGTGATCGATAGATTCTTAATTCCAGATATTTTATTGAATTCAAATTGCACCATCTGCCATGGTGGGATTCGCACGCGGATGCCCACATCATGAGCTGTGTTTCTGGATTAATAGCCCAGGAATAATATCACTAGGCCACACCCCGTGATGATAACTGACAACCTGTCCTGGACTTCCCGTGTAGATGTGACAGTCAAGGCAGCACAACAACAGTCCTTCTTCCTCAGGTGGCTCAGGAAATTTGACATGTCCATAACGTCCCTCACGTGCCTCTACAGAGGCACCATTGAAAGCACACTGTCCAGGTGCTAATGGGCTGGTCTGGCAAGTGCTCTGTCCAGGACTGTAAGAAACTGCAGAAGGTGGTGTGCACAGCCCAGATCATCATGGAAGCCATCCTTCCATCCATGGGCTCCATTTACACAGCTCACTGCTGCAGAAAGACAGCCAACATCATCAAAGACCAGTCGCACCCTGGTAATGACCTCCTGCAACCTCTTCCATCTGGCAGAAGATACAAAAGCACTAGCAGGTTAAGGAACAGCTTCTTTCTGGACATCATCAGACTGGACTCTCATCTCAAAAAATGTAAACTGCAATGTAACCTATACGCCTCTAAGTGTTTTTGATCTGTACATTCTTTGCTGGCTGTGATCTGCCTGTACCACTTGCAAACAAACCTTTTCACTGTATTTCAGTACACACGACAATAAAATCAATCAATTAAAAGCTGGTATCTAAGTTGAGCAGGAAAGCAAATGGAATGTCGGCTTTTATTTCTGAAGGAATGGATGATAAAAGTAGGGAGGTTCTGTGAAAACCATGCAGGGCACTAGTCACACCATAGTTGGAATATGGATGAAGTTTTTGGGTTCCTCATCATAGGAACAATGTACTGCCATTACAGGCATTCCAAGGATGGTTCACTTAGGCGATAGTAGGTACGGAGGAATTGTCTTATGCAACGAGGTCGAGTAGATTAAGCCCATACTCATTGGAATATAAAGGAATGAGAATCAATCTCAATGAAAAATACAAAATTCTTTGAAGATTTAACAGGGTAAATGCAAAAAGGCGGCTCCTCCCTGTGGGAGAGTCTAGGACCAAACACCGTAATTTCACATTAATGGGTCACATGTATTTGTGACAAAGTTGAGGAAGAACTTCTGCCCTCTGAGGGTACTGAATTTGTAAATTTCTTTACTAAAAAGGGCTGCTGAGGCTGGATCATAAATTATATTCGAGGCTGGGATGGAGAGATTTTCAATCTGTAGGGGAATCAGGGGTTCTGAGGTAAAGGCAGGAAAGGGGAGTTCAGGTCAACCATGATCTCATTGACTGGAAATACAGACTTGATGGACTTAATGGCAAAGCAGGCACAGTCATACAATCAGAGAGAGGAACAGCCCAGAAACAGACCCTTCAGTCCAACTCTCCCACGCCAACCAGATATCCTAAATTAATCTCGTCCCATTTGTCAGCATTTGGCTCAAAACCGTCTAAAATTCATTTCGCCATCCAAATGCCTTTTAAATGTTGTAATTGTACCAGCCTCTACCTCTTCCTTTGGCAGCTCATTCTGTACTCGCACACCCTCTGCATGCTAAGGCCACCCCTTAGGTCCATTTCAAATCTTTCCCCTCTCACTTTAAACCTATGACCCCTAGTTTTGAACTCCCCTACCCTGGGAAAAGGACCTTGGCTGCTCAGCCTCTGCCAGCAGCTCAAACCCTCCAATCCTGGCAACATCCTTACAAATCTTTTCTAAACCTTTTCAAGTTTAACTGAAGGGCCTGTTCTGTGCTGTACTGTTCTATGTTCTATGTTCTATTTAACATCATCTTTCCTGTAGCAGGGAGACCAGAACTGAATACAGTAGTTCAAAAGTAGCCTTACCAATGTCACAACATGACCTCCCAACTCCTGTACTCCATGCACTGACCTATAAAGGCAAGTATATCAAATGTCTTCTTCACTGTCCTGTCTACCTGTGACTCCACTCTCAGGGAAATATGAACCTGTACTCCAAGGTCCCTGTTCAGCAACACTCCCCAGGACCTCACTATTAAGTGTAAATTCTTGCCCTGATTTTCCCTATGTAGCATGTTACATTTATCTAAATTAAACTCCATCTGCCACTCCTCAGCCCTTGTGCCCATCTGATCAAAAGTCCTGTTGTACTCTGAGGTAACCTTCTTCGCTGACTGGTTGGGCTGAATCGCCTACTTTTGCTCCTATGTCTTATGGGTGCTAATTGGCTGGACTGGATTGATAACAATTTTATCAATACTGTCATCCCACAGATGCATCTGGAACCAGTTGACTGAAGGTTAAGTAAGGTTTCCATCTTGTTGACTGTCTCACCACCTGCCACAAATCTTGAGAAACAACTTTGTCCTTTAGCACTGAGTCAGCTCAGTCAGTTATGGTGTTACCAAGCCATTGTTGTACACTGAAATCCCCCACCCATGTAAATTCTGTCCCCTTGATACCCTCAGTGCATTATCCAATTACTGTTCAACAAAAAGAAATGCTCTTAAATGGAGTGGGTTGGGAAAGGAGATGAATCTGCTCATGTTTGATCTGGTGCAATGAGACCTAAGGGGGTTTGAAGTTGATATACAGGATTCCAAGGACGATTCTTTGCTGACCATGTACATTTGTGCCACCAATTCAAGTTTGTTTGTTCTACTGGTGAGACAGGACATACCCAGAAACAGTGATGGCGGTGCCTGGGGTAGTCATATTAACCGAATCATAGCTTAGAATATTATATTGCTTGCTGCTTGTCTGGTCTTTGGAACACCTTCCCCAATTTTGCCCAAAGCCTGCAAATCTTTGGAGGAATTTGCAGATTGACAGAATCATTTCATAAAATCACAGACAGATTGACGTTATTGTTTTCAGTGCTGAGACTGATGCTAGATGGTTCAGCTAGTTTTTTATCCCTCTATGCGATGGCTTGCTTGGCCATTCCAGAAGCCAAGACGATCAACCACTGAAAAAGCTGGAAAAATTCAGAATTGTGTGTTTGTTGCAGATTTCCAGCATTCACGATATTTTTCTTTCATTGACTCTTCCAATCACATTGTTATGTTCTGGAAACACATAGCAGCCAGAACAGATGAATATGCCAGAACTCTGCTCATTAGAGAGTTTTTATTACATTTTAATTTTAATTTTGTAAAGTGAATGCAAATTCCATGGCTAACATAGCGTTTGTATCTGTGTCTGTGTCTGTGAAGTGGACAATTTCACGTGTAGCATGTACAGGGAGCTGGTTGTAGCTATGTCTCCACAGGCAGCAAATGAATGAGTGACAGGACTAGGGAGGTCATGCAGCAGTATGCTGTGGCCATTCCTCTGCAAAATAATTACCCGACTTTGGATAGTTTTGGGGGGAATGGTATCTAGGGGCATTATCAGCCAAACTCAACAGTTGGCTCTGCTGCACAGAAGTAAAGGAAGAGGAGTGGAAATGCTGTAGTCATTAGGGACTGAATATGAACATGTAGGTGATTCTGTGGCAGTAACTAGACTCTCGGACAGTCTGTTACCCCCCAAGTGTCGGAAACAGTCAGTGGTTGTTGTACATATTTATAATAATGACATAGGTAAGAATTGGGATGATGTCCTGAAAGCAGGGTATAGGGAATTTGAAAGCGAGTTTAAAAAATGGGACCAGAAATAACAGTGATCTCTGGTGCCACATGCTGGTCAGAGGAGAACAGGATACATCTGATTAATACACAACCAAAAGAAGTGGTGTTAAAAGGGAGAGTTTTAGCCTCCTGGGGCTTGGCATCAGCTCTGGGGGAGATGGCACCAGTACAAGCAGGATGGGTTGTACCTGGGTCGGATCAGAATGGGCATCCCAGGGGGTGTGTTTCAGAGTGCGGTCAGGTGAGAGATGGGTTAAACTATAACAGCAGGGAAAGTGAGCTGTAGAGGGAGACTGATGACACGGAAATGAGGGCTACAACAAAAGACAGAAGGGAAAATAGAAACGGCGATAGGCAGAAATTCGAGGACCAGGATCAAGCAGGGCCCCAGTGAACTGGAGTGAGAGTGCTACAAAAACAAGCCTCATGGCCTTATATTGTCATTTGAAGAGCCTCTGCAATGAAATGGATGAATTAGTTCCACAAATATTTCTAAAAAAGAATGACATAATGGGGAATACAGAGATGTGGTTGCAAGGTGATCAGCAAAAAGAACTGAACATGCAAGGATTTCCAGTTTTCAGAAAGATCAGAAAAATGGAAGGGCTGGTATGATTGCATTGCAGATGAAAAAGGAAATTGATGTGATTCTGAGGAAGAATATCAGCTCCGGTGGAGTAAAATGTATATGAGTTGAGCTTCGAAACACGAAGGGATAGTAAACTAATTGTGCTGAGTAATATTTGGGAAGGCAATAAAAAGGAAGTGAGAAATCCAATGATGGTACAGCTATAATTATGGGCAACTTCAATCTGCATATAAATTGGGCAAATCAAATCAGTAGCAATACCTTAGAGGAGGAACTCTTGGAATATATGAAGGAAGGTTTTGTGAATCAATATGTTGGGGATCCATTAGAGAAAAGCCAACCTTGACTGAGTATTGTGTAACAAGGAGCGAATAATTGATAATATATTTTCTGTGAAGGTCCTGAGGAAAACAGTGATCATAATAGGATGGAATTCTTCATTAAGATGCAGAGTGACATAGCTTTTTCCCGAGACAAGGGTCCAGAATTTAAATAAAGGAAATGACAATGGTATGAAATGTGACTAGTTATGATAAATTGGGGATTGTTAGTTAAAGGGATGATGATAGAAGAAGAATGGCAAACATTTAAAGAGTGCATGGACAAATTGCAGAAGTTAATCATCCCAGTTTTGCATAAAACTGAAAATGGGAAACATGGTCACATCATGGCTAACAATTGAAATTCAGAATCGTACTAAATCTAAGGATGATTCACAAAAGTTGGCTAGTTAAAAACAACACACCTAAGAATTGTATGAATTTAGATTCCAGTAAAGATTGCCAAAGAGAGGTAAGTTTGCAGGGAACACCTCGATAAGCTTTTATTATTTCTCTGTAAGAAGTGAAAAGAGAGATTAGTGAAGTCAGGTATGGATCCTCAATAGGCAGAAATACAGGAATGTACAATAGGGAAATAAAAGATGGCAAATTAAATACATACTTCAGTTCTGTCTTCACAAAGGAAGACACAAATAACATCCCAAATTAATGGAAGAACACAGGGCACAATGGGAAGGAGGAACAGAAAGAAATTAATATTAGAAGGAAAATAGTATTGGAGAAACTAATAAGATTAGAGGCAGATAAATCCCCACAGCCTGATAAGCTTCTTCTAATTCTTCAACAAATGGCCTGAGCAATTGTCAATCCATTCGTGGTTGTCTTCCAAAATTTAATTGACTCTGGAACAGTTCCTATGGATTGGAAGATAGCTAATATAAGCCTACTATTTAAGAAGGGAAGCAGGGAAAAAACATCAAATCATAGACTGGTTGGCTTGATATTGGTAATGGGGAAAAAATGCTGAAATGTTTTGACGATAGAACTATTACAGTCAATCGAGGAAGCCACTGCATGTGGTTTACTGGATTTTCAGGCGGCTTTCAATAAGGTCTCACATAAGAGATTAGCATGCAAAATTAAAACACATGGAATTGGAGGTCACGTACTGAAATGGATAGAGAACTGATCGGGAGACAGAAAACAAAGGTAAGGAATAGATGGTCTTTTTCCCAGTGGTAGGTAGTGACGAGTGATGCACCTCAGGGATCGGCGCTTGGACCCAAGCTTTCACAATATGGATGGTTTAGATGAGCGAACTACATGTCATATCTCCAAGTTTGCAGATGACAAAAAGATGGGCGGGAGGGTCTGCTATGAGAATGTAGTGAAGCTATGATGCAATTTGGACAAATTAGGTAAGAAGGCAGACACATAGCAGATGCAGGAAAATATGGATAAATTTAAGTTTATCTACCACGTTAGCAAAAAAACTGGTGGCAGCTTTTTATCAACAAGTGGCAAAGAGGAAAGTACAACAACTCATTGGTGCCCTCATTCACCAATCACTGGAAGTAAGCATGTAGGTGCAACATGCAGTGAAGACAGCAAATTGGTACATTGGCCTTTACAGTGAGAGGATTCAACTGAAGGAGTTGTTCTCTTGATTCAACCATACAGGGCATTTGCAAGACCACAACTGGAATATTATGTGCAATTTTGGTCTCTTTATCTGAGGTAGGATGTTCAAACAATTGAGAGAATACAAAGGTATTTCACCAGACTGATTTGTGGGGTGGTGGGACTGATGTATCGGGTGAGATTGGATCTGTGAGGACTAAATTCACTAGAATTTAGAAGAATGTCAGGGCAGAAGGGGTGGTGGTCACAAAATCTCATAAATCTGTAAAATTTTAAACAGCATTGGACAGTTGTCTGCAGGAAGGACATTGTCAATGACTGGAGAGTCCAGAAACAGTGGTCACAGTTTAAAGGTAAGGGGTAGACCTTTTAGGTCAGTGATGATGAGGAATTTCTTCACCCAGGGATGGTGAGCCTGGGGAATTGCCTGCCACAGGAAGGTATGGAGGCTAAAACATTCAGACTTTCAACAAAGATGTAAATATGGTTCTAAACAGATTAAAGGACATGGGGAGAACATGGCAACAGGGTACTAAGCTGGATGATCAGCTATGATTAAATTGAATGGTGGAGCAGGTTTCTTGGGCCAAATGCCTATTCCTGCTCTGCTAATATCTTTCGATAAACTTGGGCCTCTGGATTACTCATCCAGTGACATTACTAATACACCAGTGCCTCACCACAACTGAGCAAGTATAGGTTCCAAATTATTACCTTTCATCCCATTGCAATAACCAGTTCATTTTCCTTTCCAAGTTTGATTTACAGTTTCAATATAGACTCTTATCTCTGAGAATGTAGAAGATACAAACATGGGAATGCAAATTAAGCAAGCATTTCATCTGGTTCAAATAATTCGAATAAATGCAGTGCAGTGCTGTGTGGTGAATACTGAAGCTGAAAGCAGAATCCATAACAGAGTTGTGATTTCAGCTTTGTAATATGATGTGGAAACTTGAACAAAATTACAGAGAGAGGAACAATGACCGGATTCTAACAAGCTGAGATCGCTGTAAAGGTAACGAGAATGGATCAAATCAGGAGGAAATCAGAGGGTAACAGATGTTTGGAGATGTTCTCGACCAGACCAAACCTCCTCATACTACTACTTATTTTTCAGGTCAGTATAAGGCATTACATTCCAGATGCAATTTGACTGGTTAAACTACTTGGCTTTAAGCAAAACACACATTTTTATTTTGTTTGTATTTTTTAAATATCGTGTAAAAATAAAAAGAGTTGGCCTAACTGTACCTCTATTGAAATGTCTAACAAAATAATATATTAGAAATCATAATAATATAACAGGGAGTTGATGGTGTAACAATATTGTCACTGGACTAATAATCAAGAAGCCCAAGCTAATATGCTGGGCCTGTGGGTTCAACTCCCACCAGAGCAGTTGGAATTTAGGTTGGGGCGGCACGGTGATTTAGTGGTTAGTACTGCTGCCTCACAGCTCCATGGACCTGGATTCAATTCCACCCTCAGGTAACTGCGTGTGGTGTTTGCACATTCTGCCCGTGGCTGTGTCAGTTACCTCCGAGTGCTCCGCTTTCCTCTCACAGGTTTAGGCGGGTTATAGGGAGATGGGTCTGGGTGGGCTGCTCTGAGTATCAATGAGGACTTGTTGGGCTAAAGGGCCTGTTTCCACACCGTAGGGATTCTATGATCTATTATCTACCACCACTAATTATCTGTTCCAATATAGTAACATCCCATAAACACAATCTTGACAAATGCAAATTCAGTAAAATAGATTATCTCACATGCAGTGCTAACAGCACAAAGAGAACCCCAGATAGTAGTTGTATCATAGAGAGGAATAAGAGCTTCCACATTGAGCTTCAAGAGAACAGCAATTGCAGAAAGCCAAAACTAATGATTCTGGTTCAACGGGTGTTTGACCTACCCATCCAGGCAGCTTCAATTTTTTTTAAAAAGCCCAAGACCTCACAAGCGGTTTACTTTATTGGCTTGGAGCAGTTCGCTCGCCCGCTGTCTCAAACTTATTTCATTTAAAAAAAAAACAAAATATACCTCTTAAAGCCATAGTATTGTCACAGTGGATACATGCAAAAAATGTAGCCAAGAGACTGAAATAAGCCGACAACATGGTCCATAAAGAGAGGGTAGATAATTTGTAACGTGATTGATTGAAACAGGATTGGACGGGAGAAGACGACAACAGCACAAGAAGGGTTAGCAAGACAATTAAATACAGTGGAATTTCAAAATTAATACATGGTTTCAGATTGAAAAGCCTAATACGGATCCCAAGTAAATTGAGAAAAGCTGAAATAAAAATAGCAAATATTTTAAAAAGGACAAAATGAGAGCAAGTGTCTCACTCAACAAGATGACTTTCAGGGAGCAAACATCTTTGATGGGAATTTCCCAAAACATTTTGTGCATGTGGACAAAGCACCAAGATAGCCACCTATAAGTACATTTTGATTTTGGGAACGTTCTAGTACTACTACAGGTGGTAGGTTATTTTTAACAGCTCTAATTGAATGTCAAGGGTGCTTTCAGTCCTTGGATTCTGTTCATTTTCACCATCTACAGGAGACCACTGGTACAATTATTAGGTTGCAAATTTTCTTAAAACAGCCACGTTATGCAGAGGGAACATTAGCTCTGTTGGTAACAAGATGAAACGCACATGAAAGTTTGCTCTCAGCTCAGAGATCAGGTTTGAGCACATTTGTATTCGAAGTTTTGCCAGCTTGGCTAGAGGGAAGAATCTCGAGTTCATTCTGGACAGATGGGTGGCTCAGTCGTTCTGCTGCAGTTCAATTCGGTTCAATTCCAGCCTCAGGTGACTGTTTGGTTTGCACATTCTCCCCACGTCTGCGTGGGTTTCCCCCAGATGCTGTGGTTTCCTTCCACAGTCCAAAGATGTGCAGGTTAGGTGGATTGGCGTGCTAATTTACTTAGTGTTCAGGGATGTGTAAATTAGGTGGAATAGCTATGCTAAATGCAGGGATAGGGTGGGGGTTGGGGGGGGGCGGGGGGGGGGAGAGGATGGATCTGGGTGGGATGCTCTTCAGACAGTCAATTTGGACTTGTTGGGCTGAATGGCCTGTTTCCACCAATCAGGTTATTTTTGGACTCAGGAGTTTCCTGGTGGGGAAGGTGATGACAAAAAGCAAGTCCTTGGAAGCTCAGACTAGCTTTGATTGACTCCGAGATTACAAAAAGTGTCCAGTGAAGACAGTGCAAATTACAGCCATAATGCAGTATTTTTGGACATGAGATGAGTTAAATGGAATAACATCTTGTCTATTCTTTCAAAATTAATTTGTTGGTTACTGTAAATATCTTACAAATTGAAATCTTGCAACATTGTCCTGTCAGACTCAGATTTATTTTCCAAATTTTTCACTTTTATCAATCTCTACAGAATGTGGACCAGAAACAATTCTTAGTTCTCCTAGCATAAGTTAAAAAACAAAAGCTTACCTTTTTGATAGTTTTAGTCTGAATCAAAGCGAGTTCTCTGTTCTCATCAGCTACATACAAGGACAATTTCACATAAGGATCACTGAAAAAGTGAAAAATATCACATTAACTCTAATGCATTAGCTTCAATTCTATTTGTATGCCTCTATTTTCCATTACTGCTTGATACAAACACTACCTGACAAACTAGAGAAATCAAGTTATCTGCTTGCTGGCTCTTCTGTGATATTTGTTCTCAAAGCAGAAATGTGCTGGTTCAGCTTTCTCCGCTCTTCATTCAACAGCATGACCAAACTTGACAAACAAGAGAGGGAGCCTCACATCCACCCTATATCCTAACATGCATAACATTGAAAAATAGAAAAAAATGTCTGCTCACTAAAGACATATTTATCATTCTGTCCAAAAGAAAAAAAGTTCCACCATTTAAAGCATGTCAAACTTGCTTCTCACATGTACAACAACAGGGGAAAGAAAAAGTACACAGTAAAGTGAAAGCTATGTTAGGACAAATTACTGCATAGCTGCAGTGTACTTGAATTTCCAATGAATATTAAACATTTATATAAATATAGCCAAAGTATGCTACTAATTAGGCACCTCATCACCTCTACTCTGTTTACATTCGTTCATGATTCATTAATGAATGAAACAATCCCATAGGGAGCCATATAAATGAGGCATGATCCACATTCTACCTGGCAATGATACAAATAAGCTGCCAGAACCACGGTAGTAGGGGATATCATAAATTCTTCATGTGATTTAAATCAATCCAGATCATAAAGGCCTCAGACAAAAGAGCAAGAATGGGCCATTCAGCATGTCAAGTCTGCTAGCCCGATTCAATGAGATCATGGATAACCTGATCATCTTCAGATCTGATTTCCCACCTTTTGCCTGTAACCCTTAATTCCCTTCCTGGTTAAAAACCTGGAACCTGGAAAAGCTCAGTAGGTCTGGCAGCTGGAATCTGTCCATCTCAGGCTCAAATGTACTTAATGACCGTGCCTACGGAGTCCTCTTGGTAAAGAATTGCATGGAGTCTCCACCTTTCAAGAAATTCCTCCTCATCTCAGTTTTATATGGACAACGCATTATTCTGAGATACGCCCTCTATGAGGGCGTACACCCCCTTAAGGGTAAAACAACCTCTCTGCATCAAACCATTCAAGTCCCCTAATCTTGTGTGTTTCAATACAGTTGCTCTCATTCTTCTAAATTTCACCGAACATCAGTTTAACCGACTCAGCCTCTCCTCCAGTACCTCCATAACTGGGATCAGCATGGTGAACCCTCTCTGCATTGCTCCCAATGCCAGCATATCCTGCATTAGACAGATGGACCAAAACAGCATTCCAGGTGCAATTTAACTCATGCTCCATTCCCTTTGAAATAAAGGCCAACATTCCTAATGCTTTCCTGTTATCTGCTCAACTTGTATGCTAGCTTTTTGTGATTTATGAATGAAAAAAATCTCAATTCCTTCTGTGCTGTAGCAGTCTGCAGTATTTTTTTTTCACACAAATAACATTCAGCTGCTCTATTTTTCGTGCCAAAGGGCATAACCTCACATTTTCCCAGAAAACATTCCATCTGCCAACTTTTGAGCACACTCCCTTAACCTGTCTGTATCCCTCTGTACACTTTGCATCAACCTCACTACTTGGCTTCCCACCTGCATTATTCGCAAACTTTGCTAACAGTATACTCACTTTTTTCATCCAAGTCATGAACATAAATTGTTAATAATTATAGCCCCAGCACTGATCCCCTGTAAATATTCCACTAGTTACTGGTTGCCATCCTGAAAATATTCCCCTTCCCCAACTATCAGTCTTGTTAGTTAGCCAATTCTCTATCCACATTAATGACACGGGCGGCACAGTGGCTCAGTGGTTAGCACTGCAGCCTCACAGCACCAGGGACCCGAGTTCGATTCCAACCTCAGGTAACTGTCTGTGCAGAGTTTGCACATTCTCTCCGTGTCTGTGTGGGTTTCCTCCGGGTGCTCCGGTTTCCTCCCACAGTCCAAAGATGTGCAGGCTAGGTGGATCGGCCATGCTAAATTGCCCATAGTGTTCAGGGGTGTGTGGGTTATAGGGGGATGGGATGCTCCAAGGGGCAGTGTGGACTTGTTGGGCTGAAGGGCCTGTTTCCACACTGTAGGAAATCTAAATGTACTACCTCCAACACCATGAGTTCTTACCTAGTAGATAGCCTAACATGTGCTTCTTTATCATTATCTTCCAGAAATTCAAATCAATCACATCCATTGCTTTTCCTTTATTTATATTGCTTGATACTTTCTCAAACAATTCCAGTAAATTTGTCAGGTATGATATCCCCTTCATGAAATCATGCTGACCCAGTTTTATTATGTGTTTCTATATGCTCTGAAATTAACTTTATAATAGACTCTTAACATTTTCCCAATGACAAATTTAAGCTCACCTGCCTTTTTCTTTGTCTCCTTCCCTTCTTGAACATGAGCACTTGTTCAATTCTCCAATGTTTTTCCAAAATCAGAGGTCCTTGTAATATTACGATCAGTGCATCCACTATTTCTGAGGCCTTTTCTTGTATTCTTGTACGTCGCCTATCTGGCCCAGGGGACATCTGGGTCTCTTCCATAGTACTTTTTCTCCAGAAATGTTCATTGTACTTATTTCCTCTCTCCATTTCTCCCCCTTGATCATTTAACACTTTGCCTTTAGTGTCTTCTACCATGAAGACTGATGCAAAACACTTATTCAAAACCTTTGCTATTTCCTTGTTCCACATTATTTCCCCAGCTCTGTTCTCCTTTGGGGTACATTAACTCTGGTCTCTCTCACTTTTAATTGAAAAATTTTGATGCCCATCTGGATATTACTCAAATTTTATTTTCTGGTTTTTTGGGGTCTGTTTTGCCAGTTTCTAAATGTCTCTTATTGCCTGGTTTACACTAATCTTTGCCAAATTCTATGTTTTCCTTCAAATATATCTGGAAATCTATCGCTGTTACATGTATCATCAAGGGCAGCTAGGGACAGATAATAAATACTGGCCAGTGACACCCACATCCCACAAAATGAATAAACAAATTAATTAATTAATCCAATGCTCTCCTTATTCCCATGCTTGGGTGAACTGCTTTCTGGAACCTTGCTTCCAAACAATGATATTTCTTTGTTGTCAGCAATGAACTTTCTTAAAAAAGTTTGTCGCTGTTTGAGGCAGCACGGTGGCTCAGTGCTTAGCACTGCTGCCTCACAGGACCAGGGACCCGGGTTCAATTCCAGCCTCAGGTGAATGTCTGTGTGGAGTTTGCACATTCTCCCAGTGCTCCATTTTCCTCCCACAGTCCAAAGATGTACAGGATGGGTGCATTGACTGTGCTAAATTGCCCATAGTGCCCAGGAATGTTTAGGTTACGTAGGTTAGACATGGGAAATACAGCAGTAGGGGAATGGATCCAGGTGGGATGCTCTTCGGAGGGGCAGTGTGGACTTGTTGGGCCGAATGGCCCGTTTCCATACTGCAGGGATTCTATGATTATTGCTCAGCTGGTTTTCCTGCTAAATTCCTTTCCCAATCCAATCCAGTTTGCTCTGCCCTCATTCCTTTATAGACAGCCTTATTTAAGTTTAGCACAGTTATGCCAACCTGAAGGAGTTAAAAGAAAATCATCTTAGGAACCCTGGGCTTTGAAGACCAAGAGGAAGAAAAAAAATCTATTACAGCTCATTTTATTCAACTGGCCACAATAGTAAAGCATAATCCGATCCCTACTGCTGATTTTCCCAATGTGATCACAATTGTCCATCACTAAACATCTTACTCTTCTTCAATGCACGCATTGGCCTTAGCTTGTCCTAGTCTACTTGTATTCAGTTCTTATGTCAGTCCTAAACCAATTTGAGCTACCATTACATTGACCTCTAGGAACCTCCCTGTAGTTGAAAATCTCCTCCAATCCTCTCTCTTTTCAAATCAACTTAGGTTCCACTTCTAATCATTTCTTCCAGGCTCATCTTAAGCTTATATGCTGGTTTACATTGGTGATATGCCGTGAAGTGCCTTGGGATTTTATGTTAAATGACTTTAATAAAACGGATGCCTCTAAATGCCGTTGACAGCAAACCAGACTAACACCAGTGCACAGACACAAATTGCATCCATCCATAAAACTGTACAAGTCAGTCCCTGAGAGAAGCAAGGCTGATTTCAAATGGGTGGGGGGAGCAAAGAGAAAAAATAACATTCATGTTAAATTCTGTTCTAATCATACACATAACAAGTTAGTATCCCAACTTTTGTTGCTTGTGTTATGTGCATGGCTAAGGAAAACTCAGTCAAATACACAAAGCATTTTGCACAAGAGTAAACAATATCGTACAAAATGCAACATCAAGAAGAATCATACATAAAACAAACTCAAACCAATCAATAGAGTAATAGAACAAACTCCCAAAACGTCCACACTAAGCATCAAAAACTTTCAGAACCTACCTGGAGCTAATTCTGTGCCCAGAAGATTCCACCTTCTGATCTCGTAACTCTTTCCTCACAAACTGCTGTCAATGTAAATTCCCTTCCTGATCTGTATTATTTCATGTTATTTCCTGCAGTGCCTCAATTCAATGTAAATCTGTTCTTATGGCATTCCTAATCAAAATCTTCACAACTTAACACATCAGACTGCAAACTACCTTCTCCAACCTAATTTCCTTCTCCATAGTTCGGCTTATTCCCAGATCCAGAGCCATCTTTTGTGCAACTTGAAATCTGCGCCTGCCCAAACAGGATTGTAGTTTTGCCATGGCAAAAATGTCATTTAACAGTCAGAAGTGACATCTTATATCACTCTTCATACTTCTCCACCTGCAGCAGCCTAAGGCATTTTGCGGTGAGATTCTATCCAAATCAACAAAATGTGAGGCTGGATGAACACAGCAGGCCAAGCAGCATCTCAGGAGCACAAAAGCTGACGTTTCGGGCCTAGACCCTTCATCAGAGAGGGAGATGGGGTGAGGGTTCTGGAATAAATAGGGAGAGAGGGGGAGGCGGACCGAAGATGGAGAGAAAAGAAGATAGGTGGAGAGAGTATAGGTGGGGAGGTAGGGAGGGGATAGGTCAGTCCAGGGAAGACGGACAGGTCAAGGAGGTGGGATGAGGTTAGTAGGTAGATGGGGGTGCGGCTTGGGGTGGGAGGAAGGGATGGGTGAGAGGAAGAACAGGTTAGGGAGGCAGAGACAGGTTGGACTGGTTTTGGGATGCAGTGGGTGGAGTGGAGAAGCTGGGCTGGTTGTGTGGTGCAGTGGGGGGAGGGGACGAACTGGGCTCGTTTAGGGATGCAGTTGGGGAAGGGGAGATTTTGAAACTGGTGAAGTCCACATTGATACCATTAGGCTGCAGGGTTCCCAGGCTGAATATGAGTTGCTGTTCCTGCAACCTTCAGGTGGCATCATTGTGGCACTGCAGGAGGCCCATGATGGACATGTCTTCTAAAGAATGGGAGGGGGAGTGGAAATGGTTTGCGATTGGGAGGTGCAGTAGTTTGTTGCGAACTGAGCGGAAGTGCTCTGCAAAGTGGTCTCCAAGCCTCCGCTTGGTTTCCCCAATGTAGAGGATGCCACACTGGGTACAGTTGATGCAGTATACCACATTGGCAGATGTGCAGGTGAACCTCTGCTTAATGTGGAATGTCATCTTGGGGCCTGGGATAGGGGTGATGGGGGAGGTGTGGGGGCAAGTGTAGCATTTCCTGCGGTTGCAGGGGAAGGTGCCGAGTGTGGTGGGGTTGGAGGGCAGTGTGGAGCGAACAAGGGAGTCACGGAGAGAGTGGTCTCTCCGGAAAGCAGACAGGGGTGGGGATGGAAAAATGTCTTGGATTCAATTCTATCCAAATGCCCCTTCTATTATCTAGCTGAAATTGATTGTTTTTATGTAGTTATAACCAGGGAAACAAAACACCTTAACTTACACTATTGCAATATTAAGTCTGGAGACCATCAAAGATCTATCTTTGACTCCCTCTATTTTTCATCCACCCATTGTCCTTCAACAATATCTTTGGAAAATAGATGATAATCCTCATGTACACGGACAACATTTAGATCTGTCTCATAACAATCCTTCCCAGTTTGTCTACAGCCTACGATTCATTAATCACTACTTTCAATATCCAGTATGGGGAGGATATGGTTACTATGTCGTTGATCTCAGCTACAAAGTCTGTTCCTTATCCACTAATTCCACTCCTCTCCCTGGCCATTATCAAACAATGAATCAAAATGTTAACAACCTGTTTCTTGTCTCATCTGAGCTGAGCTTCAGACCGGATATCGTCCCCATGTCCAAAACAGCAAATTTCCTCCTCTTCAATATCGCACATTCCTTTCCCCACAACAGTCCAAACTTTGCCAGAATCCTCTCTCATGTTTTAGTTACTTCCGATTGCCAGTCCATCCTCCCAACCTCCTTTATTAACTCATCCAAAACTGTATTGCGTATATCCTAAACGATATGACGTACTGTTTGTCAATCACATCACACCTTAGTGATCCCCACAAGCTCCAAGTTTAGCAATGCCTTCAGATCAAGCAAGTTGTCCCTGTACCATGCTTCTCTATTTTCAGCTATTGTAAATTCATCCTACCCAACCACTCTGTGCTTTTTCAATTCTCATTATGAGTATCATCCACTTGGGCTTAATTGTTCAAATTTCCCCTCAAGTCTTCCTTACGTTGTATCACTCTTTCCCTTCGTCCTGCAATAACCATGACAATTTATTCAGTGCTACCTCCTCAACTTGGCCCACTCTTGCACAGAAGTGCCTCTCAAATTATACACAACCAATTACCTCTCGAATGGAGACAGATGCCTACTGTCCGTTGAAAGTTTATGGCTAAATACTGATGTTTAGTTTCCTGATGACATTTAACTACATTAAAATGTATTACATAAATGTCATAGCAATTACTGGAGATTGCAATCAGAAATTGCACAAGCTAATCCCAAATGTTTCACTCAATTAATTACAAAGTTTTAAGTCTCAAATCACAAGTAACCAAAGGCAATTAATTCTGAACAGAAGGCATTACATATTACTGTCCTAGCAGAAATTTTCAGAGCCCTTATTCATCAAAATATTACTTTCTTACCTCGTGAAATGATCATATTGTGTTAATAATTGCGGCTATCAATCACAGACTTGACAAGAAACAATAGAAATCCCTAAATGGTCTCATTTATTAAAAAAAAGGTGGTCAATTTAAGGCTAACAAAGTGTAGAGCTGGATGAATACAGCAGGCCAAGCAGCATCTAAGGAGCACAAAAGCTGACGTTTCGGGCCTAGACCCTTCATCAGAAATGGGGGAGGGCAATAGGGTTCCAAAATAAATCGGGAGCTAGGGGGAGGCGGATCGAAGTTGGATTAGAAGAGAAGATAAGTGGAGAGGAGACAGACAAGTCAAAGAGGTGGGGATGGAGCCAGCAGAGGTGAGTGTAGGTGGGGAGGTAGGGAGGGGATAGGTCAGTCCAGGGAGGACGGACAGTTCAAGGGGGCAGGATGAGGTTAGTAGGTAGGAAATAGAGGTGCGAGGAGAGGATAGGTGAGAGAAAGAACAGGTTAGGGAGGAGGGGATGAGCTGGGCTGGTTTTCCAGCGTCTGCAGTTCCTATTATCTCTGAGTCAATTCAATATAAATTTATCATATAAAGGCTAAAGTATCATAAATTTAATTCTGCGGAATCTTTTACTTTCATGTTTAGAAAACTACTCCGGAGAACTATTTACCATCTTCATTAACTAAGTTTTCAACAGAAGTTAAATCTCAAAAGCAATGATTACATTAATTAAATTATCAATTATATTCATGAACTGGTTAACCATATTGTCAGATTCCTACATTTTCACTATCGTTTGTTCATATTTTTGAAACTCAAAGGAAGAAAGGTGTCCAGGTTCAAAATAAGTAGTTAATTTTTTTAAGATCATACCTTCCATAGCTTTCATACGATCGCCATACTATACCGTGTAACTTTCACACATACTTTTCAAGGCAAATTACATATGTATAGGTTAACATGTGCAAAGGTCTTAAATTTCAGATGCACATCATGTGGTTAGGCAACATTGAGAGGACGCACATCTTTTTATCATGACCTAAATGGGTTAGTCTGCAATTTCTGGCTGGATTTTAATAGAATAAGACCTTAACTAATGCAGTATCGAGCAGGAGATACAGAAGTCAGAGGACATCTTTGTGTCTGTTTCTGAGCTTTGCAAAGAAAGCCAAGTCTTGCATCAGTTACAGTGTGTCTGAATAGCACTGAAGAAAGAACATGGGGCTCTTTTAAGTCTTCAATGCAAGACATCAGGCTGCATTCACCTTGATAATATTACAAAACTCAAGATTTCCACAACCCAGAATTTAATAAAATAAAGCATGAGTGTGGAGACGGAGAGAACCGCAGATGCTGGAAGTTAGAGTCAAAAAACATGGAGGTGGAAAAGCACAGCAGGTCAGACAGCATCCGAGGAACAGGAAAGTCAATGTTTCGGGTCAGAAACGATGTCCTGAAGAAAGGTTCCCACTGAAACACTGACTTGACTACTCTTAGGATGCTGTCTAACTGCTGCTTTTCCAGCTCCACATTTCTTGTCTCTAGTTTCCAGCGTCTGCAGTCCTTTCTCTCTCCAAGTTGCTGAAAACCATACTGTGAAGTCTCTTCAAAGAACGTCCACCTTGAAGTTTTCCTCCTCCCTCTGAAGACAGCTCAGTGAGTCTCTGTCCCACTGCAACCCCCAGTTATCTCCTCTACCCTGAAACTCTTCAAAGCATAAATATATCCTAGCCAACAGCAGGGGGAGCTCTGCATCAGACACATTGTAGTTAAGGAGATAGGAAGAACTGCAAATTGCTGGAATCAAGAGTTGATACAGCATGGAGCTGCAGGAACACAGCAAGTCAGGCAGCATCAGTTGTCGAAGAGAGTCAATGTTTCAGGTCCAGACCTTTCCTAAGTACGGTTTAAGGTTTGGGTGGCATGGCGGCACAGTGGTTAGCAATGCTGCCTCACAGCACCAGAGGCTCAGGCTCAATTCTAGCTTTGGCAGACTACCTGTGTAGAGTTTGCATCCTCTCCTTGTGTCAGCATGGGTTTGTTATGGTTGTTCTGCTCTGCTTTCCTCCCCAAGTCCAAAGATGTGTGAATTAGGTAACCCATGCTAAAAATTGCCCCATAGTGTGCATGTTAGGTGGGCTAGCCATGTTAAAAAAGACCCATGCACAATTAAGGTATGGGGGTTGAGGGGTGGGACTGGGTGGGATGCTGTTGGGAAGGTTGGTGTTGACTGGAGGGGCTGAATAGCCTCTTTCTGTACTGTAGGGATTCTACAATTCTAAGGTAAAAAGGGACAAATTTAAAACAGATGTCAGAGCCAAGTTTTTTACACAGAGGGTGGTAAGTGTCTGAAGTGTACTGCCAGAGGAGGTGGTAGAAGCAGATACAATAACAAGATGAAGGAGGCACTTTTGAAAGAGGATGGGATAGTGTAGGGGGAGATGCTTAGATTGGTTTACAGATCGGCGCAACATCGAGGGCTGAAGGGCCTGTTCTGCGCTGTATTGTTCTATGTTCTATGTTCTAAAACACTAAAGTCTGCCTTTGTGTTACTTGCTTCTCTGGGAAAACTCAATGGCACAAGAACTCAACACACAAGAAATGCTGCTCTCACAAGACAGAACCATCCTTGCCTGAACCCCACCAGACAACGCATTTCTGAATTGCTTTAAGGAAAATTTATAAAACAAAAGACAGCATAGAATCAAGTGAAAGTAGGCCATTTGGCACATTGAGTACACCAACACTCTGAACAGCATTCCACCCAGACCCACCCTCTACCCTGTCCGTGTGTTTCCCACCCTCGACACTATGGGCAATTTATCAAGGCCAATCCACCTAACCCGCACATCTTTCGACTGTGGGGGAGAAAACCAAAGCACCCAGAGGAAACCCACACAGACATGGGTAAAATGTGCAAACGCCATACAGAGTCACCCAAGACTGGAATCAAACCTGGGTCCATGGTGCTGTGAAGCAGCAGTGCAAACCACTGAGACACGGTGCCACACCAGAGTAAGATAAATGGTTTTCACAAAGATTTCTACACTGATTTGTGTGTTTTTGGTCCACACTGAAGCTGAAACATGCAGAGGTCTTAGCGAATCCTACGGTTTTACAATCTATGAACCTTTCTGCCATGATACAACGCCTTTTACCGAGGAATTGGTTGCCTCAGATATAGCATGCTTATGGTAACAAAATTTTGGCATTTTCTTTCTTTAATCTTTTGTGAGATGTGAGTGTCAGTGACAGGGGTCAGTATTTGTTGACCATCCCTAACTGTCTTGAACTAAGTAACTTGGTCAGTATTACAGACAGCCTTTTTTCTCCCCAACTCATTCACAGGATCTGGGCATCACTCCTTCATTGCTTAGAGGGCAGTTAATTGCCAACCATATTGCTATGGGTCTGGAGTCACAAGCAGGCCAGACAAGGACGGACACCAGTTTTGCTCCCTAAAGAACTTAGTAAACCAAATGGGGTTTTCCTGACATCGACAATGGTTTCATGTTTAGGGTCAACCATGTTGCCTACAGGTCCGAAATCGCATGCAGTCCAAGGAAGGTAGATTTCCTTCCCTAATGAATATTAGGTGAATCAGGTGAGTTTTTATGGCAATCAATGATTGTTTCATGTACCTCATGGCAGAGGCCAGATTTTTCTTCTCTCCTTCAGATTTACCAGGGGAATTGAAATTCTAGCAATCATGGTAGAATTGAACCCATGTGCGCCGAGTATTATCCTGGACTTTGAATGACTAGTTCAGGGATATGACAACTGCCCCACCATTTCCTGCAAAACACAATTTCGGCTTCCAACAGTTGCTGCCAAACAGGTACTCAATGGGGGCTAAACAAAATATACCCAGGATGCCACACCAATAGGGCTTCATTGTGACTATCTTTTGTAACTGATGCACAAAATTGACATTTTGTGGTTATGCAAGGTTAAATAATTTGCATACTGAAACAGATGCATCATTCTAAAGAACTGTGCATGTTTACAGCAAAACTGTTCAGTGGCATTCTATTCAAAACTCTGATAGTTAAAAAACGCTATGTTAATTATGAGTCTTCGTTAAATTCACCAATGCTGAAATGGACCTTAAAAATGTTTCAGTTTTCATATTTCTCTGGAACTTAGGGAATAATTCTAACTCCACAGGTACTTAAAATTGTTAGTCAGTAATTGCGTAAGCATTCCAATAACTAGCAATTATGTTATGAAGTAAATGCAGTTTCCAAACATGTAGACACAAAAAAAACTGGCATAGCTAATCCCATCACACTATTGGAAACAATAGGTTAAAAGATTTGCACATGTAGTTCCTATTAAAAAATTATCTTAATTCAATGAAATGCAGAAAAGCTGAGAATCAGCATTTCTCCAAACAGACTGATGGATGTCTGGAGAGGTTTCTTTTGACACTGGCCGAAAGGTAGAATAATAATAATAAAGGGCTTTAATACCTTAACTGGCAGAATATGCCAGACTTTCAAATTACTTCACAAAACCTCCAAGAGCTTAGAAAACCAATGAACCATCAGCACAGGGGGGGATGTGGGTGTTGTTGACTCGATAGGCGCTCTTCAGAAATGTTGGTTAGCTCACTTTTAGAATCACAAAAAGCTCTATAGCAATGGTGCTCACAGAAGTCAATCAAGTAAATGATTTCCACAGATTTTCTCCTGCAATGTTTAGGGAACAGCGATGTCAGTGATGGTGTTCCCATGTGGGTACCGTCTTTGTTCTTCTCGGTAAATGGAGATTATTGGATTACTATTAATTCCAAGATTACTTTGATAAAGAGATAACAAGGTGTAGAGGTGGATGAACACAGCTGGCCAAGCACCAGAGGAGCAGGAAGGCTAACATTTCGGGTCTAGACCATTCTTCAGAAATCTTCTTCAGGATTTCTGAAGAAAGGTCTAGGCCTGAAATGTCAGCCTTCCTGCTCCTCTGATGCTGCTTGGCCTGCTGTGTTCATCCACCTCTACACCTTGTTATCTCAGATTCTCCAGCATCGGCAGCTCCTACTAACTCCAAGATTATTTTGAGGAGATCTGCAGTCAAACAAGCAACTGGGATATTTGGTCACATTCCTGACTGGTGCCTCTCAGCTGGAATAGATTTGGGAGGCCAGAATAAAAGCACCCACCATTGAATGAATCGCCTGTGATCTGCTGCAGTGGTCCTCATGCAGGTTGACCAAGTGAGTTTTAGATCACTGACATCTCCAGGATTTTGACAGTGTGGGGGATGCACAAATGACCGCGTAGGTAATGTGCTTCAATTTTCTCTTGCCAGCGATGGCAAGATGTTACTCGCTCCTTATCGCAGCATGCTTGGATGTTGTCTAAATCTTGCTGCATGTGGACTCTGAGGGCTTCAATGTTTGAGGAGCTCTGAATAGAACTGGACACTCTGCACGAGTGAACACTCCAGTTCTGGCCTGGGGTGAAGTCATTGATGAAGCAGTTTAAGACAACCGAGTCTAAAACATGACCGAAGGTATTACGGCAGTGATGCCCTGGATCTGAAATAATGGGTCTCCAACAACTGTCACTATCTGATGCTGCATGACTCCAGCCATAGTAATGCTAGCCACGATTCCCTTCGGCTGGGCAAATTGCTTCATTACCTGATGTTTGTGGTATAAGGAGCTGAAAGTAGTGCGGTCACCACCGCCATAATTCTGATCTAACGGTGGAAGAAAGGTTATTGCTGAACTGCTGGCCTGAGGAAATGGTGCAGTGTTATCATCTGGCCAAGACAATGAGATTCCAGCAATCACAGTCCTTCCTTTTATTTCAGGGATGGCCCTAAACACGCGAGGGAGCTTTCCCTCATCCACATTTACTTCAGCTTTGGGTTCTGTGGCTATTGCTGTCAGTCAAACGGCATCTTAATATCATACTCACGCCACCTCTGAAATTCAGACCATACCCTTTTCACCCCCAAAGACGAGGCCATAACCAAGATTTGATTTGATTTGATTTATTGTCACGTGCACCTAAATATAGTGAAAACTTGTGTTTTCAAGCTGTAAATGAGATCATAGTGAACAAGGACATACAGATCATAGGGTTTAAAAACAAACTTGGACAGAGTGAGGCACTGATGTTACAATGCACCGGACGTGTGTGAGGCAAGAGCAACATTAACAAGATCGACATTATTTGAAGTTAGAGAGTCCATTCTTCAGTCTATTAACAGCAGGACAAAAACTGCTCTTGAAACTGCCAGTGCAAGTGTTCAAGTTTCTGTATCTTCTGCCTGACAGAGCAGGTTGTAAAACAGCATTACCGGGATAGAATGGGTCTTGGACGGCATTGGCAGCCTTTCCACAGCAATACGACGTGTAAATGGAGATCAATGAAGGGATTGGCTTCCATGACAGACTGGGCTCTGCACACAACCTTCTGCAGTTTCTTACGGTCCTGGGCCCATATCAGGTCACGTTGCACCCAGACAGTATGCTTTCAATGGTGCATCTGTAAAAGTTGGTAAGGGTCCTTATGGACATGCCAAATTTCCTAAGCTGCCTGAGGAACAGACGGCATTCTTGCGCCTTCTTGATTGTCGCATCTACACGGGAGGTCCAGGAGAGGTTGTCTGTCATCGGTTATCATCACTCTGAGGAACTTGACAGTCTCAACTTTCTCAATCTCAGTTCCGTTCATGTAGGTGGGGGCATGTTTTCTCCTTTCTTTCTGGAGTCAATGATCAGTTCTTTGGTTTCACTGACACTGAGGCAGAGGTTATCATTGCACCACATCACCAAGCCATCTACCTCCTTTCTGTATTCTGACTCATGGTTGTTTGACATTTGTCCTACCATGGTGGTGTCAACAAAAAACATGTAGATGGCATATATTCAGAATTTGCCAATATAGTTGTGGGTGTACAGGGAGTACAGTAGGGGGCTGAGAATTCATCCCTGGGGGACATGGAAGAGGTGCAGATGTCTGTCTTCACTGATTGCAGTCTGTGGGATAGGAAGCTGAGGATCCAGTTGCAGAGGGCAAAGCCAAGACCAGGTCTCTCAGTTTTGAGATCAGTCTGGAGGGAGTAGTGGTGTTGCAGGTGGAGCTGTAATCCAGCAGGAGTCTCATGTAGATGTCCTTGTTACCCACTGGTGTATAACACCTTAAAGTGTAATTTTGTGCAAATGGTTTACTGTATGTTTTCTACTCTGCCACAGTGACTTCAGTTAAAAAAACCTCGTTGTCTTGTGAAGTCCTATTTGTAAACCTGAGGTCATTATCACAATCTGGGTTACCTTGCTTCCAACTGTCTTAATTTTATACTTCAGTTGTGTTAGGGAGACAGCAAGTATCAGAGTAGGGAGTGACACTGGGCAATTGTACATAACAAAATAAACTGAAGCTGAAATTGCAAAATTAAAAAAAAACAAGTTAAGGAACATGAGTTGTGAGGGCAATTCATTTTCTGAAGAATGATGGGGTAATCACATAAAAGTAAAGCTTATCTCTTAATTCTCTAGATAGAAATTAACTTGGGCGCAATACCACAATAACGAAGATGGTAGCCATAATCCTTTTGCAGTCGAAACAGAACGGTAAAGCTGTCGAGGACTTCGGACCCAAGATCAGAATCGACAGGATGTGGGTTTGTTTTTAAGGAGATGCATAAACGACATTCTGCAGAAGAACTTAGTTTTATTCAGCACTTTTGAAATAAAAGCTTTTCGAAGCAAAAGCAGACACCAGGAAGTGGAAGGTCAGGGATTAAAACATTCGTTGGAGATAATTCTCGTTCATCTTTGGAAGCAAGGAGGGTATGGGGAAAAAAAAACAAAGGGTTTGGCAGTAATGATAAATCCAGGAATCAACATACAGGAACAAATACATCATCAACAGACAAAATGAGGTGCGACAGGGAAAATGTCAGAAACAAAGGAACTCAGTTGGCAACAATCAGGAGGAACTTGCAGTTAAAAAAAATTTACAGTAAATTGCACAAGGAATGAGAATTGTGTACAGTAATGTAGGATGGCAAGTCAACACATACTTATAATGACAAGGATGTTAGACAAGTGGGGTGTGATAGAGGATACATGCAGCAGATTCAGAGTTCAACTGTAACAAACTTATTCCTGTTATACATTTCTACCAACAGATAAAATTCAGCAAAACAATTTCCTCAACACCATTGCAGGTGATACGCCTAGCACAATGATTCAATCAGCTGTTTTGAAATTTACACCTCAAAGTGGGACTAATGCAACCAAAATGTTGAACTTTTACAAGACAGAGAGAGAAGCATGAAGTGATGCACTTTTGAATTGAAGAGAGAAAACATACAGCGAGTGATCAAATTTGAAGGATAATTTGGAAATAAAGAGACCAAGCAAATACACAAATAAAAAGTGACCGTAGCAAATCAAAGAGATAAATATAATTTAAAAAACAGGATCTTTAGATTTATTAATAGAGCACAAAATGATAGCAGATGCATTAAAACCTCAAATCCTGATGACTAAAACCTTGGGTTCCAGCTAGGTGTTGCGTCCAGTTCTGGACACCACATTTGATGAAGCGTGGATCAATGCAGTTTGACCAGGATCAGTGAACGGCACAGCTAAATCAAAGGGTTGAATAGCTTACTCCTGCTCCTATTTCCCATGTTTCTGTACAAGGGAAGAGGATCTGCAGTTATGTGCAGACACTAAAGAAATTGAGGCTGCTTTCCTTAAATCATACAAGGTGAATGGGAAAACGAGTAAAAGTTTGAAAAATGATGAAGGCCTTTTGCAAAGTAAAGAAGAAATTGTTCCAGTTTGCTAGAGGGTCAGTAATAATGTATTTAAGATATTTTGATCAAAAAACCAGCGAGCAGATAATATTTCTTCTGCAGGGTGTTCTGAGCTACAATAATTTGAGTGCGCACTGCTTGAGAGGTCAATGGAAACAAAATTGATATCTTTCAAAATATATTCAAATATATTTTAGATATATTCTCGAAAAAAAACTTGCACAGCCCTCAGATAAGTGGGGAAAAAACAGACTGTTCCTTCCGTGAACAGGTATCAGCATAATGGTCTCAATAGCCTGATTCTGCCACATCAATCTTTGGTTTTATGACACAATTATCTTATTCTAATAAAATCCTCGATATTAAAGAATACATTCACATGTAAAAGTGGCACAACTATTAAAAAAGTTCCAACTAACAGATAAGCCTAAAATTGACATGAACTAAAATAAGTTTGAAATATTTACATATTGTGACAATAGTTCAAAGCATACTTTCATGTGACAATTACAGGAATACATGTTACTGCGCTGGTTTCATTCTCTGGAGATCGAGATATCTCAAGATCACTGATTCTAATAGGTGAGATCCGAGTGGCAACCCTTGACATCAACGCTGCATTTGATCAAGTGTGGCATCAAGGAGCCCAAACAAAATGGGCGTCAATGGAACAGGAGAGAAAAAATGCTCTCCACTGTTTGGAAATATACCTGGCACATAGGAAGATGGCCATGATTGTGGGTGGTCAGTCATCTCAGCTCCAGGGTCTCTGCAGAAGTTCATCAGGGTAATGTCCTGGGCCTAATCACGTTCAGCTGTTTCATCACTGATCTTCCCTCTGCCATAAGATAAGAAGTGCAACATTCGCCAATAATTGCACAATGTTCGGCACCATTCAAGACTCCTCAGATACTTCACCTGACAAAGGGGCTACGCTCTAACAGCTTGTGTTTTCAAATAAACCTTGTACACCGGGCGTACAAGGTAATGAGAGGCATGGATAGAGTCAATAGCCAGAGACTTTTCCCCAGGGCAGGATTGACTGCCACGAGGGGTCATAGTTTTAAGGTGTTAGGAGGAAGGTATAGAGGAAACGTCAGAGGGAGGTTCTTCAACCAGAGAGTTGTGAGCGCATGGAATAGTTTGCCAGTGGTAGTCGTGGAAGCGGAGTCATTAGTGACATTTAAGCGACTGCTGGACATGCACATGGACAGCAGTGAATTGAGGGGAATGTAAGTTAAGTTATTTTATTTTTGGATTAGGATTATTCCACGGCACAACATTGTGGGCCGAAGGGCCTGTACTGTGCTGTACTTTTCTATGCTCTAAACCTGTTGGACTAAAACCTGGCGTCATGGGATTTCTGACCTTTTCCACCCAGTCCAAATGCAGCAAGACCTGGACAATATATCCAGGCTTGGATTGAAAAGCAGCAAGTAGCATTCACACCACATAAATGCCATGCAACAACCATCTCTTGTAACAGAGACAATCTAATCACTGTACCTTGACATTACCATCACAAAATGCCCACAATTAACACCGTCAGGGTCACTAGTGACTGAAAACTCAACTGGACTCACCATATTAATACAGTAGCTGCAACAGTCACTCGAAGGTTAGGAATATTGCATCGTGTAACTCACCTCCTGACTTCCCAGCGCATGTCCATCATATATACGGCACAAATCAGGACTGTGATGGAATATTCCCACTTGTCTAGATGGATGCAGTTGTAACAACACTCGAGAAGCTTGACACCATCCCAGGACAAACAGGCCATTTGACTGCCTCTACATCCACAAGCATCCACTCCCTCCACCAACTAGGCTCAGTAGCAGCAGCATGTACAATCTGCCACGGGCATTTTATAAATTCGAAGGTCCATAGTCAGCACCTTCCAAATCCATGATCACTTGCATCTACAAGGACAAGGGCGAGCTCCCCTCCAAGGAACTCACCATTCTGACTTAGGAATGGCAATATATTTCTTCGCTGTCACTGAGTCAAAATCCTGGAATTGCCTCCTTGATGGCACTGTGGGTTCAGCCACGCCACATGGAACTGCAGCAGTTCAAGAATGCAGCTCACCATCACCTTCACAAGGGCAATTAGGGACAAGCAATAAAAATGCTGACAGCTAGCAATGCCCATATCCCAAGAATGAATTTAAAAAATAAATATTGATAGGAGATTCCTCACAGGAAAAATCTAGAGTGGAAGGTCATTATTTAAAAATAAGAGCCATCCACTTAAAATAGAAATAAGGAGAAATTCGACACCCTCTCCCCTCACAGGTCGTCTTTGGGACTCATCTCCTCAAAAGCCAGCGTAAGCAGCATCCTTGAATACTTTTAATGTAGTAGATAATTTATTTGGGGATAAGCAATAGACTGAAGGGTGATTTTGTGCAGGCGAAAATGCAGTGGGATCAGATCAGCCATAATCATATCGAATAGCGATGCAAGGTTCTTGCTCTTAATTTCTATGTTAGTGACAATGTATTATGTCTTCAATGCATCATGTGGACTAACAAAATATTGCCCTCTGCCTGGGAGTTAAACTGAATCTCCCAGCAGTATGTCATCTAAAATACTAGGAAACTGAAGTACCAAGGTTTGCTCTTAATTCAATTCCTCTGAATTCATTTCCATCGACAATTTAAATAAGATAGATACATGCACACAAAGGCGGTTTATATGCACAATTATTACTCATACCATCTCATTAAAAGGAACATAAATGTGTATTTGTGAAGATTTACTCAACTTGCAAATCGTTCGACAAAGGCTGTATTAGAAAAGATTCTTGACGTCAAGAGGAAAATCACTGGATCTAAAAACTGAAAGCACTGAAGTTGCTGGAAAAGTTCAGCTGGTCGGTGATGAAAAAAATCATAGAACATAGAACAGCCCAGTACAGGCCCTTCGGCCCACTATGTTGTGCCAAACTTTTACCCTAATCCTAAGGTCTGTCTAACCTCCACCCCCTACCTTATACTATCATCCATATGCCTATCCAATAGCCACTTAAATGCCCCTAATGAGGCCGACTCCACTACCCTCTCCAGCAATGCATTCCACACCCTGACCACTCTGAGTGAAGAACATATCTCTGATGTTGCCCCTATATCCACCTCCACTCACTTTAAAACTCAAGAGTTAACATTTCGGGTCCAGTGATCCTTCCTCAGAACTGACCAGACCAGAAACAGACACTAGATATCCTCTGCTTTGAAACTAATGGAACTTATTGTAACTAAGTGAATGAAACTGATAAAGGACACCAGCACGTGCTTCCTCAATTAAACTTGAAAGAAGCAACAAAACCTCACGGCTTAGTTTAAAAGAAGTTGTTTAACAATAAATATTAAATCGAAAAGCCGCACTGAAACATCTAACATTTATTTTTCATCGTGAAACAAACAAATGCCAAGCTTTTTCAGAGATAATGGGAACTGCAGATGCTGGAGAATCCAAGATAATAAAATGTGAGGCTGGATGAACACAGCAGGCCAAGCAGCATCTCAGGACCCTCTCTGATGAAGGGTCTAGGCCCGAAACGTCATCTTTGTGCTCCTGAGATGCTGCTTGGCCTGCTGTGTTCATCCAGCCTCAAATTTTATTAGCCAAGCTTTTTCAGTCAGCTATATTTTTGCAATTTTACATAAAATCAGCTTAGGACAGGAATTAAGGCCATAAAACGGAAATTAGGACGTTCAGCCCATCGAGTCTGCTCCGCCATTCAATCATGGCTGTTAATTTTCTCAGCCCCATTCTCCCACTTTCTCCCCATAACCATTGATCCCCTTGCCAATCAAGAACCTAGCTATCTCTGTCTTAAATATACTCGATAACCTGACCTCCACAGCCTTCTGTGGCAGTGAATTCCATAGATTCACCACACTCTGGCTGAAGTTGTTCCTTGTCTGTTCTAAAAGGTCTCCCTTCACTCTAAGGCTGTGCCCTTGGGTCCTAGTGTCTCCTACCAATGGAAACATCTTCCCAGCATCCACTGTGTCCAGGCATTTCAGTATTCTGTAAGTTTCAATTAGATATCCCCCTCCTCCTTCTAAACTCCAATGGGTATAGTCCCAGAATCCTCAAACGTTCCTCATATGTTAAGCTTTTCATTCCTAGGACCATTCTTGTGAGCCTCCTCTGAACCCGCTCCAGGGCCAGTACAAATTTCCTGAGATATGGGGCCCAAAACTGCTCACAATACTCAAAATGTGGCCTGACCAGAGCCCTACAGAGCCTCAGAAGTATATCCCTGTTTTTATATTCACGTCCTCTTAGGAGAAGAGTTAAGTTTTTGAGGCCTATATCACTAGCGCTTAGAAGAATGAGCCAAAATCTAATTGAGGTATACAACATGCTAAAGAGGATTGACAAAATAAATAAAGAGCAAATGTTTTTGCTTGTGATGAAATCTAGAATGAGAGATCATTGTTTCCAACTAAAGATTGACAGATTTAAAACAGCAATGAAGAGGAATTTCTTCTCACAAAGCACCATGGGTCTGTAGAAATCATTGTTCCGGAGTGTTGCAGATACTAAGACACTGAATTAATTTAAGGAATAGACAGACAGATCTTTAATTAGCGATCGATCGGAGGATTATCGAGAACAGGCAGTAAAGTGGAGTCCAAGCCAAGATGATGTCAGTCATGCTCTTATTAAGAGGCAGAGCAGGCTGGAGGGGCTGAATTGCTTAGTCCTCTATCTAGTCCTCACACTCATATGTTGTACAGTCAAAATTTAAAAGCTAAAGAGTGCAAAAAGTTAACTTTTAGTCCAGCTCCAATCACTTCACTGATTCCCTTATCACCTAAAGAGTCATCTCAAGATACCTTTTGTTCACCACAAATATGAAGAAAGGGGCTTTAGAAAAAGGTGCCCTGTGTAGGGTAACCGCAATCTGAAATAATACCATCACCAAAAGAAAACCAATCTTTGAGAGAATAAATTTCCTACCTTCGTAACAGGAGACCTATTTTGAAACTGCACATCCCTAGTTCGAAGTTCCCCACAAGGAACAAACACCCTACTGTCCTGCCTTGTCAAGCCACCCCACAATCTTCCATGTTTCAATAAGATCACAAAAATATTTGACATTCTTCTAAACTCCAATGAGTATAATCCCAACCTGATCAACCTTTTGTCAGAGGATAATCCATTCATCCCAGGAATCAGCTGAATAAATCTTCTCACCCTAAACAAATTGACAAAATTTGTCTGCAATACCCAAGGTGACATTTCACCACTGCTCTGTAAAGTTGCAGACACTCAACCTACTTTTACACTCCATCTCCCTTACTAAGTACCTGGAAGTCCAGCTATACAAATCACTAAAACCACTAGAGAGACAATTTACTAACATCATAAGAACATCAGAACAAGAGCAGAGGAATGCACTTCAGTCCCTTGATCTTGCTCCACAATTTAATTCAATCATGGCTCATCTAACCTTGGTATCAACCTCACTGCCAGCTTCATAACTCTGCAGCCCATTACTAAGTGAAAATCGGTCCATCTCAAGTTTACTCAATGTCCCAGCATCCAATGTAATCTGGGGTAATAAATTCCACAGATTCATGACTATTTGAGGTAAGTAATTTCTCATCCGTTTTCAACTTGCTATCACTTATCCCTAAAGTATGATCTCTCCATTTAGATTTCCCCTTATATTACATGCAATGTTATAATAATCATCATAATAAACAAAGCCATAAATAAAATAAAGTCCTAGGTTTACATTAAGAAAAATGGAATGATAAAGCATAGAAAGTTATGCTAAAACCACAGAGCATTGGCTAGAGTACAACTGGAGAATTACGAGAGATAATGGGAACTGCAGAAGCTGGAGAATCCAAGATAACAAAAAGTGTGAAGCTGTATGATTACAGCAGGCCAAGCAGCATCTCAGGGGCACAAAAGCTGACGTTTCGGGCCTAAACCCTTCATCAGAGAGGGGGCTGGGGTGAGGGTTCTGGAATTAATAGGGAGAGAGGGGGAGGCAGACCGAAGATGGAGAGTAAAGAAGATAGGTGGAGAGGAGAGTATAGGTGGGGAGGTAGGGAGGGGATAGGTCAGTCCAGGGAAGGCGGACAGGTCAAGGAGGTGGGATGAGGTTAGTAGGTAGGAAATGGAGGTGCGGCTTGAGGTGGGAGAAAGGGATGGGTGAGAGGAAGAACAGGTTAGGGAGGCAGACACAGGCTGGGCTGGTTTGGGGATGCAGTGGGGGAAGGGGACGAACTGGGCTGGTTTTGGGATGCGGTGGGGGAAGGGGAGATTTTGAAGCTGGTGAAGTCCACATTAATACCATTGGGCTGCAGAATTACGAGCTCTTTTGCTCTCTATTTTCTAGTGAGGCATTGGGCAATTTATTTAAATGACATCAGAATTGAAAACTGATTCCAGGGCCAAGTGGTTACGTGGATTAGTAACAAACTGGGGTGCGTTTCTAGTTCTGAGATGACGTGATAAACTTCTTTGTACAAATCAAAGATTTTGATTGGGTAGAAATAAACTAAAAAGACGTGTCCATTTTCAGGGTTGATCAAAAATTGGGGCTACCCATACAAAAAAGAAATTCAAGAGAAACAATTTTACACAAAAGTAATTAAAAATTAGAGTAGCTGCTGAAAAAGGGCACATTTGAGGGAAACTGGATAAATGCATGTGGAGTAAAAGAATATGTTAATGGCTAAGAATGGTGAGATGAAGCTCACTTGGAGCATAACCATTGGCATGTAATCTAGTGGGCTGAATGCCTCATTGCTGTTCTATAAATACTGCTTAACTATTTAAAAATTCATACATTCCCCCTTTCAGACTTTCGTACAATTAACAAAGGAATGTTTCGTATGTATTTCCTTGCACAGAGTATCAGTCATGTTCCTGAAAATGTCATTTGCAAGCACAACCACATCCCATAAAGATTAATGTTTAAACTGGAGATAAGTTCTTCAGAAATTTCTCAGCAAAGAAAACAGCATTGCAAACTGAAATATAGCACAATATCGTAAAACGTCTACATGTAAAACAAATCTTAAACCATTTACTATTGAATGAACAGCTTATGATTCTGTCATTGACTATTAACTTTGAATGAACAAATTTCCCTGATTCACTGATAAAGCTACACCACTAAAGTTCAAGAACAAGCAAACTTAATTGTAAATGAAAGTAGTAAACAAATCGAACAATGCAAATACCAAAATACTCTAGACCATAACACACAGGAACAGGAGGCGACTATTCAAGCTGGCTGCCTTCTGCCATCATCCCTTGAGGACCACTAGAGATCTCTTCCTCTTATTTCAATCCAGGCCAATCTCCTGCTTCTCTTTGGGCACCACCCAGACACTTCACAAAACAAACTTAAGCCACCACCTACATAGCATATTGTGAATTGTAAACTTGGAATTTTCCATGCAGAGGTTTGTCTGTCTAACAATCATCTCCTATGGGCTCCCTAAATCCGGTAAGATGCAGTCTACGCCAACACAAAACGCCCCTGCCTCTGTTGCTATTCTAAAATGCTTGCTTCTATCAACACACACATGCAAGTACAGTATGGTGTAGCATGTTCAAACAGAAATGCCAACAACTTATTTTACTTGTAATACAACTCTTAAATTCTGTAAACCATTTGAATAACTTATATCTATAATGGAGCTCTGCAATAACCTTTTGCAGCATTGTGGGCTTTTAGCTTGTTTTATGGAGATAATGCTTTACACCCTGGTTCTACCAGAAAGTCACTTGTTCAGTGTTTACACTTCTAACTCTAACCTTGCAGATAAACATAGATCAACCTGAATAAAAAACAAAAGAACTGCAGATGCTGTAAATCAGGAACAAAAATAGAAGTTGCTGGAAAAGCTCAGCACTTCTGGAAGAATCTGTGAAGAAAAACAAAAATCAGAGTTAACATTTCAGGCCCAGTGACCCTTCCTCAGATCAACCTTACTTTGTCACAAACTTGAGACTTTCTTTGAATTACATTCACTCAGAATTTATGGCTATTTCCGAACCAGATGTTTCCATTTATGCACTTAACCTTTCAGTTCCTAAATCTAAATGCTCCATTCTAAAGCATGTGTTATGAACTATGAAACAAGTAAATGCTGTTGATGTTGGAGATCTGAAGTAAAAGCACAAGTGCTGCAGAAACTCAGAAGATCTGGTAGCATCTGTGGAGAGAGGAATCAAGTTTTGAGGCCAACATTACTCTTTGCCAAAACTGAAGGAGGTGGGAAAAAAGATGGGTTTTATGCTTTGAAAAGCACCAGCTGAACAAATATCATCGTACGGCATGAAATCTATCACCTTTCCGGCCATCTTTAATTTCAAAGAAATGTCATGTCAGACTCAAAACATTACCTCTATTTCTAGCCCCAAAAAGGTGCTTTTAGATCAGCTGATTTTCTCCAGCACTTATTGCTTTCATTACGAAGTATTTTTTTTGCAAGAATGGACCTGGCCAATAGCAGGCAGGTCAGGATGTGTGGATTAAATTCGAAGGGAATTAAACCATTGAGAAAAATATCTCCAAGAGTCAGTATTTCAGATGCAGAAAGCGAATAATGAGACAGCAATAAAAGGTGACATAGATGGATGGAAGGAGTAACGAGGACAATAGTGAGACAGAAAGAGAAACTGCAGCATAATTAGTTCAAACTGAAGTGTCTGAAACACTTGTGGAAAGTGGAGAAACTGAAGCCTGAACTGTCATTAATCTGTTAGCAATTTGAGAGAGTTTTGTTGGAATTGCTGCCTTTGTTGACATCCATCAGGTCCTTAGTAGTTTTGAATAAAGTTCCTTCTTATTTATCAATTGAATAAACAAGTAATAAAACTTAAAATGATTGCTAGTTTCCCTCTCCAGTGACCAGCTTTTTATTTGGACTGTGTCAGCAATTTTGAAGGGACTTGATAGCATTCAATTGTTTTCCAGTTTGACACATCTGGTAACATGCAGAAAATGTACAGTCACTGTCAAATAATAGAGGCAAAACATTAACTTTACATTGTAATTATGTTCTTATGCTGGTTCAATAGACAATGCTTGAAGCTTAAATGCAAACATATCAAACAAATTTTGAAACAGGGCAAGCAACGATCTTATAAACATCTGTCAAAAAATGTTCAAGCCTTGCAAGCCATTCTGATGTTGTCTCCCAGCGTTCAATGCGCCACTACTTTTCAGATTGTAAGTAATACTAAGACACTGTGCAATGCTAAATTTGCAACTCAATGCAATTAAGTTATGATCAACAACAGAAAGCAATTTATTCACATGTTTGAGCAAATACTAGGCATGCATACAAAAAGTGTAATAATGGTCCACTCAGCAACCAGCCAAGCACTACAGAAGTTCACATGCCCAATCTCACTTTCACTGAAATTAAAGGACATGTTAATGCAAAAAACACAGGAAATGCACTGCAGAGGTCGTACTGGGTTCAGGAAAGTAGGTTGTGAAATGAGATGATAGTCTAATCTACTCACATACAAGCACCTGAAACCTTTGATCAGACTTTGTTAGATGGCTGAAACCATCCAACAGGAAAAGACACTAATTTAAAAAAAACACTGAACAACCATACGTACTGATATCAAGCTTATTTTGAGACCCCGACATCTCAGATGCCAGTCTTGAGCCAATTAAATTCATTTCCGTGATATCAAGAAATGGCTGAAGCACTGGATATTGCAAAGGTGATGGACACCATGCCAGCAGTAGTACTGAAAATATGCTCCAGAACTAGCAGTGCCCCTAGTCAGATACAGAAATTGCTGGAAAATCGTTTCACAACTTCTGTACTTCTGAAGAAGGGTCACTGGACCCAAAATGTTAACTCTTGACTTCTCTCCACAGATGTTGCCAGGCCTGCTGGGTTTTTCCAGCAATTTCTGTTTTTGTTTCTGATTTCCAGCATCCTCCTCCTTTTGGCTGAACACAGCAGGCCAAGCAGCAGAGGAGCAGGAAAGCTGACATTTCGGGACTAGACCATTCTTCGGAAATGGGAGAGGGGAAGGGTGCTCTGAAATAAATAGGGAGGTCTTTTCGGAGGGAGGAGGGTAACTCCTTCAAGGTAGGCATCCTTAGAAGCATATGATGCTGCTTGGCCTGCTGTGTTCATCCAGCTCTACACCTTGTAATCTCAGATTCTCCAGCATCTGCAGTTCCTAATACTTCTGTCAGGGTTACTCTGCTCCTGACCTCATTAGTCCATATTTGGAACAAGGGTGTAAATTTCTGAAGTCCAGAGGTGAGATACAGTGGCCATCTTTGATATTCAACCAGCATTTTATGGAGAATAACATCAAGACACACTGGAAATATAGAGGTAAATGGGTACTGGAGAAAATCCCACACTGGTCTGACTCCTACCTAACAGGAGAGGCCCAGGGTATCACAAAAGGAATTCCCCAGGTTATTTCATAGGTCCAACCATCTACAGCTGCTTCAATGACATTCCTTCCATCCCAAGGTGAGAAGTGGAAATGCTGGCCATCAGTCGCACAGTGTTCAGCATCATTTGTAGCCCTCACATACAGAAGGCAGTCTATGTCCACATACAACAGTATCTGGACAACATTCAGGCCTCAACTCTGAATGGCAAGAAACATTCACATTATACAAATGCCAGACAAGGATTATCTCCTTGCTGCATTTCCTGAGAATTACCATTGCAGGATCCCCAATCAACATCCTCTGCCAATATCAGAGGTAGTGTGTAAGACAGGTTATCAACTTTGAACACCCTTTGAAAGGATATTAACATCAATTAAGATTTAGGAGAAAATTACTGCAGATGTTGGAATATGTATTGAAAGCAAGAAATGCTAGAGATCACAGCAGGTCAGACAGCTTTCATGGAGAGAAAGCAAGCTAACATTTCATGTCTAGGTGACTCTTCAGAGCCGAACATCAACAGAGAAACCCCTTCAAATTGTGAACCCATCCCTTCCCTTTCTTTCATCTTTACTTGTTACATTTTCTGTCCCCATGTCCTCTCTCACCTCCTGCTACCGAGTGGGACTGTCTGTTCTGTCCAGTCTGGCAGTTAGACACACCATTGTTCCACCATTCTCACATTCTGAACACTTAATCTCAACTATTAACATCCTTTCTCCCCCAGCACTCCAACTCCCATCACATCCCTCCCCACTGTTAAATTAATGCTGCCCCCTTCGCACTTAAGTTCAGCGCTGATGAAGAGTCATCTAGACTGTAAGCGTCAGCGTGTTTTGTCTCCATGGATGCTGTGTGGCCTGCTGTGATCGCCAGCATGTTTTGTTATTTGGTAAATTAAGATTTAAATGTTCACAGTAATGAGAGAGGCAGACCTTGCATAGTATCAGGGAAGAATTTTATACTGGTCACACCACTATGAAATACTATCAAAACTGCATTTTTAATAGAAAAGTTAACAAACTGAGAAAGCTCAAGAAATTTCTGGTAAAGATGCCACATTTTTTGCTCTATTCAACACTGTCAGATTAGGTTTCCCCCAACATTCAGCCAGACTGTTAACCCAAAAACCATTCTTGGAACTGGTCAATTAAAAAGGAAAGAGGCTGGGCAGTAAAACTAACCGAAACATTCCCAATCTGACAAAACTATGTTCCAGGCTTGGAAATTTCAATTGGTGCGGGAGCAGGATAGCAAGTTTAAAAATACAGTGAGCTCAAAATCATTAGTATCATGTAATTTATGCATAGCAGCATGCCATCTCAACTTTAAATGTTAACTAAGGTCTTTTACTTTACGAGGTCATGTCCACCACTCCTAGGAACCAGTTCCTCAGGACACAACAGAGCTACAAAAGCATTTTTTCCAAATAAACTGCTCCATTAAAAATTCACTTCCAGTTAAATCAACAAGCTGTAACATTTTTTGACATGCTGAGTGCATGGATGTGGACGATGGTAGCATAGTGATAATATTACTGAATTGCTGCTCCAGAGACCCAGAGTGATGCTCTGAGGCAAAGAGCTCAAAGCCCACTGTAGGATCTAGCGGAATTTAAATTTAATTAATAAATCCAGAACAAGTCAATCTCAATAATAATCACCATGAAGCTACTGGGTTGTTGTTTAAAATAAAAAGACCTCTTATTCACTAATGTCCTTCAGACAGCAATGTGCTAACTCACTCCAGTTTACATTTGACTCCCGGGCCCATGACAAGATAGTCGACTTTTAACTATCCTCTGAAATGTCCTAGCAAGCCATTCAAAAGTAATGAATTGCTACACAGAAGTCAGAAAACACTGAAGACAATTCTCTTGATCATTGGCCTAGGGACATATAAAAATTCCCCAGATTTTCCAGCCTCCGCGTCCTAACAGACCAAATGTATGACCCCACAGACATGCTAACCTCCCTGGAAAATACTCAAGAAATTTGAACTTCTGATGGGCAATTTCCCTGCTCCTCAAAACCCTCTGAAAACACTTCCAACTCAAGTGTTCTGTTATACTTAGCTGAACAGTTATCCTGTTAAAGGAGACAGATTAAAACCTAGCTTCCACCTAACTACAGAAGTGAGCACAAAACTGAATCATTTAGCTCTCTCTCCCCGACCTCTTGACTATCCCCTACACCTTGACCACCTGCCCCATCCATCTCGACTACAGCAAATCTCTTCACCATAACCCTATCACAAAAACTCAATTACCAACCACCACCCAATGAACAAAAAGCCCAAATTTATCTGCCCTTCCAATCCACTCTACCCATTTAACCAGCCACTTCAATGCAGCATTCCAACAGGGTCACTCCACTCCAAACCTCATTACAACCTTGGTCCAAACATAGACTAAAGACTTGAAATCCAGAGAGGTGAGTGTGATGACCCTTAGGCAACATTTGACAGAATGTGACATTAAGCAGCCCTACCAAAATTGATGTCAATGAGAATTGGTTGGAAACTTAACCAACAATTATTTACCATAACCCTAACCAAACCTACAATATAAATACTGCAAAGTGCATTGGACGAAGCCCTTTCCAGGACTGAAGGTGGTGGTGTAAGGCCTTTCCGTAAGTTTGTATGAAATTATAGCAAGAAAAAAAATCTGATTGGGATAGCCATTATCTGCTCTATTTCAATAACATGCTTGCAGAGTGAGTAAATGACTTGGGCCCTTAATGCTGTTGTTAAGTTCAGCCTTGAAGCATGCAAAACCATAGGAATCCCAGTATATTCAGCAAAGGTAGACTTGTGCTAGAAAAAACAATTAGCAGTTTTTTTCAAATAGCACACTGAGAAAAGAGAGCATGTTGGTCCTATTCAATTGCCAAAGTGAATTTGACTGTGGAATGGAGCCCATTAAGATGTGTAAGGAAATTTTTACATTCAACTGTAGACTCAAACTTACTGAATGTCACCTTTATTTCAGAAATATGCAAACAGCAGGAGGTTAGGGTCATTCCACCAAAGACAATTTTCTTGTGGAAACCAAGAAAAATGTTATGAAGAGCCAGGCTTGGAAGGAAACCAAAGGCAACACCATCGAATTGAGCATACACAGCATTGTTAAAGCTAAATGCAACACAGCAAGTTGCCAAGTTCATTGAATACTGTTTTAGACAATGGTTATGCATCTATATCAGCACGACTGGCTGACTTGTTGCAAAGATCCTGAGTGGCATGATACTGTTTCGTCTCACCATGTCAAATGAGCATTAGAACACAGTTTTGATATTGATATGACAGTCTTGTGTAGTCTTTACAAAGTTGAAGGAATCCTTTATTGATCGTGTAGTTTAAATTTTGACTCTCTGCAAACTTTGGCATTCTGACGATTAAGTGTCTGGGAATGCAAGACTAAAACTTTCTACAACATGACTTTTCTCCACATCCACCCCAGCCATACTTCACTTCTGGCTCACTGAAGAGATGCAGAAAATGTCAAAGTGGATTATCAAGAGAAACTAGATAGGCTAATGAGAGATAAGGGAAAAACCTAAAGTCACCATTGTTTTACCAGAAAATATGACTGCTCTCTCATTAGAGATAGATACAATTGAAAGCGGTTTAACCTGAAGGTCACCATGCGTTCGGGGAGAGGTTGTGAAGAAAAGTCCTTCATGCTAATCTCAGCAGCTGCAAGAATTGAACCCACATTGTTGACCGCACTAAATGGAAAAATGAGAATCTCGCGATTGAGCAGTGAGAGATCGATCTGCATGTATTCACATTTTGTGAATCTTCATGAGGCACTGCAGTCCAAATGGCATTATGGGTCATCCGACAGCAAGTGGACTGCAGCAGTTTGAGAAGGCAGATCACCACCACCTCCTCAAGGGCAACTAGGGGGGGGGGGCAAGAAATGCTGGCCAGCCAGTGATGCCCATATCCCATAGACAGATAAAAAAAATTTATTGTTAAACTTGCCTCATTGATAAGCAATTTCCAATTCTGCCACCAGCTGGCTAGAAAAGAGATAGCAACAACACCTGACATGAAAGTAGGAGTGAAAATCTCGTGACTCCACGTCACCAACTGCTTTTCCAGACCAGCATCTCAAGCACCGGTCACCAATATCTCAGGCCACACTTCATGGGCGGTGACTTCATGTGCCTTCTGGCACATGGATATTAGCATTGAACATATACCAGACTCACTGTACCCTCAAAGATAATGGGAACTGCAGATGCTGGAGAATCCAAGATAACAAAGTGTGGGGCTGGATGAACACAGCAGGCCAAGCAGCTTCTCAGGAGCACAAAAGCTGACGTTTCGGGCCTAGACCCTTCATCGGAAAAAGGGGATGGGGAAAGGATTCTGAAATAAATACTGAGAGAGGGGGAGGCAGACTTAAGATGGATAGGTGGAGAGGAGAGTATGGGTGGGGAGGTAGGGAGGGGATACGTCAGTCCAGGGAGGACGGACAGGTCATGCGGGTCGGATGAGGTTAGTAGGTAGGAAATGGTGGTTAGGCAGGCGGTTAGTAGGTAGGAAGAACAGGTTAGGCAGGCGGGGACAAGCTGGGCTGGTTTTGGGATGCAGTGGGGGAAGGGGAGATTTTGAAGCTTGCGAAATCCACATTGATACCATTGGGCTGCAGGGTTCCCAGGCGGAATATGAGTTGCTGTTCCTGCGACCTATGGGTGGCATCATCATGGCACTGCAGGAGGCCCAGGATGGGCATGTCTTCTAAGGAATTTATTGCAAACAACTGCACCTCCCAGTCGCGAACCATATTAACTCCCCCTCCCATTCCTTAGACGACATGTCCATCCTGAGCCTCCTGCAGTGCCACAATGATGCCACCCGTAGGTCGCAGGAACAGCAACTCATATTCCGCCTGGGAATCCTGCAGCCTAATGGTATTAATGTAGATTTAAAAACTTGAAACATAGAACATTACAGCAGAGTACAGGCCCTTCGGCCCTCGAAGTTGGGCCGACCTGTCTACTGATCTCAAGCCCATCTAACCTACACTATAGAAACATAGAACATTAAAGAAAGTACAGGCCCTTCAGCTCTCGATGTTAAAAGCTTCAAAATCTCCCCTCCCCCCTCCCCCCACTGCATCCCAAAACCAGCCCAGCTCATCCCCACCTGCCTAACCTGTTTTTCCTCTCACCTATCCCCTCCTCCTACCTTAAGCCACAGCTCCATTTCCTACCTACTAACCTCATCCCACCCCCTTGACCTGTCCGTCCTCCCCGGACTGACCTATCCTCTCCCTACCTCCCCACCCATACTCTCCTCTCCACCTATCTTCTCCTCTATCCATCTTCGATCCGCCTCCCCCTCCCTCCCTATTTATTTCAGAATCCTCTCCCCATCCCCCTTTTCTGATGAAGGGTCTAGGCCCGAAACGTCAGCTTTTGTGCTCCCAAGATGCTGCTTGGCCTGCTGTGTTCATCCAGCCCCACACTTTGTTATCACTGTACCATCAAGGTGTTTTTCCAATCCCCATAACAATAAGCTTCTCTGCATTTCACTGCTGCACTTTGGGGTGCATGGGTATTTCATAGCAATGCTGCTAACAGGATACTTTCCATGAAGCTTCAAGCATGTAACTCATTGATTTGACCAAGGTGCATCACATGGCTCCTTGCTTGCTCTTTTAGCACTCACTCATTTCAGGGCTATTTTGATGCTCAAAGCATCTTAACGTTGCCTTGTGCTAGCCCTCAGTCAGAGATCAAAGGCTCAAAATGCTTCCATCTTAACTTGACAGTTTGCACACCTTCCCAGCAAATACATTACATGTGAATGAACCAAAATGCCTGTATCAAAGTCTAGGGGGAGTAATATCCTCAATCAAGTCAAGTCAAATCAAATGAGACACTCTTCAGTTAGGAGGGGCCATGCACCATAAGTTAAAACTAGCCTCCAATATGAAATCATGGATTGGGCATGGTCAGTCAGCCACTCAAGGTGATCAGGGTCAGATCCCTCTCCTGGCTGGGGGGCAAGGGAAGAGATGGGGGCGGTGAGGATGGCTCCCCCCCTCTCTACACCACGTCACGCACCAATACATTGTCAGCAATGCAGAATTACCCTCGATTCAGCATGTTTGGGGCAATTCACAGGAACCATGCAAAACATTGGAGGCATGATGGCTCAGTGGTTAGCACTGCTGCCTCACAGTGCCAGGGACCCAGGTTCAATTCCATCCTCACGCGACTGTGTGGAGTTTGCATGTTCTCCCCACGTCTGCGAGGGATTCCCCCAGGTGCTCCAGTTTCCTCCCATGGTCCAAAGATGTGCAGGCTTTGTGGATTGGCCATGCTAAACTGCCTGTTGTGTTCAAGGATTTTTAGGTTAGGTGTGATACACATGGAGAATGAGTCAGGGTAAGACGTCCTTTGGAGAGGCGGTGTGGACTTGTTGGGCTGAGTGGCCTGTTTCCACACAAGGGATCCTATGATTCAGCTGCAGGCTTTAAGTGCAGGTATATGGCTGGGCTTCGAAATGGTACCAGTGCCAGGTATCCAAGGGGGATCCTGGCAATGGCACTTAGTTCCACCTATTGCAAGAGGAAGGAATGGATTTGCAAGGACATGGTGCATATACAAGGTGACGCAGGCAAGACAGTGAGCGAGAACTCGCTAGGGTTCACAAAGAGGAACTCCTCACAGAATTTGCCAAAATTGACTCAGCCTATTTCTTGTAAAATTCAGCCCTTTCAGACAATAATCTAGAAGAAAACTAAATGGTGCTTGCAAAATGCATTAACAAATGAAAGATGGCAAGAATTGGGAGGGGCCAAGTTGTTTGACTAATTTGATATAAATTAAAAAGGGAGGATGAATGAGCAGTACCTTTTGTATATGTACACTTTCAAAAGAAGACTGCCAAAATACCACAAATTCAATGCTACCAAACCTAAAGTCTGTGAGATTAAAGAAGCAAAGACTGTGTGGAACAAAATCTACACAGGGGCAGAGGCAGAAATGAAGACAGTTTATTTTTTTCCCCCACCAAACTAGAAAACAGTGTGCAGGCATGTCTGTCAGGGAGCTGAGGTTAGAACCACTCCTTTCTCAGACATATGCATGCCTTAGATTAGGTAAACAGAACCTTAAAAGAAAAACAAGGTTTGAAGATGACACAATCTTGGAAATTTAAGAACGAGTAATGAGGAGGAATATGAAGCGATTAAATGAAGGTTCTCTCTTGAAAACAATAAGAATGCGGATAAAAGTGAATTAGAAGCAGAAGTGATAAGATCATTTTTTTAAAAAAAAAGAACATTTCCCAGCAATTATGGTATACAAAGGTTACTTGGCAGGCCAAGCATGGATATTGTTTAGGTCTTGCTGCAATTGGAGATAGATTGCTTCAGTATCTGTGGAGTCACAAATGGTGCTGAATATTAAGTCATCATCAGCAAATGAATGATGATTAAATGAATGATGGAGGGAAGATCACTGAAGCAGCAGATAAAGATGGCTGGCATGGACACTGCCCTAAGGAACTCCAGGATTGAAATACTTGGCGTGAAACACACAACCACTTTCCTCTGTGATAATGGGAACTGCAGATGCTGGAGAATTCCAAGATAATAAAATGTGAGGCTGGATGAACACAGCAGGCCAAGCAGCATCTCAGGAGCACAAAAGCTGACATTTCGGGCCTAGACCCTTCATCAGAGAGGGGGATGGGGGGAGGGAACTGGAATAAATAGGGAGAGGGGGGGGGGAGGCGGGCCGAAGATGGAGAGAAAAGAAGACAGGTGGGGAGAGTACAGGTGGGGAGAGTACAGGTGGGGAGAGTACAGGTGGGGAGAGTACAGGTGGGGAGAGTACAGGTGGGGAGAGTACAGGTGGGGAGAGTACAGGTGGGGAGAGTACAGGTGGGGAGAGTACAGGTGGGGAGAGTACAGGTGGGGAGAGTACAGGTGGGGAGAGTACAGGTGGGGAGAGTACAGGTGGGGAGAGTACAGGTGGGGAGAGTACAGGTGGGGAGAGTACAGGTGGGGAGAGTACAGGTGGGGAGAGTACAGGTGGGGAGAGTACAGGTGGGGAGAGTACAGGTGGGGAGAGTACAGGTGGGGAGAGTACAGGTGGGGAGAGTACAGGTGGGGAGAGTACAGGTGGGGAGAGTACAGGTGGGGAGAGTACAGGTGGGGAGAGTACAGGTGGGGAGAGTACAGGTGGGGAGAGTACAGGTGGGGAGAGTACAGGTGGGGAGAGTACAGGTGGGGAGAGTACAGGTGGGGAGAGTACAGGTGGGGAGAGTACAGGTGGGGAGAGTACAGGTGGGGAGAGTACAGGTGGGGAGAGTACAGGTGGGGAGAGTACAGGTGGGGAGAGTACAGGTGGGGAGAGTACAGGTGGGGAGAGTACAGGTGGGGAGAGTACAGGTGGGGAGAGTACAGGTGGGGAGAGTACAGGTGGGGAGAGTACAGGTGGGGAGAGTACAGGTGGGGAGAGTACAGGTGGGGAGAGTACAGGTGGGGAGAGTACAGGTGGGGAGAGTACAGGTGGGGAGAGTACAGGTGGGGAGAGTACAGGTGGGGAGAGTACAGGTGGGGAGAGTACAGGTGGGGAGAGTACAGGTGGGGAGAGTACAGGTGGGGAGAGTACAGGTGGGGAGAGTACAGGTGGGGAGAGTACAGGTGGGGAGAGTACAGGTGGGGAGAGTACAGGTGGGGAGAGTACAGGTGGGGAGAGTACAGGTGGGGAGAGTACAGGTGGGGAGAGTACAGGTGGGGAGAGTACAGGTGGGGAGAGTACAGGTGGGGAGAGTACAGGTGGGGAGAGTACAGGTGGGGAGAGTACAGGTGGGGAGAGTACAGGTGGGGAGAGTACAGGTGGGGAGAGTACAGGTGGGGAGAGTACAGGTGGGGAGAGTACAGGTGGGGAGAGTACAGGTGGGGAGAGTACAGGTGGGGAGAGTACAGGTGGGGAGAGTACAGGTGGGGAGAGTACAGGTGGGGAGAGTACAGGTGGGGAGAGTACAGGTGGGGAGAGTACAGGTGGGGAGAGTACAGGTGGGGAGAGTACAGGTGGGGAGAGTACAGGTGGGGAGAGTACAGGTGGGGAGAGTACAGGTGGGGAGAGTACAGGTGGGGAGAGTACAGGTGGGGAGAGTACAGGTGGGGAGAGTACAGGTGGGGAGAGTACAGGTGGGGAGAGTACAGGTGGGGAGAGTACAGGTGGGGAGAGTTCAGTCCAGGGAAGACGGACAGGTCAAGGAGGTGGGATGAGGTTAGTAGGTAGCTGGGGGTGCGGCTTGGGGTGGGAAGAAGGGATGGGTGAGAGGAAGAACCGGTTAGGGAGGCAGAGACAGGTTGGACTGGTTTTGGGATGCAGTGGGTGGGGGGAAAGAGCTGGGCTGGTTGTGTGGTGCAGTGGGGGGAGGGGACGAACTGGGCTGGTTTAGGGATGCAGTAGGGGAAGGGGAGATTTTGAAACTGGAAGTCCACATTGATACCATTTCCTCTGTGTATGACTCCATGGAGAGCCTGAAGAAAAAGGGGCTCTTCTTACTACAGCACAAAATTAATTGTGGAATTAAGAGGCTTTCAAAATGAAGGGAGATTTTGGGCATTGTTGGATTCTTAATTCCTGATATTTTAGTGAAGTCAAATTTCACCATCTGCTATGGCGGGATTTGAACGTGGGTCCCCAGAACGTTAGCGGGGTATATGGATTAACAGCCCAGTGATAATACCAGTGCTTTGGTGTCAACTACTTCTTGTGGTAATCAATTCCATAGGCCCACACTCTTTGGGTGAAGAAATGTCTCCTGATATCCGTACTAAATGGTCAATCCCTAATCTTCAGGCTGTGACCCCTGGTTCTGGACACACCCACCATCGGGAACATCCTCCCTGCATCTACCCCATCCAGTCCTGTTAAAATTTTAAGTCTCTATGAGATCTCCCCTAATTCATCTGAACTCTCGTGAAAACAATCCCAACCTAGTCAACGTCTCCTCATGTGTCAGGCTTGCCATCCCTGGGATTCAGCCTGGTAAACTTTCACTGCACCCCCTCAAGACCAATAGCATCCTTCCTAAAAGGAGTCCAAAACTGCACACAATATTCTCGGTGTGGTCTCACCAAGGCTCTGTACAATTGCAACATGTCCCTGCTCCTGTACTCAAAACCTCCTCGCAATGAAGGCCAATATCCCATTTGCCTTCTTTACTGACTGCTGCACCTGCATGCTTACCTTCAGTGAGTGGTGCACAAGGTCACCCAGGTCCCACTGCAACTCCCCTCTCCCAATTTATAGCCATTCAGGTGGTAATCTGCCTTCTTGCTGTTGCTTCTAAAATTAAAAACCTCATATTTAGACAAATTATACTGCATCTGTCATTGATTTGCCCACTCACCCAACCTGTTGAGATCCTGCTGAAGGATCTCTGCATCCTCACCACAGTTCACCCTCCCACCCAACTTGGAATCATCTGCGAACCTGGAGATGTTAAGTCTTGTTCCATCATCCAAACTATTAATACATATGTTGTGAACAGCTGAGGTCACAGCACCGATCCCTACGGAACCCCACAATTACTGCCTGCCAAGTTGAAAAGGACTCACTAATTCCCACTCTGTTTTTTTCTCTGCCAAACAGTTTCTTATCCATCTCAATACATCTCCCCCAATCCCATGTGCTTCAATAGTAAACATTAATCTCTTACATGGGACTTTGTCAAATGCTTTCTGAAATTCCAAACATACTACATCCCCCTTGTCAATTGTACTAGTTATAACTTTGTAGAATTCCAACAGATTTGTCAAGCATGATTTCCCCTTCATAAATCCATGCTGACTCTATTGATTCTGCCACTGCTTTCTAATTGCTCGGCTACAAAATCCTTGACAATGGATTTGAGAATTATCACCACTATTAGGCTCACTAGTCAATAATTCCTGGTTTTCTTCCGACCTCCCTTTTTGCCAAGAGAGAAAATGTTTATGTACCATGTTGTTGCGCCTGCAAGTATAGTCCATAATCAAATCTGAATAGACATAATTTTACTTGCAAATGAAGAGGAACTGATAGTGCAAAGTGTTATCAGTTTCCCACAGTTGACTGGAAATAATTCATTTGAACTCTAGTGAAAACAATCCCAACCTAGTCAACGTCTCATGTGTCAGGCTTGCCATCCCTGGGATTCAGCCTGGTAAACCTTCACTGCACCAGGCAGTCCCAGGTTGTGAACATTTTCCAGTATGCGCTGCGTCCACAAGTCAATTTGTACCATGTTAGAACACAATGCAAGTCAACATAAGGCAACCATTCCGAAATACAGGAAATGTTCCTATGTCGGGTCATTATAAATCACACCACTGTATAGGAATGTATTCGTAAGTACGAGCATTCCTAAGTCAAATGCTCGTAAATCATGGACTCCCAATGCTATCAAATGCTTACTGTAATGTGAGATTTTTCAAAATCCCAGTCAACTCATGAAGCGTCCTCATAATTTATTGATGTCCCTTCCCCAGAGGTATGCTCGCTCCATTTAGTTCTGCAAGAGACCGGACAATGAACACAAGTAATCACCAATAAGTTTAATTCTGTAATCACTTTACATCTAGGATTTATGGACAATCATTACAAGTTCAATCCTGGCTTGCTTCTCAATATTAATCTAGTGAAATTTACACCAGTTACTGAATTCAATCTGCCATTTCAGATCGAAACAGTCCCAAGGATCAAATCCAAAACAACAGCCTTTCCATTGATATCCTAACTATGTGGAAAATACTAGATGTTTAAACATTGCCTTAGAAGCTTTAAGAAAATCGGAGATTCAGTCATATTTTGCAAGAATTTTTGCATCAGCGTTTAGCTCTACTGACCTACAGATGCTCATAATCTCCTCAATTTCACATAGTGCAATGCTACAATAAACGCTGAATAAAATTATGATCAGAGATAATGGGAACTGCAGATGCTGGAGAATCTAAGATAACAAAGTGTGGGGCTGGATGGACACAGCAGGCCAAGCAGTATCTTAGGAGCTGCTTGGCCTGCTGAATAAAATTAGCTTACTTTTGACTGACTATGTTGTATTCTCCCCAAATACACAGAGATACATGATCTCCAGGAAACTGTATGGAGACAAGAATAAATACTGATATTGCATTTTTAACAGAATCGAACGCGATTTAAGCTGTGTGAATCAAATAAACTGAAGAACTTCAAGTCACAAATGCTGTGCAGAACAAAACCTCAGATTTCACTGTAAATGTCACCATCCTCAATTACAGAACACCTTTCCTAAAGCCCTCTCCAACAATTCCTTGCTTGCAATAAACATAGCAGAAGTTCCATAATTATCTATAATCTAATAGGAGGTACTTACTGTTTGCATGGAACAAATGCATTGCCCATTTATAGTGAACAAATTTGCCACACTAGGACACTACTGTGCAACTGTACTCGAGTTATTTTAGCCTTCCTAAGTACAGTGGAAATACAGTTACCACAGAAATGTTGTCATTTCCAAATAATGCAAATCCAGTATTCCTAAGAGGAACATTAAAATTCACAACATATCATCTTGATGTAATGCATTTAACACATTGAGTATGCAAGGTGCATGGTAATTTCAAAGTACTTTTGAAACAGCACAAATCTTTTGTATTTGAATTGACCTTTCTTTGAGAATTTTTCAACTTTTTTTTGTATGTTTGAGGAATTATGGGCAGTGCTGGCTGGGACACCATTTATTACTCATTCAGCACACCAGTGTGGATCTGGAGTCACATGTAGCCAAACCAGGTAAAGATGGAAATTTCCTTTCCTGAAGGACATTAGTGCATCAGACGGATTTTGCTGACGACACCAAATGTTTCACAGTCTCAATTCCAGATTTTTATTGAATTCAATTTCAACAGGGGCCATGGCAGGATTTGAACTCATTTCCCTCGATTATGAGCCTGTGTCTCTGGATTACTAATCTAGCGAAATATCCACCATGCTACTGTTTCCCCAGTAGTGGAGCAGGACCAAATATTTTGGTTATTTGAAGCCAGCATAGCTTAAAGCCAACCTCCACTATGTGCTGCAGCTAGTAAATCAGCAACACTGAGCCAAACAATGAATATTCACAAAATGACTTTCTTCTCACAATAAGCAAAAGGAGGGGAAAGTTGGTTCATTTCTGGAATGCACAGCTGAAGTACGTGGTGGAGGCAGATTCAGTGCTAGCTATCGAAAGGGAATTATACAAATATCTGAAGAGAAATATTTTGCAAGGCTACAACAGAAAAAGCAAGGCAAGCAGAAGAGGCCAAGTCGATCTTGGAGAGAGTCAGAATGGACATAGTGGGTCAAAGAGCCTCCTTCTGTTTGATAACCTATGGAACAGGTTTTACATAAGTACAGTGTCAGGGAAACAGAGAAAAGATGGTCAACAACATACAAGGTGTGACATGGTACACAGCAGAAGAGATTGAAAGGCAAAAAGGATGATGTAAAAGATGATGCTAATGGGGTGAATAGATACACAGCCCTAAAAAAAGAGAAAAGAGGCCTTATAAAGAAACAGCATCCTGCATACACTTTTCACGATGTGGCTTCCTCTATACCAGGGGAGACCGTATATGGATTGGGCAATCCCTTGGTTTTCCGTCCAGCAATAAGACCCAGAGATTATTGTCACCAACTATAATAGTTATCACTGACTGCTGTCCTCAGCCTTCAATATTGTCCCAGTGAAGCTCAACAAAGAGCACTCAAGGTTGGGGCAGCATGGTGGCCCAACGGTTAGCACTGTTACCTCACTGCACCAGGAACCTGCTCTCAATTCCACCCTCAGGTGACTGTGTGTGGAATTTGCACATTCTCGTGTCTGCGTGGGTTGTCTCCAGGAGCTCCGGTTTCCTCCCACAGACCAAAGATATGCAGGTTAGGTGGATTGGCCATGTTAAATTGCTCGTAGTGTTTGGGGATGTGTAGGTTAGGTGGGCTATAAGGGGATGTGTCTGGTTGGGTTGATCTGAGGGTCAGTGTGGACTTGTTGGGCCAAAGGGCCTGTTTCCATACTGTAGGGATTCTATGAAAAGACAGACAGAGAGATTCTAATTAAGGCCTCACACATAAAACACATCACTGGGCCCGAGGTGTCATGTCTTGTATACACTGACAAAACCTTCAGATACCTCAGGGCAGTGACCTCAAAGAAATTCTGGGATTTGCATTTTAATCAATCAAGACCCGCATCTCCTTTCTAACATCTTTCTCATCTCCTTTTTAGCAGGAAGGAGTCAGCCAGCCATTTTAGGTTTATTCAAGACAGTCGCATCAGTTGTATGATCCTTTGATAGTTTACTCAAATTCTGTATCTTGATATCTCCTCTCTCACTATGTCAAAGAAAGAAGCAATGCTCTGAAAGCTAGTGTTTTCAAATAAAACTGTTGGACTATAACATGGTGTTCTGTGATTTTTGACCACATCTTTCAATTTGGCACTTGGCTGCATTCCAAACCCATGTCCTCAGATCAGTAGCAAATCAACATCAAGCTCAACCTTTTTAATGTCATAACTAACACCTCAATTTCTTTGGACAGTTGCCATAAAAGGTCATCAACTGGAAACAAAAGACAGTTTCTCATTCCACAGGTGACTCATTTTCCATTTCTGTTATTCAAAAGTTTCAGAAATTTTATATCCAACTAAGTCCTACAATAATCTCCATAAGTATTTCAACTATTTTCTCAAACATACAATTTTACTGTCACTCCTGATCCATCAAGGAACATTACCCCATGGCATTGGAAGCTCATTACCTGACAAATTGCTCAATGTGCTTTCCTTTGTTTTGCTGGTCTAACCTTCTTCTAAAGGTACTGCCACGTTGTTTTTGTTTGCAACATGATTAATATTGACCTTCAAAGATGGTAAGATTATGTTTCTCTCCATCCACAGAACGATTTCCATCAATTCAACTGCCCCTTATTGTGATACATGGTTGCTTCACATCTCAACCCACTCTAATCTGATAAAGGTCTTCTCCAGAGTAGTTATACAGAGACATAATGGAGTTCTACAATTAGGTCATTTGGAGATTATAACCGGATACATTGGAAAGGCAGTTGTGTATTAGTCATGTCAAGATATTTCAGAAAGCCAGGCTCATGTTCAGGGGACATGCACTAAAATGAGTCTGTTTTATTCCACTCCCCCAGCCCACAAACCTCAGTTTAATTTGTAACTTGTATTTCTGAGGGCCATTTCAGTCTTATAGCAAGGGTAAAAATCAGATGATAAAACCTCAAACAAAGCTCCAGCAAAGATTGAGTTAACTCATTAAAAGGCAAAAATATTTGCTCTTCTGGTTCTGTGGGCAGCAGGCTTATGCAGATAAAACACATGAGATGCAAACTATTTTAGTGCATATGTCTTACTTTACTCAAGGTATTTAAGATTGTGAAACCTAAATGTGTGCTTGGTAGCACTGAATATTTTTCCAAGAATTTTAGCAGTTACTTTGTGCTAATTCTTTAACATGTTAGCTTTCTTGGAACTTTCTTCTCCAAGCATTTTCACCCTCCCAAGTGAATGAGTATGTTCATAGAGCTTCTACCTGTCAGTGAATGAATTGCACAGCTCTACTCATGACTAGATGTGGCAGAAGTAAACTCTAACTTCATTGGCACGAGGCTGTTATGCAAAGTGATGGCTGTGTTCCTGATAATCACAAAATGAAGTGAAACAATTGAAAGTGAAGCATGGCTTCCCATAAAAATTGTGTTCATTTTTGGTCTCCTTGCTATAGGAAGAATGTTATTAAACTGGAAAGAATGCAGCAGAAACTTTCAAGGTTGTTGCCGGGACTCAAGAGACTGAGTTATCGGGAGAGGCTGGACAAACTAGGATTGTTTTCTTTACAGCGTATGAGACTGAGGGGGATCTTATGGAAGTGTGTAAGATCTTGATAAGCATAGATAGGGTGAGTCCACTAAGTCTTTTCCTTGGTATTGGGGAATCAAGGACTAGAGGGAATCAGTTTAAGCCAAGGGGAAAAAGAATACATGGGAACCTGAGGGACAACTTTGGTTTTAAACACACAGAAGGTGCGAGGCATAAGGAAGGAGCTGCCAGCAGATTGAGGTGGGGACATGAACAACATTTAAAAGTCATTTGGACAATTACACAGATGGAAAAGGTTAAGAAGAAGAAGAAATGGGCTTGGTTCGGATGGAATTTTGGTCAGCACGGACCAGTTTGGGCTGAAGGGCATGCTGTAGGACTCTATGAATCTAAAAATCAATGTTAAAAGCCCAGGTGAGTTAACTACAGATGCTCTTTGCCGAGAAAAGACAATGAACAAGCTGAATCACTGTGCCATATGTGTATTCTGAGCTGGGATAATTTTTTCAAGTAAAATAAATCACAAAATGGAAAACAACATAGAATTAGATGTATCAGGATCTTTCTCAGCAGAAAACAATAATTGAACCTGCATACATTACCCCAAGTTCACATTCAAAATAACTTAAAACACAATACATAATATAAAAATACAAAATAAACAAGGCATTACAAAAGGACAGGTTTACTACATTAAATTAAACACCTGCCTGATTACGTTTTAATTGACCGGGCTCCATCTATCGGTAGACATTAAGCAGTGATGGCATACCGCATACTATTGTATCAGAGATAATAGGAACTGCAGATGCTGGAGAATCCGAGATAACAAAGTGTGGATAATAAAATGTGAGGCTAGATGAACACAGCAGGCCCAGCAGCATCTTGCATGCTATTGTACTGGGCAATCTCCACCACTAGGTGGTGCACAGTAGTTAGAACATAGAACATAGAACAGTACAGCACAGAACAGGCCCTTCAGCCCACAATGTTGTGCCGACCATTGATCCTCATGGATGCACCCTCAAATTTCTGTGACCATATGCATGTCCAGCAGTCTCTTAAATGACCCCAATGACCTTGCTTCCACAACTGCTGCTGGCAACGCATTCCATGCTCTCACAACTCTCTGCGTAAAGAACCTGCCTCTGACATCCCCTCTATACTTTCCACCAACCAGCTTAAAACTATGACCCCTCGTGCTAGCCATTTCTGCCCTGGGAAATAGTCTCTGGCTATCGACTCTATCTATGCCTCTCATTATCTTGTATACCTCAATTAGGTCCCCTCTCCTCCTCCTTTTCTCCAATGAAAAGAGACCGAGCTCAGTCAACCTCTCTTCATAAGATAAGCCCTCCAGTCCAGGCAGCATCCTGGTAAACCTCCTCTGAACCCTCTCCAAAGCATCCACATCTTTCCTATAATAGGGCGCCCAGAACTGGACGCAGTATTCCAAGTGCGGTCTAACCAAAGTTTTATAGAGCTGCAACAAGATCTCACGACTCTTAAACTCAATCCCCCTGTTAATGAAAGCCAAAACACCATATGCTTTCTTAACAACCCTGTCCACTTGGGTGGCCATTTTAAGGGATCTATGTATCTGCACACCAAGATCCCTCTGTTCCTCCACGCTGCCAAGAATCCTATCCTTAATCCTGTACTCAGTTTTCAAATTCGACCTTCCAAAATGCATCCCCTCGCATTTATCCAGGTTGAACTCCATCTGCCACCTCTCAGCCCATCTCTGCATCCTGTCAATGTCCCGCTGCAGCCTACAACAGCCCTCTACACTGTCAACGACACCTCCGACCTTTGTGTCGTCTGCAAACTTGCTGACCCATCCTTCAATTCCCTCGTCCAAGTCATTAATAAAAATTACAAACAGTAGAGGCCCAAGGACAGAGCCCTGTGGAACCCCACTCACCACTGACTTCCAGGCAGAATATTTTCCTTCTACTACCACTCGCTGTCTTCTGTTGGCCAGCCAATTCTGTATCCAAGCAGCTAAGTTCCCCTGTATCCCATTCCTCCTGACCTTCTGAATGAGCCTTCCATGGGGAACCTTGTCAAATGCCTTACTGAAGTCCATATACACCACATCCACAGCTTGACCCTCATCAACCTTACTAGTCACATCCTCAAAAAACTCGATAAGGTTTGTAAGGCATGACCTACCCCTCACAAAGCCGTGTTGACTGTATTCAATGCAAGTTTCTAACAGGAGCCAGGACAGAAATGGACACCAAAGACCTCCAAGAAAGAACAGGAGGTGAGGACAGTAACTACTGATGGGGGCATTTGGTGATGGTGGTACAGATTTTGAAGGAGAGTTTGAAGCAGGAACAAGAACAGGAGGAAGGCCGGGGGAATGAACGTGAGAGCACAAACAGAGTGGAAAAGTGTTGAAAGTAGGTACAGAACACAACTTCTGACAAACAAACATAAACACACAAAACTCTCACCATTAAATTAAATGCTATTACTATTTTATTACCAATTTCAAGGCGAAACAAAGTTCACTGAGTTGAACTTAAGTCATGAGTGGTAAATGGTTAAGGATTGGTTTATTCTGTTGGAATACATTTTAATGTAGGTTTTAATTCGCTGTAGCAATGAGCTGAGAATTTTCAGGACATATCACTGGCTATGCAGTCAAATCAGGGACTGCCAACTGAGTGGCTCAAAGGGAATGAACACAAGAGCAATTATCATGCCACCAAATTATCAAAATGAGGGCAGAAAAGCTTTATCAACATGATGGTTTCAGGAGGAGGACCATCTACAGAAGAGTCCTACTGGAACGAGATTGGTCCGTGTGAAATTGGATCAAATCAATCTACAGTTTACAGATTCTGGCCGTTTTGGGAAATCTGTTTTAAATCACTCTGTATTGTGCTGAAGTGTACATTTTGGACAACATTGTTGGATTTGTGGTGAAACTGTGTCAGTTGTAATTCTCAATCTCTCAGAAGCTCCACTACAGCTCTGTTGACAAGAAATGTTCTAATAAGACTTGGCAACTTTGGCATCCACAATCTCATCAACTAACCTTTTAATCATTTTTGGGACATTTTTGTAATCTGAATTTAAGGCCAAAATCTTTTCCAGCCATAACTTTGCTTGAATTTGCTAAAGTAATTTGTTTCCATCAATCAAATAACCAACTAGCCATTTTGGTTTTACTTGTACCCTGGGCATTTGAAAACAAAATAAGCCCCATTTTCTTTTCTTCAATTGTGGATATTGCTGGCTGGGCCAACGTTTACTGTCCATCCCTAGTTGCCCTTGAGAAGGCGGTAGTGATCTGCCTTTTTGAACTGCTGCAATCCACGGGCTACGGGGAGACTCACACCTTTAGGAAGGGAATTTCAAAATTTTGATCCAGTAATACTGAAGGACCAGCAACATATTTCCAGGTCAAGATGGTGAGTGGCTTGGAAAGGAACTTATAGATGGTGATGTTCCTAAGCAACTGCAGCTCTTGTTCTTCTAGAAAGAAATATTTGTGGGTTTGAAAGGTATGGACATGGATCTTTGGCAAAATTCTGCTGTGCATCTTGTAGATGGTACATACTGCTGCTACTGACTGTCAGACGTGGAAGGTGTGAACTTTTATGCATTATAGTACCAATCAAACGGGCTGTTTTGCCCTGGATTCTTTCAAGCTTCTGCAGTGTTGTTGGATCTGCACTCATCCAAGCAAGTGGGGAATATTCCATCATACTCCTGACTTGCACCTTGTACGTGGTGGACAGGCTTTAGGGGATCAGCTAGTGAGATATATGTTGCAATATTGCTAGCCTCTGACCTGCTCTTGTAGCCACCGTGTTTATGTGATCAGTCCAGTACAGTTTTTGATGATTTGTAACTGCCAGGATATTGATAGTGGGGGGTTTCAGTGATGGTAACACCTCTCAATGTCAAGATACGGCAATTCGATCGTTTCTTATTCAGATTGACATTAACTGGTATTTTTGTGATGCAAATGATATTGTCCAGGTCCTGTTGCATATGAAAATGTATGATTTCAGTTTCTGAAAGTTTGGAAATGTTGCTGAACTCTACGCAATCAATCGACAAACAGTGCCACTTCTGATGTTAGAATGGAAGGTGAGCATTGATGAAGCAACTGAAGACAGTTGGGTCTAGCACAATACCTGAGGAACTCCTGCAGAGATGTCCTGGAGCTGAGATGACTCACCTCCAACATCACAACAATCTTCCTATGTGCCAGGTATGACTCCAACAAGTGGGTGGTTTTGCCCCCAGATTTCCATTTATTCCACTTTTGCTAGGGCTTCTCGATGCCACACTGGTCAAATGCAAGCCTGATGTTAAGATTGTCACTGTCACCTCACCTCTGGAATTCAACTCATTTATCCATGTTTAAAGCAAAGCTGTACTGAGGTCAAGAGCCAGGTGGCCTTGGCGGAACTCAAACTGGGCATCACTGAGCAGGTGCTGCTTGATAGCACTGTTGCTGTCACCTTCCATCATTTTACTGATGATCGAGAAGAAACTGATGGGGCAGTAATTGGCTGGGTTGGATTTGCCCTGCTTTGTGTACAAAACATACTTTGGCATCTACCTGGCAGTGTGGAAGATTGCCTGTGTTGTAATTGTATTGGAACAGCTTGGTTCAGGGTGTGGCACATTCTGGAGCACAAGTCTTCAGTTCTATTGCTGGAATAGCAGTATCCAGTCATCCCCAGCATGACCAATGACAGTCTTCAGCCAATTCAATTCACTCCAGGTTATATCAGAGGACAGTTGGAGAGACTGGATTACTGACAAGGCTATGCTCCCTGATGACATTCCAGCATTAAGCATCTTTGACCTCTTTCACCATTCACCTGAATATCTGCTGCTCTATAACTGAACTCTACTTAACAGCATTAACATTTCAAGTCCAAGGATTGTTCTTCAGAATGGTCTTGGAACTAGACAAGTTAACTGTTTCCCCCTCCAAAAGATGCTGCAGACCTGCTGGATTTCTCCAGCAATTTCGGTTTTTGCTTCAGTTTTCCAGTATCATGCAGTTATTTTGCTTTTATCTGACTGCTGACATCGGTCAGATAACACTCATCACATATACCTAATAAACATGACGTGGAGGTGCAAACGTTGGATTAGGGTGAACAAAGTCAAAAATCACGCGTCATCAGCTTAGAGTCCGATGGTTTATTTGAAATCACGAGCTTGAGTACAGCCCCTTCGTCAGGTGTCGTGAGAGAACAGCACACAGATTTATAGGCAGAGAGATCAAAGGATCATACAACTGGTGAGTGGAGTGGACATGTATCTGTATTCCATTATGTTGTGCCTGAACAAGAGTTTTCAGATAAGTCATCTCAAAGGTCAAGATGATACTACTTTTAGATACATTTTTGACAGGGTAATAAAAACAATGTATCTGATTGCAATTTCTAATGAAGACTTCAATTAGATCACCACTTAACTTTGCATATTAGAAGGAAAACAAGCCAAGTCTACACCCCTCTCATCCTTGCTGAAACAAACATTTTATACTGTGATCCGCCTCATGATCTTGTGTTGCAGAGATAGTGCTCCTACCTCTCAACCAGGAGGCCCAGATTCAAGGTAAGCCTACCCTAGGGATGTGTCTGAATTGGTTAACTTAGAACTCTCTTCAAGTCCAGTCCATCCCACTCTCATTGTTGCTGTATGAAATATTTAATTCTTGGATCCAGTGTTCGTGCCCACACTTCTGAATTGGAAGGTCAGGAGGAAGTTATTCCGCTCTTCAAGTCTGCTCCCCCCATTACAATAGCCTGTTCCCACTTCTCCCCTATGTCCCAAAGCGCTATATCCAAATCTTTCTTAAAATTATTCAATAGTTTTGGCTTCAACTACTTTATGAAGTAACCTGTACCACCCTCAGTGTAGTGAGCCTGCAAAGAAATTTCTCATCTCAGCCAAATTAGTTTGCCCCATATCCTTAGAATGGAAAACTTTATCAGATAGAGGCCATTCAGCCCCATCAAGTCTACACTGATCCTCTGAAGACTATCCCAACCAGACTCCATAACCCTACCTTTCCCACAGCTAATCCACCAAGCATGCACAGCATGGGACAACTTAGCATTACCAAACAACCTCCCCTGAAGGTCTTTGAACTGTGGGAGGAAACCAGAGCACCCAAAAGAAACCCATGCAGACACAAGGAGAATGTGCAAACTCCACACAGACAGTCACTCAGGGCTGGAATCGAACCAGGATTTCTGGTGCTGAGAGACAGCAGTGCTAATCACTAAGCGATCATGCCATAGTGCCATACAGAAAGCAATTGGGAGAGAAAAGAATCTAGTTGTTACTGTGAACATATCATTGCATGTTCACGACAATCTAGGGAGTTTGGTCAATGTGCAAGTCATTGATGAAGCTGCAAATAGAGTAGAACATTCAAGCGTAGTAGCATCACACCATGATGTCAAAGCAACACATTTTCTGAGGAGACCTAATAGAATCACTGTTTAACTTTTCAAATACCTTAAAGAACTAGTTTCATTGACTCCACATCAGCACATTCTTACAACATGAGATAAACTATGCAGAAGAGGAGAAAAGCTAAATCCTAGACATTTCTTCTTTTCCTGGACAATAATTAACTTCTAGCAACTTTTTATTTCTACCGTGAGGGCAGCTGAGAATCATCACAGCAGAAATCTGGGAGCTATCAACACAATCATCACACAGGTACAGCAGGTCAGAGAGAACCTGGTGTCAAGGTGTTGTTAAACCCAAAACACTAGATTGGTGTTTGCCACCCTCCCTCCTCCAACCAAACAAAAAGGAGCTCTGAGCAAGATAACTGGCAAGGCAAAAGCCATTAAAAGAGTGGCCCAGTGTTAGTTTGGAAGTACGAAGGCCTTTGCTCGAGGGGTTTCGGTGTGAGGAAGCCAAACAGGGGTATAGGTAAGGGCTCTAACCCTCTTTCTGTCGAGACTGAAGGCAGTAGGGATGGCAGTTAGGGCAGTGACATGCTCCTCTTGCAGCATGTGGGAGATTAGCAAGATTCCCAGTGTCCCTCATGGCTACACCTGTGAGATGTGCACCCAGCTGCAGCTTCTGACAGACTGCATGAGGGAACTGGAACTGGAGCTGGATGCACTCAGGACCATCCAAGGTGCAGAGAACATCACTGATCAGAGCTTTAGTGAAGTGGTCACTCCTAAGATGCAGGCTGCCAGTAGCTGGGTGAGCACCAAATTAGGTAAAAGGGGGAAGGCAGATAATGCAGGGTGCCCTTGTGGCCATTCTCCTCAATAACAGGTATACCACTTTGGATACCGTTAGGGTGGGTGACTTTTCAGGGCTCTAGGAGCAGCAGCAGTCCGATCAGTAGCACGGTGACCCGGCTGAGGCTCTGAGGGAAAGGGGGCAGTCAGGCACACCGATACTGATAGCAGGCTCAACTGTGAGGGGGACAGATTGGAAGTTCTGTGGCTCCAGAAGACACACGAGGATAGTGTGTTGCCTCCCAGGTGCCAGGATCAAGGATGTCTCTGAGCAGCTGCAGAACATTCAGAAGGGGGAAGGTGAACAGCCAGGTGTCATTGTGTACATCAGTACAAATGACATACATAGACAAAGGGATGGAGTCCTGCAAAATGAGTCCAGGGAGTTAATTAAGAATTTGAACAACAGGACCTCAAGGGTAGTGATCTCCGGATTACTCCCAGTGTGACCCGCCAGCAAAGAGAGAAATAGAAAGATAGGCCTGATGAATGTGTGACTGAGGAACTGGTGTGGGGCCAGGGCTTTTAGTTCTTGTACAAGAGGAATGAGGTGCAGTTGAACCAGAGGGTGTCCAATATCCTCGCGGGGAGATTTGCAAGTGTCACCCAGGACGGTTTAAGCTAGTTTGGCAGGTGGCTGGGGCTCTTAAATAACAGAGGGCCAATAAGGAAATCAGGGGAAAAATATACTGGCCAGAGGGCAAGATTACCATTCAGGTTAGCCCTGGGCACAGTAAAGGGAAGAAAAAGACATTTGGTTCAAAGTGCATTTATCTGGTATGGCAGATGGGCTCAGAGCATGCATTGGCTCTGGAGACTGGAATATTACAGGCGTAACAGAAACAAGGCTGAGAGAAGGACAGGATTGGCAGTTCAATGTTCCAGGATACAGGAGTGATATAAGTACAAGTAAGCAAGGAGAGCAGAGTTGCCCTTTTGATAACAGAAGACGTAACTAAAGTGCTTAGTGAAGATATTCTTAAAGGGTCATCAAATGGGGCCATATTGTTAGAACTTAGAAACAAGAAGGGGATGGTCACTTTGTTGGGACTGTATTATTGAACCCAAATTGCTATCAGGTACTCGAGAAGCAGTTGTATAGAGAGATTGCAAATACCTGAAGGAATAACACTAGTATTGGCAGGAGATTTTAATTTCCCCTGTACTGACTCGGCCACTCAGAGCATAAAATGCCCAGACAGGGTGGAATTTGTCAAATGTGTCCAAGAAAGTTTCCTAAATCAATACATAGTGGGCCTAACTCAGAAGCACATAACACTGGGCTTCCTCTTCGGGAATGAGGTTCGGCAAGTGACTGAAATCGGACAGCACTTTGGGTTCAGCAACCATAACATGCCTGGTTTTAACGTATTATTCAAAAAGACAGGACAAGTCCACAGGTTAAGATGCTGAACTGGAGCAGGGCCAACTGTGGGGCCAGTGGACAGAATCTGGCAGAGGTGGATTGGATGAGTCTCTTTGCAGGAAAAGGAACGACTGGAAAATGGGAGGCATTTAAAAGTGCCGTAGCAAGATCCAAGGACATTATGTCCCTGTTAGGGTGAAGAGAAAAGGTGGCAGGTTTTGGGATCCCTGGCTGATGAGGGATATCGAGGCTCTGGTCAGGAAAAAGAAGGCGGCATACATTGAATTTAAGCTGTTGGGTTCAAGTGAATCCCTAAGTTACTATAAAAAATGTAGCAGCACATGTAAGAGGGAAATCAGAAGAGCAAAGAAGGAGGAATGAGATTGACCTGGCAGAAAAGGTTCAAGATAATACCAAGAGGTTCTAGAGCTATATTAAGTGTAAAAGGTGGCAAGGGAGAGAGTAAGTCCCTTTACAGATCAGCATGGCCATCTGTGTGTGGACCCACAGGAGATGGGCGATATTTTTAATGAGTATTTCTCCTTCATGTTTACTGAGGAAAGAATCATTGATACATCGGAAAGAAGGGAAACAAGTGGGGATGTTTTAGACTGCATGCAAATTACCAGAGAGGAGGTAAGTGTTTGCAGCCTTAAAACGCACTAAGATGGATAAATCCCTTGGCCTGATCAAGTCCGTCCTTGGACGTTGTGGGAGGCTAGGGAAGAAATTAGAGGCCCTTGCAGAGAATTTTGCTTCATCTTTAGCTACTAGTGAAGTTCCAAAGACTGAAAGGTTCTAATGTTATTACATAGTTTAAGAACGGCAGCAAAGACAAGCCACGGAACTATAGCCAATGAATCTCATGTCAGTGGGAGGCAAGTCATTGTTTAGGATACAGAGGGGCAGGATCAACCAACATTTGGATCTTCAAGGTGAAGAGGGTGAGTCAGCATGGAGTTGTGTACGGGAAGTTTTGATAGAGTTGTACAAGTCGTTGGTGAGGCCGCACTTCAAGTATTATGTATAGTTTTTGCCAAACTGTTATAAAGAGAAACAAAATTAAACTGCAAAGTGTGCAAAGAAAATTTACAAGCATGTTGCCAGAATTAGTAGGCCCGAGATTATATGGATAGTTGGACAGGATAGGACTTTATTCCTTAGAATGGGGCATGATCCTTTTGAAGTGTATAAATTCATGAGGGGCATAGATAGGATGAATGCATATCATCTTTTCCCCAGGGATGGGGAACTGAAAGCTACAGGGCACAGGTTTAAGGCGAGACAGAAAAGATTTAAGGACGGCTTGACAGGCAACTTTTTCACGCAGCGAGTGTTGCGTACACGGAACGGGTTGCCAGAGGAAGTGGTTCAGGCAAGTATAATAGCAATGTTTGAAAATTTGGATAGGTACATAGAACGTGAATGGTTTAGAGAAATATGGGCCAAAAGCGGGCAATTGGAACTGGCTGAGTGGGCACCATGGTCAGCATGGACCAGTTTCTGCTTTTTTTTTGGGGGGGGGGGGGGGGGGGGTGGCGCCTGTTTCCATGCTGTATTACTGTACGACTTTATGACTCTTAGCAGAGGAGAACTTCTAAGTAACAAAAACAGAAATTGCTGCAAAAGCTCAGCAGGTCTGGCAGCATCTGTGGAGAGAAATCAGCAATAACGTTTTGGATTGAGTTCCAAGAAAGGGTCACTTCAAACGAGAAGTTAACTCTGATTTCTCTCCTCAGATGCTACCAGACCTGCTGAGGCTTTCCAGCAATTTCTCTGTTTCCGATTTACAGTATCCATTTGTTTTTTTAAGAACTTCTAAGTATTTATCTGAGCATTGTTTTGAGATACTTTAAAATTTAATGGCAATGGATGTGGTCATCACTAACAAATTTACTGTCTATCAACAATTATCCTTAACAGTGAGTTTTTTTAGCTACTTCAGAGGACAGTTAATAGCTAATATCGCATGTCACAAATCAGAGACACGAAACTAGACTTACTTCCCTTACAGGCATTCATACTTAAATTGTCTTTTGTCAAGAATCTGGCACTTGCATTATGATCATGGCTGAAATTAGCTTTATTTCATTCCAAACGTTTTGCAGCTGCTGAAATGGGATTTGAACATTTCCCCAAATTGTCTGCCTGTGTCTTTGGACCATTCCCAAAGCAAAGGAGACTGCAGCAGACCAGAGCAACAATGCATCAGGCATTTTATCATTTATTAGATGAATGCAATGAAGTGTGTGGTCAAATTGTCAAGGAAGAATAAAGGAAAAATAAAGACAAAACAGTTGAAGGATCACCTCAAATTAATTTTGATTGATTTTGGTTCTCTTTGTGTTACATGGCATCATAGGAATAGCATGCCAACGATTGTGAAAAGCTCCATCAACTATCCCACACCTCTCTAAATCCATCTAATCAATGATATCAATATTACATAAGCTGGTGATGTGTCATGTTTGGTAAATCTACACTGAATAAATCTGCTACATAATTCATAGAAAATTTCATGTGCCATTGCTGAATAAATGCATCAGCCGTGAAGGTATTTCTGAGACAAATTAAAATCACGATGTATATTGATCTACCACTTAAGTACAGACTAGTCAGTTTAATGGTGGTGGTGGGGAAACCGTTTTAAGACAACAGCGGCAGAACAGGCAGTGCCTGATCTCCAGTGCCTTGGGTCCACCCATTCCGCCTGCTTTTCTTTTTTTCCTCCCCCCTTCTTTCTTTTTATCTTTTTTGTTGGTCAGAAGGCCGAATGAAGGTCATGGTCCAGAGTGTGGTGGGGGCTGTTGAGCCCCGAACGGCACCTGGTGAGTCCAGGGTGGGACTCAAGAATCAGTATCAAGGTAGCGGTCAGCAGAGGGGTGAGCCCGGGTCCTGGTATCAGTTGCTACATCAGCTGAGGCCTGCAGCAGCTTTGGTACTTAAATGTTTTCAGCCCAGCATCTGGCTGCCCAGGAAACCTTTAGGCATGTTTTTTTGACATTCCCAGGATCAGCCACAAGATTGATCCTTGGAGCAGCTTCTGCAGGATCTTGTGGCCCAGTATTCCAGTGGCCCAGCATAGCGGTCTTGCTGCAATACTGTCTTTTCTCAAACTCTGGAACCGGGATTTAAACTAAGATGGACTTGCTTAATTTTTAAAGTAATTTTCTTATCTATGCCTTCTGTTAGTAACTATAGGCACTGTGGTATGGCAACTTAAACTCTTGATACTACTTTTTTGTTAAAGTGCAAGTGTCAATGACTATACTAAACTATTAGAAACAATTAAGCAGGCTGAAATTAACTGCCACATGTGAACACGTGGATTATTTTATAACAGTCAGCATGGATTTGTTAAGAGAAAATAATTTCAAACAAATTTGGAGGGGTTCTGCAACAGATAACAGGAGAGTTAATGGGAGGAAGGCTATTGATGGTGTATATGAACTTCAAAAGACATTCAATACAATGCCACACAATAGATTTATGAAGGAAGTGAGAAAACAAGAATATGTGGGACATGGGCATCGCTGGCTGGTCATATTTATTGCCCATCTTGAGTTGGTCATCAGTAGGTGGTGGTGAGCTACTCCTTGAAACACTGCAATCCATGTGCTGTAGGTAGACCCACAATGCCATGAGGGAGGGGATTCCAGGATTTTGACCCACTGAGTGAAGGAACGGCGATAAATTTTCCAAGTCAGGGCGGTGAGTGGCTTAGAGGGGAACTTGCAGGCAGTGGTGTTCCTGTGTGAAGGCTGCCACTGTTTTTCTTGATGAAACTGCAAGTGGCTGGGGGTTTAGAAGGTGCCACCCATGCTGCACATAAATTTGTAAACTTCTATCAGGTTGCCATTCAGCCTCCGACATTCAAGTGAAAACAAACCAATTTGTCCAATCTCTCCTCGTTGCTAACACACTGTCCAAACCAGTTGACATCCTAGGGTGGCACGGTGGCTCAGCCATTAGCACTGCTGCCTCACAGCACCAGGGACCCACGTTCAATTCCACCCTCAGGTGACTGCCTGTGCGGAGTTTGCACATTCTCCCCGTATCTGCGTGGCTTTACCCCCGGTGCTTCAGTTTCCTACCACAATCCAAAGATGTGCAGGCAAGGTGGATTGGCCATGCTAAATTGCCCATAGTGCTCAGGGGTGTGCAGATTAAGTGGGTGATAGAGAAATGGGTCTGGGCGGGATGCTTTGAGCTTTGATGTGGACTTATTGGGCCAAAGGGCCTATTTTCACACTGTAGGGAATCTATGATATCTATTTTTGCTATACTTTCTCCAAAGCCTTCACATCCTTCTGGTACTGTGGAGACCAGAACAGTACACAATATTCCAAATGTGACCAAACTCAAGTTCTATACAACTGCTACATGAACTAACATTTGTTACACTCTTGTGCCCCAAACAACGTAGGGAAGCATCCATATGCCTTCTTGACCACTTTAACCAATTGTGCTGCCACTTTCATGGAACTGTGAACCGGTATGCCAAGATCTCTCTGTACTAAGAGTTCTCTCAATTACTGTATACTTCCTCCTGCATTAGACCTTCCAAAATGCATCACCTCACGTTTGCCCAGATAGAACTCCATCTGTCATTTCTCCACCCAAGTCTCCAGCCTACCTGTGTCCTTTTATATCGTCTGGCAAACCTCCTCAATATCTGCATCTCTCCCTATCTGTACGTCATCTGCAACCTTACCAAACAGACCACCCACATTCTCTTCCAAATCATTGATATATATGACAAACAACAGGGGTGCCAGTATAGATCTAAGCAGAACACTACTGGTCACATATTCCAAATGAGAAAACACCTCCATCACAAATGTCTTCTATGACTAAGTCAGTTCTTTATCACAGATCCCATGTGATTTTACCTTCTATATCAGCTTGCTATGAGGCGCCATGCTGAAGTCCACGGTCTGTGTCAACAACATCTACTGCCTTGCCCTCAATCATCTTTTTCACTGCCTTAAAAAATTAAGATCAAGTTTGACAGACAGGATCTTACCCACACAAAGCCATGATGCTTATCATTAACAAGTCTGTACATTTCTAAATTTGAGTGAATCCTGACCCTAAAGAATCTTCTCCAATAATTTCCCTTCCACAGATATATGGCTCACTTGCTTGTAATCTATAATTATTCCTCTTGCCCTTCTTATACAAAGGAAAAACATTACATATTTTCCAGTCCTCTGGAACCTCTGCTGTGACTAAAGAGAATACAAAGATTTAGTACAAAGCCCCGGCAACTTCCTCACCTGCCTCCCTCAGCATCCTGGGATAGATCCCATCAAAGTAGTGGGAAATTGCCAAGATTAATTCTTTTCAAACACCCAACGCCTTCTTTTTTATATTGACATGCCCTAGAGTATCGACATAGTGGATAGTGTGCCTTAGGAAAGCTAAGTCCTAAGATAAAGGGAACTGAAGATGCTGGAGAACCCGGGATAACAAAGCGTGGAGCTGGATGAACACAGCAGGCCAAGCAGCATCTCAGGAGCACAAAAGCTGATGGTTCGGGCCTAGACCCTTCAGAGAGGGGGATGGGAAGAGGGTTCTGAAATAAATGGAGAGAGTGGGGGGAGGCATATCGAAGATAGATAGAGGACAAGATAGATGGAGAGAAAACAGACAAGTTAAAGAGGCAGGATGGAGCCAGTAAAGGTGAATGTAGGTGGGGAGGTAGGGAGGGGATAGGTCAGTCCGGGGAGGACGGACAGGTCAAGGGGGTGGGATGAGGTTAGTAGGTAGGAAATGGGGGTGCAGCTTGAGGTGGGAGGAGGGGATGGGTGAGAGGAAGAACAAGTTAGGGAGATGGGGACGAGCTGGACTGGTTTTGGGATACAGTAGGGAGGGGGGAGATTTTGAAGCTTGTGAAATCCACATTGATACCATGCAGCTGCAGGGTTTCCAAGCGGAATATGAGTTCCTGTACCTGCAACCTTCAGGTGGCATCATTGTGGTGCTGCAGGAGGCCCAGGATGTACATGTTGTCTAAGGAATGGAAGGCGGAGTTGAAATGGTTCGCGACTGGGAGGTGCACTTGTTTATTGCTAACCGAGCGTAGGTGTTCTGCAAAGCGGTCACCAAGCCTCCACTTGGTTTCCCAAATGTAGAGGGAGCCACAACAGGTACAGCGGATGCAGTATACCACCTTGGCAAATGTGCAGGTGAACATCTGCTTGATGTGGAAAGTCTTCTTGGGGCCTGGGATGGGGATGAGGGAGGAGGTATGAGGGCAGATGTAGCACTTCCTGCGGCTGCAGGGGCAAGTGCCAGGTGTGGTGGGGCTGGAGGGGAGTGTGGAGCAGACAAGGGAGTCACAAAGAGAGTGGTCCCTCTGGAAAGCAGAAAAAGGGTAGGGATGGAAAAATGTCTTTGGTAGTGGGGTCAGATCTTCCCTCCCGCAGTGGTCAGGAAGACCCTTGACGGTGTCTCCCGCATTTCCCGCAACTCATCCCTCACACCCCGTCCCCACAATAACCGCCAAAACAGAATCCCCCTCATCCTCACATACCACCCCACCAACCTGTGGATTCAACGCATCATCCTCCGACACTTCCACCATCTGCAATCCGATCCCACCACCAAAGACATTTGCAATAAACAGCCCAATGGTATCAATGTGGATTTCACAAGCTTCAAAATCTCCCCTCCCCCTACTGTATCCCAAAACCATACCAGCTCTTCCCCACCTGCGTAATCTGTTCTTCCTCTCACCTATCCCCTCCTCCCACCTCAAGCCTCCACCCCCATTTCCTCCCAGCTAACCTCATCCCGCCCCCTTGACCAGTCCGTCCTCCTTGGACTGACCTATCCCGTCCTTACCTCCACTCACCTTTACCAGATCCATTCCCGCCTCTTCAACTTGTCTGTCACCTCTCCACCTGTCTTCTCCTCTATCCATCCATCTTTGATCTGCCTCCTCCTCTCTCCCTATTTATTTCAGAACCCTCTTCCCCTCCCCCATTTCTGATCAAGAGTCTAGGCCGGAAACGTCAGCTTTTGTGCTCCTCCTGCTTGGCCTGCTGTGTTCATCCAGCTCCACACTTGGTTATCCACTACGTCCTTCTCTTCTGTGAATATCAATATAAAAAACATTTGTTAAAGACCTCACCCACTTCCTCTGGCTCGAGCCGTAATTTCCCTCCTGTGTCCTTGAGTGGACCAACCCTTGCCCTAGCTATGCTTTTGTTCCTTATGTCTAAAATGCCTTGGCATTTTCATTAGTCCTGTTTGCCAAAGACATTTCATGGTCCCTTTTAGCTTTCCTAATTCCTTGTTTGAGATTTTTCCTTCTTTGTGTTTATAAAGGGCTCTGTCGCACATCGGTTTCCTAAATCTATGCCTCCTTTTCCACATAATTATACAATCCATATAAATGCATGCAGGCCGTTTGGCCCATCAAGTCCACATCGACTCTCCAAAGAACATGCTGTAACCATGCATTTCCCATGGCTAATCCATAGCCTACACACCCCTGGACCCCATGGCAATTTAGCATGGCCAATGGACACAACCTACACATCTTTGGACTGTGGCAGGAAATCAGAGCACCCAGAGCAAACCCACACAGACATAGGGAAGAATGTCTGTGTGCAGTCTGCACAGTCACCAGAGGTTAGAATCAAAACAGTTTGTGGGACTGTAAGGCAGCAGTGCTAGCCACTGAGCTGTTGTGCCGTCCCCTTGACCAAGCTCACAATTTCTCTCATCATCCAAGGTTCCCAAAACTTGGCATCCTTGTCCTTCATTTTCACATTCACCAATGCTGGTGCTGAACTCCAATCAACTAACTCCAAAAAGATTCCCACATGCCAGTTGTGGATTGACCCATGAAGAGCCTACCCAAATCTACATTCTTCAGTTCCTGCTTAGTATTGTCTAATTTACTAAATTGACCCAAGGACTATTCTTATCCTTACCCATAAGCAACTTAGAAACTTCTAGAATTATGATCACTGTTCCCAAAATGCTCCCCTTATGAAATTTCGATCTCCCAATCTAGGCTCATGCCCCCACATCAGGTCGAGTATGGCACCTTCCCTCATTCAACTACATACATATTGTTTCAAAAACTGTCCTAGATAGACCGAACAAATTCTCCCCTATCTGAGCCCCTGGCATTCGCTGAGTTCCAGTCAATACAGGGGAAGTAACAATCATCCACCACAACAAGCTGTTGTTTTTACATTTTTCCATAATCTGTCCAGGTATCCATTCCTCTACCACCTGCTGCCTGTAGGCAGTCCTGTAATACAATCCCAAAGTGATTGCACCCTTTCTGTTCCCGAGCTCTACCGATATGGCCTCGACGGATGTCCTCCCTCAACTGTGATATTCTCCTCTAAATCAGCAATGTAACTCACCCATTTCTTGTACATCCCTCTCTAACTCACCTGCATCATCTAAATCCTCGTTTGTTAAGCTGTTAGTCTTGCACTTCGCTCCCTCAATCTCAAAGTATAGACTCAGAGCACCCTATAGCCTGGACCCGGCCACTCAGTATCTGGATTTCTCAAAAGCCAGTACACCTAAAATCCAGATTCATCGCACAGAAGACCAAGGCTTGGATGCTACAGATCCCAGATTTGGAACACGTGAAGGACAGACGCCGATAATACCATCGGTTAGAACACAGACGGCCAAAACAAAGACCCAGAATCTCCAAACCACAAAGCCAAAATCAGTAAATCCTGAAAACTGGATATGGGCTGCTTTAAAGCATACCCACACCTACCAAACCCAGTTCCCAAAGGCCAGACAACCACCACAACTGACTTCACCTCGATTCTATATTCATTCATGTAACATCTGAATCCATACTCCCAAAAATCAAAAATCCTTCACGAATCAAAGCCCAGCAAATGCCAGACACTGACATGGTCCCAGTAAAACCAGCTCTCTGACCTGCAAATCTTTTCCCCAATTCCGCAACATTCCACAAGTCAAAGCCTGGACCTAAATGTTGAAAACCCAAACCCAGAATCACATCCCGTAAAACAAAGACCCACACGTCATACAGGGGTAAAGTCAGCACAATATTTCAGAGAGCCGGCATTTGTCTGTCTCTAGATTTCTGTACAAACCTTGAATGTTCACTGAAAAATGTACGGCATTGAGGGCTTATGCTACTGAATTAGCAAATCTATAAAGTGCTATGTGCCTTTAATGTAGCTTGGGTGTTGGTGATGAGAAGTTCAAATCCATATTTCATTTAAGCACAGATCATCATGCACAGGTGGTGAATTAACTGAAGAAAAAATATGATGGAAGTGTCATATATGAGATTAAAATTATTCTTTATCTGATGATTAGCTGTGTCCTGCAGGATTAGTCTGCACACAATCTCTTTGTTGCACAGTTGTACATTTAGAAGGGAGTATCATGACTTTTGGTCAGCATTGACTTTGAACAGAATTAATGAAGGAAAAGAAAAATGAAATTGTCAGAATTAAATGAAGGACGATCAGACAATGTTATCTGCTTGCATTTGTGCTGCATTATGTCAAGATGGAAGTCCTAAAAATACAACCAACACAACTGCTGAATATTATGTTCTTACATGACTGCAATACTAACAAAGCATTAGGGAGAATTATAAAGGAGTCTCTGGAATCCAAAAGATACCCCCTGAAAATCTCAGGATGAGCCCTCAGGGGAACACACGGGCAAATAACAGATCAAAAACCCCAAGTAGCTGAAATTATGTGGTGTTGAAATTGCTTCCTCTGATCTAGATTCCTTCACATGGGGAAACATCCTCCCACACTGTCAAATTTCCGCAGGCTCTTAATTGTTTCACTAAGGTCACCTCTCTTCTAAACTGCAATTAGTGTAGGCCTAACCTGATCACCTTTTCCTTAAAAAATAATCCCTTTCATAGCAAGAATCAGTTCAGTAAACTTTTGCTTAATTATTTCTTAAGTAAGGAGGCAAAATCTCTACACAATATTGCCTTTCACCACTACTGTTACATTGTCCTTTTCTTTAACACTATTCACTTTGCAAGGTCAACATCTTATTTGCCTCTTCCAATCACGTGCTGTACCTGCATGTTAGCATTTTGTGATTCATGGACCAGATATTTCTTCTCTAATATTATCCAGACCCCAAAGTGGACAAACTCATTTTTTCACCTGATACTCAACTCATTGACCAAACCTATCTAATAAACATTTTGCACACCTCTGTGTCATGAGGATGCAAAAACTAGATTTGACTCAAGTCTGCTCAGCCATTCGTGGCTGACCTTTAGAATCATTATGGCAAAGAAGAGACCATTCAGGCCATCATGCCTGCTCTGGTGCTATAACCTTGGGCCATCTTCTGCATACCCTTAAGAAATCAATCAGTACAGAATGCACTTGGTGGCTGAACCCTCTCCACCCACTCAAACTTGGTTTCCTGCCTATCTCTGTACCAATAGCAAATTAGCTACCATATCCTCAGTCCCTTCATCCAAGTTGTTGATGTAAACTGTAAATGATGGAAGCTCAGCACTAATCTTTATGACATCCCACACGTTTATCAACCCAAAAACAACCCATTTATCCCACCTCTCAAATTCCAGCTAATTCATTTCTTCATAATACGTTATCTAATAAAAAATTTCCAGCGAGCTTGATATCATGCTCTGATTAACCTCTTCTTTTTATGACACACGGTTTAAAATCTTGACAATTTTCTTCCTGGCCATTAATCTTTACAGAATTGTAGAGGGTTGCCCTCAGTTTGATACTATCCTTAGCATTTATAATTAGCCATGGATGGTGAACTGTTATGGCACAGGAGGCCACTGCATTAGCATCAATTCTACAAACATGTATCAATACCTAGTGCTAATATATTGTCTTTTCTCCATACCTTGCACATTATGTCTATCCAAATAGTCGTTCAATGCCTTCTTGCATGTCTCAATAGAACCTGGCTTCACAACAAATCAAGGCACTGCATTCCATTTGCTTCTTGAGGGAATATACCTTGGTCAAGTGTTCAGATATCTCTTTCAATCTCTGGTCACTGTTGCCATCCTACCTTTCAGTCCAATTTCTCAGCTTATGGTGACTAAGTGTCTTCGCAAAGTTAAATAAAGGCAATTACAAGACACTAGTTTCAGAATCATATTTCTCACCATCAACTGAATACAAAATCCTGTAATGTTATGATCACTGTTGCCTGCAGGCCCTTTTACCATTAATCAATCATGTCTCATTGCACAATTCTCAATGTCTAAAACTACCTTGTTTGGCTCTCAAAAATGTAATTCTCTCAGAAAATATCCTGAATAATCTATGAGCTCATCTTTGGTGTTTTTGCTTATTTGATTCATCCAGTCTATAAAATGATTACAAGTGCCCAAAATTACTGCAAATCTTTCTTTTGAACCTCCATTACTTCTTGACATAGACACTGTTGTACAGTATTGCTTCTGTCACGGAAGCCTATAAACTACAGGCAGTCCTAAGTTAACACTGCCTGCTTAACATAATATTGTTTAAATTTTTTTCATTCTTTGGGGCCAGTTTATTATTGTGCATCTCTAATTTAATTTTCCTTTCATTAGTCTGCTGCCATATTGCACTGCCTGCATCAAAGACATGCTCAACCTTTTACTGTGGCCATTGACAATACCTTTGGCCTTGGTTCCCAACTTAGTCACCAGCCTATTCTTCTTTCCCAAATTTGTCCTTTTGACAGGGTTTCTTCCATTTCTATCCCTCCCCTTACAGATCCCAAACCTCAGGCCTCATTCTCTCTCCCCCTGCTCTGCCAGATCAGATCCTCCACTCAATGCTGGCTTTGCTGCTTCATCCTTGGATCATTCCTGAACTGAAATGGAGATACTGGGCTCCACGTAGTGGCAGAGGTTAGTCAGTGAATATATCACGGACACTAACGAACCTCCACCACTAGATAGGGCATGACCAATCTAACAGTACTGTACATTTTACTTTTATGTTTTTCATTTATTTTAAGGCTACCAGTTATTTCACTTACCAATCTCAGAACTTAATTTTAAGTATAAGTTGTACCTTACTATATCTTAGGAGGGCACAGTTATATATTTTCCTTTCCCCTCTCCTAACCAAAGTCCTATGGGACATACATCCAATTATAACTGTTTCCCATGGAATCAATTGAAGTCATTTCAGTGAGTGTCATAATTGTCAGGAATGAAATCCCAGCTTTAAGTGAGGGCATCATGTACTCACAAAAGTGGCATTTTTTAAAAAACTTCGTAGATCGCCATCCAAATAAATTCTATATCTTCACTTCTGAATCAAGGTCATCTCTCACCACTGTTCTCATCCTATCTTTTCATAACAGAGCACCTCCACCCCCACATCTCAACCACCACCTTTTCATTCCCTCCTGCTGGTCCAACAGGTACCCCCTTGGCATGCAGGCCTGGTCACTGTGCAGCCATTGTCGTCATCTTGGCAATCAGAGTATACTTACTTCAAAATGTTTTCAATTAACGTGTTTTGCTACAAATCCTGCATGCATTCTGATCCTTTGATTCCACACCACTTCCTTACTTGTTGGTGCAACCTAGCTGAAGTTTCTATACTTCCTTTCACACTGTTATCGCTATTCTTTTTAAACTTACTGAGCGTACCTTCACGTTACCCATCTCTGCTCACTTCTGCCCTCTTTCTGTCCCCATTATTTTAGTTAAAATCTCATCTACAATCAGAGGGTGATAACGTGATTCAGGTGAAATGTCTCAACAGGATAGCTCCTTTGTCCCAAGCGGTTACCAGTGGCCCACAAGATGAAACTCATATCACCACATAAATCTTTGAACAACAGATTCAACACTCTGATCTTACACATCCCATGTTAACTTCTCATGGTAGGACAGGTCCAAAACAATGATATTCTAGCTTCTTTAAGGGCTCTGAAGCATCACTACACCAGGTATTCACTTCTTTATGCTCAATCTTTAACCAATCGCATAAAAACAAAAACCTATGCAATCAAACTTTGATCTACATACCTGGCTCCAAAGATGTCTTTTTTAGCCAGATCAATGCCTGAAATAACCTTGACTCTGAGAACACGGGATTCTTCCTGAAAGCAAAGGATAAAGGAAGAATTTTTAAGAAAACTTCTCTTGTTAATGAACAGCAATGGTGCAAAAGTTCCTAGTCAGTTAGTACATAATAGCCACCTGATCATTCAGTATTTTAAATCTCCATTGTTAGCATAACTGAATTATAAAAGATCAATAATGCGGCAGGAGATAAATTCCTCTTTAACCAGTCAAACAGTTTCAGATCTTGTCAAGATGGTAGCATTGAGGCCTTAATCAGATCAACCCTGATCTTGTTGAATGTTAATGCAGACTCAAAACACTGACTGGCATTATCCTACTCCTAATTCATGATTGTACTTTTGTTTGTGCAAGGTTCAACTGGGTAAATAAGCTTAGTTTCTGAACAATGAAAGCTGAAACCACAGAAGCGTACAATACAAGAATAGCAGGAGACCATTCAGCACTTCAAGCACCCTCCACCATTCAATGGGATCATCTTATTCAGTGCCCGACTCCCACATTCCCCCCATACCCTTTGATCCCTTATCTTTCAAGAAATATACCTAACTCCTTGAAAACATCAATCTTTTGCCCTCAACCACTTTCTGTAGCAAAGAATTCCACTCTAGGTGAAGAAATTTCTCATCTCAGTCACAAAATGGCCTACCCTGCGCACTTAAGACTGTGATCCACAACAAAACAACAAAAGAATGAAGTTACACAATGTGCAAGTCCACAACAATAGTTCAGTCTACAATTCATATTAATGACAATAGTGTTTTTAAATCAGTGGAGACAACAAAAGGGCTATCAATCTTAAAATTAAAAACTGTAATCTAAAATGTATATTTTGATTTAAAGGGGGTTTTGGACATGGATTGTTAGTCTAGTGTTTCTTAGAAAAGCATATCCTGTAATTGGAAAAATAATGGTCAGTGATTTCCAAGGAGTGAGACCTCCCAATTGGTGCAGCTTCTCCACACATTGCCAGAAGGTAACATGCAAGAAGAGGAAGAAACCAAGAACAGGTTCCTGGAGAATGCCAAAATCTAACTGTTTGACAACAGAATGCAAAAACAAAGCTGGGCCTTCTCACTCTACAACTGAACAGCAGAATTAAGTTCAGACCACTCCTCTGAGCTGGAAGTTGGAGAAATGGGTTGTTTGTACAGGATGGTGTGATCAATCTTACTGCAAAAACAGGATACCATCTGCAGGAACAGCAACTCATATTCCGCCAGGGAACCCTGCAGCCTAATGGTATCAATGTGGACTTCACCAGTTTCAAAATCTCCCCTTCCCCTACTGCATCCCTAAACCAGCCCAGTTTGTCCCCTCCCCCCACTGCACCACACCAGCAGCCCAGCTCTTGCCCCCCACCCACTGCATCCCAAAACCAGTCCAACCTGTCTCTGCCTCCCTAACCGGTTTTTCCTCTCACCCATCCTTTCCTCCCACCCCAAGCTGCACCCCCATCTACCTACTAACCTCATCCCACCTCCTTGACCTGTCCGTCTTCCCTGGACGGACCTATCCCCTCCCTACATCCCCACCTATACTCATCTTTCCACCTATCTTCTTTACTCTCCATCTTCGGTCCGCCTCCCCTTCTCTCCCTATTTATTCCAGTTCCCTCTCCCCATCCCCCTCTCTGATGAAGGGTCTAGGCCCGAAACGTCAGCTTTTGTGCTCCTGAGATGCTGCTGGGCCTGCTGTGTTCATCCAGCCTCACATTTTATTATCTTGGATTCTCCAGCATCTGCAGTTCCCATTATCTCTGATATCATCTGTTACGCTGGCCACACCTGTTCTGAGATGAACACAGAGGTCTGATTGGAGAGATTCAAACATAGCTCTCTTTTGAATTAATTTACAAAATGTGATCATTTCTGGCTGGTCCCTCTGTAGTTATGCAATGCAGACGATAGTGGTGGGCCATCTTCTGAAGCCAGTGTACCCCATGTGCTTTTAAATAGATGCACAATTCCACCTGGAGGGAGCTACAGGATTTTGACCAGGAGACACTGGAGGAATGGCAATACAATATAATAAAAGGCAATATATCTGCAAGGCACAGGTCAGGAGTGCAATGGATAACTTCCCACTTGTCTGCATTAGTGCAGCTCCAACTACATTCAAGCTCGACAATATCCAGGACAAAGCAGCCTGTATCACTAACACTACATCCACAGACAATCATTTTCTGCTACTCAGATGCTCACTCACAGCAGTGTGTGCTATTTACTCAACGCACGGCAGGAATTCATCACAAATCCTCAGGCAGCATCTTCCAAACCCACGACCATTTCCAAGGAGAAGAACAAAGACAGAAGATACAAGGCAACACCATCACCTGCATTTCTCCGTTTAAGTCACTCAACCATGTTGACTTGGAAACATATCAATCTGCCTTCAGTGTTGTTGGGTCAAAATCCTCTAATTCCCTCCCTAATGGCATTGTGGGTCTACCAAAGTCACTTGGACAACAGCAGTCAAAAGAGGCAGCCCAAACCCCACTGCTGAATTTAAAAAAGTTGAGGCACGGAGAAACAAAACTTGCTAAGAAAAACAAATAAATAATATTATATAAAAATAACTAACATTTGGAAAAGAGGCTATATAATAAAGATGACCATTATACGGTACAATATAGTGCAGCTAACAAACAGCCACCTTATAAATACATCTGATGACATCTGAGCTAGTCTCAGCATATTTCATAGACGCTTGGGGGAGAAACACCAAGATATTTTTTGGCGGGGGGGATGGTTTGCATCTGACTCACTCCTCATCTTGATGTTCTCACATACTCAGTCCCCTACTCACTCTTTCTCTCTCTTACACACACACCCTCACCTGCTCACCATGTAAGGAAATTAATGATTCATGATTAGTTTCGGTCACAGTATAGCAATCAATTAACGAAATATTTCGTTTAATTAGAACCAATGCAGGACCTGGCTTACACTAAGCAGTCATATCACTCATGAGGCTCATGCTTATTGACTACAATTCCATCTTAAATATAATAATTCCAAACAAACTCATCTCTAAACTCCAACGTCGGTCTCAGCTTCTCCCTCTGCAACTGGATCCGACTTGCTAACCCATTGCGTGTAATCAGTAAGATCAGGTAAGAACACCACTTCCACCATAATCCTTAACACCAGAACACCGCAAGGCTGCATACTCAGGCCCTACATACACGCACTTAACTGTGTGGCCGGTCAACGCCATTTACAAGTTTGCCAATGACATCACTGTTGTGGATCTCAACGACCATGCAGAACACAGCAAAGAGATGGAATACTTCGTGGCATGTTACAAAGACAACAATCTTCCCATCAACGACAGCATAACAAAGGTCATTGAGTTCGTGAAGTGGAATGAAGGGAATGGTCCTGTCTTCATCAATGTGCTGAGGTGGAGACAGTCTCTGCAGTTCCTACTGTCTCTGTCCTTAGCCACCCATGTCAACACAATGGTCAAGAAAGCACAACGTTTCGACTTCCTCAGCAGGCTCAGGAAATTAGGCATGTCCACAAGCACTCAATTTTTACCGATGCACTATTGCAAGCTATCTAGATGCATCACAGCATTGATTGGCAACTGCGCTTCCCAAGACCGCATAAAACTACATAAAGTTGTGAACACGGCCCAGTTGATCGTACAAAATCAGCCTTCCATCCACTGACTCCATCTATATTTCCCACTAACTTAGGAAAGCAACCAACGTAATCAAAGAACCTTCCTACCCCAGTTGTACTGTTCCACCCTCTTCCACCAGGCAGAACATAGAAAAGTGTGAAAACATGTCCAAAAAATTCAAAGAAAAAAGTTTCCTCCCTGCTACTATTAGACTTCTGAAGGGACCTCAAGTGTTAAACTTAATGCTGATCTTTGTCTGTGAGCATCTTTTCTGCAGCTGTAACCTTGTGTTAACTGAACGCGGCAGAATACAGAAATATAGAAGGTACAAGCAGGAAGAGGCCTTTCGTCCCTTGAAGTCTGCTCTGCCATTTTTCAGGATCATGGCTGATCATCCAGTTCAATAGCCTAATCCTGCTTTCTCCCTATAACCTTTGAATGCATTCAAGAGGAAGTGAAATATAGCTCTTGGGGCGAATGGGATCAACGTTTTGTCATGAATTCCACAGGCTTACCAGTCTGGATGAAGAAATGTCTCCTCCTCTCTGTCCTAAATAGTCTACCCCGAATCCTCATACTGTGACCCTTGCTTCTGGACTCAGCCACCATTGAATGCCCTTAATATGGTATGATCTGCCTAGATTGCACTCAAAACAACACTTTTCATTGGATCAATAATAAATTCAATCAATTGGGTGAATTTTAACCAAATGTTGTCAGTATTTTTGTAAACAGCACAACTCTTAATATATAATTTCGGTGATAACTTAAGTCAATGCCTAAAGATAGACTGAGATAACAAGGTGTTGAGCTGGACGAACACAGCAGACCAAGAAGCATCAGAGGAGCAGGAAAGCTGACGTTTTGGGCCTAGGCCCTTCTTCAGAAATTACTCTCAGGCTGTGCCCTCAGGTCTAATCTCTCCGACCAATGGAAACATCCTGCCAATTTCCACTCTCTCCAGGCTGTTCAGTATTCTCTAAGTTTCCATGAGATGCCCCCCAATCCTTTTAAACTACATCGAGAATAGACCCAGAACCCTCAAATGTTCCTCATATGTTAAGCTTTTCATGCCAGGGATCATTTTCATGAACTTCCACTGGACCCACACTCAGGTCCGTACATCCCTCCTGAGATATTTAAGTAATTTTGGGCCCCAAGATTCTAAATGTGGTCTGACCAGAGCCTTATAAAGCCTCAAAAATATATCACTGCTTTAATGCACTAGTCCTCTTGACATAAGTGCCAACATTGAGTTGGTAGCTAGGAAGCCAAATACAATCTACAAGTTTACCTTAAGAGAATCCTGGACTAGGACTTCCAAGTCCCAAGTCCCTTTGAACATCAGATTATTGATTTTTCTCCCATTTAGAAAATAGTCTATGCCTCTTTTCTTCCTAGCTAAGTGCATGACCTCACACTTTACGACAACGTATTCCATGTGCCACTTTGTCCACTCTCCTAACCTGTCCAAATCCTTCTGCATCCTCAATACTACCTGTCCTTCCACCTAGCTTTGCATCACGTGAAAACTTAGCCAGAATTCCCTCAGTTCCTTCACCAAGATCATTAATGTGTAAGGTGAAATTTATGGTCCCAACATTGACCCTTGTGGAACACTATTAATCAAATGGGTGTCATCCTGAGAAAGGCCCTTTTATCCCCACTCTCTGCTTTCTGCCCAACAGCCAATCTTGTATTCATGCTAGTACCTTACCTCTAACACCATGGGCCCTTAATCTTACTCAGCAGCCTCCTGTGTGGCACCTTGTCAAAGGCCTTCTGGAAGTCCAAGTAGATAACACCCGTTGGCTATCTGTCTGACCTGCTTGCTACATCCCCAAAGGACTCGAGAGATTTGTCAGGCATGGCGTCCCCTTGATGAAACCACGCTGACTTTGCCCTATTTTACTACGCACTTCCAAGTATTCAGAAATCTCATTCTTCACAATGGACTCCAAAATATTGCCAACAACAAAGGTCAGCCAATTGGTCTGTAATTTTCCATCCTTTGCCTTAATCTCTTCTTAAACGGGGGTTATATTTGTGATTTGCCAGACCTCTGGGACCCTCCTTAACTCCAGTTATTCCTGAAAGATTACCACTCAAGCCTCCTGTGTCTCTTCAGCTATCTCCTTCAGAGCTGAGGTGTGGTCCATTTGGTCCAGGTGACTTTCTACCTTCAGGCCTTTCAGTTTTTCGAGCACCTTTTCCTTGGTGATGGCCACCACACACACCTCTGCACTACCGCCTCACCCTCCACTACACCCGCCCCCACCAACCTGGCTTGAATTTTTGGGATGTTACTCGTCTCTTCCACCATGAAGACTGGCGCAAAGTCTTTGTTCAGTTCCTCCGCCAATTCTTCTCCAACGTCATTTCCAGCCACCGAATGTCCACTTTTTTCTCTCTTTTGCCCTTTATATATCCAGAGAAACTCTTGCTATCTTTTATTTTAGCTTACCCGCATATCTAATCTTCCTCATTATTTCTTTTTCCTCTTGTCCTCTCTTGGTCTTTGTAGGCTTCCCAATCCCCTGGCTTCCTGCTGCCCTTGGCCATATTATATGCTTTCTCTTTTGCTTTTATGCAGTCCCTAACTTCCCCTGTCAGACATAGTTCCCTCATCCTCCCTTTTGTATGTTTTTTTTTACAAGGTATTGATTTTTGCTGTGTCTCTCCCAAATTACTGCCAAAATGCCTGCCACTGCCATTCCACTGTCTTTCCTGCCAGGCTCCTCTCCTAGTCAATTCTGGCCAACTCTTCCCTCATGCCTCCATAGTTGCCGTTATTCAATTATAATACCATTGCATCCAATTCCAGCTTCTAGCTCTCACATTGCAGAGTAAATTCTATCATATTATGGTCACTGCCTCTTTAGAGTTCCTTCACATTAAGCTCCCTCATCAAGTCTATCTCATTGCTCAAGAAATCTAGAAATTCCTGTTCACAAGTAGAGTCCACCAAAAGCTGCTCTAAAAAGCTATCTTGTAGATATTCCACAAATTCTTTTTCTTGCAATCCATTACCAACCTGATTTTCCAAGTTCACCTGCATTTTGAAATCCCCTCTCCTACCCTTCCTCCAGCTAAGTGCATCATCTGTCTTATTTGTTTCAATAACTTCCAAAACTTGTGAATCTAGCTCAAACACACTTGTACCTGGAGTAATCAGAAATAATGGGAACTGCAGATGCTGGAGAATCTGGGATAACAGTGTGGAGCTGGATGAACACAGCAAGACAAGCAGCATCTTACGAGCACAAAAGCTGACGTTTCGGGCCTAGACCCTTCATCAGAGAGGGGGATGGAGAGAGGGTTCTGAAATAAATAGGGAGGGAGGGGGGAGGTGGATCGAAGATTGATAGCGGAGAAGATAGGTGGAGAGGAGAGTATAGGTGGAGAGGTAGGGAGGGAATAGGTCAGTCCAGGGAGGGGACAGGTCAAGGGGGTGGGATGAGGTTAGTACATAGGAGATGGAGGTGCAGCTGGGAGGTGGGAGGAGGGGATAGGTGAGAGGAAAAACAGGTTAGGGAGGTGGGGATGAGCTGGGCTGGTTTTAGGATGCGGTGGCAGGGGGGGGGGGGGGGGGGGGGCAGATTTTGAAGCTTGTGAAATCTACATTGATACCATTGGGCTGCAGGGTTCCCAGTGGAATATGAGTTGCTGTTCCTGCAACGTTCGGGTGGCATCATTGTGGCACTGCAAGAGGCCTAGGACGGACATGTTGTCCAAGGAATGGGAGGGAGTTGAAATGGTCCGCGACTGGAAGGTGCAGTTGTTTATTGCGAACAGAGCATAGATGTTCTGTAAAGTCGTCCCCAAGACTCTGTTTGGTTTCCCCAATGTAGAGGAAGCCACAACAGGTACAGTGGATGTAGTATACCACATTGGCAGATGCGCAGGTGAACACGTCCTTCTCAAGCCCACTGACTCCCACACCTACCCAGAATACAGTTCCTCCCACCCATGTTCCTGCAAAAATTCCATCCCCTATTCCCAGGTCCTTCACCTCCGGCGCATCTGCTTCCAGGATGAGGCATTTCACTGCCATACATCCCAGATGTTCTTATTCAAGGACCGCAACTTGCCCCCACCACCTCCCCGCAGTGGTCAAGAATGCCCTCGACCGTGTCTCCCACATTTTCTGCAACTCATCCCTCACACCTCATCCTCGCAATAACCGCCAAAAGAGAATCCCCCTCATTCTCACATACCACCCCATCAACCTCCAGATACAACACATCATCCTCTGACACTTCCGCCATCTGCAATCCAACCCCACCACCAAAGATATTTTTCCATCCCCACCCTTGTCTGCCTTCCGGAGAGACCACTCTCTCCGGGACTCCGTTGTCCACTCCGGACTCCCCTCCAACCCCACCACTCACGGCACCTTCCCCGGCAACCACAGGAAGTGCTACACTTGCCCCCACACCTCCTCCCTCACCCCCAACCCAGGACCCAAGATGACTTTCCACATCAAGCAGATATTCACCTGCACATCTGCCAATGTGGGTTACTGCGTCCGCTGTACCTGTTGTGGTTTCCTCTGCAATGGGGAAACCAAACGGAGGCTGGGGACCGCTTTGCAGAACACCTACGCTCGGTTCGCAATAAACTGCACCTCCCAGTCACAAACTATTTTAACTCCCCGTCCCGTTCCTCAGATGACATGTCCATCCTGGGCCTCCTGCAGTGCCACAATGATGCCACCCGAAGGTTGCGGGAACAGCAACTCATATTCCGCTTGGGAACCCTGCAGCCCAAAGGTATCAATGTGGACTTCACAAGCTTCAAAATCTCCCCCTCCCTCACTGCATCCCAAAACCAGCCCAGCTCATACCCACCTCCCTAACCTGTTCTTCCTCTCACCAATCCCCTCCTCCCACCTCAAGCCACACCTCTATTTCCTACCTACCAACCTCAACCCGCCCCCTTGACTTGTCCATCCTCTCCAGACTGACCTATCCCTTCCCTACCTCCCCACCTGTACTCGCCTCTCCACCTATCTTCTCCTCTACCCATCTTCGATCCACCTGCCCCCCCCCCCATTTATTTCAGAACCCTCTTCCCATCCCCCTTTTCTGAAGGTGATCTAGGCCTGAAACGTCAGCTTTTGTGCTCCTAAGATGCTGCTTGGCCTGCTGTGTTCATCCAGCTCCACACTTGGTTATCTTGTATCCGGAGTGGTCCGATTTTGAGTTAGACCCTGCATCTAACAAACAAAGTTAATTGAATTTCCGCAGACACTTCCACTTGCACATATGTTGAACACCATCATGAGTGAGATAGAGGCAGATGGCAGGCCACTTGTGGGCAATCCAGACAGATAGCTTCTGTCTGACAAACACTGATGACAAAGAACACCTTAAACTTACTACATGTAAGCATGAGAAGACAGGAAAAGAAAGGATTTAGAAAACAAACTGGTCATGAAAACTGAACTCTATAAAAAACCAAAAGAACTGTAGATGCTGTAAATCAGGAACAAAAACAGAAGTTGCTGGAAAAGCTCAGCAGGTGTAGCAGCACCTGAGAAGAAAACAGAGTTAATGTTTTGGGTCCGGTGACCCTTCCTCAGAACGGGTTCTCTCTATTCTCAATGTTTCTGGCAGAAAATGACTTAATTTGCCAGGTAGGGCAACGAATGGATCAACCAGTTGTGCAACAGAATCACTCAAGTATGCAAGTGGCAACATTTAAACTTTTCACTGCACTCATTCAGTACAGGTGACAATAAAGCTAATTAATTCATTCACTTGAGGAAGAAAAGTTTCTGAAGGAGGGCCCTGGCCTGAAACGTCAACTGTCTTGCTGCTCTGATGCTCACTGGCCTGAGGTGTTCCTCCAGCTCCACACTGTATTATCTGACTCCAGCACTTGCAGTTTTCAGTGTCTCTTAGCGAGTTGTAACAGGAGAGTGGATTTTTTTTGTCAAGCATAACAAAATAACAACAAAGTCAGAGAATAGTCAAAGATGATCAAAAGCTTGAGAGTTTTTCACAAGTTAACAAAGGACCCAAGAATTATTAGCATCTTAAAAATGGAACTGTAATTGACATGCTGGAATTCTTGTTCTGTGACAGATGGAAGTGATGTCAGAAGAATGAAAGAATATGCAGGTGTTGAAAAATACAAAACAAGAGAGATTCGTGAAAAGAAATCAACTCCTTTAAATGCAGTGTTAAGCTGCTGGCTTTCTCTTGTCATTGAAAGTATGCATGTGAAATCCATATGAGACAGCATGACAAAAAGAGGTAACCGGAAACATCTGAACAAGAACTCGGATCAAGAGTTAGTCTGAGGAGGACTCAGTCCACCAACTGAGTCTAAGGAGGCAGCGCAGAGACAAAGTCTGCTGGACAGAGAGATTGCAGACCCGCAAAGCTAGAGCAGAAGGTTATGGAAGATAGATAACATGGGGAAATAAATAGCGACATACTGAAAAAAAAATGTCCATATTATAGGGGGAGGAGGTGCTGAACATCTTAAAATGCATAAAAACAAATAAATTCCTCAAACTTAATCAGGTGTACGCTAGAACTCTGTGGGAAGCGAGGGAAGAGATTGCTGGGCCCCACGTGGAGAACTGTATCATCAACAGTCGCAAGACCCGGGTTCGAATTCTGCCACGGCAGATAGCGGAATTTGAGTTCAACAAATATCTGGAATTAACAATCTAATGATGACTGTGAATCCATTGTTGATTGTTGGAAAATCCCATCTGGCTCACCAATGTCCTTTAGGGAAGGAAACTGCCATCCTTACCTGGTCTGGCCTACATGTGACACCAGACCCACAGTAATATGGTTGGCTCTCAACTGCCTTCTGGGCAATTAGAGATGGGCAAGAAATGCTGCCAAGCCAGCAATGCCCTCATCCCATTTTTGAATAAATGAAGGAAATCAAAAGGTGAGGCACTGGAAGACTGAAGGTTGGCTAACGTGGTGCCACTATTTAAGAAAAATGGTAACAAAAAGCGAGGGAATTATAGACTGGTGAGCCTGATGTCAGTGGTGGGCAAGTTGGAGGAGAGAATTCTGCGGGACAGAATTTACATGCATTTAGAAAGGCAAAGACTGATTAGGGATCATCAACGTGGCTGCACGTGTGGGGAAGTCTGTCTCTAACTTGATTTTTTTGGAAGAAGTAAAAAAAAAGATTGATGATGGCAGAGCGGCAGACATGATATATATGGGCTTCAGTAAGGCATGTGACAAGGTTCCACATGGTAGATAGGTTGGCAAGGTTAGATCAACTATTTGGATACAGAATTGTTTCAAAAGGTAGAAGACAGAAGGTGGTGGCCGTGGTGGTGAAAAGTTGCTTTTCAAACTGGAGGCCAGTAAGCTGGGTGTGCCAGAAGGATTGGTGCTGGGTCCACTGCTTGTCATCATTTATAGAAAATGATTTGAATGTAAACACAGGAGGTATAGTAAGTTTAAACATTAGAGGCATGGAGAACCTATGCCAATTTGCTCATGGCTCAGGTAGTCCAGAGATTACCACCTTTTCAGTTCTGCTTTTTAATTTAGCCCCTAGCTATTCTATTCTATTCTATTATATTCAAATGTGGGTTGTGAGCATTGCTGGTTGACCAGAATTTATTGCCTGTCCCAAGTTGCACTTGAGAAGGAAGTCTTCAGCACTGTTGCCAGAATGTTGTCAGGGCCTGTAGCCTTTGCAGTACCGATTGTCTCCAACTGTTTCTTGCTATCTTGTGAAGTAAACTGAATTGGTTGAAGACTAGTATCTGTAATGCTGGGCACCACTGGAGGAGGAGGCAGAAATGGATCATCCACTCGGCACTTCCGGCTAAAGATGGCTGCAAGTGCTTCAGCCTTATCTCTTGTACTCATGTGCAGGGCTCCTCCATCAATGAGGATGGGGATACTTGAGGAGCCTCCTCCACCAGTGAGTTGTTTAATTGTACACCACCATTCACAACAGATGCGGCAGGACTGTAGAGCTTAGAACTCATCCGTTGGTTGAGGGATTGTTTAGCTCTATCACTCGCTGCTTCCACTGTTTATTGTGCAAGTAGTCCTGTTTGGTGGCTTCACCAGGTTGATATCTCATCTCCAGGTATACCTGGTGCTGCTCCTGGCCTGCCCTCCTGCACTCTCCATTAAAACAGGGTTGATCTCCTGCAGGAGGGCAGGCCAGGAGCAGCACCAGGTATACCTGGAGATGAGATATCAACCTGGTGAAGCCACCCAACAGGACTCCTGGCTTGATGGTAATGGTTAAGTGGAGGATGTGCCAGGCCACAAGGTCACAGACTGCACTGCAGAACAATTCTGCTACTGTTGATGGCCTGCAGTGCCTCATGGGCGTCCAGCTGCTAGATCTATGCAAGGTCTGTCCCATTCAGCACGTTGAGAATAACCATGTTTTGTGGCATAATCAATGTGCAAATAGAACATAGAACAGTACAGGCCCTTCGGCCCACGATGTTGTGCCGTGGAGTATTCCTAATCCAAAAATAAAATAACTTAATCTACATTCCCCTCAATTCACTGCTGTCCATGTGCATGTCCAGCAGTCGCTTAAACGACATAAATCCTATCCCTCAGAATTCTTTCCAAAACCTTGCTGACCACAGACGTAAGACTGACTGGTCTGTAATTTCCAGGGATTTCTCTATTCCCTTTTCTTGAAAAAAGGAACAACATTTGCCTCCCTCCAGTCTTCCGGTACAACTCCCATGGAGAGTGAGAAAGCAAAGATCTTCGCCAGTGGCTTAGCAACCTCCTTTCTCACTTCCCGGAGCAACCTAGGATAAATCTGGTCTGGCCCTGGGGACTTATCAATCTTAAATGTTTGCCAAAATTTCCAGCACATCAACTTCCTCAATCTTGATCTGTTCAAACCTGTTTTCCTGCTCCTCAAAGTTCTCATTCACAACAAGGTCCCTTTCCTGAGTGAAGGAAGATCTTCATCTCCATAAGGACTGTGTGATGGTCACTTTTACTGGTACTATCATGGACAGATGAAACAGCCAGTGGCAGACTGCTAAGATGGGGTCAAATATGCTTTTCCCTCTTGTTGGTTCCGTCACCACCTGCCACAGACCCGGTCTAGCATCTATGTCTTGTACAACCTGACCAGCTTGATCAGTAGTACTGCTGCCAAGCCACTCTTGGGGGTGGACACTGAAATCTCCCTCAGTGCTTCCTCGAAGTGTTGTTCGACATTGAGGAATACGGATTCATCAGCTGAGGGAGGATGGCATGTGGTCATCAGCAGGAGGTTTCCTCGCCCATGTTTAACCTGAAGCCGTAAGACTTCATGGAGTCCAGTGTCAATGTTGAAGACTCCTAGAGCAACACCCTCCTGACTGTATACCACTGTGCTGCCACCTTTGCTGGGTCTGTCCTGCCAGTGAGACAGGACATATCGGGAGATGGTGATGGTGGTGTCTGGGACATTGTTTTTAAGGTATGATTCTGAGAATATGACTACGTCAGGGTGTCGTTTGATTCGTCAGCGAGAAACCGTTCACAATTTTGGCACTAACCGAGATGTTAGTGAGGACGACTTTGCAGGGTCAGTAGGGCTGTTTCTGCCATTGACCCTTCCAGTTTCATTTCTTTGAGACAATCAGCAATGATTTCATGGTTGTCAGTAGATTCTTAATTCCAGACCTTTTTTTTTTACATTATTGCATTCAAATTCCACCATCTGCCAAGATGGGATTTGAACCCAGGACCCCAGAATATTAGCTAGGTTTCTGGACTCAGTCTAATGAAAATACCACTAGGCCATCATCTACCCCTTAGCAGAATCTCTCTTCTCTTTCTACCTATATCATTGATACCTCCATGGACCACGGGAACTGGATCTTTTCTCCTCCTACTCCAAGTTCCTTTTCAGTCCAGCTGGCATAGAAACACAGAAGATAGGGGCAGGAAAAGGCTATTTGAGGTGATCATCCAACTCAATAACCTCATCCTGCTTTCTCCCCATAACCTTGGATCCCATTCACCCCCAAGTGCTGTTTCTAGTTGCCTCTTGAATACAATGTTTTGGCATCAAATACTTCCTGTTTACACTACTGGCCTTGAACAGAATGCTTCTTTTTTTTATGATTAATGGTTGAGACAACAATCAGGGCAAAGTACACCTCTCAAAGCCATTGTATCATCACAACACTGTATGCAACAGTCAGTCATTACAGGACATTATGAGGAGTTCAGATGAGGAATGTTATGGTTAAGACCCTGGTGAAATCAGTATTGTACTGAAACTCCACAACCACAGAAATTTTCAGGGACAATCATACAATTTGTAAATGAGGGGAAGTGAAAAATTCAAACCTCTGACTACTCTTCAAAACAATTCTTAGGCCAAGTAGTTAATCTTATAAAAACAGTAATTACTGGAAAAGCTCATCAGGTCTGGCAGCATCTGTGGTAAGAAATTAGTTAAATTTCAGGACTTGTCTAAGCATTGGTTCTTTGCAAGGGTCACTGGACCTCAAATGTTAACTGTGAATTCTCTCCAGACATGTTGTCAGACCAGCCGAGTTTTTCCAGCAATTTCTATTTTTGTTTCTGATATCCAGCATCAGCGGTTCTTTTGGCTTTTAGTTAATCTTACAATTCCTAGTAAGTATCAAACTTTAGATTTTGGATGTTGGAGTTGGGGAGGAAATTTGAGTTAATAAGTTTGGTTAGAGCATGAATGAATGTGTTCATTATACTTTTAGTATGTTTAATGTACTTGAGTAACGAGTAGAGTGTCATTATTCCTGTTCATTTTCTTAGGCCTTTGTGCATTAAAATGATTTTGTCTTGAACTGAGCTTATGGGTTTTCCATTCCCAAAAAGTATAAAACTTAACTGGTCTTTCTTGAGTTCAAAACATAATTGCAGTAGAAATATTTAAACAAAATTAATTTTGGTGTCTCATCCAGTCAGATCTTTATCATGCTATTTACCAATCTTTATAGAGTCTGTCTTGCCTTCTGATATTGCTATTTTTTTTCTTTCGTTGCTCTTGCTTTACTGTATCAAATCATTTTCTCTTTTATGTTCCTCTTAATCTCTACACCTTTTCTTCCATCTTGAGCTTGGCATTCTTTGTGCTTTTCTCATTCTACTTCTCCTGATCGGTTTCAATCGTTCCAGAATTGCATTTTCATTTGGTTTCCCTGTTATTAGCCCTGTTCCTCAACCTCTTTGACTCCGTTATTCAATACCTGAGCATTTCAAAAACCCAAAGCTCAGAGATACTGAATCCTTTCATAGGCACCAACTTGTTGACATCATTTTCCAAACAGGTTCTTATCTATTGTGTGTCGTATTCCAACAAGTTACCCAAATTTTGCTCTCAATCGCAAGGGAATAGATATTGCTGTTCCGACCAAGTATCCTTGCTCTTCAAACAGCCTCAGAAATGCTCTGAATATTCGCAAGAATGGTTCTATAGGTCAGAAACTTCAATTGTGATGACAGATTAGCCAAGCTAGGACTGATTTCATGATATAGAACAAGGTAAAATGAGTCAAAAACCAGTGGAAATTCAAGTAGTGAGAGAGGACATGGAGTCTGAAGAGATATATATAAACAGCTTAACTGTGTGGCCAAAAGTTTGGCAGATGGAATATGTGGGGAATGTGTGCTTATGCACTTTGACAGTAAGATTAAAGAAGCGAGATATTATTTACATAACAAACTTGGCAGAAAGCTGCTGAACAGAATGGTTCAGGAATCCCTGATCATGAGTCAAAAAAAAGATACCGTTCAAGTTCAGTGGGTAATAGAAAAAACAAATGAAATGTTGTCCTTTATTTCAAAGGAAATAGATGCGAAGACGAGACAAGGCATGTGTCAGACTTCAGCTAGAACACTGTGAACAGTTTTGAGCTGCTTATCCAAGGAAACAGCTAAATTGGAATTAGAGATGGTCCAGAGAAAGTTCACTTGACTAACAGCAGCTTTGGAAGGACGGTCTTTTGGAGACAGGTTGACTAGATTGGATCTGTACTCTTTTGAATACAGAAGAATGAGAGGCAACTGCATTAAAGCATACAAGATTGGAGAACTTGACATGTTTGTGGACAAAGGCTGTTTCCTCTTGTGACAGAGTCCAGCACCAGAGGGCATTATCTCAGAAATAATAGGTCAGATATGACAGAGATGAGGAGGCGTTTCTTCTCTCAAGGAGGGAATCTGTGAAGTTCTTCATACATAGAGCTGTTGAGGTTGAGTCATTATGTATATTCAAGATGGAGATAGATTTTTAAATCAGTAAAGGGAACCAAGGGTGAAAGGGAAACAGCAGGAAAATGGAGTTGTGGATTATCTGGATCAGTCATGATTTTGTTGAATGGTGGTACAGACTTGAGGAGATGAATGGTATCAGAGATAATGGGAACTGCAGATGCTGGAGAATTCCAAGATAATAAAATGTGAGGCTGGATGAACACAGCAGGCCAAGCAGCATCACAGGAGCACAAAAGCTGATGTTTCGGGCCTAGACCCTTCATCAGAGAGCGGGGTCTAGGCCCGAAACGTCAGCTTTTGTGCTCCTGAGATGCTGCTTGGCCTGCTGTGTTCATCCAGCCTCACATTTTATTATCGAGGAGATGAATGGCCTGCTTCTGCTTCTATATATCAGGATTGAACAAGAGTTCTGACACAAGTTTCTAAAATCATTTGTTCTGATTACAGTAGACAGGATGAAACTGTTCCCACTCCTACAAGTATCAAGAATGAGACAGGACAGTTTTGACGTAATTTCCAAAAAGAGCAAATGCATCTCAGAAAAAGATTTCTGGTTCATAGCAAGTAGTAAGGGTCTGGAATGCACTGCCGAGACATGTCGCAGGAGCACGTTCAGTTAAAGCATTAGAGAGGGCATTGGATGATCTTTGGAACAGAAAAAAGGTTCAGGGTTGGCAGCAAAAATGTGGGAAAACATCACCATTGAAGTCAATACTCAGTTAATGCAGACACAATGGGTTTAACAGCTTCCTGTAACAATTTTATGACTTTGTGATTTTAAGTTGCATCACATAAGTCTTGCAATATTAGGCAATGGCCTGTCACAGCAAAATACATGACAAATGGTTTTGTCTTGTGCCTTGATCATCTCCAATACCATTCCCTTCATCGATGACACAATAATATTTCATCCTAAATCACTTGTAATTAGCTAAACTGCAAACTTCGTATCCCCTTTGATGCCCATATCCCATATAAAACCCTGCACACATCTCCCACAAATCACTGTCTTGGTACATATCCCATCCCTCCCAACCTCAAGATGAAGGATTGCAGTCCTCAGTGGATCTAGCACACTGATGTTCAATTAATTTCAGCAAGATCTGGCTGGATTACTTAAATCACCACTGGGTTCTACTGTTCGCTCTGAACATTGCTAACCATTCCAAGACCATCCTGTCAACTGTTTTCTGAAGCCACTATATCCACGCTAAGTTTGAGGAGCTTACGAACTCTTGACATTCTCAGGAAGTGAAGACGAACTTTGGGTCCTGACCTACCTTTGAATACGTACATAATGATGGAATGCAGAGTTCACATCCAGTGGACAGTCAATGTGTTGTCAGTTGTGGCAAAAATTAGGGAAGTTATGGTGCAACTGTACAAAATTTTCACTTGGCCACAACTGAAATATTGTGTGCAGTTCTGGTTGCCACACTGTAGAAAGGTTATAACTGCACTGGAGTAGGTGCAGAGGTGATTCACCTGCACGTGTCTGGGTTTGTAGCATTTTAGATCTGGAGAGAGGCTGGGAAAGCTTGGGTTGTTTAGACCCCAGAAGGCCAACTGGGATTGAGGTGCATAAGATGAGGAGGGACATAAACAGGCTGAACAGGAAGCAGCTGTTCCCCTCAGATGATGGCTCAGTAACGAAGAGGCAGAGCTTTTAAGTAAAGATTTAGAGGGGATTTGAGAAAATACTTTTTCACCCAGTCTTGAGAATCTGGAATGCACTGCCTTGAAGGGCAGAAGAGGAATAAACCTCACAACCTTTAGAAGTACTTAGATAAGCATTTGAAATCTCACAACATTCAGTGCTGTGGGCCCACTGCTGGAAACTATAGTTAGAGCGGTACAGATCTGATAGGCCAAATAATTTCTTCAGTGCTGCATGACTCAGAGAAATGAAAATTCTTATGGTCTTGTTTTCATCTGCTATTTCTGGTTTAATGTCTAGTTTGTCATTAAGATTGGCTAAGTGGTTGATGGTGAGGGAAAAGGTCTTAGTTTACAGGAAGATGTGGTCAGTTGGTCAGATGGACAAATCAGTAGCAGCTGGAATTTAACTCTGAAATGCATGAGATGATACACTTTGGAAGGAGCAAGACAAGGAATGGCAGGACAATGTTGTGATAATATTCAGTTGCATTTTTTTCCCTGATATACAGTCGAGGGCAAGACTTGGCCACTCTTCTGCTTTTTGCCAGTCATCCTTCGTCTGTTGGGGTGACACATACAGTAACTCATCTTCCAGAAAAATTTATGTTCTAGAATACACTCTTTTCCCCCATCAAGTGTCTTCCTTCCCTTTCATGGATGGTCAATCCAAGATTCATAAATGCAGGAAGCTGAGCAGCAAACAAATTGGAGTTGCCTTGATTGAAATCTGAGTCCAAAAGTGAATATAGTGCACTAAGTCTGCTCATTAAACTTGTGTTTCTATCAAAAGAAAATAGAGCAATGGGAAAGGAAATAAAATGCAAAAATTATTGACTATGCTTAAATCAAAGGATTGGGCAGATTTATTGCTTTTTCAGTACAGTGGACGTCCATTTTGGGATCATAGAACTATTACTGATGTTTACTAATGCACAAATAATTGCTCCAATTTGGCCAAACTCCATTTCCCCATCAAATCAATGGTGAGAAGGCAATTGGTATCTTCACATAATTGAAGTGGCATGCCTGGAATCAAAGGTAAACTTCACACAAAGGGCCAGCAATGTTTCACATGCTTCTCCCTCAAGTCACAAGCCAAATAGGACCCCCCCCGCCATTTACAATTCTAATGCTCATTTGCCCTAACAAAATAGTCCCATCTATGTATGACGCACGTCAAGTAGAAATAACCAATTCCGAAAGAAGACAAACAAGTCAGTCAACAACCTCTTCTGTAAGGCAGAAGATAGAGAAGCCTGAACACACGTAGCAGCAAATTCAGGAGCAGCTTCTCCCCGAATGTTGTCAGACTGATGAATGGACTCTCTAGCCTCAAATAATGCTGGTCTTGCTCACGTGATCTTGCCTGGTACATTGCAAGGGCGTGCAAGCTGTATGCCTCAAAGTCTTTTATTCCGTACTGCTCATTAACAAGCTTTTCACTGTACTTTGGTACATGTGACAATAAATAAATCAATGTGTCGGAAAAGTGACAAAGTGGCTACTTAATCAAATCACGTGGTACGCAAGAAAAATTTCACAGGATTTCCTTTATTGTTCCAGACACAGAGTGACCAGCTGTAAAGTTTCAGAGTATTAGTTTACACTATATTTTAATTCCAAAGCTGTCTGTAATGATTGGAATGTAATAAATATGCTTAAAGAGAGTCACTATGTACAAAACAAATGCCTGTAAGCTTACAGTCACAGCCTACAACACCAAGTTGATCAAACAAGTTGATACACTATGTTTATTTACTGATAAACCCAAAGTGCTAAGCTTAAGTACATACTGCTGACATGTCTTTTTCAGCTGTTGATACTTCGTTTGCAACATCTTCAATGGTTTCTTCTACAACACTATTCAACAGGCTGCAATCACAAAAATGTGATAAATATGCATCTTCAAAGCTACTCAAGGCCAATGTCATTATATCCATCACTTTCCAAAACAGAATTTCACAATAACATGGTCAATACCATTACTCTTGACCAAATTGTATCAGTGATAATGGCATCTGCAGATGCTGGAGAATCCAAGATAATAAAGTGTGAAGCTGGATGAACACAGCAGGCCAAGCAGCATCTCAGGAGCACAAAAGCTGACGTTTCGGGCCTAGACCCTTCATCAGAGGATAGGCCCGAAATGTCGGCTTTTGTGCTCCTGAGATGCTGCTTGGCCTGTGTTCATCCAGCTCCACACTTGGTTATCTTACTCTTGACCAAGTGTTCAATTTGTGAAAGAGCAATATGACAGCACTGCAGCCAGGTGTATTACACAACTTGTTTTCCATAAGCAACACAGCACCACGTTTTTTCTTGATTTACTCATGGGACATGGACACTGCTGGCTGGGCCAGTCCTTACTGTCTTTCCTCAGTTGCTGTTAACAAGGTGGCGATGAGCTACCCTCTTGACCTGCAACAGATTGTTTCTTGTAGGCACTATAGCAGATTCCCAGTTGCTAATTCACAGATTGCTAACTTGGCCAAACAGCAACGGATGCTGGGCACATCAGCCAAGTTAAACTCTGAAATCATGAAATCCACACAACAGTCACCGTGCAAACACAGCTGCCAGGTGCTAATAGTATTAGAACAATGTAAAAGGGAACAGTTATTCCGGACAGACATACCCCCAACAACTTATCCACAAAACAAAGAAAAGCCTCAACAGAAAGGCACCGGATCCTACTACCCAAACTAAAACAGGGCTCACCTGTGCACCTTACTCTAGGAATCATCTGATGCCTTCAGATAACAGCATGGCAAGAGGCACAGAACAGGTGACCATCCAGAGGAAGACAGGAAGGAAGCATTTTCAAAAACCCAGAGCCAGAGAGACGGGAGAAAGAAAAAGAGGGAGAAAGAAAACAAAACAAAAGAGGGAGAAAGAAAACAAAACAAAAGAGGGAGAAAGAAAACAAAACAAAAGAGGGAGAAAGAAAACAAAACAAAAGAGGGAGAAAGAAAACAAAACAAAAGAGGGAGAAAGAAAACAAAACAAAAGAGGGAGAAAGAAAACAAAACAAAAGAGGGAGAAAGAAAACAAAACAAAAGAGGGAGAAAGAAAACAAAACAAAAGAGGGAGAAAGAAAACAAAACAAAAGAGGGAGAAAGAAAACAAAACAAAAGAGGGAGAAAGAAAACAAAACAAAAGAGGGAGAAAGAAAACAAAACAAAAGAGGGAGAAAGAAAACAAAACAAAAGAGGGAGAAAGAAAACAAAACAAAAGAGGGAGAAAGAAAACAAAAGAGGGAGAAAGAAAACAAAAGAGGGAGAAAGAAAAAAAAAGAGGGATAAAGAAAAAAGACTGTAAATTTAAGAGACAATTCTGGAAGTATTGTATCCTTGAAGGGCAAAATAATATTAAAACATTATGTTTAGTATTAAAGGTTACTGTAATTTTGTTCCTAATAAAGTGGGACTTTTCTATTGGTAGTGGCTTGTATTGGTATTGATTTGGCTACTTTGGTATTGCTATACACTGGGCAAATTCATACATAACATTCTGGTCGGAGTTGTCTAAATTGTTTTAAGGTGAGACTAGATAACAGCATGTTAACAATGTAGTTAGGGAGGGAGTTCCAGGATTTTGACACGGCTACATTGAGGAAATGGCAATATATTTCTAAGTCAGGCTGGTTAGTGACTTGGAGGGAAATCTGCAAGTGGCAGTTTTCCCATGCATCTGCTGCCCTTGGTCCTTCTAGAGTGAAGTGGTCATGGTTTGGAAGGTGCTGTCTAAGAAACCTTGGAAAATTTCTTCACTGTATCTTGTGGATAGCACACACTGCTACAGCTGAGCATCAGTAACAGAGTGACTAAATGTTTGTGAATATGGTACTACTAAGAAGGACTGCTTCAACCTGGCATTAAGCTTCTTGTGCGCTGCCGGAGCTGCAGTCATCTGTCAAGTGGGAAGCAACCATCACACTTCTGGCCTATGCCTTATGAACGGTGACTAGTCTTTGGGGAGTCAGGATGTGAGTTACTCGTGGCAGGATTCCTAGACTGACTTGCTATTGTAACCGCAGTATTTATATGGTTCGCCTAGTTCAGTTTTCTGCTCAGTGATACCCCCTGAATGTCTGTAGCCAGGGATTCAGTGATGTCAATGCCATTGAATGTCGGGGGAGCAATGGTTAGATTCTCTTTGGCTGGGGACAATCATTGTCTCACATTTGTGCGGCATAATGTCCATTGCCATTGGTAACCCCAAGCCTATATATTATCCAGGTCTTGCTGCATTTGGATAAGGACTGTCTAGTTTTCTAAGGAGTCACACATGGTGCTGAAGGTGGTGTTACCCTCAACAAACATCCCCCTAATCTAACTGTTCGATGGAGGGGCCATGAGTGATGAAGCAGCTGAAAAATGGTTGGCCTGGAACACAAACCTGCAGGCAGCTCCTGGAGCTGAGACGAGTGGCTTCCAACAACCATAATCATTTTCCTTTGATCCCAAACAGTGAAGAGATTTCCCTGACTACCTCTGATTCCAGTTTTGCTAGGGCTTCTCAAAGCCACACTCAGTCAAATGCAACTTCCTTGATGGCAAGGGCAGTCACTTTCATCTCTCCTTGAGAATTTAGTCGATGGTGTATGTTTGAACCAAATCAGTAATGAAATGAGGAGCTAGCTAGCCGCAGCATTACCCAAACTGAGCTTCAGTGTGCAGTTTATTGCTAAGCAAATACTGCTTGATAGTACTGTTGATGACACTTGCCTGATGATCCAGACCAACAGGGATGTTCTTTACTGGATTGGATCTATATTGCTTTTTATGCGCACAACACACGGGCAATTTTCCACCTTGTTGGGTAGTTGCCAGTTTTGGAGTTTGTATGGGAACAACTTGGCAAAGACTTGGCTTCAAATTAGTGCAAGAATTATATAGTTTAAATACCATACAGAGCTAGCAATATCCAACTCTTGGGTAGAATCATACTGCACAAAGCTTCTTGGAAGAGTTAAGCGGTCAGTCTGTTGATTTCACATCAAGGTTATTTCAGGCCTCACAATCCAATGTATGTTCCAAGTTTAATATGTGAAACTATTTCACATTGATGTCAACACATGGAGTGTACATACATGTCTTATTACTTGGAAGTATTCCCATTGCTGATTAAAGACAAATGATCAATAAGCATCGCCTCAATGACATCTTCAAATTCATTGTCCAACATGACTACAGTTTAAGAAGGCAAAATTGCTCACAGGATGCAGTCCACAGTGCTACTAATGCTGACAAGACTTTCAAATGTGTGATAATTTGGCTAGAAGTTAGTACTTTTTCCTTGTTTAAAGTAGAGCTTTAAGTTCCACAGTCCTTGTTGAAAAAAAATTATGATTTTGAGCCAAAAATATAAATTTGGAACAGTCCAACAACTGCTAAAGTATGTACAACTTGTACGCTAACAGCTAGAACTAACATGAAGATGAGTAACAAAGTTGAGTTGCGGCAAACTCTTCATACAGTAAATGCAGTCACGAAAGATCCTACACATTTCTCTAACATCCCAGATCTTGCTGACTGTGGATCACAAAATTCTATCGCAAGTTTGTATCCTTTTGTAAGTGGTATCAAACTCTTCATTTTCAAGCAACTGGTTTTACAAAATCCTCATAACCAGTTATCACAGACTCCCTGAACAACTGCTCCTGTCATGATCATTCTATCTCCACCAACAGGACGCTGGCACCACACTTGGGTTTCTCTCAACTCCAACATCACTCAGCTGTGTCAAGTGACTTCTACCCACGGGCTTCTGTCATTGATTCCTCCTTTATGGAAACACCTTCGGTTGTTCCTCACTCTCCTCAGCAAATTTCCATGACCTTCTAAGCTCCTTAAAACTTGCCCAAACCAGAAGTGCCTGGAAGGCTGCGAACCACAGCACCTCTACTACCTTTTCAATCAGGCTGGGAGGGGGAGTAGTTGTTAATTGGGACTGTTAGTTAGTGACTAACAACAGGTGGTGTGTAATGGCAGGCAATGTGGTAACAAGGTCTGGTGTGTGGTGTGGGGGAGTTCGGACATGGGAAGAGTTTAGGCCCTAAAATAATTGAACTCAATATTGAGTCCAGAGGGCTGTATGATCCCCAAGCAGAAAATGAGGCGTTGTTCTTCCAGCTTAGGTTGGGCTTCGCTGTTTCTGGCTTGCGACAGCATTCCGGAGATGTTGGCCAGGGAGCAGGGTGGTGCATTGAAGTGGCACTCAGTTCCCATTAACAACTACTTACCCTCCAAACCTGATCGTTTGCAATCCTTTGTCTGTGCAACTATCTTTCTCTCTCTTTGGGTTCTATCCTATCCTTTACTCCCTAACTCACCCATCTCCCTAATTTCTGCAGATAAACCAACATTTTCCCAGTCACCATCAGTTCTGAGGAAGGGTCACCGGATCCAAAACATTAACTCTGTTTTCTCCTCCACGGATGCTGCCAGACCTGCTGAGCTTTTCCAGCAACTTTGTTTTTGTTTCTGATTTACAACCCGCGCAGTTATTTGTTTTTGTTTAGACATATAGCAGATGTTTCCTCTTGCAGGCAACCTAGAACGGAGGACCATACTTTTAGGATAAGTGGTAGAAAATTTACAAAGGAGAAATGAGTAGAAATTACTTCTTTCAAAGGGGTCCTGAATCTGTGGAATTCCGTGCTTGATGCTGGGACAGTGAGTAAATTTAAAGAGAGGAGAAAGCCTGATTTTTAATTCGTAATGGGTTAAAGGGGTTATAGAGGGGCAGGCAGGAAAGTAGAGTTGGGGTGGCAATGAGAGCACTTATATTCAAACGGAATAGCAGAGCAGGCTCAAGGTGCTAAATTGCCCATGCCTGCTCCTCGTTCTTCTGTTCCCTCAGTGAAATGTGGCATTTGTTGCCGTAGACAGTCGCAGAGGCTGGGGCATAAGGTATATTCAAGGCTGAGATAGACACATTTTTAGTCAGCCAGGGAATCCAGGCTACAGTATAAAAAAAAGACAGGAAAAGTGCAGTTGAGGATTATCAGATCAACAAGATTTCACTGAATGGTGGAGCAGATTCAATGGGTTGAATGCCTCTACTGTTGTTACATCTTATACTCTCAGGTTTTCATTAGTAGATCAAATTAACTTATGGCAAAAAACAGGTAAGTCAATGCCTTCTTGTGGAAAATTTTACACTAAAAAGGAGGAATTTAGACAGTAATCAAGCAAAAAAATAGCCAAATTCAAAGCAGTGACATTTCAACCTTCTAAATCTTCTGATCATTATAATTATTGTACTTAGTGTAAAAGTTGATCTCCCTTACTTGATTATCCTTGCAAAACATCCTGATGAGTGCAATATGAATGCTTCAATAAATTGCATTCTTCTTCTGTATTTCCATATGACTATTTGTTATGAAGGTTTCGAAATCCAAATTCCAAAGTTTGAGAAGAACGCAAAATCACAAAAGCAACAATGTCAGTCTCCCACATTCCAACCACCGAATGTCCTCAATTTTCTTCCAAAATCCTCTCGTGGGATGTGGGCATTTCTGGCCAGCATTTATTGCCCTTCCCTAGTTGCCCTCCAGAAGGTAGTAGTGAGCTACCTTCTTGAACCACTGTCTGCCTTGTTTAGAAACTAAAGAGAGACTCCACGACCCTCTATCAGGCAGTATGGGGAAATTCAATGAGCTGAACACTTGGCATGGGCTAAAATAAAAATGCAAGTTGTGGTAAGATGAGACACTTTGTTAACTGCCTCCATAAATGGTTCAACTGTCTTGTTGGCAGGCAGGATGCCTAACTCCATCACCTCTGCTATTAAGTTGGCATTTGATCCAGGGCATGAATTGGACACACTACCTGAGAGATTTTATTTCACCCCGTCCCCATCTTCAGAAAGAAATGAAATCCAGTCTGAAGTTGCAGCTACATGTACAAACCAAACAGTACTTTCCGATGGCATTGGAGGTGCACAGTTCAGACAGTACATGTTGTATTATATTATCTATTCTGAAGAACATGGCTTATAACTGTTATTCCTGTTCTTTTTAAAATTACTGCACCCAGGCAAAATTGTGTTTTAATAGAAATGGGCTATCTGGTTGCTACAGGCACAGCAAACCAAGAAATTCAGTTTAATGTTATCTGAGCTAGCTTTCAGCAACACCCTCAGGGGTAGGCCATTTCCAAGAGTACAATTTTAAAGAAAAGTAATTATCATAAAATCAGGCTGAAGACATAAATTAAAGCCTACTACCACACAACTGCTTTTCAATTATTTTAACTTTAAAAAAAAGTATGTAATTTCTTGAACTCATTAATAGTCAACTACCTTAAGTCTAAAGCTATCCCTGGAAAACAATGAAGTTATGCACTGAATTTGCTGGATGGAGCAACACCCTAAAGTATGAAAACTGCTTCAAATGTTCAGAAAATTCAAATACCCTTTCAGTCCTAGCTTTCAAGAGGGACACAATGGACAAACTGTCTCAGAATTCAGCACCCAAAGTGTTAAGTTCCTTTAAACCAGTTGTCAAGCATGCACTTGCTGCCACAACCTTCCCTATTTCACATGACCCAGACTGTCTTGGAAGCAAAGTTCTGAATTCAACGCACGGAAACGTTTCTGGAATGATTCCCAGTATAGCCGCAAGTTTATTTCTTGAATGGGATTCTCACCCTCTGACCCAGAAGCAAAAATGAATTTATACAATCATCCTTCCCAAAAGAGGAATATGATTTTTCATTCCTTGAAGCGGATGGATGTCACAATTATTTTTAATCTTCTCTGAAGCATACATTTTTAAAACACTGAGGAACATCTAACAATAGGAACCATCCACAGCAGGCTGCATGGTTCGGATGGCAAACAGTTAGCAAATCTCAGCATGGCAAAAATGTGTTAAAATATTGCTTGAAATATCAAGTACCGACTTAAAGTAGCATGTTGTTTGGCTGGTATCAGAGTCAAACAAGTCAAATTCCCCTCTTAATTCAAATCAAACTTTACACCCTCCTGTATTGTCAGCCATGACTCACTTGGTTGCACCATCACCTACAAAGTCACATGATTCACAGTCATAGCTCACCATCGTCTTCGCAAGAGGAACCAGGGAGTATCCATAAATGTTGGCCAGCCACCATATTTATTCTTAATTCAGTTATGTCCCACGAGTGACAAGCGAATCAAAAAAATTCTAAGTTCGATCTTACATAGGCACAAAATTCACACTCCAGTGCCTCAGTTGCACTGTGGAGAGATGTTGTCTTTTAGATAAGTTAAGCAGAGTTCCTCATCTGCCAGCTGGTTTCACTGTGCAAGATCCCATGCCACTACATCAAGGATGAATAGAGATTTTATGCTACCCAATATTTCCTTCAGCATTTCAAAACTACAGATTATCTGGACATAAATACATTATTATACACAGATATATACATAGAACATTACAGCACAGTACAGGCCCTTTGGCCTTTGATCTTGCGCCGATCGATCTGAAGCCCATCTAACCTACACTATTCCTTCTACGCCCTCAACCAGGTCGTTTATAAAAATGACGAACAGCAGTGGACCCAACACCGACCCTTGCGGTACACCACTAGTAACTGGTCTCCGGGTGAACATTTCCCATCAACTACCACCCTCTGCCTTCTTTCAGCATTAAAATTAATAATCCAGCCATAATACCACAAGCCCATCATCTCCCCTGTAAATCTGTTGTCTTTACCTGGTCTGGCCTATATATCATTCCAGACCCACAGGTTGACTCTTAACTGCTCTGTGAAATGGCCTAGTCACTGACTCAGTTACATGAAACCACTCTAAGAAAAGAGAGCAATAAAAGCAGCTCAACCACCCAGCATCAAGGTAGGCATTAGAAATGAAAATATCTCACCTAGCTCTGTTAACATTTCAACTCCTCCTTATATCTGGCACGTTCTATTAGAATTGAGGGACAGTTTCTACAGATTACTCATGCAACAGCCTGGCAATATCTTATGCAGAAAACCACACCTTTCAATGTCCCAACACCACTATCACTATCCCTATCCCTAGTGCTTCAGGCTTGCCTTTAGCACTGGTGTGCTGGACCTTTCCTTCCACAAGCAGAATACTTGTACAGCCTCCAGCTCCAGTCACTTGTTTAATTACCCATGACCACATGAGACATGAGCCGCACTGATTTCTTAACTTTGGAATCACTCAGCTGTGCCCATTGTGTGCCTGTTCTGATGTCTGGCTTGTAGCTAGAACTCTGCTGTAGCTTCATAAAGTTGACATTTCTTGCAAACACAAAAGTCTTCCATTTTGTAAATCCATTCCATACTTTCTTGTAGGCACGTATTATCAAGATACCATTTAGGATCATGATGAGTATAAAGAGGTGAATTTTCAATGGGAGTTTAATGCAGTATCAGTTCCTTAACAATTGGCTGTCCCAGTGGGGAAAACGATCGATAATAAGAAGGTGACATTTGCATCTCAGTTTAATTTTAGGTTTGGAATTATTCAATGCACATGAAATGGAAAAAAAATGCTGACACTGTAGGATCAAGTAGGGCAACATGCAAGTTGTCAAACAACTAGAGTGCTAGGAGTTTGGTGATTAAGGGAATTCGGAGATATTCCATCGCTTGTCCAGTTTCAAAAACTTCTGTAACTTCCATCAGTTGATTCTTCTTCCAATACAGGGAAAGAATCTGGCTGTTAGATAGTCATACAGCACAGAAACAGATCCTCTGGTCTACCCAGTCCATGCTGAACAAAATCACAAACTAAACTAGTCCCACCTGCCTGCAGTGGCCCACATCCCTCCAACCTTGCCCATTTATATATCCATCCAAATGTCTTTTAAATGTTGCAATTGTACCCACATCCCCCATTTCATTAGGAAGTTTATTCCACATGCAAACCTGTTCTGTGCACAAAAATTTACCCCTCATGTCTTTTTGAAATCTCTCTCCTCTTACCTTATAGATGTGCCCCCGAGTCTTGAAATTCCCAATCTTAGGGAAAAGACAACTGCCATCAACACTATCTTTACCTCTCATTATTTCATAGACTTCTGTCACTGTTAACACTGAGAACAGCACGACTGGTATGCAGGAGGCATTAAACTGTGAGATTCAGGACAAACACACCTACACTAAAGATTTGCAATGAAGAGAGCTTGGACTCAATCATGAAGCAGAAGTCGACCTACAGAGACGGTAACATGCTCTTCAAAATGAGACTGAAGTAGAAATATGGGAAATATGAGTTTAAACAGAACAGCTCTAACTGAAAGTACAAATGTAACAAAGCTAACATACATAACGGAAGCATCTGAAGCAGTATTATAAGCAGAGATAGTAAGAACTGCCGATGCTGGAGAATCTGAGATAACATGGTCTGACACTCGCCTCCAGCCCCACCACCCCCGGCACTTTTCCCTGCAACCAAAGCAAGTGCGACACCTCCCTCCTCACCCCCATCCCAGGTCCGAAGAAGACTTTTCACATCAAACAGATGTTCACCTGCACATCTGTTAATGTGAGATACTGTATTCACTGTTCCCGTTGTGGCCTCCTCTAAATCGGGGAAACCAAATGGTGGCTTTGTGGAACACCTACGCTCAGTTCACAAACAACTACACCTCCCAGTCGCTAGCCATTTGAACTCCTCCCTCCTCCGCCCCCGCGCCCCCTGACCACACCCCAACTCCTTGGACAACATGTCCATCCTGGGCCTCCTGCAGTGCCACAATGACGCCACCTGAACATTGCAGGAACAGCATCTCATATTTGGCTTGGAACCCTGTGGCCCAAGGGTATCAATGTGGACTTTACAAGCTTCAAAATCTCCCCTCCCCCGACCACAGGCCAAAACTAGCCCAGCTAGTCACTGCCTCCCTAACCATTCCTCCCACCTCAAGCCGCACCCCCATCTCCGGCACACTAACCTCAACCCACCCTCTTGACCTGTCTGTCTTCCCTGGACTGACCTATCCCCTCCTTAACTCCCCACCTACATTCACCTTCACTGGCTCTAACCCTGCTTCTTTGACCTGTCTGTCTCCTCTCACCCTATCTTCTCCTTTATCCATCTTCTATCCACTTTCCCCTGTCTCCCTATTTATTTCAAAATCCACTTCCCCTCCCCGATTTCTGAAGGGTCCCGACCCGAAACATCAAGCTTTCCTGCTCGGCCTGCTGTATTCATGCAGCTTCACACCGTGTTATCTCAGTATTAAGCAATTTGGTTTCGCAAAAATCAAAAGATATTGCAATTTCTGCATGCCAAAGTAACCACAAAGCTGAAAAAAAGTGTTGTGACAACTGATACTTTTAGGACATATTTTCATTGTAAAGTTGAGATAAGAAATAAATACAAATAAATGGAGTTGCCACATAGTTGAGCTTTTTCCCCTTCATGGGATGTGGCTGCCACTATTGGGATGGTGATTGGCTGCCTGCTTACACCATTACAGTCCTTAAAATAATGAGAAATAGGAATGGGAGGATGCCATTTGGTCACTTGAGCCTGTAGTGTCTGCAGACCACATATTCATAGTTTGAGATGACTTCTCAGTCCTAGCTGGAGTTTAAACAAGTCATCCTCGATGGTGAGGGACTGCCTAATAAGTACACAGAACATAGAACAGTATAGGGCCTTCAGCCCATGAAGTTGTGCTGACCTATTATCATACTCTAAGATCAAACTAACCTGTATTTTACTATCATCCATGTGCCTGTCCTAGAGTTGCTTAAACATCCCTCATGTATCCGATTCCACGGCCACCACCAGCAGTGCATTCAACATATCCACCACTCTCTTTCTAAAATATCTACCTCAGACATCTCCCCATACCTTCCTCCAATCACCTTAAAATTATGTCCCCTCGTTATAGTCATTTCGCTCTGGGAAAAAGTCCCTGGCTATTCACCCTATCTATGCATTTCATCATCTTGTACGCCCCTGTCAAGTCACCTCTCATCCTTCTTTGCTCCAATGAAAAAAGCCCTAGCTCCCTCAACCTTTCCTCAGAAGACCTGCCCTCCAGTCCAGGTAGCATCCTGGTAAATCTCCTCTGCACCCTCTCTAAAGCTCCCACATCATTCCTATAATGAGATGACCCAGAACTGAACACAAAAATGAATTAGTAATTACTAATTATTAAAGATAACACACTTATTGTACTGTTAGATTGAGAAAGAAGGGGATGCACTATTTTTACCTAATTCGCACAATATCATGGGTCACAAAATACTTTGAAATGTTTTAACCTATTCCCAATATGACAAGCCGTTACACTTTGAAACAAAAACTAATGTTGAAACTCAGCATGTCTGGAAGGATCTGTGGACAGAAAGCAGAGTTAATGTTTCAAGTCCACTGACATTACTTCCAAACAGTCATTTTCTTTCTCCCTTTTAGAAACTTAGAATTACAAAATCCATTAGCCTGTTTTTATCACGAATAACTTTGTTTGCTTTAAAGAAAACAATTACTCCATAAAGCTGCATAATTGAATAACATAGGTGAGTTTGTAACAGGAGATGAAAATGTTTATCTTCAAAATAACCCCAACACACCAAAGTACCCATTCACAAATGAAGGAGGGAAAAATGATTTCTCTCCTGCATGCCAAAGTGATCCAGGATAAACACACCTGTATTGTTTACATGCAGTGAGAGAAGGTTAGATTCAGGGGTTCTGAAGCAAAAGCAGAGCTGCAGACACTGCAATGCTTCATAAATAAAAACGCAATGAACTGTGGATGCTGCAAATCAGGAACAAAAGTCAAAGTTGCTGGAAAAGCTCAGCAAGTCGGGCAGCATCTGTGAAGAAAGAAAAAAAAATCAGAGTTAACGTAATAAAATGTGAGGCTGGATGAACACAGCAGGCCAAGCAGCATCTCAGGAGCACAAAAGCTGACGTTTCGGGCCTAGACCCTTCATCAGAGAGGGGGATGGGGGGAGGGAACTGGAATAAATAGGGAGAGAGGGGGAGGCGGACCGAAGATGGAGAGTAAAGAAGATAGGTGGAGAGGGTGTAGGTGGGGAGGTAGGGAGGGGATAGGTCAGTCCAGGGAAGACGGACAGGTCAAGGAGGTGGGATGAGGTTAGTAGGTAGCTGGGGGTGCGGCTTGGGGTGGGAGGAAGGGATGGGTGAGAGGAAGAACCGGTTAGGGAGGCAGAGACATGTTGGACTGGTTTTGGGATGCAGTGGGTTGGGGGGAAGAGCTGGGCTGGTTGTGTGGTGCAGTGGGGGGAGGGGACGAAGTGGGCTGGTTTAGGGATGCAGTAGGGGAAGGGGAGATTTTGAAACTGGTGAAGTCCACATTGATACCATATGGCTGCAGGGTTCCCAGGCGGAATATGAGTTGCTGTTCCTGCAACCTTCAGGTGGCATCATTGTGGCAGTGCAGGAGGCCCATGATGGACATGTCATCAAGAGAATGGGAGGGGGAGTGGAAATGGTTTGCGACTGGGAGGTGCAGTTGTTTGTTGCGAACTGAGCGGAGGTGTTCTGCAAAGCGGTCCCCAAGCCTCCGCTTGGTTTCCCCAATGTAGAGGAAGCCGCACCGGGTACAGTGGATGCAGTATACCACATTGGCAGATGTGCAGGTGAACCTCTGCTTGATGTGGAATGTCATCTTGGGGCCTGGGATGGGGGTGAGGGAGGAGGTGTGGGGACAAGTGTAGCATTTCCTGCGATTGCAGGGGAAGGTGCCGGGTGTGGTGGGGTTGGAGGGCAGTGTGGAGCGAACAAGGGAGTCCTCCGGTACATTGATGACTGTATCGGCGCCGCCTCTTGCTCCCCAGAGGAGCTCGAACAGTTCATCCACTTCACCAACACCTTCCACCCCAACCTTCAGTTCACCTGGGCCATCTCCAGCACATCCCTCACCTTCCTGGACCTCTCAGTCTCCATCTCAGGCAACCAGCTTGTAACTGATGTCCATTTCAAGCCCACCGACTCCCACAGCTATCTAGAATACACCTCCTCCCACCCACCCTCCTGCAAAAATTCCATCCCCTATTCCCAATTCCTCCGCCTCCGCCGCATCTGCTCCCACGATAAGACATTCCACTCCCGCACATCCCAGATGTCCAAGTTCTTTAAGGACCGCAACTTTCCCCCCACCGTGATCGAGAACGCCCTTGACCGCGTCTCCCGCATTTCCCGCGACACATCCCTCACACCCCGCCCCCGCCACAACCGCCCCAAGAGGATCCCCCTCGTTCTCACACACCACCCTACCAACCTCCGGATACAACTCATTATCCTCCGACACTTCCGCCATTTACAATCCGACCCCACCACCCAAGACATTTTTCCATCCCCTCCCCTGTCTGCTTTCCGGAGAGACCACTCTCTCCCTGACTCCCTTGTCCACTGCCCTCCAACCCCACCACACCCGGCACCTTCCCCTGCAACCGCAGGAAATGCTACACTTGTCCCTACACCTCCTCCCTCACCCCCATCCCAGGCCCCACGATGACATTCCACATCAAGCAGAGGTTCACCTGCACATCTGCCAATGTGGTATACTGCATCCACTGTACCCGGTGCGGCTTCCTCTACATTGGGGAAACCAAGCGGAGGCTTGGGGACCGCTTTGCAGAACACCTCCGCTCAGTTCGCAACAAACAACTGCACCTCCCAGTCGCAAACCATTTCCACTCCCCCTCCCATTCTCTTGATGACATGTCCATCATGGGCCTCCTGCACTGCCACAATGATGCCACCCGAAGCTTGCAGGAACAGCAACTCATATTCCGCCTGGGAACCCTGCAGCCATATGGTATCAATGTGGACTTCACCAGTTTCAAAATCTCCCCTTCCCCTACTGCATCCCTAAACCAGCCCAGTTCGTCCCCTCCCCCCACTGCACCACACAACCAGCCCAGCTCTTCCCCCCCACCCACTGCATCCCAAAACCAGTCCAACCTGTCTCTGCCTCCCTAACCGGTTCTTCCTCTCACCCATCCCTTCCTCCCACCCCAAGCCGCACCCCCATCTACCTACTAACCTCATCCCACCTCCTTGACCTGTCCGTCTTCCCTGAACTGACCTATCCCCTCCCTACCTCCCCACCTATACTCTCTCCACCTATCTTCTTTACTCTCCATCTTCGGTCCGCCTCCCCGTCTCTCCCTATTTATTCCAGTTCCCTCCCCCCATCCCCCTCTCTGATGAAGGGTCTAGGCCCGAAACGTCAGCTTTTGTGCTCCTGAGATGCTGCTGGGCCTGCTGTGTTCATCCAGCCTCACATTTTATTATCTTGGAATCTCCAGCATCTGCAGTTCCCATTATCTCAGAGTTAACATTTTGGGTTCTGAAGAACAATCACCAGACCCAAAACATAACTGAATTTTTTCTTCAGATATGCTGCCAGATCAGCTGAAATTTACCAGTAACTTCTTTCTTCCTGCAATGTTTCAGTCAGATGAAAAGCTAATTGGATCTGTTTGGCCCATAAGACTTAGCTCCTCAAGGCAAAAAAAAGCTGCATGGAATGATCAAACATCTGTCAATCTGGCATATGTAGATGGGGGATGTGTAACCCAAAAGGTTGATGTCTCTGTCTTGGCAGATGCAACTGCTCAGGAAACACAATCTGGAGAATATCAATCATTTTAAAAAGAGTACATTCAGGTTTTACACAGGGTTCAACATAAAGATGCTTCACGGACAGGAGACAGGTCCTGTATTCAGCACGTGTTCCTAACTGAAAAATTCAAATGCAACTCCAAGCCTGCACAAGACTGTTCAAATTGTGCAGACAGCATGGTGGCTCACTGATTAGCACTGCTGCACTTCAGCACCAAGGACCCGGGTTTGACTCCACCTTCAGGCAACTGTCTGTGTGGAGTTTGCACATTCTCCCCACGTCTGCATGGGTTTCCTCCCGGTGCTCCGGTTTCTTCCCACAGTCCAAAGATGTACACCCTAGGTGGATTGGCCATGCTAAATTGCCCCATAGCGTTCAGGGAGGTATAGATTAGGTGGGTTACAGGAGAATGGGTCTGGACGGGATGGTCTGAGTGTCGTTGTGGACTTGTTGGGCCACGGGGTCTGTTTCCAAATTGTAGGGATTCTACGATTCCAGACTATGATAAACAGAGCAACCAGAACATCCAGTCATCGAAAGTCAGGTGTTTTCTCTGAAGTGGAACAGACTTCAAATATGTCATTGATACCAAAGAATACAGGGGAGCAGTTAAGCACCACCACCATCACCAAAGTAATAGTATTAGACAAACTAACAGGGCTAAAAGCAGATCAGTCCTCTGTCCCTGATGGCTTGCACACCAGGATACAAAAAAATAAATAGCTGTAGAGTGGTGGATGCATTAGTTGTAATTTTCCAAAAATCCTTTGATGCTGGAGAAGTGCCAGAAGATCGGAAAACTGCCAAATGTAACATCCCCATTTGAAAAGGGAAGGAAGCAAAGAGCAGGTCAATTATACGATTAGCCGAGCATCTGTTATTAGATAGATGTTGAGACCAATTAAGGAAACAATAACAGCACGTTTGGAAACTGATAATCTAAATCAACCATGGTCAGTGTGGTTTTGTGAAAGGCAATAATGTCCGACTGATGGGGATTTCGAGGAAGTCTCAACTAGACAGTATAGAGGGCAACCAGTAGATGAGTTAGATTTGGATTGCAGAAGGTTTTAAATAAGGGACCTCACAAAAAGTCAAGTCATATAAGATACCATGGTGTTCAAGGTAGTGTGTTGGCATTCTTTACTCAGAGTGGTAAGGACGTGGAACGCCCTGCCTGCCAATGTAGTTAACTCAGCCACATTCGGGGCATTTAAACAGTCCCTGGATAAGCATAATGATGAGATAGTGTAGGGGGAGGGGCTTAGATTAGTTCACAGGTCGTCACAACATTGAGGGCAGAAGGGCCTGTTCTGCACTTATTGTTCTATGTTCTATGATAGAGAATTGGATAAAGGACAGGAAACAGCAAGGCAGATGACAGCTTCTTTTTCCAGTTTGGCAACATGTAACCAGTAAGGTTCCACAGGGATTAGTGCTGGGACTACAACTGTTTAGAATGTATATTAATAACTTGGAGAAAGGAAGCAAATGTATTGCAGCTAAATTTTCACAGTACCTAAAAGTTAGTTGGAAAGGCAAGTTGCAACAGGGTACAAGTAGTTTACAGAGATAGATTAGTTACGTGGCAAACAGTTGGCAAATGGAATACAATGTCAGAAAATATCAAGTTATTCATTTTAGAAGGAAGAATAAAAGAACAAAGTATTACTTAAACATAAAAAAGCCTATAAAACAAGAGGATTGGTGGGTACTTGTGTACGAAACAGAAAGCTAGCAACTGGTGCAGCAGGTAATCAGGTTGTCTAATTGAATGCTGGCCCTTATTTCAAGTGCGTTGACATACAAGAGGAGGGAAGTCTTACTGCAACTAGGTAAGGTGTTGAAACTACATATTGAGTACTAAGAGCAGTTTTGGTCCCCTTATTGAAGGGGAGACATTACTATTTCATTGGAAGCAATTCAGAGAAGAGCTACCACTGGGATGATAGCCGGTATGGAAGAATCGGCTTGAGTTCACAAGTGGTTGGCAGGTACAATAGCGATAATCAAAAAGCATTTGGACAGGTACACAGATGGGTAGGGTTTAGAGGTTTATGGTCCGAATGCGGGCATTCGGAACTAGCTCAGTGGGTATCATGGTCAGCATGGACCAGTTTGGGCCAAAGGGCCTGTTTCCACGCTGCATTGTTGTATGACTGATTGACATTGGCATTAAGCAACAAGAGACAAGAACAATTTGCAGAACTTTGTTTAACAACATGTTCCAAACTGTCAAATCCACCATCTAGAAGGAGGGCAATAGACACATGAAACATCATCACTAGCAAGTCACATTTATCATCCCGACACAGAATCAAGTACAGAATGGTTGCTCAGTCAAAACCCTGGTATTTCTGCCCCAGCAGCACATGGGTGTACTTGCACCACATACGCTGCACCAGTTCAAGAATACAGCCCACCTTCTTGAAAGGCTATTAAATGCTGGGAGACAAATGCTATTGTTTCCTATTCCACATGCACTTAAAATCTGAAATTGCCCACTGTTATTACAGTCACTTGCCTGTAGGTTGCTTGCAAATTCCAATTCCTTCCTTTGAAGGCAAAGGCAACAAAATTTTTTTTAAAGAGCAGGAAATGACTAACTGTCCTGGTTCATTATGACACTCTTTAGTCTGTGCCCAGCTTCCTTTTCACTCAACTGTAATTTTCTCCTGTTTCCCGAGTATAATGTTTAAGCCAAACAAGTACACATTTGGCAGGATCCTCCAAATAGGAAATATAAGATGTGAGTGTAATTTTCACCATAATATTTACACACTTGAACACCAACCAAATATTATGTAATGTGATGTTTATTGCAAAGTTACTTCTTCATGCTTAATATTTCATGGAAGGTAACAGTAATTTAAAACACTGACACCACATGAGTTGATGCGATCGGACACAAAATCCAATTTATTCCACCACCTGTGATAATAGGAACTGCAGACACTGGAGAATCCAAGATAACAAAGTGTGAAGCTGGGTGAACACAGCAGGCCAAGCAGCATCTCAGGAGCACAAAAGCTCTTGTGCTCCCGAGATGCTGCTTGGCCTGCTGTGTTCATCCAGCTTCACAATTGATTCTCTTATTCCACCGCCTGACTGTTAGCGCCAACAAACCACAGGTACCATGGAGTCCAAGATGAAAAACACACATTTATCCATTTGGTATAGTATTACTGTCAAATTTGATATGGTATTTCAATTTTAAATACAGGCAGTCTATCTATTTTTGCATATTTCAGTTGCATGCTCAAAGGTCAAGAACGAAGGCTGGATGTGCAGGACAAAATACAGACATTCCCCTGCACCCAAGAAAAGGCTTGGTACACTCTTGGGCTCTTGCTGCATCATGTGTGATTATTCACACCCTTACCATTTATATCCAATGTACGCATTAGCTCTGTTACCACCTCTAACCATACCTTGCACTGTAGGCCATTCTTATATCACCTCCAACCTTGCTAACTTAACATTGCCTTCCCACAGCACTGCAAATTTATCATTTTCAGCCAGGTGTTACAATCCCATTAGAAGCAACAAACCAGCTCAGATTCTGCAGACACCAGCCTCTAATGTTATCCCCCCTCCCTTAGGCCCATCTCTCACAGCTTAGCTATTCTGCTATTTTCTTGGGATCACAAAGATTAATTTCCCCTGTCCAACAGTGCTCTCTCCATAGCCAGTATACTGATGTTTACAGAAACACTTTACTGTTCACAGTCCCTTTAATCAACTTGACTTAGAACTCACCTTACCTTCTCCCTTTCCTCAATTTCTGCAATTGAACCAATAAACTAACAATACCCACTGTTAACCCAGTGATACTCATTGCTAGTTATGCTGTACTCCTGCAGGTCCCACTTCTTGCCACTGTTCCCAAGCATCTGCTAGCTCCTTATAGATCTTCCCATTGTTTCTTATTTACTTCCACTTGTTGAGATTGTCCTTCATTCCAAATCAAAAATCAGAGATGCACTTGAGAACTGAAGTTTGAACAGTGACTTGTTTTAAACATAAAAGGAGAGAACAAAATACTGAAGTTTGTTATAGAGAACTAGCCTAGAAAGATAATGCAGGCTAAGCACTGCTCTAAAAACACTCGAGATGAACTGGCATCAACATGTCATGATGCTTTGAGACTGGCAGCTGATTGGATGTTGAATTAGTTAGTTAATCAAGGGAGGTCCAGTGCTGGCCAGCCAACCCCAGAAAGTTGACAATGAAAGAGAACCAAAGCATGAACTGGGTTTTTGGGCAGGAGGCAATGTCGCTTTGGAAGCTGCAGGACTTGGTTTTTCAGTTTTGTTCTCTATCCTCTAGCAACTAATTGTCAAAAGTCCTGAGAAAAGAACCCCTAACTTTAAGAAATAATGACATGCTTCTGCAGGGCAGCAAATGTTATTCGCATTGACTGGTGACTTCGGAATTCAAGCAAGGTACAATCCTACATGCTGGAACCACCTGGAAACTGACATCCATTTCAAGCCCACCGACTCCCACAGCTACTGAGAATACAGCACCTCCCACACATCTTCCTGAAAAAATTCCATTCCCTATTCCCAATTCCTTCGCCTCTGCGCATCTGCTCCCAGGATGAGGCATTCTACTCCCGTACATCGCAGATGTCCTCGTTCTTCAAGGGCCGCAACTTCCCCCCTGCAGTAGTCGAGAACGCCCTCGACTGTGTCTCCTGCATTTCCCACAACTCATCCCTCACACCCTGTCCCCACAATAACTGCTGAAACAGAATCCTCCTAGTCCTCACATACCACCCCACCAACCTCCGGATTCAATGTATCATCCTCCAACACTTCTGCCATCTGCAATCCAACCACACCACTGAAGACATTCTTCCATCCCCATCCTTGTCTGCCTTCCGGAGCGACCACTCTCTCTGTGACTCCCTTGTCCGATCCACACTCTCCTCCAACCCCACCACACCCAGCACTTTCCCCTGCAACCGCAGGAATTGCTACACCTGCCCTCACACCTCCTCCCTCAGCCCAGCCCAGGCCCCAAGAAGACTTTCTACATCAAGCAGATGTTCACTTGCATATCTGTCAATGTGGTATACTGCATCCGCTGTTCCCGTTATGGCTTCCTCCACAAATCAGGGAAACCAAGCGGAGTCTGGGGGACCGCTTTGCAGAACACCTACGCTCGGTTCGCAATAAACAACTGCACCTCCCAGTCGCGAACCATTTCAACTCCCCCTCCCATTCCTTAGATGACATGTCCATCCTGGGCCTCCTGCAGTGCCACAACGATGCCACCTGAAGGTTGCAGGAACAGCAACTCACATTCCACTTGGGAACCCTGCAGCCCAAATGGCATCAACGTGGATTTCACAAGCTTCAAAATCTCCCTTCCCCCACGGCAACCCAAAACCAACCCAGCTCGTCCCCGCTTCCCTAACCAGTTCTTCCTCTCACCTATCCCCTCCCACCTCAAGCCACACTCTCACTTCGTACCTACTAACTTCATCCCGCCCCCTTGACCTGCCCATCCTCCCCGGACTGACCTATCCCCTCCGTACCTCCCCACCTACACTCACCTCGACGGGCTCCATCCCTGCCCCTTTAACTTGTTGTCTCCTCTCCACCCATCTTCTCCTCTATCCATCTTCGATCTGCATCCCCCCTCTCCATCCCCCATTTCTGATGAAGGGTCTAGGCCCGAAACGCCAGCTTTTGTGCTCCTAAGATGCTGCCTGACCTGCTATGTTCATCCAGCTCAACACTTTGTTATCTCTTGACTTCAGGAAGTCTTGGTATTCATTGATAAACGATGGTACTGGAGGATTAGGTAGAAACAGAGTTCTGATCCTAAAAGCAGAATATGCAAATAGTTAGAAAATTGAAAGGCAGATGCTCGAAAGCTGGAATCTCAGGATTAGCCCCACATGCTGGTATGCATAGAAATAGAATTAATTGATCAAACACATGGATGGAAAGTGACAGATGGAATGCAATGTCGGAAAGTGAAAGGTTATGCACTTTTATAGAAAGAAATGAGGCATAGACTATTTTCAGAAAGGATCTGGAAATCTGAGGTGCAAATGGACTTGGAAGTCCTAACTCAGGATTCTCTTAAGATTAAGATGCAGATTCGGTTGACAGTTAGCAGGTAATGAGTGCTAACATTGCATTTTCAAGACATCTAGAATACAAGGGCAGAAATGTACTAAAGCTGTATAAGCCCACGGACAGACTGCACTCAGAATATTATGAGCAGTTTTGGGCCACACCTCCAAGGATGATGGGCTGGCATTGGAGGGGGAGGTTTACACAAATAATCACAGAGATGAAGGTCTTGTCATAGGAGGAATGAATGAGAGGAATCTGATTGAAAGTCTCAGAATATTGAGACACCTGGATAGAATGGAGAAGATGACTCCTTTGGGAGGAGTGATTAGGACCCGAGGGCACAACCTCCGAGCGAAGGGACTATCCTTTACAACTGAGATATGGAGGAATTTCTTCAGCCAGAGGATGGTTAGTCTGGGGAACTCATTTCCACAGAAAGCTGTGGATACTGTGTCATTGAATGTATCGGAGGCAGAGACAGATAGATTCTCGATTGGTAAGGAGATCAAGGGTTATGGTGGAAAGGCAGGAGAATGGGGTTTAGCAATATATCAGCCATGATCAAATGGGGAAGCAGACCTGCTGAGCTAAATACCCTATTTCTGCTTCGACAACTTATGGCTTAGCATGAGAGTTAAGACATCAGATAGCTGGGGCACTGAGGCTCGCTCTGGAGAAGGTCAAACCTGTACCCCACCTTGACAGTACACACCTGAACAGGATTTTTACAAGTGCTTGTCCGAAGATTCATTAGTGCATTAGTGCTGTTGTGGCAATTTAAATCCAGGAAATAGGAAGCAGGGGATAAATTCAGCACAGGGGACATTTGCTAGAAACTTAGCAAGTGTCTGTGGAAGACAGAGAAAGTGGAAGCTTAATTATGTAAAAGAACAGAAGATTGACTACATTAGGGGAACACATAAATGCAGAGAGTATGGTAAATAAAGCCATTGAGGGCACTGACACATGGCGTGATATAATTGCTGTAACAAAATCTGGCTTCAAGGAGGATAATGTTACAGCTCAACTCCCCTGGATATTGTGTTTTCACACAGAAAAGAGAAGGAAAGTTTAAAGAGTCGGGGTTCAGCATTGTTTACCAAAAAATAAAATTCAGCTGTGGGAAGGACGATGTGTGAAAATCAGGCATTAAAATGAGGCTATGTGGGTTCAGCTCAGAAACAAAAAGGGTAGTCACGAAAAGGTGCATACTACAGTCATCAAAACTTGTGTGTGTATTTGCAGACCCCCAAAAAGTTGGTGAGTTTGAGAAGCAAACGTGGAGGCCAACTTCATAATGCAAAAACAATAGGGCAGTTAGGGGCACAACTATGCAAATCTAAATTGAGATACAAACAGTGCGAAAGACACAGAGGCACAAAATTCTTCAGCCACCTATAATAATGCTGTTTTAGCAAACATGTAACAAGCTCAACAAAAGAGAACATAATACTAGGTTTTAGTCTGAAAAAAAAAAGGCTGGTTGGATGGATGAAGTGGAAGTGATGGCTATCACTTGGCATTGGAATCAAGGGCTCCGGGGAAAGTGCAGGGAAGTGGAGTTGAAATGCCCATCAGCCATGATTGAACTGGTGGAGTGGACTTGATGGGCCGAATGGCCTTACTTCCACTCCTATGTCTTATGGTATTAAGGTAGCAACTATTGTAGAGATTTCACACCATTGCATAAATAGTGTCCAGGGATGTTAAGGTTAGGTGGGTTAGGCATGGGAAATGCTGGGGTAGGGGAATGGCTCTGGGTGGGATGCTCTTCAGAGAGGCAGTGTGGATTGTGGGGCTGAATGACCTGCTCTCTCACCTGTAGGGATTCTGAGTTACGTCTTCACTAAGAAAAAAGTGTGGTATTACAAATTGAGTCCTCTGCTTATTAAGAAACAGGCAGACTAAGACAGAGACTTTTTCTTCCATTTTTTTTCCTCACTCATGGAATGAGGGCAGAAACTTGTTCAGGATTTGTTACCTATCCCAAGGTGCCCTTGAGAAGGTGGTGGCAAGCCGTCTTCTCAAACCAGTATAATCCATTTGACACAAGTAGACCCACAATACTGCCAGGGAAGGATTTCCTGCATCCAATGATTTTGATGCAAGTAGACTGAAGGAAGGGTGATGATATTTCCAAAATCAGTATGGTGAACAACTCTGAGGAGAACTTGCAGGTCTATGTGCTGTCCTTGTCGGTAGAAGTGCTCTTGGGTTTATAAGGTGCTGTCTAAGGAGTCAAAAGGTGACATTCTCAAAAAAAACTAATACTTCAGCGAGCTTTGCATACAAAATACAGGAATGTGATGAAAAAGCAAAGTAGAAAAGCCATGAACGTGCGCAAAATAATGTTGACCAATAAAATTAAGGAAAATCTAAAGATGTTTTATCAGTACATCAAAAGTAAGGAGGAGGCTAAAAGGAAATGGTTAGGCCTATCAGAGTTTTACATGCTAATTTGTGTGTGGACGCAGAGGATGTGGACAGGGCTTTCAATAACTATTTTGTCACTTTCTTCAAAAAGGAAAGGCAATGATGCAGAAATTCCAGGTGAAAAGGTGTTGTGTGAATTATCAGATAATTTAAACATAATAACAATTAAAGTATTGGAGGGACCAATCTCCTTGAAAAAGCAGACGAATTGTATCCTAGGCCATATTAAACAAAGTCAGATGAAAAAACAGATGCTCTAAAATCATTTTTCAATCCTCAGTAGAAAGGGTACAAGATTGGAGGTCCACAAACATTGCACCATTATTCAAAAAGGGTTAGGGTGATAATCCAAGTAATAATTTTCTGCCTATCAGTCTGACCTCAGTGGTGGGAAAACTAATCATTGAGAGCTAGGATTAACTGTTACTTGGAGCATCATGAATTAATCAAAGACAAACAGTCAGCACACTTTTGTTAAGGAAAGATTTTGTCTTAATTTAATGGAATTTTTTGATGAATTAACAAGGAGATTGATGAAAGTCATGCTGTGAAAGTTGCCCATGGGGATCAACTGAATGGACTCTTCCTGAGCTGCATGTGTTTTTTTTTAAATGGTGTAGGCAGGTTCAACCAAAAGACATCAAGTGGTTATTTGGAGAGAAGTGGTATACAAGAATATAGGTAAAAAGCACAAGACTGGCACTAGGAGAGAAATGGTGCATGCTCGATAGACTTCCTTCTGAGCCATAATAATTCTGAAATTCTGTGAATTCCTCTATCAAGTGCAATTTGCAGTTTACTTAATTATTTACCCCATCTTTAAACCTCAGATTTCCCCCATGTCTCTCAATGGGTTTCAAAACTTTATAAGTTTTCATTTGTCCAGGTCTTCATCCTACCATCATGTACCAACTTCTCACTTTTACTTCTATGGAAGTTGAAGCGCACTCAGTTGTTGTGTAAAGACAATGTGCAGTGCAGACGAGTTAGGACTAAAGAGCTGGATGAGACATGCATTCGTTATTCTTCTGGCTTCAAACCAGTAGGCATTTCCCCTGAACAACCAATGACAAAACTTTTGAATAGTCAATGTATCTCTTTAAACATCTCCCCATTTCCAAAAGCACACTCAAACCATTATTTAAATGAAAAATAAGGACTGCAAAGTCTTACAACAAGAAACAGCATTTCCTTATTGTCATGTAACCCATCACAACTATTAATCAAGCCCTTCTGAGATTGATGAGAAATAAACAATGTCCAATGTTCATGACTGATGATAAAGTTGATGATATAATCCTTGAGAGCACAATCCTTAGAGACTTCTTGTTTTGAAGAGGAACCCAGATACCAAAATGGGATTAGGATAAGGAAGGGATAATGGGAACTGCAGATGCTGTGATGAAGGGTCTAGGCCCGAAACGTCTGCTTTTGTGCTCCTGAGATGCTGCTGGGCCTGCTGTGTTCATCCAGCCTCACATTTTATTACCTTAGGATAAGGAACTTCACTTACCTGGAGAAGCAAGAGAAGCTCATTACTATTAGGGCAGAGGAAATGGAAGAAAGACTCAGGCGTCAAAACAGAGAGGGTGTGACAAAGAGGGAAATTTCTTCCTCTGGCATGCTGTTTGGTCTGAAGCACAGGCTGGAGATCATAGAAATGAAACAAAACTAAGAGAAAGTGGAGAGAATTTATATCTTACATAGCAAGTTATGATTTAGAATTTAGTATCATGATCAGGACTTGGAAAGGTAAAATTCGTAGGGCTAAGGAGGAAGAGCACAGCAGTGAGACTATTGGTAAGTATTTCCAAAGAGCTAACAAACACATGACCTATCATTCTGCTTCTGCATTTCAACAATACAGTAATCATGAGCCAACCCATCTTTTTGTTCAACTGGTGTTTAAAAACCTTTCTCAAAACAAAAATGCTACAGCGAATAAAAACAGACCCAAATAGGGTTATTGTGGTGTGGTGGTGGTGCCCCGGGGTCAAGTCTCACCAGTTTCAGAGGTGTGTAATAACATTTCTTTACAGGACGATTAGGGAAGAGATTTAATCAAAATAAATACAAATAAAGTTTGTTAAAAAAAAAAGCAGACCCAACAGGGCCCTTGTGGTACAATGGTAAGTATTCCTACCTTTGAGCCAGGAGTCACAGATTCCAGTCACAGCTGCTCTAGAGGTGCGTAATAACATCTCTGAACAGTTTGTTTAGAAAACTACATCTTGAAAAAAAAGCGAGGTCACTCTTGTGGGATAGTGATTGTGTCCCTACCCTGGATCCAGAAGGCCCAGCCTCAAGTCTCACCTGTTCCAGGTATGTAATAACATCTCTGAACAGGTTGATTCGAGAAAAAAAAATAAAAAAACAGGCTAAAATTGGAAAATAAACTCAGCAGACAGCTAATTTACTCATGGTGGTTCACAGTTTGTGAAAAAAATCACACAGTGATTTGGTGGTGGTAAAACTATTCAGTTGTGTGCGATAGCTCTTCTGGATATAAAAAACAAAGCAGAACCAGGAACAAGTCTGGAAAACTATCCATCCTGGACTGGGACGAGCCTATCTATACCAGGAACAGTAGCTCTGTTTTGGTGTTCAACAATAAACAATGTTCCTTTCCAGTTGGGCTTTGAGTTATTGCAAACACATTAACCAAATCTTCAAACCCTCCATCCATGTCGTTACTCGATAGCCACATGCGGACAATTCCAGCTGGGGCCACTGGCCAGCCATTAACATGAACAGTATTACCTACTGCGCCTTTCCCCAACGCAATGACATGGAAGCTATTTGGCCCAACTGAGGGGAGGAACGGAACAAAACAAAACTTCTGAACAAAACAACTATCTCAGCATGCAATGTTTACACCAACATGTTGAAGCTAATTGTGCCAAAATCCTCTCAGTAAGTAAAGAACACCTGGTCAAGTCTAAAAGAGCATGCAAAACCTTAACCCTCAGACCTGTCGCAGGACAATACTTTCAAATAATGTTGTCATAATATTGCACTATATTTACTATAAGCTAAACTACAATACTGGCATGGAGGCACACTAATGGTGTTCCAACCAACGATACTCAGGTTTTCCCATTTATTAACAACAATACTTTCCATTCGATTCGTAACTTGAGTCAATTCAGTGGCTCTGACCAAATATGTTGCACAGAATCAGAGAGATTTGTAGAACTAGAATTGTGTCACCAAATCGCAATAAAGAGGGGCAGGCAGCATGAACTATAAACAGGAAATTTTGGAGATCGACTGACAGTGGAAAAACATACAAGTTCTTGGCTTCCCTACATTACCCCAAAAAAATCTATCAAGTCTTGAATATACACTATCTTGGTTAGTTAGTCCACGAAGCAGGAGTGAGGGTGGGCTCTAATAGTTTTCTACCATTCAGTAAGGTTACTGCTGATTTTTCATCTCCATAAGATTTTCCCACCTGGCCCCTATCTTCAATCATCTGTAATCCACAAGATTAATTGACCCCAGCATTAAATATATTAAATAGCTGAAAACTATCTGCTCTGTGGTAGATAATTCTCAAAATTCATGTTCTTGGAGGCAAGGAAATTCCTCCTCATCTTAGTCAAGATGGCTGATCTCTCCCAAAACTATGATTGCAAGTTCCATACTCTCAAGGGAAAAATAAGCTTCTTCGTATTTATCCTTAAGATTTGGTGGCACAGTTAGGCCATTCAATCCATCAGTTCGCTCTGCCAGTCGATCATGGCTCTATGTTTGCAAGCCCTTGCATTAAACCATCACATTCTATTGATTTTCCAGTTTACTTTCTCTAAGGCAAGCTATCTTCAGTAAAGGACACAAAACTGGACACAATACTCGGTTTTGCAACGAACAATTGCACCTCCAGTCGCTAAGCATTTCAACTCCCCCTCCCATTCCTCAGATGACATGTCCATCATGGGCCTCCTGCAGTGCCACAATGACGCCACCCCGAAGGTTGCAAGAACAGCAACTCATTCCGCTGGGAACCCTGCAGCCTAATGGTATCAATGTGGACTTCACCAGCTTCAAAATCTCCCCCTCCATCACCGCATTCCAAAACCAGCCCAGTTCTTCCCCTCCCCCTCACTGCATCACAAAACCAGCCAAGCTCGGCCCTTCCGCGCCCCCCCCACCGCATCCCAAAGCCAGCCCAGCCTGTCTCTGCCTCCCCTAACCTGTTCTTCCTCTCACCCATCCCTTCCTCCCACCCCAAGCCACACCTCCATTTCCTACCTACCACCTCATCCCACCTCCTTGACCTGTCCATCTTCCCTGGACTGACCTATCCCCTTCCTACCTCACCTATACTCTCCTCTCTACCTATCTTGTTTTCTCTCCATCCTCTCTCCCTCTTTATTCCAGTTCCCTCTCCCCATCTCCCTCTGATGGAGGGTCTAGGCCCAAAACGTCAGCTTTTGTGCTCCTGAGATGCTGCTTGGCCTGCTGTGTTCATCCAGCCTCACAATTTGTTATCCACAATACTCTACATGCATTGAGTCAGTAAAGCTCACTGAGAAAGTCACAGAATCCACGAAACCAAGTGGGAAACTTGAAATGATTAAACTAGTCTTTGTGGGAGAAATTGAAATTGAAATCTCGCAAATCCCCTTGACCCAACAATTTACATCCTAAAATTCTCAAAGAAGTTGCTGCAACAGTCATGGAATACTGGAGCCATCTTGTCAAATTTCCTCTCTTCTCGAATCATGCCAGCAGATGAGAAGGTAGCAAATGTATTTCTCCTATTCAAGAAAGGAGGAAGAGGACGAGAAAACAGAGAAGTCGAGATCAATAAGCCTGACATCAGTTACTGGGACAAATGCTGAATCCATGACCCAAGTAGTAACAAGGGACATGGTCCATTTCATTTTTTCATGTGTTTAAACAGAATCAATACTGTTTTATGCAGTGTAAACAGTCTTTTGCACGTCTACTAAGAGTATTTTGATGTACTGCTAAGTAGAGAAATAAAAGGACAAACTGGTATTCATGGTACACTCACTCATTATCCTCAGATTTGCTGCCCACAGATCTGCACACTGGTGAGGTCAAACACAGATACCAAGTTACATTTCATCAACTCATTTGATCTGATCGCACAACCCTTTGTGGTAGCTGGGACAGCTGTATAGGAGCAGTATCCACGTTATTTTGTCATTCGCAGGAACTCCATGGCTCTGTTAGACAACGTAAATAGTGAGAATTTGGTGTATATTGAACTTTTCAAATCAGGATAAGTTGGTTAAGGCAGCATATGGGATACTTGGATAACAAGGTGTCGAGTTGGATGAACACAGCAGGCCAAGCAGCAGAGGAGCAGGAAAGGTGAGGTTTCAGGCCTAGACCCTTCTCAGAAATGGAGGGGGCAAGGGGGTTCCGAAATAAATAGGGAGAGGGGGGGGGGAGGCAGATCAAAGATGTATAAAGAAGATAGGTGTAGAGGAGACAGACAGGTCAGAGAGGCGGGGATGGAACCAATAAAGGTGAGTGTAGGTGGGGAGGTAGGGAGGAGATCGTCCTCCCTGGACTGCACTGACAGGTCAAGGGAGGTGGGTGGGGAAGGGAATGAGGCTAGTTAGTAGGAGATGAGGGTGGGGCTTGAGGTGGGTGGAAGGACAGGTTAGGGAGGCAGGGACAAGCTGGGCTGGTTTTAGAATATGGTGGGGGGGGGGGGGGGGGGGGGGGAGATTTTGAAGCTTGTGAAATCCACATTGATACCATTGGGCTGCAGGGTTCCCAAGCAGAAAATGAGGTGCTGTTCCTGCAACCTTCAGGTGGCATCATTGGGGCACTGCACGAGGCCCATGATGGACACGTCGCCTGAGGAATGGGAGGGGGAATTGAAATGGTTCGCGACTGGGAGGTGCAGTTGTTTATTGCAAACTGAGCGTAGGTCTTTCTACAAAGCGGCCCCCAAGCCTCTGCCTGGTTTTCCCCGATGTAGAGGGAGCCACAACGGGTACAGCGGATGCAGTATACCACATTAGCAGATGTGCAGGTGAACATCTGCTTGATGTGGAAAGTCTTCTTGGGGCCTGGGATTGGGGGGGGTGAGGGAGGAGGTATCAGGACAGGTGTAGCACTTCCTGCGGTTGCAGGGAAAAGTGCTGGGTGTGGTGGGGCTGGAGGGGAGTGTGGATCAGACAAGGGAGGCCTGGAGAGAGTGGTCCATCTGGAAAGCAGATAAGGATTGGATGGGAAAAATGTCTTTGGTGGTGGGGTCAGATACTTACCTTCATTACTGAGGCACAGATTTTAAGAGCAGGGAGGTTATGCTGGAACTCTTAAATGTTAAACTCAGACACAGCTAGAGCACTCTGTGTCTGGAACTCACATTATAGGAATGACATGACTACACTGGAGGGGGTGCACAGCAGATTTCCAGGACGTTGCCTAGACAGAATGGATAGGCCAGGGTTGGAGCTCAAGACTCCATGCAATCCTATGGGATCCCAAATGGCACCTCAAATCCTAAGCATCTTGTTTGCCATCACAGTAATAGAATTGTACTTGAACCCAACCCCCACTGCAGGCATACCCCCCTCTCCATCAACACCATCCAGCTGGAGGACCAACCTTGGTTTGTGGGAGTCACATACCTAAAAAGGTGAGACTGTCAGGGCATGCCGCATCCACTGCTTAAGTGTTCGCCAACCAATCAGATCAATATCAGCAGTTCTGATAGATTCAGTCATGAATGATAATAGACAATTTCACAAAAAAAATAGAAAATGCAGCTCAAACATTCCCATCTCTAACTGCCCTTGTGAAATCTTCCTGACCTCTTGAGTACAAGTCATTTCACGTATCATTTGACACTTTTTAAAGGCATCTTGGTCTCATTCAATTTAATACCTTACAATGAATGAGTCTTGAGCTGTTCTGTCCTCCAAAATAGTTACATAATAATTTTAAGTTGATGTGCCAAGTTACATAGTCATTATTACAGTTTACGTGATAGAATATACAATGTTGCTATTCTGATGAAAAGCAAATTTCTGCTCAACTAACTTGAGCAGTGCAACAAGAATTTGCAAACTTAGCGAATGTCTGATCACTATGTTGTGAAAATAAAAAGCCTCACGTTTTAAAGTTTTTCTTTATTCATTCACAGAATGCGGGCATCGCTGGCTCGGCAGAATTTATTGCCCATCCCTAATTGCCCAGCAAGGCAGCTCAGAGTCAACCACATTGCTGTGGATCTGGAGTCACTTGTAGGCCAGACCAGGTAAGGATGGCAGTTTCCTTCCCCAAAAGGTCATAAAAGTGAGCCAGATGGGTTTTTCTAACAATCGACAATGGATTCACAGTAATCATAAGATTCTGAATTCCGTATGTTGAATTCAAATTCCACCATCTGTCGTGGCAGGATTCCAATCTGGTTCTCCAGAACATGCTGGGTCTCTGGATCAACAGTCCAGCAATAATACCACGAGGCCAAAAGACCATAAGACATAGGGGTGGAAGTGAGGCCATTCGGCCCATCAAGTCCACTCCGCCATTTAAATCGTGGCTGATGGGCATTTCAACACCACTTCCCTGCACTCTCCCCTTAGCCCTCGATTCCTTGTGAGATCAAGAGTTTGTCGATCTCTGCCATTGTTACATCAGGGGAGGTGAAGAGTTGGGAGGGAACAAATGAAGCTAAATTAACAAAAAATGATAAAATATGAAGGAAAATTAAAATAAGATCAGATTTTATTTTATGTTTTACATGCTCCAGATGACCCAAGATACTTAGTTATTATGTAGAGATGTGCAACTTAATTTGTGCACAAGATTCAATAGTAGAGCAATGAGAAATGCTACACTGTTTCAGTGATATGAGTGGCAGGATCAATCTCATACTACTTGCATATCTTTGTAATCTGCAGAGGTAAACAACACAATAAAACAAAGAACTGCAGACGTTAGAGATCTGAAACGCACAAAATCAACACTGCTGGATAAAATCAGCATGTCTGGCTGCATCTGCAGACAAAAAAACAGTTACCGTGTCAGGTCCAGTGACACTTCTTCAGAACAAACTCAAAAGGTCTCTCAACACAGATGCTGCCAGATGTGAGTTTGTTCACCAATTTCCATTTCAAAAGGTGAACAAAATGTGTGGTTCATGCTCCATGCAGCAGAAAAATTGCCGGTGCAGATTCTTGAGGCAGATTCTGTGCCCAACTTCTGCAGTGATTGATCAGCCAAGTAGTGACAAGAAATTCTATATTAGACAGTGCCAAGCCATTTATCAGTTCCAGCATTTTGTGCATTTAAATGGAAAAGAAACAGCAGTTTGTGTCTGTGTCCTATACAAGCAAATGCCGCAGATGAGAATAGAATATGATTATTTTTCCAACTTGAACAAGTAATAAAATTTTCTACCCAGTCTCTCTCAGATTACGATGAAATCTCCTGTATCAGAAAGCATATTTCCTTCTCCCTATTCATCATCTAGGATTGCTCTGGCCAACTGCTTTATTGAAAGTTAACACCTCAGCATAAAAACTGTAGATGCTCAACCTTAAATTTTGCCAAGCAATTGTCAAAATTGCTACGTTTTGTGCAATCATCAGAAAACAATATCCAAACTCTTATTAGGCTCAAGGACAGGTGCCAACACAGGATGATGCATTAGAAACTGTATCGTTGCTTTTGCAGTCACGACTTATAATCTCTGAAGCTCACGTTCAAAAACAGAAGACCGATAAATGCTCAGCCATTGAACCTCCAAGTTCTTGTAACCTAAAAGCAATCAGCAATAAAGGATGCAGAACAGTTAAATAAAACTAAGAACTGCAGATGCTGGTGATTCAGAACCCACTTAAACAGAAACTGCTGGAGAAACTCAGGAGTCCCAGCAGCATCAGTGAAAAGAAAACAGCGTTAAAGTCTCGCGTTCGGTGACCCTTCTTCAGAACGCACAAAAGGGAGGGAGGGAGGGAGACGAGAGAGGGGAATATGGGCAGGTAAATAGATTTTTGGCACTACGCAGTGCTCCAGTGAAGCTCAGCACAAGTTGGAAGATTAACACCTCATCTTTTGCTTGGGGACCCGACAGCCTTCAAAGCTCAACAATAGAGAGTTTAACAATTTTACAGCAGGAACACCTCTTGCCATCTCTATTACCCACCACCACACCCCAGGTTCTGTAATGGAATGGCTTGCTCTCAGCACGGCAAATGCAATTTTGCATTATAGGCTGCATCATCACCTAGCCAGCGTCTATTTTTAACCCCCTGGCTTTCTCTCTCTCTCTCTCTCTCTCTCTCTCTCCCCACACTTAACCTCCTTTTTCCTCATGATGCATCCAGATCAATATGTACAGGCAATCAGACATTTTCTCCTCCAGTAGGTTGCTCATACAGTCATTTTGTGCTAAGATACATGGCAGGTAACACTTATTTTGACCGAAGGTGGGAGAGATCATCAAAACCCCTTAAAACTTGCACATAATTCGATTTATGCAAATTTCAGACTTGAGTTCTACAATAACTTAGCAACATCTATACTTTGGAAGGACAGGAGTTTTTCTGTAATGTTGCTGACAAAACTTATGTTACAGACAAGAAAAGTAGGAATTTTAAGTTTTACCAACAGCTTTCCTTAACCAGAGGTATTTTCAATACATTGTAACTTCCATCTTCTTGGGAGAAGATTTACTTACCCTGCCAACGTTATAAAGTGCCAGTTTTCAAAGAAAACTGAATCTGCCCTTCCACAGTACTCCTTACATAGATACAAGTAACAATGGTTTATACGCTGGACAGTAAGTCGGCATCAAGGAGGGACTAATGGCTCTAAGAGGGGATTTGGTCAGCAAGTAGTTTCAGCTCACTTTTGAAAAGCATGATTATACTTAATCATTATAAGTATAATTAATCAAATAATAACCTAACAGGATAGAAGCACTCTAGGAAGGGTTTCAAAGTAACAAGAGCGAAGCATCCAGAAAAGGCAGCTCAGTTATCTTCTGCATGCTAGAATTGTCCACTTGTCCCGAAATCTAAGTCCAAACTGATTTATTCTCTCTCCAGTGCAAACTATTCTTGTATATCAAGCTGCTGAGACTCTCAAATGGATGCCAGCTCATGGATCATACTGCCAGCTCTCTCTCCCAATGGAAAATATAAAATCAGATGCAGGCAACAGTTTTCTTGCTGCACTGTAGAGTTGCATCACAAACTTGGCTGACTCAAAGACAAAAGCTAAATGCTCTTAAAATGAATGAAAACACAAAACACTAAACACTGGGAATACTCAACAGTCCAGCAGCATCTGAGGAGGAAGGAACTGTGATCATGCTTCAACTTGATAACCTTTGAAAACAGTTCAAGGAGTGTCTGAATGCTTGATTCAGAACTGAAGATCACAGATAGGAAAATTTCTGTGACAGGAAGAGCCTGTCCAATGTAGAAAGCTGTTAGGGAGGGACTTTTGGGATTTTGACCCAGCGAAACTGAAGGAACAACATTATATTTCCAAGGAAAGGTGGTTCAGTGGCTTCACGGGCAACTTGCAAGTGACGGTATTCCCCATGTGTCAGCTGCCTTTATCCTTCTAGTTGGTAGCAGCTTTGGGTTCAAAAGATGCTGCCACCTCAGGAATTTTGGTGAACTTTTGCAGTGCATCTTATAGATGGTACATCATGCTGCTGAGTATCAGCAGTGGACAGAATCAATGTTTAGCACCCTATCCACAATCAAGAAGGCCACTTTGCCCTGAATGGTGTCAAGCTTTATGAGTGTTGTTGAAACTGCACTCATCCATCCAAGCGGGGAGTATTCTTATCACACCACTGGCTTGTGCTTTCTAGATGGTAAACAGGCTTTGAGAAGTCAGGATGAGTTAATCACCACAGGATTCATATTCTCTGACCTCCTGTGTAGTCACATTATTTGTATGGCAAGAACAGTTGAGTCTCTGTTCAGTGTTAATTAAACAAGGATGTTTGTATTGGGGAAATTCAGTGACGGTCATGATTTTGGAGCTCAAGTGGTGCTGGTTAGATTCTTGTTGCAAATGATCACTTCCTGGCGTTTGTGTAGCTTAAATATCACTGGTCACTTGAGATCCTAAGCATGGATATTGCCCAGGACTTGCTGCATTTGAATGCGCACTGTATCAGTACCTATTTGCAGATGGTACTGAACATTGCACAATCATTGGTGAATATCCCCACTTCTGACCTTATGGCAAAAGAAAGGTCATGATGAAGCAACTGAAGAACGTTTAGGACATCTCCCTGAAGATCTCTTGATGAAATGTCCTAAAGGGGAAATGACTGATCTCTCACAACCACAACTATCTCTTTTCGTGTCAGTTATGTCTCCAAACTGCAAAGCGTTTCCACAATTTTGCTTGGGATCTTTGATGCCACACTTCGTTGGATGCAGCCTTGACATCAAGGATAGGTCACTGTCACCTCACCCTGGGGAGAGGGGGAAATTCAGCTCCTTTGTCCATGTTTGAACCAAGGCTGTAATTAGGTCAGGAGCTTTGTGCCCCTGCATAAACCTAAACTGAGCAACGGAGCCAGGGAAGCAAGAGTCGCTTTATAAAATTTAACAATCTTTTCTGTCAGTTTACTGGGAAAGGAGCAAGGGACACAAGGTCAAGCAAAAAGGTTCATTTGGCAAGGAACATGACACCAGAATACAATGTGAGAGGAAGCAATGTATGTAAAATGCTTGAAGAGGCAAACAATTGCCAAGTTAAGAACAGTATTCAAAGTCATCAAGAGAACTGTATCATTATTTGAGGACAAATCTGTAAGGGTTTCAAAGGAAAGATTGTGGGAGGACAGGGGAATGACACTTGCTAAGTTCTCTTGTAAAGAATCAAAACAAATACAAACAGGCTTCCTGTTATGTTACAACCATTCCTTGGCCCTACAGTTCAAAAACATGAGGGGCATCAGAAAAGGTACATAGTAAAAGCTTCTAAGCAGGAGTTTTGTCACAATTCCCAAGTGCAAATTGTCAACTAAAATAATTAAATTTACTAATGGCCCTCTATTGGATGAACTACTTTTAAGATTCCACTTTTTATACTTAGTGCTTTAACAGGGACCACTGCAAATAAAATGCATTAAGTGAATCATACTTCAAATAAAAGTTAAATAGCACTTTCAACAATCAATACAACAAAGATACTCCTTCCCTAACAACATCGTGGGTACACCTACACATGGACTAATCGTTCAACAGAACTAAAACCTACTTGCCAGTCACATTCACATCTCAATGAATAAATACACATTTACACAATCCTTGGCGAGCACTAATGTGGTTCTATGTGGCTACACAATTACACAACGTTGTTTTCTATTCAAAACAGGTGAGGTCAGAAGTTCTAATCAACAACAGCTTTCACCTTTAAGTTTCAGAGTTATGACTTTTAACCAGCAAAGCTTTCTCTATGCCCTCAAAACACAGTATTGAAACTGAAATATCAGCACCCTCATGGGCAAACCTAGCAGTGACAGGCCTAAACAGCCCACCAACTCTGGCACTATAACACATTGTCTTGCTTACCCTGTCTCATTCGGGCAAAGTTCAAAGTGCAAGGTGGCTGTTTCACCTTACTGTGACTCTGTCCACTGCTGATACTCAGCAGCATGATGTACCATCTATAAGATGCACTGCAAAAGTTCACCAAAATTCCTGTTTCACCTTCTCAACCAGGAAACATCAAAACAGGTTTGACAGGAGACTCAAAAGCCACTCAATTCCAATGCAAAGTGTTCCTGAACTGGAAACCTCACCAATACTCAATGGAAAGAAAGCTGGTTAACAGAAAAATTAAGGTAAGATCCAAAAAATAAAGCAAGGCCTAAAAAACTGATGGTGCACAGAAAGAGTCAGCAAACAACCAACAGACATGGCATGGTGTGAATTCATATGCAGAGTTAAGACCATCTGTGCCCAAGGTACCCAAGGGCCATCCCCACTGACACCTCGGAATGGATCAGTGCAGCGCTCATTATGAACAGACACACAGTGAGCACTTGTTGGAAGGAGAGCCTCAAGGATCTCTAGAAGTGACTCAATCATCATGGAGAGTACACTCAACTGCGACCTATACTGGTCAGCATTTAAGCACGATAATAAAATGTGAGGCTGGATGAACACAGCAGGCCCAGCAGCATCTCAGGAGCACAAAAGCTGACATTTTGGGCCTAGGTCTAGGCCTGAAACGTCAGCTTTTGTGCTCCTGAGGAAGGGTCTAAGCCCGAAACGTCAGCTTTTGAGCTCCTGAGATGCTGCTGGGCCTGCTGTGTTCATCCAGCCTCACATTTTATTATCTTGAATTCTCCAGCATCTGCAGTTCCCATTATCACCATTTAAGCACGAGCCCAGCACGAAGTTGTTGAAAAGGCCATTAGACAGTTCAGAACCAAAGCCAGTGGCACAGACAGAATCCTGGAATATCATGGCCGTCATGGACAAACCTAGCAGTGACAGGCCTGAACAGCCCACCAACTCCGGCACTCTAACATCATTGCCCTCAGTGAGACAGGGCAGGCAAGATAAAGTTCAAAGTGCAAGGTGGCTGTTTCACCTTACTGTGTGAGGTTAAATTGGAGGAAGGACATTCACTGCATAGTCCTGTCTTCACCATAAAAGAAAATACCAGTTGTCCTGGTCAGCAAGCCCCACGATGGGATAAGCAAATGCAACAATCCTTCAGCTCATACATATTACTTCAACATCCTTATCTGCAAGGAAGAGGGCATGCCAGTGGATCTCAGAAATTCCACAACAGTGGCCAGTTGTAAAAGAAAGGAAATAAAACCTACTGCAGTAACTACAGAGGGCTCCCCACGTCGTCTACCAAGGGAAAAAAATCAGTGCAAAAACCTTGAAGTCATTCTCTGCCTCTCTTTGTATCTTGACTAGTCGTCTTTGTATATTTACATGTTTTTAATTTTTAAAATTTTATGCTTTCTTCATCTTCTTCCATGAGCCATGGATGGTGTGTCCTACATTTGGAACGTTTCTTCAGAATAGGAAAACATTTATTCTCAGTGTCACAAGTCACTCAGTAGCATGCTTTGAGTCATTCCAATTTTAAAAGGAAGAAAAGGAAGAAAAATTCCCCAAATTACCTGTTTTCTTAGACCCAGACGAAGATAATACATGGTTCAGGTTCCTGCCTTTAACAAGAATAACAAAGACAACTGCTCACCCAAATCAAAGGGAGCCTTAGTCGAGGGCCAAAGGGCCTGTAGTGCGCTGTAATGTAGAGATCCACTCCTCACCATGGACAGGACCAATGTCATCTACAAGATCCCCTGCAGAGACTGAGAAACGCTATAAATCAGACAAACGGGAAGGAAACTCACAACAAGGGTACATGAACACCAACTGGCTACAAAAAGACACGACCAATACTCAGTCATCTCAATCCACATGGACAAGGAGAACCACAACATCGACTGGGACAACACCAAGATCCTGGGACAGGCTAGGCAGAGACAAGCACGAGAATTCCTGGAGGCATGGCACTCCGCGAATCATGCTATTAGTAAACACATTGAACTCAATTCCAAATACATTCCACTCTGAAGGAAAACCGGAAGTGAGGCAACCCAGCTCAACGGACTCCAGAGTTTAAAAACCAGGCGGGAAAAACACACTGATACTTCATCGGAGGCTGCACTGAGGATGTTACCCAGCAGGGTAATGAAATACCTGCGATACAAGCAACCAGCTCAGTGAACCCACCAACCTCAACACCCGCAACCTGAGCTACAGATCTACTCCAAAACCTGAGAAACAAGAATAACTATTTATTACAAATAGATAGATTCCAGTTAAGATATATAACTATGAAACATTACTATGAAATATGATGTTCATCTTTAATAAATTCATAGAATCACAGAACTCCTACAGCAGAGATGCAGCCCACTGAGTCCACACTGTCATTCCAAAAAGCATCCCACCCAAACCTAACACCCTACTCTATCTCTGTTACCCCACATTTCCCATGGCTAACCCCCCAAAGCCTAGACATCCCTATGCAAAATTTAACAAGGCTATTCCACCAAGCCTGCACATTTTTTTGGACTGTGGGGGGGGAAAAAAAATCACAGCACTCACAGGAAACCCACACAGACATGGGGAGAATGTGCAAACTCCACGTGGACAGACCCGAGGATGGAATAGAACCCTGGTCACTTACGCTGAAGCAGTGGTGCAAACCACTGAGCTACCCACATACTTTTTCGGTTGGGGCTGTTGATGGTCCAGAAAGAAATTTTTAAAATCCTTCCTTATGAAGCAACACAACAAAATTACATTATTGATATCAACCTCTCTCACAAACACCAGCAAAACGAATATACTGCCCATTTATTTCACTTAGAAACCTAACAATGCAAATGACTGCCACTTAGTAGCGAAAATAAAAATGCAGAACGTACTCCCTAATGAAGCAAGAACAAGGAACCAAATTGATTGGAGGATAGCAAATGTTGTCCCCTTGTTCAAGAAGCGGGTAGAGACGACCCTGGTAATTACAGACCAGTGAGCCTTACTTCAGTTGTGAGTGAAGTGTTGGAAAGGATTATGAGAGATAGGATTTATAATCATCTAGAAAGGAATAATTTGATGAGGGACAGTCAACACGGTTTTGTGAAGGGTAGGTCATGCCTCACAAACGTTCTTGAGTTCTTTGAGAAGGCGACCAAACAGGTGGATGAGGGTGAAGCGGTTGATGTGGTGTATATGGATTTCAGTAAAGCGTTTGATAAGGTTCCCCACAGTAGGCTGTTGTACAAAATACAGACGCATGGGATTGAGGATGATTTTGTGGTTTGGATCAGAAATTGGCTTGCTCTAAGAAGACAGAGGGTGGTGGTTGATGGGAAATTTTCATCCAGGAGTTTAGTTACTCGTAGTGGACCGTAAGGATCTGTTTTGGGGCCACTGTTGTTTGTCATTTTTATAAATGACCTGGATGAGGGCAAAGGAGGATGGGTTAGTAAATTTGCAGACAACACTAAGGTCGGTGTAGTTGTGGATAGTGCGGAAGGACGTTGCAGGTTACAGAGGGACATAGATAAGATGCAGAACTGGGCTGACAGGCGGCAAATGGAGTTTAATGCAGAAAAGTGAGAGTGATTCCTTTTGGAAGGAGTAACAGGAATACAGTGTACTGGGCTAATGGTAAGATTCGTGGTAGTGTGAATGAGCAGAGAGATCTCAGCGTACTTGTAATGTTGCATACAGTCTGGTCACCACATTCTAGGGAGGATGTGGAAGCACTGGAAAGGGTGCAGAGGAGATCTACCAGGATGTTGCCTGGCATGGAGGGAAGGTCTTTGAGGAAAGGCTGAGGGACTTGCGGCTGTTTTCATTAGAGAGAAGGTGGTTAAGAGGCGACTTAATAGAGACAGACCAGATGATCAGAGGATTAGATAGGGAGAGCCTTTTTCCTCGAATGGAGGTGGCTAGGAGGGGAGATAGATGTAGGACAGATGTCAGAAGTAGGTTCATTACTCAGAGTAGTCAGGGCGTGGAATGCCTTGCCTGCAACAGTCGTAGACTTGCCAACTTTTAAAGGACATTTAAGTGGTCATTGGATAAACATATGGATGATAATGGAATAGTGTAGGTTAGATGGGCTTCAGATTGGTTTCACAGGTCGATGCAACATCGAGGGCCGAAGGGCCTGTACTGCGCTGTAATGTTTTATGTTCTGTGTTCTAATTTGTTAAAGATAAACATCATGGTAAGTTGGTGTAGTGGTTGTGCAATGTTTTATGTTGTTGTTTGTGACTGTACTGGAACTTCTGCTATTTCGTCCATGTTGGGATTTAATTTAGTGCCAGTGAGGTTGTTACACAGTAATTGATACTTACCATGCTGTTAAAAAAGGGTAGACATAGTAGGAACTGCAGATGCTGGAAAATATGAGATAATAAGGTCTAGAGCTGGACGAACACAGCAGGCCAAGCAGTAGAGGATCTGTCCATCCTCCCTGACCTATCTCCTCCCTACCTCCCCACCTACACTCACCTTTAGTGGTTCCAACCCCATCCCTTTAACTTGTCTGACTCCTCTACACCCATCTTCTCCTCTATCCATCTTCTATCCGCCTCCCCCCCTCTCCCTATTTATTTCAGAACCCCCTTCCCTTTCCCCATTTCTAAAGAAGGGTCTAGGCCCGAAACATCAGCCTTCCTGCTCCTCGGATGCTGCTTGGCCTGCTGTATTCATCCAGCTCTATACTTTGTTATCCCTGTTATAAAAGGGTACTTGGGAAAGGGTCAACCCAAGCTTTATGCAATAATGCAAACACAAGAACTTCACACTGAATATACTGAATGAAGAACTCAATGATGAGGTGCCATTTTCCATTCAGAAACAATGTCGCATTAACAAGGATATGGGCATTTTCACACTTAATCATATATTCACTCTCAGCAGAAGGTGCTGTCTGATTTACTTGGCAAGAAGTCATTTTTGAGTGGGGACTATTTCAGTGAGAAAAGATAGCATCATGCTCTTAAACCAGATCATGACACATACTGAACTGGTCAGTTGGAGGGAGATTCCATAAATCCAGCATAATTTGACAGTTTTGGTGCATTCGATCGTGGTGAGCATGTATCTCATGGGCGTTTGAAAGACCTTACTGTGCAGAAATGGCTACCCAAATTTACATGAAAAACAACAATGACAGTATTCAAAAGATCAATCAGAACAGTTGCACAGCTCAAGACACACAGTGAACATAGAAAATTAAGTTTTCTCTTCACTTTTATTTGTAGACACAAATCATATGTTAACGGATAGGAGTATGTGCTGCCCTTTGAAGATAACACAATCAGCAAGCAGTGGATTGAAGAAAACCAAAGCATTTTAGATTTAACATACTAAATATTAGCTGTTCCATTCATGTGCCTTGAATGAATTTCTGGAAACAATGTACTTCAAAATGAAGCCAGGACAAACAAATTGTGTACTTTCAATGGCATTATTTTTTGTGCGAGGAATCATTCCCTCAAGAAAAACACAATAATGCTGTCTATCTGCGCACAAGCACCAGGAAAACCCCTACAGGGTCTCCAGCATTTGTGGAGCAGAATCAGGTGAACACGTCCAAGCTTCTTCTGTTTGCTACACCACCACTAAAAACAACCAGACAATCAGTGAGGAGCTGCTTCCCAAACCACAGGCTTTTTTCTCTCCTGCATTTACTAGTGACAAAGATAGCAACCTTTCAAGGAATCTTTTGCCTGGATTGGGAGGGCACCATCCATCGCAAACAGAAAAGAAATTGCTGGGGTGATGGCTTGGGGGTTGGGGATGATATAGGCTTACATATTTTCAGGAGTTACTTAGTGAAGAAAAATGCAGTGCTTGCTACTGCAATAAACACTGTCTCTTTAACTGAGGCAATCTGAGATTAAGTTCCGAGATACAGAAAAGGGGTTCCACCTGCCTTAAAGTTTTCTTTTATGTCAAAAATATATTTTGTTCATTCAGAAATCTTCACACACACACACACACACACGCACACACACACACACACACAGTTTGGTTCCGTACAGCTTGTAGCACATGAAGAAACAAACATAAACACCAGAGTTTGACTCTATCCACAAAACAAACATTTCTTACTTGTACAAGATTGTATTTGCACACATTTGAGGCATTAGGAGGGTCCAATAACTGAACGGATCCCAAGTTAACTTCAACAGAAAGACCACAGATGGTGGTCTTTCCCCACAATGCCTTGACAGCAGCTGTCCCAAGCTTCACTGCATCCCTCCGCATGTACATCTAGACCTTGGAATGTGCCAATTTGCAACGCTCAGTCAAGGTCAACTCCTTGCATTGGAAGCATTCCAGATTTGTCTGTGCGGTTAAAAAGAAAATGTGGTTGTGACCTTAATGGTCTGAAGTTATATTCAGGATGATGGGTTTTTGTTTTTATGACTGTATGCATTGGTTACTTTTGAAAACAAAAGTCTGTTGTTGGCTGATGCCAATTTAAAATATTGTGATATCTAAGAAATTAATGTTTTCCCTCTGTATTGTGACTTTGAGTTAAGTGCAGCTTTAATTATTGAGCAAATTGGATTCTTATTTTGCTTGTGTTTGCACACTAGCGCCTAAGATAAGATAAGTACAGGAGGTTAGTTTACTGTATCTCAGTGAATTTGTTAGTGACAATGCAGGCTTCCTGAAAACCAAAAAGGAACTTCTCAAAGAGCCTTCAACAAAAAAAAGATACAAAAAGAGTGGTGACCTGGATTACTGACAGAAAACACGAGTCTCATTCAACTCTGATCAAAGACAAAGCACTCAGTGGGAGTTTATGGTGATGATGCCGCATAAGCATTCGATTCTCCAAAATACCTTATAAAAACTGAATGAACTGTGGATGACGTAAATCAGGAACAAAAACAGAAGTTGCTGGAAAAGCTCAACAGGTCTGGCAGCATCTGCAAAGGGAACAAGAGTTAACATTTCAGGTCAAGTGACCCTTCCTCAGAACTGATGGTGGCTGGGAAAACATCAGTTTATATGCAGAAAATAGTGGGGGGTGGGGAGAGACAAGGCGGCGGGTAGGGAGTAAATGATAGGATAGAGCCCAAACAGAGAAAAGCAGTTGGACAAAGGAGATGATAACAATCAGACTGGGAGGGTGATCAGTGACTAACAGTTCCCATTAACAACTAACAGGTGGGGTGTAATGGCAGGCTATGTGGTAACAAGGCCTGGTGTGTGACGTAGGGGTCTAGGACATGGGAGTGTTCAGGCCCAAAAATTATGGAACTCGATACTGAGTCCGGAGGGCTGCAGGGTCTCCAAGCAGAATACCTTCACTGACAAATGAAGAGATTTTCTTATGCCTGTACAGGGCCAATCATCTCAGTTTGAGACCATCAACGTACCTCAGGTTTACGTCTGAGGCCTCATCATCTTTAAATGATCTTCACTCCATCGTAAGGTCAAATGTGGGGATATTTGCTAATCATTAAACTATGCTCAGGACTACACTTAACTTCTCAGGTAATGATACAATTCATGTGCATTCATCACAGGACCTGGGCATTCAGCCTTAGATTAACAAGGGGCAAGTTACGTTCACATACACAGGTGGCAAGGGAGAACCTAAACATCTTCCATTGCAACACAAAAGCAGGACTAATTAATGCACCATGATCAACAACACAAGGATTACCACTGACCAGGAACTGAACTAGACCAGATGTATAAATACTGAGGCAATGAAAAGCAGCTAACAGTCTGGGAAATCTGTAAGAATAATTCACCTATGGTTCAATGTGGATAGCACAAAAATTGATGGCGTCATTGTTAATGAGGAGGATGGTCTTAAACTACAGTCCGATATTGATCGGCTGGTAAATTAGGCAGAGCAATAGTAGATGGAATTGAGTCCCAAAAAGTGAGAGGTGATGCATTTTGGGAGGCTTAATCCTTGGTAAAGCAGCTGACTCAACAGGCACCCCAGCAATCACTCAACATTGCTGCCGCTGTGGAGTGAGTCAATGAATGGTAGTCCCCCGGAAGTACTGAGAAATAAAGGGACCTTGATGTACGAGTCCATGGATCCCTGTGGGTGTCAGCACAGGTAGACAGGTTAGTGAAGGCGGCACATGGAATGCTTGCCTTCGTTAGCTGGTGTGTAGAATACAGGAACAAGACAGTATTAAAACAACTTTATAAAACCTTAGTTACTGTACAGATGGAATTCTGTGTGTAGTTCTGGTCGCCATGCTATCGGAAGGACACAATTCAACTGGACAGGGGACAGAGGAAATTCACTGTTCTCATTCTTGGCAACAAAAATGAAGTCTCAATTATGAGGAGAAACTAGACAGGCTGGGCTTGTTTTCCCTTGGAACAGAGGAGGCTGAGCAGATATCTGATTGAGGTAATCAAAATTATGAGAGGTAGAGACAGAGTAGATTGTGAGAAACTCTTCCTCCATGGCAGACGTATCTAAGACCGGGGGCATAAGTTTAAGACAGACAGAACAAATAGTTTTGAGGATATCCGAGAAGGAATGTTTTCACTCGGAGGGTGATAGGTATATGGAACATGCTGCCTCAAAGGGTGGTAAGGCAGGTATTCTCAATGTTTAAGAAGCATGTTGATGAATACCTAAAAAGGCAGAGCATAATCGGCTATGAACCAAGAACAAGTAAATCAGTTTTATCTAGTTTGGTGCTTTTTTGACTGGAATAGATATGGTGGGTTGAAGAGTCTGTTTCTATACTCTATCCAACTCCTTCCCCACAAAGTCCTTTCATCATCTGCAAAGCTCAAGTTGGAAACATGTCAGAATACCTTGTTCGCCTGGGTGACTGCAGCTCCAATAACACTGAAGTTCAACACCATCCTGGGTAAAGCAGCTGACTCAACAGGCACCCCAGCAATCACTCTGAACATTCACTCACTCCACAACTGATACACAGTGGCAGCATTGTGGGTCATCTACACGAAGCACCACTGTAACTCATCAAGAACCCCTCAACAGCACCTGCAAAAACTTTCAACCTCCACCACTTTAGAGGCTAAAAGCAGCAAATGCAGTGGGAATACCATCAGCTGCAAGCTCTCATCCATCCTCACTTGGAAGCCATCTCACTATTGCTTTACCGTGGCTGGCTCAAAGTCCCAATTCAGCAGCATTACGAGTTGCACCTACACCACACGGGCTGCAACAGTTCACCATTGTCTCTCACTGCAATTAGATATGGACAAGAAGAAGTGACACCACATCCTGTGAACAAATATAAAAACATCCTTTTAAACTCACCATTATTATTTCAGTGAGTCCAGCTATGAGCGAGTCAGATTCTACAACTCAGTTGACGTGTCACAGAATTGGTTACAAAGCAAACGTTTTCACAGCTAGAATGATTATTATTCATTTGTTCGTGCCAAGCATACAGCCTAACTAAAGATGTAAACAATTTTCTGCAAATGTAGAAGCATCACCCCCAAGAAACATAATTGGAATTTCATGACAATGACCTTTCACAAGAACTGGAAAAATTTAGAGAGATGGCATGTTTTAAACAGGGACCAAAAAGATCAAACAAAAGAGAATGAACGGATACACAGATTACAGTGTAGAATGCTGGACAAATTACATAACAAAAAAGGGATAATGGTGCTAGACAAACGATCAGTTATTACTCAATATAGACCAGCCATGAAGGAGAAAACACTATTTTCACATGTTTAGACATAGTAGGAACTGCCAATGCTGGAGTCTCAGATAACAAGGTGAACAGCTGGATGAACACAGCAGGCCAGGCAGCAGAGGAGGAGCAGGAAAGTTGACATTTTTTTCTGAAGGGACCAGACCTGCCCCACACAGTTTTTGTGGAGATGAAGTACCACAGTTAAGAATAACCCTCCTTCTAAGGATGGGTCACCACACCTGAAACATGAACTCCACCCCACCCCTCTTTATGGATGCTGCCAGACCGACTGAGCTTTTCTTTTTTGTTATAACCTCCGTCATGTTATGTGGCACCATCACTGAGATCTGTCCCATTTAGCACAAACAGATCTATAAACTCAAGTCTAGGCATCCCCGTGGCGCTGAATGCCAACAGAAGCAGCAGCAGATTTGTTCCCGAGCAAAATCTGCAACCTCATCTTCCCCCACCAGTACCATCAAGCCAGGGGATCAACAGTGGTTCAATGGGCAGCACAATAGGGCTTGCCAGGAGGAGCACAAAGCAAACCTCAAAATTGAGATGCCAACCTGATGAAGCTACCAAACCGGGCTGCTTGTATGCCAAACAGCCTAAGCTCTAACTGATTGGCAGAGGTAAGCAATGTCACAATCAACAGATAAGATCTAAGCTCTACAGTCCTTCTACATCCAGTAGTGAATGGTAGCGGTCAGTTAATCAATTCACTAGAGGAGGCGGCTTCACAAATATGCCAATCCTCAACAACGGAAGTGCCCAACACAACAGCACAAAAAAAAGAGAGAGAGAAAGCTGAAGCTTTTGCAGCAGAAGTAGCGAGTGGATGGTCCATCGCTGCCTCGTTCAGCGCTGCCCAGAATTATAGGTGCCAGTTTTCAACCAATTTGATTCACTCCACATGTTATCAAGAAATGATTAGAGGCACTGGATACTGGTAGGTTATGGGTCCTGACAACATTCTAGCGATGGTATTGAAAACTTTTGCTCCCCTAGCCACAGGCTTTCGGTACAATTACAAGACTGGCATCTACCTGGCAATGTAGGAAATTGTCCAGATTGTCCTGCCAGTTGTGTACAGAACTAAATCCAGCCCAGCCAATTATCGTCACATCAGTCTACTCTTGATCATCAGTAAAGTGATGGAAGGTGTCATTAATAGTACTACCAAGCAGCACCTGTTCAACAATAACCTGCTGAGTGACACCCAGTTTGGGTTCCACCAAAGCCATTCAGGTCAGGACCTCATTATCACCTTGGCTCAAAGATGGACAGAAGAGCTGAATTCCAGAGCAGAGATGCTTGTGATGGCTTTTGTCATACCTAGTTCAATGTGGCCTTGATATCAACGAACTCGTTGGAATCATACCTGGCAGCTAATAGTCATGACTGTTGGAGGTCAGTCATGTCAGCTGCAGGGCACATCCGCCAGAGTTGTTGGGGGTAGTCTCCCAGGCATGAACATCGACAGTCACTTCAATGACCTTCCCTCCCTCAAAAGGTCAGAAGTGGGGATGTTCACCGATGATTGCGTAACGTTCAGCACCGTTCATAATTCCTCAGATACCAAAGCTGTCAGTGTTCAAATGCAACAAGAGCTCGACAACATTGAGGCTTGGACTGACAAGTGGCAAGTAACTTTCGCGCTTCACAAATCCCAGGTAATGACCATTTCTAATAAGAGACAATCCAATCACCACCCTTGACATTCAGTGGTGTTACCATCACTAAATCCCCCATTATCAACATCGTTAGGGTTGCCATTGACCACAGGGTAGGAATACTGCAGCGAGTATCTCATCTCCTCATTTCCCCAAAGCCCATCCACCAACCACAAGGCACAAGGCACTTGTGAGCAATGTGATGGAATACTCCCTACTTGCCTGGGCGGTTGCAGGTCCAACACTCAAGCTTAATACCATCCAGGACAAAAGGACATCCACAAGTATTCACTTCCAGCACCACAAACACTCAGCAGCAGCAGATTGTGCTACTAACAAGAGACTGCAGAAATACACCAAAATCCTTAGAAAACACCTTTTGAACACATGGCCACATCCATCTAGAAGGCCATGTAGGCAGAAACAACGACAACACCACCACGTGCAAGTTCACCCCCAACCCACTCACCATCCTGACTTGGAAATACATGACTGATTCTTCACGGTCACTGGATCAAAATCATGGAATTCCATCCCAAATGGTATTGTGGGTCAAACAACTGCAGGAAGACTGCAGCGGTTCAAGGAGGTGGCTCACCACCACCTTCAAAAGGGCAACTACGGACGGGTAATACTTGGCCGGTCACTGATGCCAAGTCCTGTGGGTGAATAAACTAAACTGTAATCTCAAGAACATCAATAAAATTAAAAATCTAACCTACTTTATAAAACACACAAAATTCTTGTCAAGCATGGTTGTTGTTCTACATATAGACATTTCTATTTGGTGCCTGTACCAAATTCCCTGAAAATAAACCTCAGCCAGTAGCTTTCTGACAGCGTATTATTTACCAGCTTCTGTAGTAGACGGAGAACCCAGCCAAGAATCCCATAAATTGTCAATTAGCAACTGACTACATGACCAGGTCAGAGTCAAATCTGAATGCAATCCCAAAAATAAAAGATGCATTTTCAGTATTTAACAGGTGCCTAGCATTTGTAAATCCTTGCTCTAGGCAAGACTGTAAGAAAATATTTTTTAAAATATTATGAATAGTAAGAAACACCAGTTTTGACTATTAAGTTAATTCATTGACAACCACAACTAACAGGAGCAACACTCCAGCTTTGCTGTTAATACAAATTGTTCATGATGAATTCGAGCACTTCAACCATCTGTACATATACAGTAACAAGGAATTCAGCCTATGTGTTGACACATACTCGCACATCAATTCACTGATGCCTTCCTTATAGTTAACTAAAGTAAACCTAGGTGAGAAAAATGCAAAAATTCAGTGACAGAGTGCCATAGTAACTCTAACTCAAGATATTATTCAAGTATATCATTCAGTTGCTTTTAAAATGCATCAGTAATTTTAAAATATCCATGTCAAATTTTCAAAGACTGAAATGTGAAAATTACATAGAAATAATGCTTTGAAATTTATCGTTTTATTGAGAGGCATGTCTTTCAGTTAATACAGTTAGTCATGTGAAGTGACTGACCAATCCTATATAAAGTTGTCACACTGTGCAATGGCAGGTTGACATCTTAAAATGACAACACAATCATTACATTACCACCTATTTAGTTCTTAGGTTCTCTCAAAAGCACTCAAAAATGCCTTCTCACCTTCTTTCAGTAAACAAAATTTCCAAAATCCATAAAGAGTCGTAAGCAGAAAAACTAAGTTACCCATTTCACAAGAATGTATTTAAATTTATTCACTGATTTTCGTCTTTAAGTTTTTGTTTGAAGACTTTAATCTCTTGAATTAAAGCAAAAATGAAATTCTTAAGTGCATGTCAAGGATATTTTAATGCAAAGTGTCTATAATAAGCACTGACATACAAATTAATAACTCTACTCACCGCTCAAAATGCTAGCTTCTTTGGCGAGGCAACATGCAACTACCACAATTAACAAAGTCACAATGTAGCTTACCATTATATAATCATCACCGTTCTTCCATTGATAGCCCAAAGCACATCATTAATGAGACCACATGCACATTCAGGCCATCTAATAGTCGACAAAGAGCAAAAGCCAACCCAGCTGATATCTTTTCACAGTCACTTTCGCAGATTAACCCCATCTGATGTCACTTACCAGCCACATCATTAAGGGACAGACACCAAAAATAAGTTTGCAATTTTTTTTTCAAAGGGCCAATGAGTAAAGAGTAGAAGCCGAAGGAACATGTAAACTTCACCTCCAACAGCCTGAACCTTCTGCATATTTGCAACAAAACACTGGTTCAAACATTTTTCTATCATGTGAATCAGAATATTAGTAAAATGTTCCTAGTGGTGCTTGTGAAATTTCAGGAAAAAAAAACTTGCTTCCTCAGAAGAAAACTGCGCCTTTCAAGATCTCAGAATAATTCTAAGCAAATCACCGGCAATAAATAACACTTCACATGCAGTCACTTTTGTAACCATAAGAAACATGGCAGCTAATTTCTGCTGAGAAAGTTCTCTGAAATCACAAATGTGATTCACAAATCACAAATAAAAACTGAAAAAGAACTGGGTGCTGTAAATCAGGGTAAAAAAAACAGAAGTTGCTGGAAAATCTCAGCAGGTCTGGCAGCACGTGATGAAAATAATATCAAAGTTAACATTTCAGACCCAACAACACTTCCTCAAAACTGAAGATTGCAAGGAAAATGTCTGCTTACGTACAGAAGATAGGGCAGAGGGAGGGAGTAATGAGTAAATGATAGGTGGGGATAGAGCCAAAAGAATGAACAGCAGCTGGATAGACAAAGGAGTTGATAATGATCTGGCTAGGAGGGTGTACAGCTATTAACGGGGACAGTTAGTGACTAAGAATGGGTTGTGTGTAATGGCAGGCTATGTGATTGCAAGGCCTGGTGGATGGGCTAAGGGACTAGGCCATGGGAGAGTTTAGGCCCAAAAATTATTGAACTCGTTATTGAGTCAGGAGGGCTGCAGGATCCCCAAGCAGAAAATGAGGTGTTGTTCTTCCAACTTGCGTTGAGCTTCGCTGGAACACTGCAGCAATCTAGGGACGTTGGCTAGGGAACAGGGTGGTGTGTTAAAGTGGCAGGCAACTGGAAGCTCAAGGACGTTTTTGCGAGCAGAACGTAGATGTACTGCAAAGCCGTTACCCAGTCTACACTTTGTTTCCCCAGTGTAAAGGAGACCACAGTGTAAGCAGTGAATGCAGTAGACGAGATTCTGGGAAGTTGTTTCGCCTGGAAGGTATGTTTGGACCCTCTGTGGGTGGAGTTGAATAGGCAAGTATTACATCTTCAGCAGTTGCCAGGGAAGGTGTCATGGGGCTGTGGAGGAAGAGGGCGGGGTAGGAAACGAAGGAAGAGTGGAATGGGTAGTCATGGATGGAAAGTCCCCTGTGGAAGATGGAGGAGGGAGGGGAGGGGCGAGTGTATGTCTGGTATCTTGCTGGAAGTGGTGGAAATGGCATTTGATGATCTTCTGGATGTGGATGCTATTAGGGTGGTAGGTGAGGATAAGGGGAACTCTATTGCTGTTGCAGGAGGTAAGAGTGAGGGCAGAAGTGCAGGAGATGGGTCAGACTCAGTTGAGGGTGCTGTTGACAACGGTGCTGGGGAATCCTCATTTGAAGAAGGTGGAATTTCGGAGGCTCCCATGTCAAAGTTGACCTCATTTGAACGTATGCAACGGAGATGGAGGAACTGGGAGAATGGAATGGAATGGAATCTTTACACGAAGTGGGGTGTGAGGATGTATAGTCCAAGTAGCTGTGGGAGTTGGTTGATTTATAGTGAATATTAGTGGCCTATCTATCCCTAGAAACAAAAACAGAAACAAAAGTAGGGATGTCGAGGAAGGGAAGGGAGGAGTCAGAGACAGACCAGGTCAAAGTGAGGGCAGGGTGGAAAATGGAACTGAGATTAACTTTCCCAATTCCAGACGAGACAGGGAAGCAGCACCAATATCATTGATGTATTGGAGAAAGAATTGTGGGTAGAGGCCAGAATAAGACTCAAACAAGGAATGTCCCACATACAACACAAAAAGATCAGGCATAACTGGGGCCCATACAGGCACCCATGGTCACACCTCTGCGCTGAAGAAAATGAGAAGAGTTAAAAGAAAAGTTGTTGAGGGTGACAGCGAGCTCAGCCAAGTGGAGGAGGGTGATGGTGGGTGGAGACAGTTCAGATCTTTGCTCCAGGAAGAAACAGAGAGCCCCAAGACCATTCTTGTGAGGGATGGATATGTAAAAGGGATTGCATGCCCATGGTGAACAGGAGGTGGCTGGAAACTGCAAACTGGAAGTTTTAAAATTGGCGTAAAGTATCCGAGCAATCACACATGTACATGGGCAGGGATTGGACCGGGGAGAGAAGATAGAGTCGAGGTAGGAAGATATGAGTTCTGTGGGGCAGCAGTAGACTGAAATAATGGGTCTGCTCAGACATGCCCGTTGGTGGATTTTTGGAAGAAGGCAGAAGCGAGCTGTATGGGACTGGAGGACTGACAGATTGGAGGCAGTGGGGCGGCGGGGGGAAAGATCACCAGATGAAATGAGGTCAGTTACCATAACTGATACAATGGCCTGATGTGCCCCAGTGGGGTCATTGTCCAAGGGAAGGTAGGAGGGGGTATTTAAGAGCTGGCGCTCAGCCTCTGTCATGTGGCAGTCAGTATGCCAGACTACAACAGCACCACCCTTTCTGGCAGGTTAAGTAAGATAGTCAGGGTTGGATCTAAGTGCACGGAGTGCATCACTAACAGTCCCCATTAACAGCTATTGACTCTCCTAGCCAGATAGTTATTAACGCCTTTGTCTATCTAACTTGTCTTGTCTCTTCGGGCTCTATTCCCCACCCGCTATCATTTACTCCTTCGCCGCCGCCCCCCCCCCACCCGCTATCATTTACTCCTTCGCCGCCCCCCCCCCCCCCCCCCCCCGGCTATCATTTACTCCTTCGCCGCCGCCCCCCCCCGCCATCCAATCTTCTGCATATAAATCCAACACTTTTCTAATTTACCCTGATGTATTCTGAGATCTAATGAAGGGTCACTGGACCCAAAATGTTAACTTTGATTTATCTTCACAGATGCTACCAGACCTGCTGAGCTTTTCCAACTGCTGTTTTAGGCCAGGTAATCGGTTCTTTTTGACATTGGGCATGGAAAATTATTGGTCGGGACACCAAGGATAAATCCCCCAGCACTTTTTACACAAACACCATGGGGTCTGATTATGCCACCTGACAAGGTAGGTAGTTTCCCAGTTTATAAACACTATGCCAACAATACCTTGCCAAATCTTTTTTTCAGTTTGATGCCTTTGCTATTTATTAATGTCAGAGTTTGGATCACAACAACACAGAAACCAATGTAATTTTTCAGAGCTGCATTAAAACAGGAAAATATTCCATGTCTCAGCTCATCACCTGCAAAACACTTGCTCCTTGATTTCTTCTAGACTTGTCGGCTCCAATGCCCTCTCGGGCAGTGGCCCGTGATCCACCCTCCATAAACTTGAAGTCACTGCATTGCTACTTCTGAACTTGAACCAATCACCCATCAGTCCTTGTGGTCTCTGGCCTGACCAGGCTCCCAATTAAATGACACCTAGAATTTTAAAACTTAAGCTTTTTACATATCCATCCAGAGCCACATCCATCACAATGTCCAAAAGCTTCTTGAGCCATACAAACCTCTGAAATACCTACATCGTTCCTGGCCTGTTAATTGTTCCTGATTTTAACTGTTCCATCATTTTCAGAAATTGTAGCTGCTAAACTACTAGTTTGTCTTAAAAGTCTGTTCCACTCATGTCTTAGAGGACACAATTTTTGCAGTATAAAAATAGTGTAGTTTATACGCACATCCAAACCCACAGCAACTTGGTTTAAAATTAACAGCTCTCTATAGTGATCTATCAGGCAGTTCTTCCCATCTTGTCATTGGTTGTTATGAATGGGCAATGAACACTGGTTTTGCCATCATCCACATTCCACAAGTGATTAAAAACACTAAGAGGACTGCCTCTGACTGCCAAGATTCTAAACTCCAGAATTCCCTTCCTAAACCTCTCTACTTCTGTCCTCGTTTCAAAATGTCACATTTGTTTTCAATATGCTGTAATATTTACTCATGGAGCTCAGTTTAAAAAATAATTCCCATCGAGTGTTCAGAATGCATTTAACATGTTAAGGACACTATGTAAATACAAGACATTGCATCAAAGAAAATCTCTCCATCAACACAGCAGACAAGCACAATAAAGCAAACCAAGATTAAATCATAAGATCATCGACAACCTCAGCTTCCCAGTAAACCTCATACACTGCTGCGGCACTATCCAACCAAAGACTAGGACTCGGCATCAGTGCAATTAGTCATAAAGCACTATAGTATACTATACTATTGCCCTCGGTAATGAAATCTAACAAAGTTACAAGTTTTCTCAAAACACTTCTCACGCATTTTAAACAGACACTTCCTTTATGTGAGGCATTGAGAAGAAATATTAGTTACTTTGGATTTGTTTGTTAGTTTTTTTAAAAAAATCAAACATATCTCAGCATCTCTCCATTATGAACATTTTATTCACTGGATTGTGTACTATTCCAAGATGTGTATCAAGAGTGCCACAAGCACAAAACAATAATGCATTATAACAGCGAACCCTGTGGTTGATCTGCCAGGATTTGAGCCAAGCTGATCATGGGTCAAAACAGGCAAGCAGAACACAAAAAACACTTTCATTGGTGCCAATTATGCTCGAGGGAAAGTTTCACCTCCATTATACTTCAGTTTCCCGTAATACATGTACATCAGTACAGCAATTAAATATCACAACCAACTGCGCTGTGGGGCATTCACGTGAGACCTCTCTTAGTTATGCATTGACTTAATCTCGTGGCATTTGCAGCTTATTACAGATAGTTAACAAGTCTGTAGAAAAATAAACCTAAATATCAATCCTGCTAGTATATTTCAGAAGCTCATCATTTACTGCTATATAGAAACAGCATGCCACAAGCCAGGATTTCTGTTGCAGGGATATTAAAATGAGCAATTTTTTTGACTGTCATAGAATCATCAAATCCCTACAGTGTGGAAGGAGGCCAAACAGCCCATCGAGTCCACATCAACCCTCCAAAGAGCATCCCACCAAGACCTATTCCATCCCTGTAACCCTGCACTTCCCATCACTAATTCATCCAGCCTGCACATCCCTGAATGTTATGGGCAACTTGGCATGGCCAATCCACCAAACCTGCACATCACCGGATTGTGGGAGGAACCCAGAGCATCCCGAGGAAACCCCCACAGACATGGGTAGACAGACGCCCAAGGGTGCAATCAGACCTGGGCCCCTGGCACTGAGAGGGAACAGTACTAACCATGTCAAAATATGTCTGAAGGGATTTCTTAAAGGAAGCGGGAAAAAGAAATGGGGAAGAAAGGAGTCAAAAAGGAGTTGAGGAGGATAAGGGATCACGAACGAAGTGAAATATTAAAGATAGGCATTGCAGAAGTGTGTTTGAAGAAAGAGTGTGATAGATCTAATCAATCTATTGAGAGAGAAACACAGCACTCCAAGTCTAATACAAGTCTTCTTCAGAACTTCAGCTCTCCACAGATACTGCCAAACCTGGTGAGTTTGACCAGCATTTTCTCTTTTTCAGATTTCCAGTATCCATAGTTTCCTTTAAATTCCATTGAATTCAGTCATTACTCTTCACAGCAGGGGGAGGGTGGGCTTTCCTCAGTTACTTCTCATCTCTCCTTCACTGAGAATTCAGAGAAAAGATTATATCTAAAGTTCTAGCAGCTGCTCTTCTTTTCACAACTAATATCTGATCTGCTGAAGGTCGCAAATATTTTCTTTTTATTCATGCAAACAATTCAATCTGGATAAATGCAAAGAATTGCATTTTGGTACATCAAACAGGGATAGGGCTTATACAATTGACAGCAGGCCTTGGGCAGTGTTGAAGAACGAGGAGACTAAGTGGTTCAGATACATAATTCTTTGAAGTTTGTGTCACATAGACAGGGTGGTTAAAAAGGCACTTAAGCTGCTTGCCTTCATTGCTCAGACCTTTGAGTGTAGGAGTTGGGAAGTCATGTTGAGCTTGTGCAGGATGCTGGTGAGGCCTCTTCAAGAATACTGTGTTATGCTCTGGTCACCCAGTTATAGGAAGGATATTATTCAGAGAGGTTTACTACTATCTTGCTAGATATGAAAGGATTGGGTTAAAAAGAAAAGCTGGATAGGCTGGGACTGAACGGTGACCTTAACAGGTGGTGTCTTTTCCCTAGGATGTGAGGTTTCAAGACTATTTTTTCCTTTGTTCACTCATGAGAGGAGGGTGGCACTGGCTCAGCAGCATTTATTGCCCATCCCTAATTGCCCAAGCAGCAGTTCAGAGTGAGGAGTCACATGTAGGCCAAACCTAGTGAGGATGGCAGTTTCCTTCCCTAAAAGGACATTATTGAATCAGATGGGTTTTTCCCCATGAATTAAAAATGGATTCACAAGTATTAGAATCTTCATTACAGATATTTATTGAATTCAAATTCCACCTTCAGTTACAGCTAGTGGAATCAAGGGTTATGGGAATAAGGCAGGAACGGGATACGGATTGTGATGATCAGCCATGATAATAATGAACGATGGTGCTGGCTCGAAGGGCTGAATGGCCTACTCCGGCACCTATTGTCTATTGATTCAAACCCAAGTCCCCAGAATGTTGTCTGGGTCTCTGGATTAACGATCTAGCAATAATACCAATAGCCGATCACCTCCCCCTGACGTGGGGGGCATATTTTTAAGGTGAGAGGAGAGACATTTTAAAAAGACACGAAGGGCAATTTTTTTTAAAAAAAAAGAGGGTGGAATGAAGTTCCTGAAAAAGTGAAGATGGTACAGATACAACATTTAAAAAAGTTATATAAATCGGAACTTGAATAGGAAAGGTTTGGAGAGATATGGGCCAGGAGCAGGCAACTGGGACCAATTTAGTTTGGCATGTTCAGCATGGATCCGTTGGCCCAAATAGTCATTATGTATGCTCTATGACATTTATAATACAACTAGAAATAAAATCGTTGTGAAGAAAGGTCGCTAGACTTGAAACTAGCTATGTTCTCTCCACTGATGCTGCCAGACCTGCTGAGGTCTTCTAGCAATTTCTGCTTCTGCATCAAATTGTTTTTATGAATTCAACTGGTTCTAAAGACTAATGCAAAATCAACAAGTTATTGGAAGAAAGCCAGTTCTCCCAGCCAACTTGTCAATCTAACAACAGAGGCAGGAAGCCAGGCAGATCCAAAGTAATCCAAACTACTATTCATGTTCACAAGGAAGTCTCGTCCCTCATCAGGGCCAGTTATCAACAACTGCAAAATGTAGGAGCAGACCTAGACTCTTAGGCCCATAAAGTCTGCTCTGACAATCAATGAGCACATGACTAAACTGTTAATCAACTCAACTTTCCTGCCTTTTCCCCATAATCCTTGCTTTCCTTAAATTCAAATTCTGTCTATCTCACCCGTGAATAGACTTAATGACCCAGGTTCAACAGCTCATGATAGTGAAGGATAACACAGAATAATGAGCCAAGAAAAATGATGCTTCCTCTTATCCACTTTACTAGTTCTCAGTTTGCTTTGAATAAAGGCCAACATTCAACTTCCCTTCCTGATTAACTATTGCAGGAAAGACTTTTGTCACTCAGACTATTCAGACCCCCAGGTAGCAGAGTAGCCACAAACCAACAACCACCCTACGACAACTATTGACAAATGTAAAGGATCCCATACCCAAAGCCAGCAAAACTACTGTAATACACAAAATACAATGCAAGGGCTGTGAGAAACACCACATAGGCCAAACTGGAAGAAAACTGACGACATGGTGACACAAATACCAATTGGTCAATGACAGACATGACCAATTCTCACTTGTCTCACTATCCACGGACAACAGACACAAATTTGTCTGGGACAACACACCCATATTCGCTCCTGCCAGAGACAGCCCAGGGAATTCCCAAAGGCCTGGTATTCTAACTAGAACTCCATCAACAAACACATTGAATTAGACCTGGTGTACAAACCACAAAAACAGAACCGTAAATGGAGCCCCAGCAAATCGAGGCATACAAATAACAAGCGGGACAGAACACCAATGCTTTACCGGAGGCACACTGATGTTACCTAGCAGGGTGATGAAACATGTGCAACCAAACCCATCGGCTCAGTGAGCATGTCTACAACCTTACCCACAACCTACACATCTTCTCAAACACCTTTCGTAAAGCCAAATATATTACACCTACTTGTTCACCTTGAACTAAGTTGCTTGTTACTTCAAAAAAAAATCAACAGGCACAATTGCCTTCACGAAGCCATGCTGACTTGACTTAAGTTATGTATTTCTCAATCTTCTGATATTGCATCCTTTCTAAAAGGCACAAACATTGTCCCAATGACGATGAACTGGCCTATCGGTAATTGCTATTTTTGTCTCCATCCCTCTTTGAATTAGGGTATTTTGTTAGCAATTTTCCAATTCTCTAAGGCTTTTTCAGAATCCAAGGATTTTTGCAAGATTCCTGCCAGGCTTACACCAGCTCTGTAGCAACTTCTTTTAATACCCCAGACAGCAACCCATGAACTCCGGTGGGGCTTGTCAGCTTTTAGTTCTTTAGTTTCCCCTGTTACTTTTGCTCTTAGTGATTGTTTATTTCATCCTCCAATTTTTCCACTTGATTTATTATTTTTAGAACATCATACATGTGTTCTACAATCAAGGTTTTTCCTACTTTTCTGCCACTTCCTAGTTCCCGGTTATTTTCCCAGCCTTATTATGCAAGGAGCCTATTTTCAGTTCAGTTTCCCCCTTTCCTTTCATATATTTAAGAAGCACGTGCTGTTCATTTTGACGTTACTGGCTAGTTTGCCCTCAGCTTATTTTCACCCACTAATACGGTCCAATTTTTTTTGAAAAAATCCATTGTCAACCCTCAGTCTTGCCATCAAGGTTTGTCACATTAAATGTCTTCTCTTTCATTTTGATTCTAACCTTAACTTCCTTATTAACTGTGGTCCATTTATCTCCTTCCCAAAACCACCTTCGTCATTGGGATCTTTCTTCAGAGGGAAGAAATATTTTCGTAAACATCTGTTTTTGCCCCAGCATCTTCTACTCTAAACAGTGGTACCAGTGCATTCCAGCCAACGCTGCCCTTATTCCTCTATAATCACTCGATTTAAGTTTTGCACAGTTGATTTGCACAGAAAAGCTGCCAGCTGCTTTCCCTTTATGTGGCTATAAAGTCTCTCTGACATCCCTTGCAAGTTTCTTTCATAATCCACTTCAGCTGCACTGGTAAGCTGCTTTCTGGTCCTTGGTTGTTTTTGTATTTGTACCATTCTGTGGGATTTGTACTGTTCTTTTAATTTTATGCTGTCCATGACATTTGTTTGAGGTGGAGCTTTTCTTTCTCATGGGTAAAAGTTACTTCTGAATAGCATTAAGTGTTTCTTTGAATGCCCTCCACTGTTCCTGAGTTGTTTTACCTATTAGCAGAGCTTTCCCTCATGGTCTCCCGATTTGTTCCCTGTCCGACAGTTGAGCTTCTGTTTTCGACCGGACAGTTTGCCCCTTCATTTTGTGATTTCTTACCTCCACTTACATAGATTCCATATGGGTTGGACCAATCCAAACTTATTTCTGGCTGTTTTATTTATTCCATCCAATACCAATAGAATTACCCACCATTCTCACCTTTCTGCATGCTGTTTCAAAAACTTACGTATACCAGCGGATTTAGTTTCTACCTTTGAGCTCTTTCCTCCATAATGACAATAAGATCATGCTTCTATTTATGCTATGCATTCAATTAAACAGCCCCTGATTTTTTTCCTTTTTACCACTCCTCCCCTTGTGGCCTCATGTTGCTTTTTATTTTAATGCTTGTGCACTCTGTCCCTTGCTGTCCCAGTGTGGATGCCATTACCTAAACAGGGGTCCTGCAACGCTGCAATATCCTTTTACCTCCTATTCCTAGGTATCCCTTCTTCAGAGGGAGAGAGAGGGTTCTCAAGTTGGACTCTTGTATTCAGAAATGTAATGCCATTGCACTGAATGCTTATCAAATAGGATGATTACACTTGAACATGCAACCACAAAGTTATCAGTCATTGCATTCAAACAATTACAGTAATAATGCCCAATAGTATGCCCACACACAGTCCCCAAGCCACACTCAATCCAGTGTGCCGAGTAGTTCATATCCTCAAAAGTAGATCTGCTTTGATCTTCATCTTCAGCGTTGCAAGTGTAAAAAATAACCAAAACTACCTGGAAAAACAATATGTTCAAATGGGGAATGAATTTGAGCATCAATAGCAAGACAGAACGCTAACTGTGCAGTGGATGTTACTGACTCAACACAAAAAAGGTCACATGGAGACTGACAAGAGAACATTGACCAGCTTAACAAAACTGAAAAGGAAAGTTATGTCGGGCTCGGCCAGGTGGTTGAAGTTTCAGTAGGGGATTACTTTGGGAATAGCGATCACAGTTCCCTAAGTTTTAAAATACTCATGGGCAAAGTCGTGGGGTGTCCTAAAGGAAGGGTGCTGAATTGGGGGAAGGCCAACTTTAGCAAAATTCAGGAGCTGGGGAATGTGCATTGGGAGCAGCTGTTTCAGGGTAAATCCACATTTGGTAAGTGGGAGGCTTTTAAAGAAAGGTTGATTAGAGTGCAACTCCATGTGAAAATGAGGGATAGAAAGGGCAAGATTAGGGAACCATGGATGACAGGTGAAATTGAGAGACTAGCAAAGAGGAAAAAGGAAGCATACATAAGGTTTAGGCGACTGAAAACAGACAAAGCTTTAGAAAAATAAATCGGGAAAGAAAGACCAATCTGAAAACAAGGAATTAAGAGAGCTAAAAAGGGACATGAAATATCTTGAGCAAACAGGGTTAAGGAAAAATCCCAAAGCCTTTTATTCATACATAAGGAGTAAGAAGGTAACTAGAAAAAGGGTTGGCCCACTCAAGGGCAAAGGAGGGAAGTTATGTGAGGAGTCAGATTCTTAATGAGTACTTTACATCTGTATTCACTGAGGAGAGGGACATGACGGATGTTGAGGTTAGGGACAGATGTTTGATTACTCTCAGTCAAGTCAGCATGGGGGCAGGGGGGGGTGGTGGTTGGGGGTGTGTTGGTTATTCTAAAAGGCATTAGGGTGGACAAGTCCCCAGGTCCGGATGGGATCTATCCCAGGTTACTGAGGGAAGCGAGGAGGGGAAATAGCTGGGGCATTAACAGATATCTTTGCAGCATCCTTACGCACAGAGGTCCTACAGGACTAGAGAATTGCTAATGTTATCCGTTTAAGAAGGGTAGCAAGGATAATTCAGGTAATTATAGACTAGTGAGCCTGACTTCAGTGGTGGGGAAGCTGCTGGACAAGATACTGAGGGATAGGATCTATTTACGTTTGGAAGAAAATGGGCTTATTAGTGATAGGCAGCATGGTTTTGCGCAGGGAAGGTCATAGTTTATCAACTTGACAGAATTCTTTGAGGAAGTGACGAAGTTGGTCTATGAGGGAACAGCTGTGGATGTCATACACATGGTCTTCAGTAAGGGATTTGACAAGGTTCCCCATGGGAGGCTGAGGGACAAAGTGAAGTTGTACGGGGTCCAAGATGTACTAGTTAGATGGATAGAGAACTGGCTGGGCAACAAAGACAGAGTTGCAGTGGAAGAAAGTTTCTCAAAATGGATAACTGTGACTAGTGGTGTTCCACAGGGATCGGTATTGGCACCACTGTCGTTTGTGATATACACAAATGATCCGGAGGAAGGTATAGTTGGTCTGATTAGCAAGTTTGCAGATGACCCTAACAATGGTGGATTAGCAGATAGTGAAGGGGACTGTCAGAGATTATAGTAGAATATAGATAGATTGGAGAGTTGGGCAGATAAATGGCAGATGGAGTTCAATCCAGGCAAATGCGAGGTGATGCATTTTGGAAGGTTCAACTCAAGAGTGAGCGATACGGTAAATGGAAAAGCCCTGGGGAAAACTGATAGGGAGATCCAGGTTTTCATGTCTATTGTACACTGAGGGTGGCAACGCAGGTCAATAGAGTGGTCAAGAAGGCATATGGCATGCTTTCGTTCATCAGATATGGTCTTGAGTACAAGAGTTGGCAGGTCATGTTACAGTTGTACAGGACTTGGGTTCGACCACATTTGGAATACTGCATACAGTTCTGGTCACCATATTACTAAAAGGATGTGGATGCTTTGGAAAGGGTGCAGAGGAGGTTCATTCGGATGTTGCCTGGTACGGAGGATGCTAGCTATGAAGAGAGGCTGAATAGATTAGGATTATTTACATTAGAAAGATGGAAGTTGAGGGGGAACCTGATTGATGTCTACAAAATCATGAGGGGTATAGGCAGGGTGGATAGCAAGAAGCTTTTATTCAGAGTGGGGGACTCAATTACTAGGGGTCAAAATTTCAAGGTGAGAGGGGAAAAGTTTAAGGGAGATACGCGTGGACCATTCTTTACGCAGAGGGTGATGGGTACCTGGAACATGTTGCCAATGGAGGTGGCCGAGGCAGGCACGGTAGCATAATTGAAGATGTGTCTAGACAGATACATGTAAAAGGCATGGAGCAAAGGGATATAGATCCTTGCAAAATAGGCTACAGATTTGGATGGAGGATCTGGATCGGCACAGGCTTGGAGGGTCAAAGGGCCTGTTCCTGTGCTGTAATTTTCTTTGTTCTTTGTTCTAAGTACCCACCTTAGTATTGGTCCTTGCCTCTCGTTGAAACCAACTTTTTATTTGACTGAATATTGGAATAAATAGCATATGGAGGAGTGTGAGCTATTATACGAATCACTTACAAAATTCTTAGTATGTTTTATACCAAACAAGCAATCCATCCTCTTTATTTGAAGTTGTCTCAATTTAAAACACATTCATAAACCAAGCCCATCTCAACAGTAATTAAAGACGTTTATAACCATGAAGACTTTGAATGACTAGTTCAATTCCCAAACATTGGCTACCCATGCACAAAGTCAGATTTCCAGTATCCACAGTATTTTATCTTTACATTCTTGAGGTCAAAAATAGATAGGTCTTGCAGTAAAGGTTTCCCCAAGTCTTAAATTGTTGCTGGTTGGGCAATTGAGATGTGTTGCAGCGAAATGCTTCACAGCAATGAAACAAAATAAGGTGCCAATCTACCTAAGACAATGCAAGGGCAGATGACTACAAACTTGATCAGAGGGGTAAGCTTTAAGGAGGAAAACAAATAGTGCAGCAGAGAGGCAGTTCTACGGCTTAGGGCCTGGACCATTTTCGGCCCGATCACGAATGATGAAGCAATTAAGATCAGAGATGCTGCAGCCAGAATTCAAAAGAGCAGAGAGAGTTGCAGGGTGACAGAAAATTACAGAGAGAGATGGTGAGAGGCAAGGTCAGTGGAGATATTTCAAAAGAAGGATGAGAATTTTAAAACCAAGACATGGCTTGACAAGTAGCCAATCAGGATGCACAGGATAAATTGAGGGAGAAATTAAGTTAGTAGATTAGCTCAAACGGAAAATTTATATCTAGTCAATGTAAGCTCAACTGCACACAGCTTCAAGTATGGAACAGGGTAAAAGCTGACAATCCATTATAATACAATTAAATGCAAGTAACAGTCCAATTACGTGTACAGCAGTACAGGGATAGCAGCCAAGAACACGCATTGCAGAATTGCCAAGAAACTTTTCCCATTCAATTTTAAGGACAGTCAAATTGAGAACTTTGCACTCAGTGAAGCAGTACCCTATGTTGAAAGATCAATTCTTCAATTCTCTTGAAATACTCATTAAAAAAACCTGTAACATTATTTTGTGAAGTTGAGCTCAACAAGACCTTGGATTGCCTCCGTCCTATACAGTTTAATGATCTAAAGATAAAAAAGCAGATCTGAGCATTTGAAATATCCCAGATGTCAATGAGTGTTCAAGACCTCTGATAGATCAGCAGAAATCTTTAGTCTCGGCACTGAGACTTGAACAGTCTGAAGGAAATATAGAAACAATACTTTACAGAATTTATGCCATTCAGTCCAAGGTTATGGATGCTAATAAAATCCCAGTTGTTGTGCTGGAGGTCTGTTTCAGAGCAAAATCTGCCACTAGCCAAGCTAATCTACTATATATACACACAACACCGGTATCTAAATTATTCTCAAATCACTTCCTTAGGACATTTCTGCCATCATAAAGATTAGGAATGTAGCCATTTCCTGATGGATACTCAACGTTCAGCTCTATTCATTACTCATATCATGAAGTAGCCCTTGCCAATCTTCAGTAAAACCTGGATAATCTCCCTATAAAGTTATTGTGAAATACATCTACCCCCAGAGAACAAAAGGGGGTTCACTGCAGACTAGAAACTGATCTTGCCCTGCAATTGTTTGACAACTAAAAGCATGTCAGAGACTCTATCCAATGATAACTAATCTATTTCCTGACATGCCTAAAAAGTCTTTACACCACCAAGGCACAAGTCAGCAGTATACCGGAATATCCTGGTGGATAGATGAAGCTGTAACAACACAAGTTGCTTTTCGCGATTCAGGCAAAATAAATCCATCACACAGCTGACTCCAGATCAGAAGGCTGCGTGTTCAAATCACAGCCGACTCAGGAAGCTGTACCACACCTTAACAGAGCCTTCTTGTGGTCCAGTGGTAGTGGCCCTGCCCTGGGCCAGGGAAGCCTGGATTTAAATCCCACCTGTTCCAGAGGTGCATAACAACATCTCAGAACAGGTCAGTTAGAAAAATAGGTAAATAAAAGCAACAAACTGGAACTGGAGTCGGCCATTCTGCCCCTCAAGCCTGCTCCTTCATTCAACAGGATCATGGCTGATCTGACATTCCTCACATTTACTTTCCTGCCGTTTTCCCATAACTCTTGATTCCCCAACTGATCAAAAACCTATCTCTGCCTTAAATATATGTAAATGTCACCCCACAGCTCTGTGGCAAGGAGTTCCAAAAAAATCACAAGACTCAGAAGAAATTCCTTTTCATCTCAGTCTTAAATTGTGGCCCCTTTATTCAGAGACTATCAGCTCTGTTAGGAGACTCTCATGAGGGGAAATATCCTCTCAGCATTTAGCCTGTCAAGCCTCTTAAGAATCCTTTTTCTGTTTCAATAAGATCACCATAATTTCCCTCACCTGTAATTAAAGATGCCATCAACCACATCTCTCCATTTTCGGTATTTCTGCCCTCAAACCCACCCACCCCCAGCAATAAAGATAGAATCTCCTTCATCCTCACATACCACTGAACCTCCGAATACAATGCATCATCCTCCAACACTTCCACCACCTATAATCAGATCCAACCAAAGAAATACTTCCCTCCCCACCCTGTCCTCTTTTCTCTAGGGCCATTCACTCCACAACTCCCTCATCAACTCCATACTACACATCAACCCTTCCACCACAACTCAACAGACTAGATAAGCAGCACTTTTTTTTTTAAAAAAGCTGCATGGATTCTAAACCATAAAATCATATGCCATCATATTTTCAAATTGGATAATTAATAATTTGCTAGATACCAATCTGGTCGCCGATGCCATGCCACACTACAGTACTCTTGAGCAAACCTGCAGAAAATTCAGTAAGAGAGGCTCAATACCGAATTCAAAGGAAGCCTGAACAAAAACGTGTCACTAAGCTCAGATTTTTTGCTTGAATATTGAATTTTGATTACAGTACTTAGAACAAGGCTCACCAAACAGCACAAAACCATTGCAATTTTTTTTGCACTATCTTTCCAACTCCAAGTTAACAAAACTCCTGAATCATTACAGAAACACCACATAACGCTAAGTTAGATGAGCGTAAAGAATTTGCTGCACTAGCAATGCTCGAGGCAAACCCCATTCAAACTTGGATTTTCTAATTTTTGAAAAAAAGAGAGAGTCCTCGACAGGAGGTAAAAGAGCTGAATAGGTGGAAACTAGACTGAGCAACAGCAGGCAAGTTGTTGCCCACTGTCACCTAGTACTTGATAGCAACATCGGTGACCCTTTCCATTAGTATTCTTTCCATCATTAATAAAGTAATGAGACAGTAACTGGCTGGACTTCCTTTAAAATGTCAGTTTCTTACAAATGCATCTCTGACTGGGCAAACATATATTGCTCACCCTAGTCTCTCTCAAGAAGGTGATAATGAGCAGTCTTAGAGTCACAGATGTACAGGACTGAAATAGACCCTTCATTTCAAATCATCCATGCCGTCCAGATATCCAAAATTAATCTAGTCCCATTTGCCAGTTTTTGGCCCGTATCCGTCTCAACCCCACCTATTTCATATACCCATCCAGAAGCCATTTAAAAGCTGTAATTGTACCTGCCTCCACTACTTCTGGTAGTTCATTCCATACACACACCGAGGTTGCCCCTCCGAACGCTTTTAAATCTTTCCCCTCTCACCCTAAACTTATGCCTTCAGGTTTTGGACTTGCTATCCATCCTGTGCCTGTCCCTTATGATTTTATAAGCCTCTGTAAAGGAGATCCCTCAGCCTCAGATGCTCCAGGAAAGGTAGCCCCAGCATATCCAGCTTCTCCATAAAGCTCAACACCGCTCCCCACCCCGCCCCCAAGCCCAGCAACATCCTTGTAAATATTTTCTGAACCCTTTCAAGTTTGACAACATCCTTCTATAACCCAAAGACCAGAATTGAAAGCAGAATTCCACATGTGGCCTAACCAATGTCCTGTACGGCAGCAACACAACATCCCAACTCCTGTACTCAATGAACTGGCAAATAAAAGGAAGCATACTAAACAGCTTATTCACCACCCTATCCACCTGAGACTCTACTTTCGAGCATCTATGAACCTTCACCGTAAGGTCTCTTTGTTCATCAACACCCCGAGGGCCTTACCACTAAGTGTAAATGTCCTGCCCCCAATTGCTTTCCCAAAGCGCAACACCTCACATTTATCTAAATTAAGCTCCCTTCCATTCATAAGCAGATTTGCCCATCTGGGCAAGATCCCGTTGAACTCTGAGGTAACATTCTTTGCTGTCCACCACACCAAGAATTTTGGTGTCATTTGCAGACTTATTAACCACACCTCTTATATCAATGTTACGGATGCAAATATAGATGACAAAAAGCAGAGGGCCCAGCAGCAATGCTTGTAACACACCACTGGTCACAGGTCTACAGTCCAACAAGCATGTCTTCTTGAAATCACTGCAATCAACTTGGCGTAGATGCAGCCACAGAACCATTAGGTAGGAAGCTCCAGGTTTTTGATCCATCCTTTGAAGGAATGACAATATATTTCCAAGTCAGGATGGTGAGTGAATTGGAGGTGTTCTCATTTATCTGCTGCCCTTGTCCTTCTAGGTAGTGATGGTCACGGGTTTGAAAGATATCACACGTAGACTTGATGAATTTCTGAAGTGCATCTTGTAGATAGACACAGTGCCATGACGAAACACCGGTGGAGGGAATGAATGTTTCTGGACGTACAGCCAATCAAGTGGGCTGCTTTGTCCTCTTAAAAACAAAGCTGGAGTGCTGTCATCCCTTGTGTGCAAAAACCTACTTTTGGAGCAGAGGTTTTCTGTATTACTACCAGAAAATTGTCTGTACCATCAAGTCCATTCAGCCATTTCTTGCTATCATACAGAGTGAATTAAATTAGCTCTAGATTGACATCTGTGATGCTGGGAATCTCCGGTGGAGCCCAAATAGAATCATCTGATCAGCAGCTCAGGCTGAAATTTCTTATAAATGCTTCAGCTTTATCTTGTGCACTGGATGTATTCCTGAAGAAATCTTAGAAGTACTCATGTAAAATTGTTTAATCAACCAAATTGGAATGGGTATGCACAAGTACCATGGAGACAAACAAATGTTTTTGAAGATATCAAAGTGTAGAGCTGGATGAACACAGCAGGCCAAGTAGCATCTTAGGGGCACAAAAGTTGACGCTTCGGGCCGAGACCCTTCATCAGAAAAGGGGGAGGGGTAGGATGGTGCTGAAATAAATAGGGACGGGGGGGGGGGGGGGGAGGCGGATTGAAGATGGAGAGAGGAGAAGATAGGTGGAGAGGAGACAGGCGAGTTAAAGAGACAGGGATGGAGCCAGTCGAGGTGAGTCTAGGTGGGGAGGTAGGGAGGGGATAGGTCAGTCCAGGGAAGACAGACAAGTGAAGGGGTTAGTACAAATCTTGAGGTAGGAAGAGGGGATAGGTGAGAGGAAGAAAAGGTTAGGGAGGCGGGGACGAGCTGTGCTGGTTTTGGGATGCAGTAGGGGGAGGGGAGGTTTTGAAGCTTGTGAAGTTCACATTGATACCATTGGGCTGCAGGGTTCCCAAGCGGCCATCTATCTTCTCCTCTATCCCTCTTCAATCCGCCTCCCCCTCTCTCCCTATTTATTTCAGCACCCTCTTCCCCCTCCCCATTTCTGAAGGGTCTCGGCCCAAAACATCAGCTTTTGTGCTCCCAAGATGCTGCTTGGCCTGCTGTGTTCATCCAGCTCTACACTTGGTTATCTTGGATGCTCCAGCATCTGCAGTTCCTATTATCGCTGATACTTTAAGATGTACTTGAATTTCAGGAGCTCAACATAAAAGGAAAAATTTTAAGACTTAATGCAACAAACAAGTTAAATTCAACAGTATCTAAATATTTAGAAGTAGACATCTAATACTTGAAATGTTTTAGCACTACTAATAACAGATGACATATCAATTACAGCACACTCCCCACAGGATTGAAGGCTTCCGAGAGAAAAGCCCATTCACTGCCAGTTTTCAATGGGTTTACAACTTCCTGTTTCACTAAGATACAAAGTCGTGTGCGGGTTTCTGAACAGAGTGCCAGACTAAAGTCTGCTCCAAATATTTCTCGATCTAACCTCATCAGTACAAATTTTCCACAGCATTCACAATGAACTGGGGGCGCAGCTCTTTAACCAGACACTGTCCTATTTCTTATATTCTGCCTGCTCACTCACAGGGAATTCACAGCCTTCTACTCCCTGGTGACTGTAACAGATACAGCCTTCAGTTCTGAGAGATCCCCTCCATGCCTTTTTTTTTTGTGTCCAAAGCCCAGAGACAAAGTTTCTGTCCACAGAACAGCTCAGTTGCCCTTGCCTGTTTCTAGGTTTGAACAATACCTCTGCCCATCACCTTCCTAGAAGAGAGAAAATACCCACCAGCTGTGGAAATTCAATGGTTTACCATGGCTCAATTACATACCCTCCAAGACATACAATATGTGGGCAAGTCCAGAATATTATTTCAGTCAAACAAGGAAGCTAGACAAGAGAACAAACATTAAAACTTCAATAACAATACTAGGAACATTAATCACTGCATTCCGTTTAGAGAGCAATTTCCAGCACCGATAACAAAAAGGTAAAAAATTCCTGCATGTTCCTAAGAAACAACTGGATGTACAAAGTGCAAGGATTACAAGATGTTAAGAATGATCTAACGTAGGTTAAATGATCTACAACATCTAATTACTTTATGATCTTGGAATATTGCACTGTTCAAACACCTGACCAATGTTATCTCATGATTGAGATACAACTTGATGTAATTTAACATTGTCAAGATAAATCATGTTCAGTTAGCTCTTGGTTCCATCTACCTTCCCTGCTGATTTACTCTCATTTTGATTACTGCATTCTTTGCAACACCTACTCGAAAATTCACTCCCAGCCTGACCCTGCAATGTCTTGACACATTGTTGGAAATGAAAAGATTAGGCATGTTTAAAGTTTTGCTTCACGTGCACACAAAATAAACATACATAATTGGCTACATCCAAAACTGCCATGCCCAAATCACTCCACAATGGCAGCTAACGATGCAAATCACAAAGCTGGTATAACAGAGGATACTATTTGGCCCACTATGTCTGCACTGGTTCTCATAATGAACATCACACTTAGAGCCATTCTCCTGCTTTCTCAACGTAAACATTGTTACCTTTCAATTCACCATCCAGTTCCCTCTTAAAAGGAAGTCCCATCACCCATTTTTTATTATAATGTTATCAGTTTACAATGACAAAGCTCTGTTCTTTTCAGGAAGCAACTCGAGCACAATGTCTGCACTTCAGCACACATCATTCAGGAGTTGCTCTAAGACATTAACATACCTTCACACAAAAGTAAACAAATTGTGGATAGAAATATTCATACAAAAACAAAATTGCAGTAAGAGTTATTGAGTAAAAGCCTTTTTTAAAATGCATTTATGTGGCACTTTTCACTGTCTTCAGTCTTAAAGTGATTTCTATCCAATGGAACACACTTGAATACTTACACCTTCATCATGCAGGAAACACCACAACCAAATTTCACAACAGGTTGCACTAACAGCACTGTGATACTGACCAAATAATCATCTTTTGTAATGTTGACTGTGTATGTGTTTAAAAAAAAATCACAGAATCCCTACAGTACAGAAACAGGTCTTTCAGCCCAAGTCCACACCAACCATCGGAGCATCCCACCCAGATCCAGCCCCCTATAACCCACCTAAACATCCCTGAACACTCTGGGCAACTCAGCACGTCCTATCCACCTCACATACACGTTTGGATTGTGGGAGGAAACCAGGACACCGGAGGAAACCCATGCAGAGGGAGAAGTGTGCAAAAGTTGCCGAAGGTGGAATCGAACCCAGGTCCCTGGCACTGAGGCAGCAGTGCTAACCACAGAGCCATCTCATTGATCAGAGCATTCAGCCGAACATCCTTATTCTCTTCCATCCAACAGTGCCAAGGGATCTATTCCATTTCTTTTAAGTTTATTCATTTTGTGGGATGTGGGGATTGCTGGCTGGGCCAGCATCTTATTGCTCATCCCTAGCTGGCCTTGACAAGCTAGTGGTGAGAATGGCCCTCTTGAACCACTGCAGTCCATCTGCTGTGGGTTGACACACAATGCCATTAGGGAGGGAAATCCAGGATTTTGCCTCTGCAATAGCGAAGGAATGGTGATTGGTTTCCAAGTCAGGATGCCGAGTGTCTTGGAGGGGAACTTGGAGTGGTGGTGTTCCATCTATGTGCCCCCCTTATCCTTCTAGATGGAAGTGGTTACAGGTTCGAAAGGTGCTGTCTGAGAATCTTTGAATTTCTGTAGTGGATCTTGTAAATAGTAGCAGCAGTACGTACTAAGCATTGGTGGTGGACGGAGTGGATGCTTGCAGATGTAGTGCCAATCAAGCAGGCTGCTTTGTTCTGGATGGTGTCAAGCTTCTTGAGTGTTATTAGGGCTGCACTCATCCAGGCTGGTGGGGAGTATTCCATCATACTCCTACCTTGTGCCTTGGATATGGCAGACAGGCTTTTTCAGGAGTCAGGAGTTGAGCTAGAGTTACTCACCATTGTATTCCTCGCCTCTCACCTGCTCTCGTAGCCAGTGTTTATGTGGTCTGTCCAGTTGAGCTTCTGATCAATGATAAACGATGATTAACACCATGGAATACCAAGGGGTGATGGTTAGATTGTCTCTTATTAGTGATGGTCATAGCCTGGCATTTGTGTGGCACAAATGTTACATGGCTACTTGTCAGCCCAAGCCAGGATATTGTCCAGATCTTGCTGCATTTAGACACAAGCTACTTCAGCATCTGAGGAATTATGAATGGTGCTGAACATTGTGCAATGATAGGCAAGCATCCCCACTTCTGACCTTATGATGGAGGAAAGGTCATTGATGAAGCAGCTGAAGATGGTTAGGCCAAGACGACAATCCTGTGGAACTCCCGCAGAGGTGTCCTGGAGCCGAGAGTACTGACTTACAACCTTCCTTCCTATGTGTCAGGTATGGCTCCAACCACTGGAGAGTTCCCCCACACCCCCTGCCGATACTCAGGTGATTGCAGTTTTGCCAGGGGTCCTTGATGCCACATTCTGTCAAATGCAACTTGGATATCAAGGGAAGTCACTCTCGCCTCACTTCTGGAATTTAACTCATGTCTCATGTTTGAACCAAGGCTGTAAGGAGGTCAGGAGCTGAGTGGCCCTAGCAGAACCCAAACTGGGCATCACTGTGCAGGTTTTGCTGAGCAAGTGCTGACAGCACTGTTGACAACATCTTCCATCACTTGACTGACAATGGAGAGTAGGCTGATGGGGCAGTAACTGGCAGGGTTGGATTTGTCCCGCTTTTCTTGTACAGGACAGACTTGGGTAATTTTCAACATTGGTCGGGTAGATGTCAATGTTGTAGCCAAGCTGTTCCAGTACAGCTATGGGAGTGGCAAGTTCTGGAGCACAAGTTTTCAGTACAATGGCTGGAATGTTGTCAGGGCCCATAGCCCAAGTACCTCCAACCATTTCTTGATATCACGTGGAGCAAACTGAATTGGTTGCAGATTGGTACCTGCAACGCTGAGGACCACTGAAAGAGGCCAAAATGGATCATCCACTCGGCACTTATGGCTGAAGATTGCTGCAAATGCTTTAGCCTTGTCTTTTGCACTGATGTGCTGGGTTCTTCCATCTTTGAGGATGGGCATATTTGTGGAGCCTCCTCCTCCCGCGAGCTCTTTAATTATCCACAAGAGCTAGATTTGATCCATTGTTGGTAGAATCACTTACCTCTCATCACTTGCTGCTTTTGCCGTTTGGCATGCAAGTAGTCCTGTTTGGTGGCTTTACCTCAGCTTCAAGTATGCCTGGTACTGCTCCTGGCATGCCCTCCTGCATTCTCCATAGATCCCCTGGCTTGATGGTAATGATTGACTGGGGGAATATGCCAGGCCATGAGGTTACAGATCATGTTGGAGTACACTTCTTCTGCTGTTGATGGCCCACAGTGCCTCATGATTGCCCAGTCTTGTGTTGCTAGATCTGTTCCATGTCTGTCCCGTTTAGCATGATGATGATACCACACAAAAGGTTATACTCCATGTGAAGGCAGGACTCAGTCACCACAAGGACTGTGTGGTGATCGCTCTTTCCAATACTGACGTGAACAGATGCAACTGCAGCTGGCAGATTAGCAAGGATGAGGTCAAGTACGTTCTTCCCTCTTGTTGGTTCCCTCACCACCTGCCGCAGATCCAGTCTAGGAGCTACATCCTTTAAGACCCGACCAGCTCAATCAGTAGTACTGCTGCCAAGCCACTCTTGGCGGTAGATGTTGAAATCCCTCTCAGTGCGTACAATTTGTGCCCTTGCCATTCTCAGTGCTTCCCCAAGACTTGTTCAACATGGAGGAGTACTGATTCATCAGATGAGGGAGAACAGTATGTGGTAATCAGGTTTCCTTGCCCACGTTTAACCTGAAGCCCTGATTCTTCATGCGGCTTGGAATTAATGCTGAGTACTGCCAGGGCAACTCCCTCTCAACTGTACACCACTCTGCGGCCATCTCTGCTGGGTCTGTCTTGTCAGTGAGACAGGGCATTCCAGGGAAGGTGATGGTGGTGTCCGAGACAGTCATATTCACAGGATCATACCTTACAGACTGTTGCTAGGCTGTTCCTTATCTAGGCTTTGAGACAGCTCCTCCAGTTTTGGCTCTAGCCCCACAACGTTAATGTGGAGGACTTTGCAGGCTCGAAAGGGCTGTTTCTGCCATTGTCTTTTCCAGTGCCTAGGTCAATGTCAGGTGATCCGTCCGGTTTCATTTCTTCGAGACTTGGTAGCAATTGGTGCAATTGCTTGCTACGCCATTTCAGACGGCAACTAAGAATCAACTACATTGCCACGGGTCTGCAGTCACATGTAGGCCAGACCAGGTGAGGATGGCAGATTTCCTTCCCTGAAGGACATGAGTGAAATAAGTGGGTTTTTCCGATAATCAACAATGATTTAATGGTAGTCAGTAGATTCTTAATTCCAGACTTTATGATTTTTTAAAATGTAATTCCACCATCTGCCTTGGCAGGATTCAAACCTATAAATCGAACATTGTCTGGGTCTCTGGATTAATAGCCTAGCAATAACACCACTTCCATGTAAGTGAACAGGCCAAAACAGGACCTTGATTAAAAAGTCATTCAAAACACAGCCTAGGTTTTTGTCTTCTAATCTTGGAGTGGAACTCAGCATGAGAGGTGACAGTACCACCAACTAAAGGACATGAACACTGCAATGATGCTATAGATTAAATGAACACTGAGTAAGTAAACATTGAATTGGTCATGTATAGTGGTACCTCCACTGATAGCTTGGGGTTATTTGAAATTTCCCTTTCAGCTGCTGCAAATAACCAAATGAACAAAATTAACAAAGACAGCCCCTAATGGGTACTATAACAAAGATGAAAGTTTCTTGCTAAGTCCATAGGTCTATCAGCTTCGCAATGCTAAGTCAAAATTGAGTCTTATGAGAACAGGCACTGTCTTACACAAGGCGAGCTTTGTTGCACAACAGCTACAGGTACAAGTCAGAATGACAGATTTGGACACAACTGCAAATGACTATGACATATTTGCCTTAAATTTGACATATTTGCAGAACTTCATGGTAGATTTCTTCTTCTCCACCCAAAGAGATTGATGGAGCTTAGTAAAAGTTGAACATTAATTCTTGAAAAACCACTATCTTCTACAATACAAGATCAATCTGTCACCAAGCTTCAGGCCATCTGACAGAATATCTCCTGTGTCATTTGGCACCAAACCTTGTTCGTAATGCTCCCCGAAACTGCGTAGGACATTTAATCAAATTGAAAGCACAATATAAATTCCTAATGTTGAACTTAATATGGCAATTAGCATCCAATCTTTATGGTTCATTAACATCCATTTCACGCAGTCCTTTTTCAATCAAGATGCAAGACAAACCACAATAGATATGAAGCTGCTGCCTACTATAATTCCTGTTCAAATGCGTATATTTTCAAAATATAAGCGCATTTGCAATAAGTAAATATTTAAATGTTAGGTTATCCAACCTACGTATCCTCTATTATTCTTGGAGGATCGTACAATGACATACATAGTAGTCCAGTTAGATTTGCATCGGTGCACATATAATCTGGAATATGGCAACAACAAATAAATGTGCAGCAATATCTTCACAGAGACATACTACTCCAGGCTTTTCAAGATGTTTAAAGTCACAGCAAAGGAAACTGGACTAGAAAAGATGGCTTTCCATATTAAGCAGATGTTCACCAGCACATCTGCCAATGTGGTATACTGTATCCACTGTACCCGGTGTGGCTTCCTCTACATTGGGGAAACCAAGCGGAGGCTTGGGGACCCGCTTTGCGGAACACCTCTGCTCGGTTCGCAATAAACAACTGCACCTCCCAGTCGCAAACCATTTTAACTTCCCCTCCCATTCTTTAGATGACATGTCCATCATGGGCCTCCTGCAGTGCCACAATGATGCCACCCGAAGGTTGCAGGAACAACAACTCATATTCCGCTTGGGAACCCTGCAGCGCAACGGTATCAATGTGGACTTCACAAGCTTCAAAATCTCCCTTCCCCCACTGCATCCCAAAACCAGCCCAGCTTGTCCCCACCTCCCTAACCTGTTCTTCCTCTCACCTATCCCTTCTTCCCACCTCAAGCCGCACCTCCATTTCCTACCTACTAACCTCATCCTGCCTGCTTGTCCTGTCCGTCTTCCCTGGACTGACCTATGCCCTCCCTACCTCCCCACCCATCTTCTTTTCTCTCCATCTTCGGTCCGCCTCCCCCTCTCTCCCTATTTATTCCAGAACCCTCTCCCCATCCCCGTCTCTGATGAAGGATCTAGGCCCAAAACATCAGCTTTTGTGCTCCTGAGATACTGCTTGGCCTGCTGTGTTCATCCAGCTCTACACCTTGTTATCTCAGACTCTCCAGCATCTGCAGTTCCTACTATCTCTGAAACATTATCTCCGACTATTTCAATCAGAAAACTGCAATTCTATCAGGAAGGAATTTCAGCTGGAAAATCTAAAAATGAAGTACATCATCCCCATTCCCAAGAACAGAATATTAATTGACAATGATCACAACTTTGTTCAACACTGCTAAACAGACACATAGACTTGAAGATTTCTGTCTGGTCTTCATCAGGCCACAAGGAATAAAATTTGCAAAGAATTAGGACAGAATGGCGACTCAGTGGTTAGCATGACTGCCTCACAGTACCAGGGACCTGAATTCGATTCCAGCCTTGGGTGACTGCGTGTGTGAAGTTTGCACGTTCTCCCCATGTCCGAGTGGATTTCCTCCAGATGCTCCAGTTTCTTCCCAATGTCCTAAAATGTGCAGGTTGGGTGAATTAGCCACACTGAATTTTCTGTCGTGACTAGCAATGTGTACATCAAGTGAATTGGCTATTGCCTTTTTTTCTACATGCCATAATGAAGACTGATGCCAAGTACCAATTCAGTTCCTCCATCATTTCTTTGTTCTCCATTACTACTTCTCCAGGCTCATTTTTGCCTCTCTCTCACTTTTTGTCTTTAAAAACATTTGCAATCTTCTTTCCTATTACCAGCTAACATACGCTAACTTCACTTTCTACCCAATTCGTGCTTTATTTAGTTGTTCTCTGCTGGTTTTTAAAAGGCTTCCCACTCATCTTCACCACATTGTATGCTTTTTCTTTAGCCCCAACTTCCCTTGTCAGCCATAGTTACCTTGTCCTCCCGTTAATATGTTCCTCTTCCTTGGATGAGCTTCTGCTGTTCCTCCCAACATTACCCCCAGAAACGCCTACCATTGCTGCTCCACCCCCTACCCTGCTAGGCTCCCCTTCTGATCAACTCTGGCCAACCCTCCCTCATGTCTTTTGTGGTTACCTTAACTCAACTCTAATACTGTGACATCCAATTCCAGCTTCTCCCTCTCAAACTGCAGAATGAATCTACTCAATTATGGTTACTCCTACCTAGGGGTTCCTTCACCTTGTGCTCTCTAATCAAGTCTGCCTCATTACACATCAGCAAATCCAGAACTGCCTGTTCCCTCATGGGCTCTATCGCAAGCTGCTTCAAAAATAAAAATGCCATCTCGTTCCATAAATTCATTTTGTTCGGACTTACTACCAACCTAATTTTGAGTCCACCTGCATATTGTCATGCTCCAAGATTATTTGCATTGTACCTTTCTTACATGGCTTTTCTATTGCTTGATATCGATTCTTCAACACATCCTGACCAATGCTTATGGGGCCTGTCCATTACTTCCACCTGAGTTATTTTTCCATTGTGGTTCCTCAACTCTAGCCATACAGGTTCTACGCCTCTGACCCTTGAATCAGGTTTTGCTATCGACTTAATTTCACACAAACAAGGCAACATCACCTCCTCTGCTCATTCTTTCAATAAGACTCCTTGAACACCGAGTGCACAAACCTGATCCCCTTGCAACCATATCTGTGATACCCACAACACTGTACCCAATTTCAATCTGCACAACAAGCTCATTTATCTAATTTGTATGGTATGTGCATTCGAGTACAACACCCTCAGTAGATATGGGAGAAACTGAGAATGGGGAAATCAGTGTAGGACTGTCTGAAATTAGAATCTTGACCTTTTTTATACTGTCATATTATTTTGTTCCAGAAACTTTAATAACCTTTGCTGAGCCCTCCCTGTACTTGAACTAGCTTACAGTCCTTGTGGCCACCCAATTTAGGATTTGCACTAGGATTCCGGTCCCAGATCAGTTCAGATAGAGCCTAAACTAAGTTCTCGAAAAGGGTCACTGGACTCGAAATGTTAAGTCCAATTTCTCTCCACAGATGCTGTCAGACCTGCTGAGAGCTTCGGTTTTTGTTCCATTATTCCAGTGGTCTCTGAACCAACTTTCATCTTTTCCACTAAATTAGACTCTTTCAAAAAGGTGGCTACTCATATTTTAACATGCCAAGTCCCAATCACAACGCAGCCTTGGCGTTCGGTGACCGACAATACCTCCCGTCCATCAATGCCTCAAATTACAATGAGTCTGTCTACTAATCAAACCTTTCTTAGTCTACACAAACATCTCCAGTCTGACAACCTACCCAAAAAAAGTTTCAAAATCCGGCCTTGCACATCCCCAACTTCCTATACCTAACTGGGCTTAGAGGTAGGAGTAGGCCATGTGGCACTTTGGGCCTGTTCCAGCTTTCAATAAGATCACAAATGAAACAGTTATGGTCTCAGCTCTGCTTTCCTGTTTGGAGTCCACAACAATTTATCTAATTTCACCTCAAATACAGCGCCTCTATTATCTTCTGGGGGAGGTAATTAAATATTTCTAAAGGCACATGAAAAAGCACTTATTTGTTTTAAATGAAGGACCTCTTATTCTTAAACCTGGTCCCCTGTACCAGGATGCCCAGAAAACTACATTCTGCAATCTCACTCTACTTGAATAGCAGCATTTTTCTTTTCTGCCTACCAAAGTGGACAAGTTGACATTTACTGACATTACATTCTAATGGCCAAATGATTGACAACTCACTTAATCTATCAATATGCATTTGCAAACTCTCTACCTGGCAAATTTTTTTTTAAAACTTATCTCTGTGCAGTCAAAAAAACAGGGGTCACATGCTCAGTCTCCTCATACAAATCATTGATGTAGACTGGTGTTAGATCATCCAACTTTTGTCAATCTCTGCAGCATTTGATAGTGATTGCTTGCCAACTCAAAAAAGATCAGTGTCCATACTCTACTTTTTATTAGCTAGGCAGTCCTTCATCCATGCTGATGCTACCCCCTGTATTCCTGGTTGATGGAACTACAGCTGTTGAGGCTAGAAGCTTCAAAATTCCCTCCTCAAATTTATCCACCTTTCTCCTCCACTTTGAAATGGATTTTAAAGCCAGACACTTGCCATTATAAATCCTTCAATGGTATTGCTTTAATTTATGATTCATTACAAGAATGCAATCAATGTTAAAATGCTTCAGTGCATTGAAATGTTACATAAATGCATAAACTTTCTACTGTCGAGAACAAATTCTAATCCAGCTTTAATGGTACCTCATGGCTAAAAGTCTTATTGTGACCATACATTTGGGCTCCTAAGAAACGAACAAAGCATCTAAGATAATGCAGCTCCCATAAAACATCGAGAGGAACACAGGAACACAGGAACACCAAGAGTTAGAGTTAATACCAGCATTGTTTAAACAGTTTTTTAAAAATACATATATCTTCCAAGTATCCAATGTATTGCCTATACACACACGTAGAACTAATTTACGATTATGCACACGCTTTAGCGCCCATATCACTAATGTTGGAACAACAGTCTTAACAGAATATTATAAAATAAATGAAAACCCCTTTTTTTGCAGAGTACATTTACATTTTTCCATAAAAAGAAAAGCCCTGAATTTGTATAACCTTCTCTCAAATTACAAGCAACTGCAGATTTAGTGTTGACTTCGGCAGATATGAAAAGAAAACAATGATTTCCTGCTAAAATCCCCTGGCTGAAGTAACAAAATCCCTGGTATAGAATAGAAACGGGAAACCAGAGTCTTCTGAGCCCATAACCCCAATTCCTTTTTCACGTTATCCTACGCATTCTACTCATTGCAGTGACTATACAATTCCCACTTCCGAACAGACGTGCATCAGCAAACAACTCTCAAACCATTACTTTGTAAAAGTTCCAAAGGCACAGCTATGCGGCGTCATTAACGGGGCAAAACACGACTTCTTGCTTAATTCACAAATCGCACCTTTTTCAAACACAACAAAAGGAAGTGTAATCTTCACAAGAAGAACAAAGTTCCTCACCGAGCCCAGAACCAACTAATAATGGACGGTTTTGTAGATCCAGTACAAAAGTAGACATTTAAACACCAAAGAATTGTTTATGTTTCGTGTTTACAAAGTAGGATAAATAAATAGAAGAAACAAACACCCGTATCCTACTGACTAACAGCACAGCAGCAGAGTGGCTTTTCTCTACTTGATGTCACCACAGTACAGGTTAGGGAAACTACACGCTTGTAATCAGAAATAATGTATATCGTTAAATAAATTGTACTCACTTCATCTTCTGAAAGTCCATAAATAGTATCGATTTGCGTCGCCATAGAATAAAAACGGAAAAAAGGGACAAAGGGAGGGTGGATGGAGAAAGCACACAAACACACACTGGACAAGCTTCCCGAAAAATACCTGCTTGCATGAAACAAAAAACCCCCGCCCCAGAAGGATTATCCTTCACAAACTGCCGTGCAAAGGCGACAACAAAGTGGTCGCGTGGTCGACACGTAAGACATCCACCAAGAATATCCCCCAACAATCAATCGCTCTTTTCAAAAGCAAACAAAAATTCGTTGCCTCCAAATCCCCTTGTAGGGAAATTCAAGGCATGCGCGTTCGCTACTTTATTGCATCCACGCCCGTGGCGCAACCGACCCTGCTTCCTTTGATTGACGTCCCCGCCAGTCCAATCAGCGGTGCGCACCGGCCCGTTTTCCACCTAAACGTGCGCCCAGATTCCTTCTCGAGGCGGAAGGATGGGCGGGGCTGAGGCACAGCAGGTTTGGTCGAGCGGGAGTTCCCCAGTTCATTAGAGATTGTGGTGGGGTTCCATTCTTTGAGCTTCTCTTGATGTTGCGAGGAATACACACCTCCCGATGTTCTCCTTTTATGTTAACTGTCTTCACAGGGGTGTATGTGAAGTTTCCCCATTCATAAATGGGGATGGTAATTCACATTCTGTTTAACTGCTCAGTTCAGATTTTTTTTGTTGTTCAATTGTGACAGGTTTAATTAAAAAGGCCGAGTCACTTTGGTGTTGATGAAGGTGAGAAGCTATTTTACGCCGCTTCTGGTTGAGCATCTCCTGCGTTCACTGCAGTCCGTTGGTGCTGTCACTCTATCTGGACTGGAGTCCTGGAACATTGCGCAAATGGCATAAAAAGTAAACGAAAAATAATTGCTTTTGCATCAACTTTTGTTTTTGTATTCATAGAAATTAAACGTCTTCGCCCTCAGTTAAATCTAGTTTAATTCCGCATAACCAAATCACACTGCTGTTCGAAGAAATCTGTGGGAATTCATTGTGCAAGGATCATTGTGATGAATTACTATATAATAGCGACGTGATAACGTAGTGGTTAATATTTCTTCAGTCCAGTTCACGGCAGACAATGGAAAGGAGCGATGTAGCTAAAAGGCATTGTGCAATATCTAACAATAAATAGTACAATGTAAAAACATTTTTTTCAGAAAAACAAATTGAATTCTAGAATACAGCGTAAGTATGTGCAAATGTAATGATTTGAAACAAAATCCTTGAGACAAGTATTCTATTTCAGTGAAAATCAACTGTAGGACGGAAAATAAGTCACACAATCACAAAGAAGTGAAATAGTGTGTACCTGTAAAATCGGAACTGAAAATGCTGGTAACATTCAGCAAGATAGGGTAGCATTAGCGGAAAGAGAAACGGTTCACATTTCAGGTCAATGACTTAAAGTCAAAGCTGTCAGAATTGTCATCATTATTTCGTGGATATTTCCACTATTTTCTGATTTTTATTTCAGATTTCCAATGTACACAGTATTTTGCCATTGTTTCTGTTGAGGTCCATTGCGCCCACACAGAGCACCCCACTTTCCAGTCTTGGGATCTCACAAGTGAATCTGGAGGTGAAATCCTCTGGCATGAGGAGTTTTTATTTTGTTTTTACTTTCTGCCCTCTTCTGTGGCAGACTTGTTTTTTGCTGGCTTCATTGGAGCTGGTTGTCCTTATCTACATGTCCAAATGCTCATTCTTCATTTCTGATGCTAAACCTAAACAGGTTAACTAACAAGCAGGCTATTCATAGCCTGAGATCCTTGATCCGATCAAAGTCCATTTAATGTCAGTTAGGAATAAAAATGTTCCAACTGACTTCAGCAGCATTGTACATGGTATTTCAACTGTAGTGTTATTGATACAGGTTCAAAGTTATATTTTTCCCTATAATCCAATTTCCATTAGCATTTAATGACACTGTTTGGAGGTACTGTTTTAAAAGTATCTTGGGGCGGAGTACTTACATTGTGTGTGGTGCCAAATGTGAAAGTAAACATCACTTCAGCTTTGAATTGGGTCAGCTTTTCCACACAACCTCGAAGTCAGCTCATGATATATGAAGGCATGAATCACTAGGCAAATTATGAGCTAGGACAGAAAGGAAGCCGTTGCCTGTTCCAGTACTTTCCAGGGTTGGAGGTCCTGGTACCATATTTAAACAGCATCCATTCAGCTATTCATTCCCAAGCTAGGAACGTCACAGGCTCTGAGTGGATGCCAGTTGTCCTTGGTCAAATAGCTTTCCAGCCAAGGCCAATCTCCTTGACCCAAGTCCAAAACACCCCAGCCTCCCTCCCTTATGCATCCTTTATGCCCTGTGTAAGTTCAATGACTGCCACTCAATCTCAGCTGTGGCATAGCATCAATGAACACTCCTCAAAGAAAACAAAACAGCTACTACTCATTCCAAGATCCAGCAAATACGTTACCCTGTTCACTGCTTGTCTCATGTATGTAATTGGAAATCAGAAGGCATATATTGCTCACTCACAGAGAACATCAGTGCAAATGGAATCTTCATTTTGGGCAAGCTGGTCTTTTAATTAGCATTGATGAGATAAAAATGTGTTGCAAGAAGGCTTTCGAGGTGCTTGCCATCAGGGAGTTCAACCAACCTTCAAGTTTGCAGGAACTCAATAGCAAAAGTCGTGCCATCAAGATTCTGAATCTTGGCCTCCCTGCAAATTAAGTTTGCCCAGCAACCTCTCTTCCCACTTATGATTACATCCATGAAAATCAGCCTTGAAATTTCTCTTTTTGACAATCCATTCAGCTCTGCCCTTCCAAAGTGTGATTTCCTTCAAAGTTGTTACCATTTCTGTTCTGCACAAAATGTGTCATCTCACATTTACAACATTGAATTTCAATTGCCTTTTTTCTGCATGTGTCAGCATCTCATCAACTTATCCTTGCAGTATCCTTTGGTCTTTCGAATTATTTAAATTACTTCTAATTTAAAGGAACAGCAACAGCTATCCATAAAATTCCTTTAATGTAATAAAGCATTTTAAAGTGCTTCATGGTAGAGACAAGAAACAAAATTTGACACATGGAGTTCTGCAGATAGACAGCCATATATTTGGTCCACAAGATAGGTTTTCAAGACTGTTTTAAAGGAGAAAAGAGAGGTACAGGGAATTGTAGAGCTTTGAACCCCAACAACTGATGTGGTTGATGTGGCTGATACTTGTGAAACAATTTATAATCAAGAATATTCTGGAGGCCAAACACAGGCAAGTCCATATTTTGTGGAGGATTGTCCAGCTGGAGGTGATTATACACATAGGGAGGCCTTGAAGGGAATTGTAAATAAGGATGAAAATCTTTAAACAGAAACATTGCTTAACTGGGAACCAATATGAATCATTGATCATGTGGTGATGTGTGAATGGGACTTGATGTAAGTTAGCACTTGAGCAATAGAATTTAGGATGATTTCAAGTTTCTGAGGAATAGAACCTGAAGGCCTTGAAATTATGAATTTTCAGGATAAAAAGTACTTTTCTAGATGAAGTAATTTCCATGTTGTGGGTTTTGCTGGTTGGGCCAATATTTATTGCTCAGGATAAAGCAGTGATCAGGTTCCTTGTTAAACTGCTGCTATCCATTTGGTGTAGGTATACCAACAGTGCTGTTAGAAAGTAAGTTTCAGAATGTTGATCCAGCCACCCTTTAGGGAAGGTGATGTATTTCCAACTTAGGGTGGTGAGCCGCTAAGAGGGGAACAGGTAGTGTGACGATGCTATGGCTTTAAGAAGTTATTTTCTCCTTTTATTTTAAAGAGAGGTTGTAAAACAGAGGAATAAAGCTGTCTATTTGGAAAGCCAAGATAATAAAATGTGAGGCTGGATGAACACAGCAGGCCCAGCAGCATCTCAGGAGCACAAAAGCTGACGTTTTGGGCCTAGACCCTTCATCAGAGAGATGCTGCTTGGCCTGCTGTGTTCATCCAGCCTCACATTTTATTATCTTGGAATCTCCAGCATCTGCAGTTCCCATTATCTCTGATACTATTTGGAAAGCCAGTAAGGTAAACAGCTTGTGAGGCCTTTGGGTTTTTTTATTTGGAACAGGATTTTTGTGTATTTGGAAATGCAAGGACTGATGAGGCATACTTAATATGGCTTTATGTGTGGGAAATCATGTCTCACTAACTTGATAGAGATTTTTAAAGAATTGCTGAAGAGGATTGATGAAGACACAGTGCTAGACATTGTCTGTATGGACTTCAGTAAGGCGTTCAACGCGGCTCTGCATGGTAGACTGGTTAACCATGCTAGATCACTTGGAATACAGGGAGAACTAGCCATTGGGTACAAAATTGACTAGAATGCAGGAGACAAAGGGTGGTGATGGAGGGTTGCTGTCAGACTAGAGGCCTGTAACCAGTGGTATGCTGCAGGGATCAGTGCTGAGTCTACTGCATTTTATCATCCATACCAGGGATTTGGATGCAAATATAGGAGGTACAGTTAGAAAATTTGCAGATGACACTAAAATTAGTGGCGCAGTGGACAGCGAAGAAGGTTACCTCAGGGTACAATGGGATCCTGACCAGATGGTCCGATGGGCTGAGGTGTGGCAGATGGAGCTTAATCTAGATAAATGTGAGGCGCTGCATTTTAGTAGGGCAAATCAGGGCAGGACTTAAACTCTTAAGGACCTTGAAGTGCAGGTTCATTTTTCCTTGAAAGTAGAGCTCCAGATAAACTGGTTAAGGAAGAAGGCATTTTGTATGCTTGCCTTGATTTGTCAGTGCATTGAATATAAAAGTTGGGAGGTCATGTTGCAGCTTGCTTAGGCCACTGTGTTCCGGCCTGGTCTCCTTGCTATAGGGAATATCTTGTGAAACATGAAAGGGTTCCGAAAAGATTTACAAGAATGTTGCCAGTGTTGCAGAATTTGAGTTCTAAGGAGAGGCCAAATAGGCAGGGGTTATTTTCCCTGGAGATTCAGAGACTGAAGAGTGATATTATTGAGGTTTATAAAATCATGAAGGGCATGGATAGGATGAATAATCAAGGTCTTTCCCCAAGGTAAGGGAAGCTAAAATTAAAGGGCATTGGTTTTAGTTGAGAGGAGAAAGATTTTGAAGGGACCTAAGGGGCAGCTTTTTCATGCAAAATGTGGTGTATGTATGGAATGGGCTGCCAGAGGAAATGGGAGACTCTGGTACAATTACGACACTTAAAAAGCATCTGGATTTGAATTGGAAGGATTTAGAGGGATAAGGGCCAAATGCTGGCAAAAGGAACTAGATCAGTTTAGGAGAGAGATAATGGGAACTGCAGATGCTGGAGAATCCAAGATAATAAAATGTGAGGCTGGATGAACACAGCAGGCCAAGCAGCATCTCAGGAGCACAAAAGCTGACATTTCGGGCCTAGACCCTTCATCAGAGAGCGGGATGGGGTGAGGGTTCTGGAATAAATAGGGAGAGAGGGAGAGGCGGACCGAAAATGGAGAGAAAAGAAGATAGGTGGAGAGGAGAGTATAGGTGGGGAGGTAGGGAGGGGATAGGTCAGTCCAGGGAAGACGGACAGGTCAAGGAGGTGGGATGAGGTTAGTAGGTAGATGGGGGTGCGGTTTGGGGTGGGAGGAAGGGATGGGTGAGAGAAAGAACAGGTTAGGGAGGCAGAGACAGGTTGGACTGGTTTTGGGATGCAGTGGGTGGAGGGGAAGAGCTGGGCTGGTTGTGTGGTGCAGTGGGGGGAGGGGATGAACTGGGCTGGTTTAGGGATGCAGTGGGGGAAGGGGAGATTTTGAAACTGGTGAAGTCCACATTGATACCATTAGGCTGCAGGGTTCCCAAGCGGAATATGAGTTGCTGTTCCTGCAACCTTCGGGTGGCATCATTGTGGCAGTGCAGGAGACCCACGATGGACATGTCATCTAAAGAATGGGAGGGGGAGTGGAAATGGTTTGCGACTGGGAGGTGCAGTTGTTTATTGTGAGCCGAGCGGAGGTGTGCTGCAAAGGGGTCCCCAAGCTTCTGCTTGGTTTCCCCAATGTAGAGGAAGCCACACTGGGTACAGTGGATGCAGTATACCACATTGGCAGATGTGCAGGTGAACCTCTGCTTAATGTGGAATGTCATCTTGGGGCCTGGGATAGGGGTGAGGGAGGAGGTGTGGGGGCAATTGTAGCATTTCCTGCGGTTGCAGGGGAAGGTGCCAGGTGTGGTGGGGTTGGAGGGCAGTGTGGAGCAAACAAGGGAGTCACGGAGAGAGTGGTCTCTCCGGAAAGCAGACAGGGGTGGGGATGGAAAAATGTCTTGGGTGGTTGGGTCAGATTGTAGATGGTGGAAGTGTCGGAGGATGATGCGTTGTATCCGGAGGTTGGTGGGGTGGTGTGTGAGAACGAGGGGATTCTCTTTGGGCGGTTGTGGCGGGGGCGGGGTGTGAGGGATGTGTTGTGGGAAATACGGGAGACGCGTTCAAGGGCGTTCTCGATCACTGTGGGGGGAAATTTGCGGTCCTTGAAGAACTTGGACATCTGGGATGTGTGGGAGGGGAATGTCTTATTGTGGGAGCGGATGCAGCGGAGGCGGAGGAATTGGGAATAGGGGATGGAATTTTTGCAGGAGGGTGGGTGGGAGGAGGTGTATTCTAGGTAGCTGTGGGAGTCGGTGGGCTTGAAATGGACATCAGTTACAAGCTTGTTGCCTGAGATGGAGACTGAGAGGTCCAGGAAGGTGAGGGATGTGCTGGAGATGGCCCAGGTGAACTGAAGGTTGGGGTGGAAGGTGTTGGTGAATTGGATGAACTGTTCGAGCTTCTCTGGGGAGCAAGAGGCGGCGCCGATACAGTCATCAATGTACCGGAGGAAGAGGTGGGGTTTGGGGCCTGTGTAGGTGCGGAAGAGGGACTGTTCCACGTAACCTACAAAGAGGCAGGCATAGCTGGGGCCCATGCGGGTGCCCATTTAGGATATCTGGTCAGCACGGACGTGTTGGACCGAAGAGGTCTGTTTCCGTGTTGTACATCTCTATGACTCTAAGTGTGGTTAAGTTCTCACAGAACCTGAATTTTTAGTTTCGTAGTTTTTCAGTAGCAGTTGTTGCTGGGTCTGTTGGCACAGTACATCTTTCCCTGCAACACTCTCTCAGAATTCTCATGATGTTCTTCCTCCTGGGCTGCTGGACTTGCATGTGGGGCAATTTGTTTTCTAAATTTACCTTTTGCCAAAGGTGTGTTTATGGGATGTTACTATATTGAAACAATTACTGTTTAGTAGCTGAATGATCGATTATTTTATTAGGTTTTCCAATAGAGTTACAGCTAAGTCAATTTTTCCCTTTATTTTTTCTTTTGTTGTATTTTTCCTAGAGTATCAGAATAATGTGTGTTTTGCTTCAAACCTGGTAGTTTGACTAATCGAATTGCATCTGGAATGCCTTGTAACCTTGTAAAATAAGAAAAAGTCAGGGTTAGACTATTTTCTTAATATCTTGAGGGGCTCTGGTGTGGTCCAGAAATTGTAGTAGTGGTTGCAGGTATTTACTTGCCTGCAGATGTAGGGAAGATATTTCCTCTGTTTGTGGAGTCTAGAACCAAGACAATAACTCAAAAAGAAGGGGCATGCTATTTAGGATTGAAATGAGTATTTTTTCATCTAGAAGGCTATGAGTCTTTGGAATTCTCTATGCCAGAGGAAGCATAAGCTTTATTGTACAGTTAAAGTGGTGGGTGAGACATTTTGGATTGCCTAAGGTCTGAAAAGTTATGGGAATAATGCACATTGAAGTATTTGACCATGTTAAATGGCAGAACTGCATCAACAGGTTGAATAGCTTGCTGCAGAATCTATGAGGGCATTTGTGAAACCGTGGTGATAAAGTTAGCCAACCCCAATTGGCAAATTAGGAGACAGGGTAGGTTGATAGCAATCCAGTGACAGACATTTAAGGACATATTTGAGAATACTCAGTAGATGTATAATCTACAGGAAGACACTAAGGGGAGGACGCAACATCCCTATTAATTATGAAAATACAAAATCGAAAGCAAATAATTTTGTGATGGTAAGTGGCAAATCAGAAGATTGAACAGAATATAAAGAACAGCAAAGAATAACAGAAAGATTAATCAGAAGGGAGAATTTAGATTTTGAAAAAAAGGTAGCTGACAATACAGACAACCATAGTAAGCTTTTCTACAGCTGTCCAAAAAGAAGAAAAGAAAGTAAAATGTGTAATGTTGATCTGGAGTTTGAATTTAGGGAAATAATAATGAAACATAAGGAAAAGGCAGACAAATTGAAGAGATATTTTACATCTGACATTCTAGGGGACACAAATGGTAACTTAGAAATAATTGTGAATTAGGAGGTGAAAAAAAAATGGAACATAGAACAGTACAGCACAGTACAGGTCCTTCAGCCCACGACGTTGTGCCGACCTCTTAACCTACGAAGACCAATCCTCCTGCATACCCTACATTTTACTATCCTCCATGTGCCTATCCAAGAGTCGCTTAGAAGTGTCTAAAGTATCTGACTCCATTACCACTGCCAGCAGCGCATTCTACACACCCAAGGTGGGGCAGAAAATTAAAATTGTGTTCACATGGGAAAAATGACCAAGAATGTTATTAGACCTAAAGGTTGACGGGTGTTAGGTTGAAAAGAAGAAGTGGATGCTGAGATAATAGATGCATTGGTTTAAATTTTCCAAACTTCCCTCGATTCTGGGAATGTTTATGAGATTGGAAAGTAGTGAACATAACTCTTGTAATCAAGGGAGTTTGGAGGTGGGTAGACGTAAAGCAGGAAGTAATGGATGGGCGAATGAAAGGGCAATAACAGAAGTGCTGAACTCTTTTAATTAAGGAAGATGTAGTAGCACATTTAGAATGTCTCAGTGCAATCTGACAGAGTCAACATCATTTTATGAAAGGGAAATAATCTTTCACCGATTTCGTGGAGTTATTTGAGGAAGTACAAATTAATGTGCATCAGGGTGAAGCTGCAGATGCACTGAGCTGAGATTCCCTTAAGTTATTTGACAACTGCCCGGGCCAGGCCACAGGTTGCTGCAGAAAACGAGAGGTCATGGTATAATGGGTGGCGTGGAAAGAAGATTAGCTAGCTAATGAGAAGACAGAGTAAGCCGCCTTAGAACAGTGATGAGAGGTATGCACTGGTAGTCAATTCCCACTACTGCAGAAGTTCTTGCTTCAGTATTAATGTGTTGATTCCATCAGCAAAATGCCCTTTTTGTGTATACTACTTTTCAGAATAAAAGGGAGGCTTTCATAATGCCTCTTTATTGAGCTCAAAATAATCTATTCATTACAACGCAAAACTATTCTGAAAATAAGTAGTGAACATTCATTAATATCTAAAATATAATATGGATTTAGAAATATATCTCATTAATCTCAAACACAGACACAGAACAAAGAACAAAGAAAATTACAGCACAGGAACAGGCCCTTCGGCCCTCCAAGCCTGCGCCGATCGTGATCCTCTGTCTAAACCTGTCATCTATTTTCTAAGGGTCTGTATCCCTTTGCTCCCTGCCCAACCATGTACCTGTCCAGATACACCTTAAAAGGCACTATCGTGTCTGCATCTACCACCTCCACTGGCAACGCGTTCCAGGCACTCACCACCCTCTGCGTAAAGAACTTTCCACGCATGTCTCCCATAAACTTTCCTCCTCTCACTTTGAACTCATGACCCCCACTAATTGAGTCCCCCATTCTGGGAAAAAGCTTCTTGCTTTCCACCTTATCTATACCCGTCATGATTTTATAGACCTCAATCAGGTCCCCCCTCAATCTCTGTCATTCTAATGAAAATAATCCTAATCTACTCAACCTCTCTTCATAGCTAGACTTAACCTTTCTTCATAGCTAGTTTTTAACTTCAGATTTCCAGCATCTACAGATTTTTGACTTTTATATTTCCTTGGAATTTAGTCCTTCAACTTGATAACCCAATAGTAATAGAGTAAGGCAAGCATGATAGTGACTTTGTCAAGCAATCTATTTCCTGTGTTTAAATTTGCTGGCCCATGACAGTAATCTTTTATACAGTAATCATATCCACTAAATCACAGATGTCTTAGGACAAGTTAAAATAGATACTTTCTAAAAAAAACTAACTTCTTTGCAATTACAGAGTTGTTATGAAACAAACCGCATGCCTCTTAAAACTAGTGATAATGTCACAAAATATACCTTAATGACAGACTTTTTTTGGGCCATAACTGGCAATGTTTGCTATATCACCAAGCTTTCTAGTATCTGAAATCATATTTTCTTTCACCAAGTGCAGGTCATTTACATATATCTTTAAAAAGTTATGGTCCTAAATTGACCCCAAGGGAATCTACTGCATATTTTTCTTCAAGTAAAAAATGTTTTCAACTCTTTTCTGTGTCCCCATCACTTAGGATTCTGGGTAATCCAAAATGGAGGATGGGAAAAAGATTTGGCTATAACCGCTGCTCCTTTTTTGAGGTATTTTCTGCGTTGGAGCTAATGTCCTTGAATACTAGGAGCAGTAATTACTGTTTTATAAGCTGTTACATTGTTTTGGAACTTTGGGGGAGAAAAAATCAAAGCAATGGTACTTTAAAAAGGATGAAGACAGACAAAGGGCAGTGACCAAATGGGCTGTGATTCAAACAGAGAAAGTAGCCTCCACTGCTGTACAACAGTAACCTGTACAGCTGCTGCCTTTGCTGTTTGTTTTCAAGAATCTCTGGACACTGGAGTTCGTTCTAAGAAAAATTACATATCTAGCTTTTTATTTGTTTGCTCAAGTGATGCGGTTTTCACAGTGAGAACCATAGCATTTTTAAGAATGGAAAGAAGCCTTTGGTCAATCATGTCTGTGTTGTTCATCAAACATTCATCTATTTCACTACCATTTTCCAGAACTTGGCCTGTAGCCTTCAATGCCATGACCTTACAAATGTTCATCTAAATACTTCTTCAATGTCTTAAGTGTTCCTGCCTCTACTACCCTTTAAGGAAGTGTGTTCCAGATACCCATTGCCCTCTGAGTGAAAAATGCTTTCCTCGAATCCCTTCTAAACCTCCTGTTCCTGACTTTAAAACTGTGCCGTCTATTTATGATGAAATAATTGAAGATGAAATATTTCTGTCTACCGACCTTGGTAATGCCCCTCAAAATTTTGTACACCCCAGTCAAATCCCCTCTCAGCCTTTTCTCAGACGTGCTCATGCAACACAAAAGATGGCAGCTTCTGAAGAAATGATATTTTGTAAGACCACAGCTGGAATACTGTGAACAGTTTTGGACCCCTTATCCAAGAAAAAGTATCCTAGCATTGAAGGTAGTCCAAAGAGGTTGATACCAGATTTGGAAGAGCTATTTTATGAGGAAAGACTGAGCAGGTTGGGTGTACTCACTGGAATTTAGAACAATGAGTTGTGACATTCTTGAAGTATACAAGCTTTTTAAGGAATTTGACAGGGTAGATGTGAAAAGGTTGTTTCCCCTTGTGGGAGAGTCTAGGATCAAACAGCATAATCTCAGAGTAAGGAGTCACAAATTTAAGACACAAATGAGAAGGAATTTCCTCTCTCAGAAGATAGTGAATCTTTGGAATTTGTTTTACCAGAAAGGCCTGTCAAGGCTGGGTCATTAAGTGTATTCAAGGCGAGGATGAACAGATTTTTAATCAACAAAGGAATCAATAGTTATGGGAAAAAGGCAGGGAATTAGAGTTGAGGGTTCTCACATCAGCCATGATCTTATTGAATGGTGGAGCAGACTTGATAGGCTGAATGGCCTAACTGTGTTCCTTCATTTTGTGGATTCATAAAAGAAAAAAAAATTGACCAAGGATCTCAAAACAAATGATGGAATTAGATGATTTCTCATGGTCAACCAAGTGTGTTACAGTCAGAGTTTTACAACACAGGAAGAAGCCATTCACTTCTCCATGTCCATGCCAGGTATCAAGCATCCATCTATTCTAATCCCCTTGTCTAGCACCTAGCCCATAGCCTTCTACGCTCTGATGTTTCAAATGTTCACCTTTTATTTTGTGGGATGCCCATGTCGCTGGCTGGCCAGCATTTCTTGCCCATCCTTACATGTCCTTGAGAAAGTGGTGGTGAGCTGCCTTCTTGAATCACTGCATTCCTCCTGCTGTGGGTTGACCACAATGCTATTTGGGAGGGATAGCAATTGTGAAGGAATGGCAATATATTTCCAAGTTAGGTTGGTAAGTGACTTGGAGGGGAAATTGGAGGTGGTGGTACTCCTATATATCTGCTTCCCCTGTCCTTCTAGATGTGTGGTTTTGGAAGGTGCTGTCTGAGGATCTTTAGTGAATTTCTGCTATGCATCTTGTAGATAGTATACACTGCTGCCGCTGAGTGTTGGTGTTGGAGCGACTGAATGTTTGTGGATGTAGTACCAATCAAGCAGGCTGCTTTGTCCTGGATGGTTTCAAGCTTCAAGAGTGTTGTTGGGGCTGCACTCATCCAGGTAAGTGGGGCATATTCCATCACACTCCTGGCTTGTGCCTTGTAGATGGTGGGCAGGCTTTGAGGAATCAGGAGATAAGTTAGTCTCCACAGTATTCCTAGCTTCTGGCCTGCTCCTGTAGCCACCGTGTTTATGTGGTGAGTCCAGTTGAGTTTCTGGTCAATGGTAACCCCCAGGATGTTGATGGTGGGAGATTCAGTGATGGTAATACCATTGAATGCCAATGGGCGGTGGTTAGATTGTCTCTTATTGATGATGGTCATAGCCTGACGTTTGTGTGGTGTGAATGTCACTTGCCACTTGTCAGCCCCAGCCCGGATATTGTCCAGATCTCATTGCATGTGAATATGGACTGCTTCAGTATCTGAGGAGTCACAAGTGGTGTTGAACATTGTGCAATCATTGGTGAACACCCCCACATCTGACCTTTTGATGTTGGGGTGACCATTAATGAAGCAGCTGAAGATGCTTGGGCCTAGGACACTACCCTGAGGAACTCCTGCAGAGATGTCCTGGAGCTGAGATGATTGACCTCCCACAGCCACAACCATTTTCCTATGTGTCAGGTATGACTTCAAGCATTGGAGCGTTTGTCCCCTGATACCCATTGATTCCAGTTTTACTAGGGCTCCTTGATGCCACACCCGGTCAAATGCAGCCTTGACATCAAGGGCTGTCACTCTCACCTAAATCACCTAAACATTTCTAAATGTTTTGAGGGCTACAGCCTCTACTGTCCTTTTAGCCAGTGAGTTCCAGGTACCTACAATCCTCTGGGTGAAAAGGGTTTACTCATATCTTGTCTAAGCTCCCTACTTCATTCCTTCACACCATGCCTCCTGGTTATTAACCCCTACAGGAGGGGAAATGATTTTTTCCTATCAACTCCATCAGAACTTTTATATACTTCAATCAGAGTCTCCTTCAGCTTGCTCTGATTTAAAGAAAACAACCTAAACCTATCTGGTCTCTCTCTACACTGAATCACTCCAGCCCGGGCAACATCCTGGTAAATCTCCTCAGCATCATCTCCAGTGCAATCAAAGCCTTCCTATAGTGTGGTGACCAGAGCTGCACATCCAAGTAATGTCATATACAGCTGCATCATAACTTCCTTGCTCTTGTATTCAGTGCCTTGAATAATAAACCGACTTATCTACCTGTTCTACTGCTTTCAAGGATCTATGGACACAGACAGCAAAGTCCCTCTGAATTCCACACTGAACAAGGGGGAGCACCTACATTGCATGGGCGCTCCCTGCCCTTACTGAAAGCATTCATTCCCTCCTCCCCTTCTAGCCCCCTTTAAAGATCATAGTCTCTCCAATCTGCCCTCCTCACCCCACCTCGCCAAATCAGGCAGACCTTGCTGGACTTGCCTTCATTCCAAATTCCATAAGTTCATTTTTTTCATGAGCTGTCTCTAGGGCCAGCTGTAGCCAACACTTGACATTGGCAACTCTGTAGTCCCAAAAAAGATGATCAGATTGGCTGGCAACTTTCCAAGTTGGACCTACCTCGCAATTAACATCCTGCCAAGCCAAAATTGTCCACAGACAGCCTGCTTCATTGTGGTCAGGCTGCCAAACAACATTATTGCTCAGAGATTGAGGAATGTAGCACCCTATAAATCCAGGTCCAAATGCTTTTGCTAAGATCAGTCGTAAGCTGATTCTTGTGCCAGCAAGATACTTTCTTCAATTTTGTGCAATGTAAATGTTTTGATATATCTTTAATATTTGCATGAAATGTGATGCAATGGATACTTAGATAAAGACAAGGCAATGACTGTAACACATACTAAACATAGTATCAGTTTATAAACTAATAGACGTATCATGTTGCTCACAGTCAGTTTAATGTTGTATAATAATTAATTATTCATCCTTATGATGCTACACTATTTGTTTTTACCCTCAGAACAACCATGCAGCCTGGCAGCAATGGCAAGGGTGGCCTCGTGACTTACCTTTTTGGGATGAGAACTCACTCAACCATCTGTACTTTGAATGAAGCTCCCTGAGCACAGAGAGGATGTGGAGTCCCTTCTTCAGGAAGTTTTGGAGCTGGAGGTTAATGCAACATTGTGGAAGATCCTGGAATCTCAGAAAACTGCTGGGGCCTTGGGGATCTGGGGCAGAAAAGAAAAAAGTGCAGATTCAGTTTAGGTGGACAACAACAAATTTAAGCTAATCAAAAACCTCTGAAACTGCTTTCATGAACAAAGTTGCTTCTCTTCACAATAATCACTGAACAAAAACAAAGTGCTGGAAAAGCTCAACAGGTCTGACAGCATCCATGAAGAAAGGAACAGAGTTAAAGTTTCAGTCCCAGTGACCCCTTCTCAGAATGTTTATGTGGGGATGCACCTGCCTTAGTATTCATTGAGTTTCAGTACGAGTGAATACCAAAGTCTTTCCCCCAGGGTAAAGGAGTCCAAAAATAGAAGGTATAGGTTTAAGGTAGAGGGGAAAGATTTAAAGGGACATGAGGGCCAATGTTTTCACACAGGATGTTGCATATATGAAATGAGCTACCAGAGGAAGTGGTAGAGGTGAGTACAAAAACAACATTTAAAATACATTTGGACACGTATGTGGATAGGAAAGTCTTGGAGGGATACGAGCCAAACGCAGGCAAATCGGACTAGTTCATCATTGGAAACCTGTTTGGCATGAATGAATTGAGCTGAAGGGCCTGCTTCCATGCTGTATTACTCTATGACTCTATTTCTGTCTCTGCCTTGATGCAATGGCTTCATGAAAGCTGAAAGAACAGCATCTCGTTTTCCTCTTGGAGACTCAATATCTACTTCAATAATTTTAAGGCTTGAGCTCCTTCTCCCGTGTCCTATCCCAAACATCACACACCAAGCCTTGCCATTACACAGGCTGCTACCACAACCAACCTATTGTAAAACACTAATTGTCCCCATTAGCAACTATTGATTCTTCCAGACTGACCATTCCTTTGTTTGCCCAATTGTTTTTCTCTCTCTCTGGGCTCTATCTCCACCTATTGTTTACTCTTGCCCCTCTCCCCACATACCCTCTGCATATATGCCAATTTTTTACAAGGGAAAATCACTTCCGAAACAGGGTCATTGGACCAAAACATTGACTCTACCTTCTCTCTGCAGATGCTGCCACAAATGCTGAGATTTTCTTCCAGCAATTTCTGCTTTTATTTCTGATTTCCAGCATCCGCAGTACCTTGAGATTTTATTCAATAATTAATGAACTGCTGCTTTTAGATGTCCACATTATCTGCTGCTTTATTCTCTATCCTACAATATAGCTTCTGATAGGAAACCAAAAGAACTGCAGATGCTGAAATCAGAAACAAAAACAGAAAGTGCTGGAAAATCTCAACTGGTCTGGCAGCATCTATGGAGAGAAATCAAAGTTAACATTTTAGGTGCAGTGACCCTTCTTCAGCTAATGATAGGAGGCTCATTGACAGTTCCTGAAAATGTCGACTTCCCCTTACTTCTTTCAAGAAGAAGCAAATTTCTTGGAGCAATCTGTTACAGATCTTCCAGAAATAAAATTAGGAAATACTTCTACACCCAAAGAGGGGTAGGAGTTTGGAACTCTCATCAATAGATGCCAATTAATAGGAGACCGATTGTTAATTCTAACTCAGTGAGGTACATAAGGAATTGAGCAATGTGGGATAAAATTTATATATGGCATTGGGTCACCGATCAGCCATGTTCTCATTGAATGGCAGAAGAGGTTTGAGACGCCAACTGCTGTTCCAATGTTTTCATTATCTCTGTCAAGCAACACAGTTTAACATAATTTCATTACAAGTTGTGTCAGCAAGGACATTTTCAATAAAGGTCAAAAACCCAGTACTTACAGATTGTATTTACAGTAAATAATCTGTTTTGTATGCAAATTTTGCTTCCATTATCTCAAAGACTTGCAAATTAGACCTGGTGTTTATTTTTGTTCAACATTTCATTATGTAACACACATTGAATGTCCACAGTGCTGCAACTAACTGAAATCTTCACTCTTGAATACAGATATTTCAATTCAGAATCAGCCAGTCTTCCGATTCCATTACAGAGTGCAGTGATGATAACAATTGCTGAACCAGCAAGATTTAAATTCTGATCCCAGGTTTCTGTGGAGTTAGTCAGTTTCAGTCAGAGTGGCAGTAAAGGTTGTACAGTCTAAAAACCAAGAGGATTGGGAAGAAAAACACAATGGTCACTACCCTATTAAGACCTGAGCAACGTAGACTATGGTGAGATAGATGTCAGAATCAGACAGGAAATCCTGTGTAGCCAATCTCAATGTTGAGAGCATCTTGCTGCATCTTTTATGTCTTTGACAAGTGACAAGGCAAGTTTACTGCTAGAATGCAGCAAGTTGCCAAATAAAGGGGATTACCGTTTGTTAAATGCCTTCTTAACAGCCCAATTCACTTCATTTATATTCAGCTTTCTTTTTAAGCAACAGGTCAATGAAATTAGGTATCAACAGGGAAGTCAGAGTAAATACCTGGTGAATTATTCTCGCCGCTTGCTCTGAAGGACCTTCATATTGCATACGACCAAATTGTATCACAGGACACAATCCTCAAGCACTCTCATCTAGCATTTTTCAACTCCTTGCAACCTTCATGACACCTCTCCAAAACATTGGGAGTCCTTTTAGAAACCACAGATACCGGTATAGAGTACACTGGCAACTAGCATTGAAAGGTTGTCACAGGGACAATTTGCATGCACAAGTGGGCACCTAGCTCAAGGACAGGAACCAGATGGCATCTCAGGGCTGCTCAACTGCTCTTATAGCATTCACTCACTTAGGACCAGCCCTTCTGTTTGCAGCATCCTTGCCTTTCATTGTCGGGTCATGCCATGTCTGCTGATGCATTGACACATCAGGAGCCAAAAGACTATCTGCTTTGCCGTTTGGAGGTGCTCTTTCACACAGGCGCACAGACAAGCTGCTTGGCAAGTTTCTCAGACATGATCTTGGTAGAGAAGTCAGGGAGCCAGTTGGCATATGGCACACCAAGACATCAATTTAACAAACACCTACAGCATATGCCGGTTGCCTGTGAGGCAAACGCGTTGCACATTTATTCAACTAAATGGCCATGTTAGAAACTGTTGGGGCACATCCTCAGTTCAGTAAGGGAGTGGAAGGTGAAGGTGAAAAGAAAGAAAGGAGTGCACCAATGGGCAGGGAGTCCTGGCACCATCAGTCACAGGCATAGTGCACTGACTCCAAGGGCTTGGTTATGGTCAGTCACCTGCTTTGTACATTCAGGATCAGTGGATCTGTCCGACTATAGTCTGGGGAGTGGGCAACTCAGTCATATAGCCCAGCATAAACACTGTGGGGAATTGCATATAATCAGTTGTGGAAGCTACAAACACAGTGATCTGGACAGACATGTCTATGTGTAACTTGTTCGGGTGAGTCAGAGAGCTGGGCAAATATAGAACAAGGTTTCTCTATGTTAGTTGTTGAGAAAGATTCAAGGAATGCCTGCAGAGACAGCAGTAAGGGTGGGTTGTCAAGGCTTTGGGAGAAACAGAGGCATTTGAAGAACAGGGGTCAAAGACAGCGACAGAGGAACCTCTAGACAAATGGGGCATATGCAGAACAGCATTGAAAAGCATCATATGTCACAGGAGGAAGTGTTCTTGGCAGTGACCACCATCATATCATCACAGACGGAGCAGAATGGACATCATTAAGCTGCAATTTCAGTGTTTAGGGGACAAGAAGGACATTTGGCGGGTCTCATGGCTGTGGGGTGCTGATTGAAAAAGTACTGTCAGTGAAATTCAAGGTAAAATGGGACATGAATAGTTTGAGGAAAGGTAGAGTTACCTTCTGGCTAAATAGATCTTGGGGTTGACAGTGTCCAATACGAGCTATGTTCCCTGCCATCATTCCCTCCATTACTATGCCCTCCATCATAAGGTCAGAAGTGGGAATTTTCTCTGATGATTGCAGTGTTCAGCACCATTTGTGATTCTTAAGATACTAAAGCAGTCTCTGTCCAAGGCATGGACAATACCTCGCTTTGTGCCAAGTACAATTTGTGCCACACAGTTGCCAGGCATTAGTCAGTTCTGTCAAGACCTTTCTCTCAAAGTTTCATAAATCTGTGGAATTCACTACACTAGCAAAATTAAAGTGTGTGCTCTAGGAGGTAACGGACTGTTATGGATTAAGGATTGGCCAAAATAAAACAGAGATATGGAATAAATGGGTTATTCTCAGATAGGCAGATGGTCACTGTGTTTCATAAGGATCAGTTCTTGGGCCCCAACTGTTCACAATATATCTCAATATTTTGGCTGTGGGGACCAAACATAATATTTCCAAATTTGCAGATGACACAAAACAAAAATAATAATACGTGTATTGAGGAAGGTGTAGAATGTTTTCAGGACGATTTAGGAAGGTTTCATGTTTGGAATAGAATATGGTAGATGATAATGTGGGAAAAATATGAGATTATCCACTTTGGTCAGATCAAATGTGCACAGTATTTGTTAAACAATGAGAAGTTGGAAAGTTTAGATGTACCAAGTGGGTGGCCTTGTCAATATATCACTTATAGCTAACATGCAGGTGCAGCAAGCTATTAGGAAGATTAATGGAGTTCCAGTCTTTATTGCCAGAGGATTTGAATAAAGGAGTGGGGAAGTCTTGTTTCAACAATATAGGAACTTAGTTGGACCACATCTGGAGTGCTGTACCCAATTTTGATTCCTTATCTCAGGAAAGGTGTTATTTCAGTAGAAGAAATGCAACAGAAGTTCACCAAGATAATAAAATGTGAGGCTGGATGAACACAGCAGGCCAAGCAGCATCTCAGGAGCACAAAAGCTGACGTTTCGGGCCTAGACCCTTCATCAGAGAGGGGGTTGGGGAGAGGGAACTGGAATAAATAGGGAGAGAGGGGGAGGCGGACCGAAGATGGAGAGTAAAGAAGATAGGTGGAGAGAGTGTAGGTGGGGAGGTAGGGAGGGGATAGGTCAGTCCAGGGAAGACGGACAGGTCAAGGAGGTGGGATGAGGTTAGTAGGTAGCTGGGGGTGCGGCTTGGGGTGGGAGGAAGGGATGGGTGTGAGGAAGAACCGGTTAGGGAGGCAGAGACAGGTTGGACTGGTTTTGGGATGCAGTGGGTGGGGGGGAAGAGCTGGGCTGGTTGTGTGGTGCAGTGGGGGGAGGGGACGAACTGGGCTGGTTTAGGGATGCAGTAGGGGAAGGGGAGATTTTGAAACTGGTGAAGTCCACATTGATACCACATGGCTGCAGGGTTCCCAGGCGGAATATGAGTTGCTGTTCCTGCAACCTTTGGGTGGCATCATTGTGGACTGGTTTCTGGTGAACAGAACTGTCCTATGAAGACAAATTGCGTAAGCTGGGCCTGCATTTTCTACACTATCAAAGAATGAGAAGTGATCTCATTGTAACTTAGAAAATACTGAAAGAGATAAACAGGGTAGATGCAAGTAAGTTGTTTCCCCTGGTTGGGAAGTCTTGAGTAATGGTGCACAAATTAAAAATAAGAGGGATGTCATTTGGGAACAAGCTGAGGAAAATATGTTCACTTGCAAGGGGGGGTGAATCTTTGGAACTTTCCACTCCAGTGCACTGTGGAAGTTCAGTGTTTGGGTATATTTAAAGTAGAGGTTGATACATTTTTGGCTATTAATGATGCAAAGGGTTATGGGCTTAATGTGGGCAAAAGGTGTTAAATGTTTGATAGGCCATGATCATATTGAATGGGAGAGTTGGCTCAGTGAGCTGAATGGCTTACTTCTGTTCCCATCTTCCTAAAAGCAAATTTGCCAAAGCTAAAATGATTTTTTTGGGCCACACTGTTGGGCACATTCAAGTGACACCTAGAGGACCAAAAATAAGGGCTATCTTGAAATTTCCTGTTGTGGCTCGTTTAACAACTTCATTAAAGCAAGCAAGAAATTTGAATGGGTAAAAGAATGCCAAAGTGCTTCTGAGAATGTGAAAGCTATACTGATTATCACACTAGTTTTAGCAACACTGAACTACTCAAAGCCATTAGAATGACTGTTGGTGCCAGCTGTATCAGTGTTGGTGCTGTCTTATGACAGGAGGACTGGCCAACTACTCAGTTTATGATGAATGACCAGCTATGAAAAGAATATGGTAGATGATTCCCTAAGCAGACTGTGCAAGTCATTTATCAGAATGCATTATTGCCTGTATTGAAAAGCAAGCACCAAGATTTGACTTCGCTGTTGGTGAGAAAGACCCTTTCCTTTAGATCCTGCACACACTGACTGTCACCACTGCTCCATGTTACCCTTGAGTTAGTTGAGGTGGAGAAAAGTGTGTTATCTCCCATGTTATGCCCCTCAGCAGGAGGACATTGGTAAACAAGTCTGGCTATTCCCAAGGTCATCACAAGCTTTACATTTTGTAAAAAAAAAACAAATTTCCCAGTTTATCTGACTTTCAGACAGTGTTTGTCAGAAAGGATAGACCAGCTTCCTGTACTTAACAAGAAGTACTTTTTATTACAAGTAAATAGACTTTAACTACAGATAAACAAATATGAACCATTAGCAATATAACACTGCTAGTTAATACTCTAATCTCCCTACAAGCTCATAGAACTTGCAATAAAATTCAACTTGTATCCATGTCACAAATTGCATGCAAAGGTATCTCAACACAACTGTAATAGATGCAAACTAGAAATAAAACCCATGGGGTGGTTATGGGCAGAGGGAAAACTGGGAAAGCAGTTCAGTGGTTCTGTTCATAGGGCCTGTTGAGACGATTCTTAAGCTGATCAGAATATTGCTTCTTGATGTTCCTTCCTGAGACAGTTTCACTGGTTTGCAAGAGACACAGAGTGGCTGGTTTGCACTAATGGAAGGTGTTTCATTTATTAACTAAAAGTCACAGCTCAGCATAACTGCCAAAGGAAAGATAACTGGTTTTGTTCAGGCTTAAAGTGGTTTTTAATGCAGAGAACAGGATAGCTCCTTAGCTGGTAGAGACCTGAAGGCTTCCTACTGCTCTATTCGCAGCCCCAAGCTGTTCAACTACTGAAAAGTCAATGACATAGTTGTTGGCAATTCGAAGGTCTTTTCCATCAGTAATCCATTGATCAATCAGCTACTTGTTGCCAGTTGAATGTCCATTTGTATACACCCTTCATCTCCAGCTCATTTGCAAACTACAGTCCCATTACTGCTCAAAGAAGAAATTGTGCAAATGGTGCTTACAATAGGCGTCAGGTTATTTGCTTTTAGAAACTGCAGTAATCCTTCAACAATCATTTGTTTTAAACAGATTTTTTCCCCCATATTTCAGCATGCAATTAAAAATGCAGAAAAAATGAAAGGACATGGTCTTTACAACCTCCCTTGCAAAGAAAATCAAGAGAGGGCTGCTGTAATTTTTACTGAGGTTCATTCCGAGAGTTTTTTGATACAGGACTTGGCGATCCATTGGCTGTTCCCAGACACATGAGGAGAAACAGAAACCGTAGCTAGAGGACCATTAACTCAGTGACAGATGCTCCAAGCGTTGCAGGCTGACATATTCCAATGTCCACTTTCACTTGTTTGGGGATGTACTAAAGTTTGAGGCTTCCGCCACGCAGGAACAATGGGAAAAGGATATATGTAGCTTTCTTGCCATTGCAAGGAGCTGGAAATTGTAAAATCCATTGTACTGTGTGTTTTATAAAGAATGTACACAAAAAAACATGAAGAGCTCAGCACCTGTATTGAGGAACATCAGAGTGGAACTTGGAGCAAGGAGAAAACTACTGTTATTGCACATCCACATTAGGGGCATTTAAACAGTCCTTGGACAAGCATATGGATGATGATGGGATAGTGTAGGGGGATGGGCTTAGATTAGTTCACAGGTCGGCACAACATCGAGGGTCTAAGGGCCTGTTCTGCGCTGTATTGTTCTTGTTCTATGTTCTGTCATTTTCAAATGTATGCATGTTGCCCTCAGGCTGTATGCCTGACATTGAATGGATATTATAAATAATAAAAGTATTACACTTGTATTGAAACATCTTTGCATGCAATTTGTGGTATGGATACAAGTTGAAATTTATTGCAAATTCTGTTATTCAAGCTGAAATACTTTGTAATGTATTTTTACAAACTGGAACAATAAAATCCATTTTTGGAAGAAATAAAGAGTATAATTGTTTGGATATCATAAGTCCAAAGATTACTTCAAACTAGATTATTTTTTCAAATTATATGTGTCTCTTGTGAATCGTTACCCACCAAGGTTACATTTGGTCATGAGCTGCATGCATTATTAAAATTGTAAGTACTGTGGGTAGAGAAGCTTTTTCAACCAATCCCCAGACCAATCGTTCTACTACTTCTGAACTTTTTCATTCTAAAATTGAAGAAAGCATCTTAGGAATGTCATCATGCTAAGGAAACTTTCTATCCAAGGATCATGCCCTGCCCTCTGCTTGTTGGTTTGGTTGCTATCTTGTGCTGCTGAGCCTCTAAATTGAACCTCCACCACCATGAACAGAACAGGGCGCACAGAGCTGGCCAAATAAGTGGCCATTATTCAAAAGGTTGCTGAAATAACTCCACAAAAGCCAGCATCCCAACACCAAGCAATGCTTCATTTCCACCTACATATTACAAGATACTGACTAGCTAGCTCACAGCTGACTCCTGGGGTTAACAGAACCCCTGTCATTCCTGTTTATATCTGTTAGCTAGGACTGCCTGATTGGACCAGATTAACAGTCCTGATCAGGAAACCCATATTCTATGAGGTCCAAGACAACAAAATGTGAGGCTGGATGAACACAGCAGGCCAAGCAGCATCTCAGGAGCACAAAAGCTGATGTTTTGGGCCTAGACCCTTCATCAGAGAGGGGGATGGGGGGAGGGAACTGGAATAAATAGGGAGAGAGGGGGAGGCGGACCGAAGATGGAGAGTAAAGAAGATAGGTGGAGAGGGTGTAGGTGGGGAGGTAGGGAGGGGATAGGTCAGTCCAGGGAAGACGGACAGGTCAAGGAGGTGGGATGAGGTTAGTAGGTAGCTGGGGGTGCGGCTTGGGGTGGGAGGAAGGGATGGGTGAGAGGAAGAACCGGTTAGGGAGGCAGAGACAGGTTGGACTGGTTTTGGGATGCAGTGGGTGGGGGGGAAGAGCTGGGCTGGTTGTGTGGTGCAGTGGGGGGAGGGGATGAACTGGGCTGGTTTAGGGATGCAGTAGGGGAAGGGGAGATTTTGAAACTGGTGAAGTCCACATTGATACCATATGGCTGCAGGGTTCCCAGGCGGAATATGAGTTGCTGTTCCTGCAACCTTCTATGAGGTCCACTTGGCTGATCTTGTTCCAGTCACTACACCCCACCCCCTCTAAGTACTGGGTTTGTGCTTCTCCCTGTAGTTTCTCCTTGGACATTTTTGCACTGGGTCCAGTTCCTCTGAGTCTGCCTCAGATACTGGTGACATATATTGGTCCGCAGCTCACCTCTTGCGCTTGGTGCCTCTCAGAAGAAATTCCTCTTCTACAGGTGGTAATGGCATCGAGGTTGTGACATCTGCGATGTCCATCTCATCCTTGGAGGTTTCTTCAATGATCACAAAGGGGAAGAACCCATAGTTCGGATAGCCTCACTGGACATTCTGAGGGACTGGGTATGTTTTGCTCATGCCCTGTTTGTGAGGTTATAACCTTCATGTAGTCCATCTGTCTCTTCTACCTGAACTTTGTACGTCACAGGATGTGACCTTGAATTGACCGTGACACCAGTGTCAGTCTCCTGTTCATTGACTATAGCTCTGCCTTCAACACCATTATCCCATTCAGACTGATCTCAAAACTGAGTGACCATGGTCTCGGCTCAGCCGTCTGCAACTGGATCCTCAGTTTTCTAACCCATGCGCTGCAATCAGTGAGGATAGGTAACTGCTCCTCTTCCACGCTAACACGCAACAGTGGAATCCTCCCCCTGCCAAGGATGCATCCTCAGCCCCCTACTTTACTCCCTGTAGACCCACCACTGTGTTGCTAAATTCCGAATGAACACCTTCTACATGTTTTCTGACGAAACAACATAATGGGACGGATATCTAACAGTGACGAGTCACAATACAGAAGGGAGGTGATGTGGTGCAATGAGAACAATCTATCTTTCAATGTCAGCAAAACTAAAGAACTGATCATCGACTTCAGGAAGAAAGGAGGAGAACATGCCTCCATCTACATCAATGGAACTGAGGCTGAGAGAGTGAGAAGCATCAAGTTCCTTGGAATGATGATAACCAACGACCTATCCTGGATGTCCCATGTAGATGTGACTGTCAAGAAGGCACAATAATGCGGCTCAGGAAATTTGACATGTCCATAAGGACACTCACCAACTTCTGCAGATGCACCATTGAAAGCATACTGTCTGGGTGCATAACGGTTTGGTATGGCAACTGCTCTGCCCAGGACTGTAAGAAACTACAGAAGGTTGTGTGCACAGCCCAGCCCATCACTAAAACCAACCTTCCATCCATGGGCTCTATTGACACAGCCTGCTGCTGCAGAAAGGTGGCTAACATCATCACAAACCCAGCTCACCCCGGTAATGACCTTTTACAACCGCCTGTGACAAGCAGAAGATACAGAAGCCTGAAAACAAGCACAAGCAGGGTTAGGAACAGCTTCTTTCCGGCTGTTATCAGACTGTTGAATGGACTCTCGCCTCAAATAATGTAACCTGCAATGTAGCCTGGATGCCTCTAAGTCTTTTTGATCTGTACATCCATTGTTTGCTGTTATCTGTCTGTAAATCGTGAACAAAGCTGTTCACTGTATTTTGGTACACGTAATAACATCAAAATCAAATCTTACCCATGCAGGGCCATTCCTGTGGTTCCTATGCTAAACTTTGTCCTTTGAAGTAAACTGTCCACCTCACTTAGAGGAGGCTGTGTACAGCATTGGTGTTCCTGATGCCATTTCAACCTCCACCCCAGGTCAGGGAAGATCGGGTTTAACCTGGTGCAGAGTCTCCTCCCCATTAATGACTCTGCTGGAGCTAACTCTACAGTTGCATGAGGGGTAGTCCTATAATCAGACAGGAACCAGGACAGTTTGGTATCAAGTGAAGCTGTAGGCTGTTTATTTAAGCCTCCCTTCAAAGTTTGGACTGCTCTTTCCACCAAAACAATGGATGATGGAAAGTATGGAGCAGTCCTTATATGCCAAATGCCATTTGAGGTTAGGAAATGATGGCCCATTATCTGCAACCAACACCTCTGGAAGTCCATTATCGGAAAAGATGCTCACAGCTTCTGAATCATGGTCCCTGTCTTTGACAAATGAACTCTATGTACATCGGATCACTTTCAATGGGTGTCCATGATGAGCAAGAACTTAGAGTCCAAGAAAAGACCAGCACAGTCGACATGTAACTGAGTCTAGGGTTTAACCAGTCATTCGTATGAATGTGGGAGAGCTGCTGGCAGTAATTTTGTTCTTGTTGGCACTCAGGGCACTGCTCAACCAATGCGGCTATTTCAGCGTCCAATCCTGGCAACCAGACATAATGTCTCACCAACATCTTCATTTTGGAATCTCCTGGATGACCTTGGTCGAATTCAGCCAGTATCTGGTGGTGACTTTTCCTCGGATTAATCAGTCTTGATCCCCAGAATAATATGCTGTCCCCGATGGTGATCTGGTCTCACTGCATCCAGAAAGGTTTCAATTCTGGTTGCAAAGGCCCTTTTGTTTCCCCCACAGCTGTTTTAGATTTTCCACAACCAGACCTTTTTGTGTCCACAGTCTGATATTGTCAGCAGTGATTGGAAGCGTGTCTGGAACATTAGGAATCAGAACAGACTCTTCTAGAGGTGACATCACTGGTTGTGTATCTGCCAGTGGGAGATGGTTCAAGCATTTATCACTTGACCTTCCAGATGGTGTTTCAACTTGTAATTGCACACACTCAGATTAAGAGCCTATTGCTGAATTTGACCTGAAGCTATGGCTGGCACAGCCCTGTCCTCTTTAAGCAGGGGTTTGTGGTCTGTTACTATTAAAAATATATGTCCATAAAGATACTGGTGGAACTTTCTCACAACAAAGATGACCACCAAATATTCCCTCTCCATCTGGGCATATTTTTGTTCAGCATCAGCCAAAGTCCAGGAAGCACATGATGTTAGGTCTTTATCTCTGGTGGGCCACTGGGGAGCCAACATTACCCCGATACTGTATGGAGGGGACATCATACATCAACACCACAACTTGCTTGGGATCATAGTTTGTCAATACCTCAGATGACGATCACTGCTTCTTCACTTCCCTCAAGGCTACATTTTGGCTATGAGACCATTTCCACCTGCTGTGTTCATCCAGACCCACATTTTGTTATCATTTCCAATGCTGACCCTTTCTCAATTGTAGGAGTAAGGATGCCAGGATTGAGGCAAAATTATGTATGAACTATCCATAATAATTCATCAACACAAGGAATGACATAAGCTTCAGCACAGACATGGGAGCCAGGACACCTTCTATCACCCTCACTTTATCTTCCAACAGTGTAACCCCATCTTGTCGACTCTGTAGACTCTGTAAGTCAATTGGGATACCGGGAACACACATTTTCCTTCCTAAGGCATACACATACCTTGGAGAAATGGTTAAGCATAGTGTCCAAATTCTCTAAGTTCTCTTCATTGGTTTTCCCTCTTATTAGTGCTTCACGCAGATAATGGTGACCGGGGGGTAGACCAATTGTCCACTGCAAAATGGCACAGACTGATGCTACCCAAAAAGGCCGTCTTGTGTATTTGTGTGAACAGCTATGGGTATTAATTGTCGTATACTTCTGGGGATCCTCATCTAATCGCAATTGCAGGTCTGTATCACTCATGTCCAGCTTTGTGAAGGACAGCCCCCTGTCAGTTTCGCACATAAGTCCTCTATGCGAGAAATTGGCTATTTAATCGAGCTGCAAAAAGAGGTTTATTATTTGTCAGAAATTCCCACAAAGGTATGCCAACCTGTCGGGCTTCACAATCGGTGTGACTGGTACTTTCTGCAAACGAAACTGGTTTGATGATTGCTTTGTTTTCCAGCCATCTGATTTCTGACTCTGGGTAGGCCTTGTAGAATCGTGAAATTGTTTCCTGGTCAATATTGGCTTTGCTAATCCTTAGACCTTCCTGAAAAACCTTATTCAATTTAATTATGATTTCACTTGGGCAGCCATTTTTGAATCGACAAATGTTAAACCAATCAAGATGAATCTTTCTCAATAAATTTCACCCCATCAAGCTTTGACCCAAGCCTTTTACTACAATCAGTGGTAACTTCTCATAAGAGGCCAGAACTGAAGGTAAAGTCTTAGTCTATAGGGGCTCTCTGGAGTAGGTTCTTGGCTTGGCCAAAGTCTGATGCAAACTTAAGGTTTGGAATCCAGAGCAAATTTTGGTAAAGACTGGCTCTGCAATCACTGACACAGTTGCGCTGGTATTGATGCCGGTACCCATCTCAGGCAACCAGACTTCCTGGACCTCTCAGTCTCCATCTTGGGCAATCACCTAGAAACCGACATCCATTTCAAGCCCACCCACTCCCACAGCTCCCTAGAATACACCTCCCCCCACCCACCTTCCTGCAAAAATGCCATATCCTATTCCCAATTCCTTCGCCTCCGCCACATCTGCTCCCAGGATGAGGCATTCCACATCTCAGACGTCCTCGTTTTTCAAGGTTTGCAACCTCCTCCCTGCAGTGGTCAAGAACGCCCTCGACCGTGTCTCCCGCATTTCCCACAACTCATTCCTCACACCCCGTCCCCGTAATAACAACCAAAAAAGGATCCCCCTCGCCCTCACGTACCACCCCACCAACCTCCAGATCCAACGCATCATCCTCCGACACTTCTGCCATCTGCAATCTGACCCCCTAACCAGAGATATTTTTCCCTCCCCACCCTTGTCTGCTTTCCAGAAGGACCACTCTCTCCATGACTCCCTTATCTGCTCCACATTCCCTTCTAGCCCCAGCACATCTGGCACTTTTCCCTGCAACCTGCAATCAGGAAGGGCTACAGCTGCCCCCACATCTCTTCCCTCAGCCCCATCCCAGGTCCCAAGAAGACTTTCCACGTCAAGCAGATGTTCACCTGCACATCTGCCAATGTGGTACAATGCAACCTCTGTACCCGTTGTGGCCTCCTCTACATCGGGGAAACCAAGCGGAGGCTTGGGGACCACTTTGCAGAACACCTACGTTTAGTTCGCAATAAACAACTGCACCTCCCAGTTGCGAACTATTTCAACTCCCCCTCCCATTCCTCAGACAACATGTCCATTCTGGGCCTCCTGCAGTGCCACAATTATGCCACCCGAAGGTTGCAGAAACAGCAACTCATATTCCACTTGGGGACCCTGCGGCCCAATGGTATCAATGTGGATTTCACAAGCCTCCCACCTATTCCCTCCTCCCACCTCAAGCCACAACCCCATTTCCTACCTACTAACCTTATCCCGCACCCTTGACCTGTCCATCCTCCCTGGACTGACTTATCTCCTCCCTATCTCCCCACCTACACTCACCTTTACTGGCTCCATCCCCGCCTCTTTGACTTGTCTGCTTCCTCTCCAGCTGTCTTCCCCTCTATCCATCTTCTATCTGCCTCCCCCTCCCTCCCTATTTATTTCAGAACACCCTTCCCCTCCCCCTTTTCTGATGAAGGATCTAGGCTTGAAACGTCAGCTTTCCTGCTCTATGATGCTGTTTGGCTTGCTGTGTTCATCCAGCTCTACACCTTGTTATCTCGGAACCTCCAGCATCTGCAGTTCCTATTATCTCTGCTACAATTTTAGCCCTTTTAACCAGATGGTTATTTTGATTGGTTCAGATTTGGATGTTGCTGAGCAATTTAACTATTCCAAGCCAGCTGTAGTCAGACTTTCCAGAGTTCGCACTTTCCTGGATACTGGCCTATGACTTTTCTTATTAAATTCAGGCCTCATGGGCCTCCTTTGCTGTCTCGTGTGCACACATGGGCAGCAAGTACAAAGCCTTGCCAGCCTGGATCTTTGAGAAAATTTTAACCATTTGGCCAAGGCTTGGCTTTGTTTTGAGATTTTGTTATGAGCTGACCTAGAGTTTTTCTGTTCAGGACATGTCCTGACTGAGACTATGCAATTACCTTGACTCAGGTGGTGTTCTTCAAGTTCCGTTGGCTGGCAAGGGTGTACGATTCAGTTGGAATATCCTATAACTCATATGCTCCACTTGCTATACATTCCAATGGTAGTCGCAGTTTCTGTTTAAAATCCAGTTGGGCTGCAGCTAGTAAACGCTTTTGTATGGTCACCTCATTAATCCCACTCTCGTTGCTGCTGAATTAACTCCACAAAGGCCAGTATCCCAACACCAAGTCACCCTTTATTTACACATGCATAGTACAAAACTCAGGCCCAGATGGCTCAGTGTTATTTCCTTGTGTTAACGGAACCCCTGACACTCCTGTTCCCTGATTTCTTTTCTTTATTCATTCACTGGATGAGGGTGTCGCTGACTAGGCAGCATTTACTGCCCGCCTCTAATTGCCCAGAAGGCAAGAGTCAACTACATCACTATGAGCTGAAGTCACATGTAGGCCAGTCATGTTAAGGATGGCAGTTTCCTTCCCTAAAGGACATTAGCGAGCAATCAACAACAGATTCATGTCATTATTAGACTCTTAATTCCAGATACTTATTAAATTCAAATTCCACCATCTGCTATGGCAGGATTCGAACTCAGGTCCCTGGAACGTTACAAAAACAAAGCCAGAAAGGTGTCACCAGAACTGAAATGTTAACTCCGATCTTTTCTTCACAGACGCCGCCAGACTTGCTGAGCTTTCCCGGCAACTTCTGTTTTTGTTCTTGATTTACAGCATCTGCAGTTCTTTTGGTTTTCCCAGAACATTATCTGGATTAACAGTCCAGCAATAACGCCACAAGACAATCACCTCCCCTTTCTGTACCAGATTAACATTTGGAATCAGGAGATTAGGAATTCTATGAGATATTCTATGAGGGTCATCTGGCTGACCTTGTTCCAATCACCGCGCTTGCCCCTCTGGGTGCCTTAATGACATGTGCAGGTTTACAACTCACATGCAGTTGGGGGTCTTACTACTTGGCAAAAAAGTTAAGTCATTACCTACCAGGACTCTATTCATTGCCTCTTCATATGCTGCTTGTCTGCTCTCCCTCGAGGGTGAAGGAGCCAAATATTTTGAACTGATAAAATCATTCAGCCACAAAATTCACCCCCTTAGTGCCCAGCTTTAGATGTTATAGGTGGAGCCAAGTCTCCAAAATGGCACACTTTTGGTATCAGCAGCGCTGGATGCCATATTAGTGGGAGAGCATTGGCATGCAGTCAAGCTGTAACTGCTGTGCAAATCTGATCTGTTGCAAATGTTGCCATTTTGTAGCTCAATGTCCCTGCATATTGACAACACACAGCTAAACATGCATTCTTCACCAGCTCAGTTTAAAGCAATTATCAGGTTAATTGCAGATCGATTTCTACTTGCTGTTGTTGCATTGTGGAAGTGCATTGTCGTTTTAAATGCTCTATAGAATACCTAATTTCTACTGGGAGTGGCCTGGCACACATTGAAGGACTTTGTCCTGAAATTAAAACTTTTAGACAAGCCAGTTTCTCCCTGACACGTGTGTAGACATAAACATTACCTTGTACTACAACACAACGGAGAAGTGTTGCTCAATGCTCTTGAAGATAAAGGAGGAGTAGGAATGTGAGGAGGGCTTTCAGAAGGAAGACATATCTACCCTCAGTGTTCATGCAGAAAACCAACTACTTGAATCTCAGCAAGGAACAGCGAGCTGGAATTTCACTGGGATGTGGTGGTGGGACTGGAGATGAGCTTTGAGGCAGAGAGTCTGTAATATCCTGCAAATCAACCAACTTGTCAGTCTGACACCTTGCTTCTAACACCAGGCAATATACGTTGAGGCTGGATTGGAGGTGACAATCAATTAAACTGAAGGTGCATGTGAGCATATTCTAGACAGTCGTCAGACCTCCACCTGACGCTGACTCCCAACAAATGAATTGAAGCAGCCTCTCAGCAGTGGGTGGATAGTCATTGATCCCTTCTTGAATTTCCCCCCTCTGACCCCCAGCTGGAATTGACAGAGTGCTGTGGCTACAGTTTATCCTGTTGAGGGCCTCCCCTTCTATAATGATCCTTTGACAGCTGCGGCCACTTTCGAGCTTTCCCCTCCAAGCACCTTCTCATTTCCCAGCAAACATCAGCATCAGTAACATCTTTAACCTCTGGTAGTAGGGATGCCAAGCTTTTAATGCTGAAGGGTTTCTGATTTGCTGTCTGCCCTCAGGAGACTGCCTTCCATCTTTATTAGCTGGGTCTCCCAGAGGCAACTATTTAGTTGTCCAGTGTCTCAAATATTATCCACTGAGGCCCAGTGAAGGCTTCTTCATGATGACACACATTTCCTCTTGATAGCAAGATTGAGACCCTGGGATGAAAATTTAGCCAATGGATCAGACATCTGTCATCCATGAACAACTACACCAAAATCTGCCATGCACTCCAATCAGAATTGTGACCACAGAGTAAAGAGACAAATGGCATCGGTAACATCACAAAGTTAACTGTGGCCATGAACTTTTATGCACCAGACTCCTTCAGGAGTGGGAATATTTGCGACATTCTCTCATTTGCTGTCCACTATTGTGTAAGCAAGGTCACCGAATCTTTGTATTGTAGGGGAGCTGAATGAGTTACATTTGCTCTTGGCAGAGAAAACAAAGATGGAACAAATAAGCAGCTAAAAGTTGTTATTACAAAGTTTTTCTGTTCAATGTAAACTCAATAATATGATAGCAATGTCTTTTTAAAAATCAGCTCTTTATTTGGAGTTTGTATTCATGTGAACTGGGTGACTATGTCTCCATGTCTACTGTTCTGGCATCCTCTGTACAAAGTGATGGAAGTTACATCATCAGACCTAGCGTTGAGGTAGCAGAGATTGACAGCAGTTTAAGATTCACCTGATAGAATGTAGATATGTTATATCACAACTCACTGTCATTCACTGCAAAGATGCAGCTTTATGGATGCTACATGTCATGGGTGACAAGAATAGAATAGAATAGAATAGCCTTTATTGTCACATGCACATAAATGAGTGCAGTGAAAAGTTTGTAGTGTCACCTCTCAGCACCATCTTCAGTACAGGGAACCTAGATACAGATACTTCAAGTGTTTTTACAGAATTGAAATAATAAAATAAAAGGCTAGTATAGGAATGCAGAGTTTAAATAGTCCAGAATGAGAATAAAAAGTGTCTTTGAAGCACTCAAGTTATAATCCTTTTTACAGAGTCCGTCCCCACTGGGCTTCAGAACACAATGCCTTGCTGCCACCATGCTCTGGCCTCCATCCAGGATTCGTCACTTTGTCTAGCCCACACTCACTCCAGTCCCAGCCCCAGGCTCCTGCCTGCGCTCATTCTGCTCCCAAACCTGGGATCCAGCCCACACTCACTCTGCTCCCAGCTCCAGGCTCCGGCCCACACTCACTCTACTCCCAGCTCCAGGCTCCGGCCCGCACTCACTCTGCTCGCAACCCCGGGCTCCAGCCCGCACTCACTCTGCTCGCAGTTCCGTGCTCCAGCCCAGACTAACTCAGCTCCCAGCTCCAGGCTCCGGCCCGCACTCGCTCTGCTCCCAGCTCTAGCTTTGACCCACGCTCACTCTGCTCCCAGCTCCTGCCTCATCGCTTCTGGGACTCGGCCCTCACTCGATTAGCTCCTGCTCAGACTGAGACTTAACTCCCTCTTCGGGCTGGCCTCAGCCGCCATTCTCCATTCCTTCCAGGTCAGGTACTTTAAGAAGTCAAAGGTTTGGTGTGGGAGGGGTGTTAGAAGAAGAAAAACTGCAGCAAGAGGCATTAAAGGAATGAAAGAGGAAAAAGACTTGGAGAGCAGAGGAGCTCCAGCTGGACGTAGACCCAGGAGGCATAGAATATTACTGCCAAGGCATCCACCAGGGCCATCAGTGAACAGGCCATTGGTCCTCTAAAAATTAACTTCTTGTCATCTGGATGGTTCAGGAAGAGCACTTCAGACTATGTTTCCAAAATAGTGAATGCTTGCCAGCCCCTGCACAATATCACAAACTGATGTGGTAGCAACTTTGCCAAGGGGGAGATGGCCAGATTTTCTAAGATGAATCCTAACCACAATTTATCATATTGTATGAGGTATCCGGTAGGTTTTTTGCCACAAGACTCTTTCCTGGGAGGCATCTACAGGGTGTGCTTGGTCTAGAGTGATACAGTTACACCGTTATGAAAGACATTATTACATAGACTACAAAGAAGATACAGACACTGGAGGCAGGATAGATCCTGACAATCACTCCTCCTCTTTGTTGTGTACAATGGCACTTCGATTGCTCCTTAGGGAATGACATGCCTGCAGAAAGGCTAAGGTGCATCTCGCCAAGTGAATGAATGAATGCAAGATAACAGGGTGTAGAGCTGGATGAACACAGTAAGCCAAGCAGCATCATAGGAGCAGGAAGGCTGACGTTTCGGGCCTAGACCCTAGGCCCGAAACGCCAGCCTTCCTGCTCCTATGATGCTGCTTGGCCTGCTGTGTTCATCCAGCTCCACACCTTGTTATCTTGGACTCTCCAGCATCTGCAGTTTCTATTATCGCTGAATGAATGCATCCATATCTTCAATAATGTAGTTAATTCCTTACACATATCTGGCAGATACTCATTGTTCTGGTGGGCCTGGCTTTCTTGGCACAGGTTTTGTATCACTTTGTGTCCAAAGTTGTCTATGCTGCATCACATTGCAAGTGGCTTTCTGGCAGGCCTGCCAGTGTATGAAGCGTGTTATTGTGCACAGTAAACAGCCTTCTTCATTGAGAACTACATGCAGTGCTCTTCTGAATCTTTTGCAGTGGAACCTGTATACAGCCTCATCCTCTAAGGAGCTGGCACTTGATTTACCCTTGTCCCTTTCTCTGGCTATAGGCCAATCTTGCCTGATAGCTCATTCTGTGCAGAATCCACCTCGAGGCTGTCCCTTGTATACTCAGTGTCAGTATGAGCAAGTGGTTTGGTGTGCAATAGTGAGTTGCAGTGGTTCTTCTTCATCACTGTCTTCTCATTCTTCCAATTCTTTTGTTTCTACCTCTGTCTGCACAGAAAACAGCTCTTGGGCATTTGAATGGAGAAAGACACAGAGAGGGGAGAGGGGAAAACTAAGAGGTTCATATTTACACCATCTTCACCTTTGATCATTTCTGCCCACCTTTCCAATGGCCATTGTCCCATCCATTGAGGTGAGTGCATGGAGCCATTCTAACTGTTTCCTTGCTGTCTCTGTTTAGATGTAACACTGCCCTGAAAAAGAGATAGAAGTTTATCAGTGTTATGACCAGGTTAGCAGGGGCTGAAAGGCTCCCTTTTTTTTCTTTCCAACATTTAATTTGTTTTAGATGAGGATATTCTTGCCAATTCAATACTTCCCTAAGTGCTTACTTGCTGTAATCATAAAGAACCAGTCAACAGGTTCTTGTTGACTTTTACAAAGAAGGAGATTAATAAAAAACAAAGAACTATGGATGCTGGAGATCTGAAACAAAAAAATATCAGAAATTGCTGGAAAAGTTCAGCAGAAACTTAGCATCTGTGGAGAGAAAGCAGAATTAACATTTCAAGTCCAGTGACCCTTCTTCCAAAGAAAGAGGGCTGTCCTATTCAGCTAAAATTGACCTAAGTAATATAAAATGTTCTTGACTTGAGCGTGACACACAAACACACTTGAAATCTGTGATAACCTGTACAAGGATCTTGGGGAATCATCATTAATCTCCATGTGCAACTGACTGAATATGAGTTCCCTTGGTAAAAGAAATTCTAGTTCTCCTCACCTGCAATTCATCACTGGAGTACTTAAGGCCTTCTTGTGGCATAGAACACAGACCAGGAGGCCCGAGTTCAAGTCCCACCTTCTCCAGAGATATGTAATAACATGCCTGAACAGTTTAATTAGGAAAATAGTTGAATTAAAAAAAACTTTTAAAAAGGAGTTGCAGTGATTTTGATGGTAGGAAAGTCACTCAGTTATGTGTAAAAGCACTTCTAGGTATAAGAAAAATGAGAATTTTTAAAAAAAAAGCTCCGCCAGGGCCTCTTGTAGCACAGTTCATACCTTTGAACTTATAGGCCCAGGTTCATGTCAAGTTGCTCCAGCGGTGTTCATAACATCTCTGAACAGGCCAATGGAAAATATGTATAAAACAGCCGCAGAAATGTTCTTGTGGTACAGCAGTAAAGTCCCCGCTTCTGGGTTGAGCAGGCCTGGGGTCGAGTCCCACGTGCTCTAGAGGTGTGTAATAACATTGCTGAACAGGTTGGTTTAAAAAAAACAACAAAGCCAGACCAGGGATGTTACTATGACTTATCGGGTTATTGTGCCTGTCTCGTAAACATGAAATGTGAGTACAAACCTCAGCAGTATCTTGCCTTCAAGCCTGTGTTGCAATGAAATTGGTTGCAGAAGGTAGCTGTGCTCACTTAATAAGAGGGCTTTTCTGGTACAATGATTATGTCCATACCTCTGGACCAAGAGGTCCAGATTCAAGTTCCACCAGCTCCAGAGGTATGCAATAGTATTATGGAACAGGCTGATTAGGAAAATATCTATAAAGTTGACAACAGGCTCTCAGCTACCCACTGAGATGGCCAAGCAAGCCACTCAGTTGTATCATTCAAAGGGCTCACTTGGCACAGCACTAGTGACCCTACCTCTGAGCCAGGAGGCCCAGGTTAACTTGCTACCACCTCTAGAGGTACATAACAACACATCTGGACAGGTTCATTAAAAAAAAGTAAACCTAGGCGGACTCCTGTGGGTAAAATCCAAAGAGCTTCAGGTGCTGCAAACATGAAGCTAAAACAAAAATTGCTGGAAAAGCTCAGCTAGTCTGTGGAGAGAAATCAGAATTATCATTTCAGCTCAAGTCACTCCTCCTCAGAACTAAAAGGCACAGGTTCAAGTCCTACCTGCTCCAGGAGTGTGCTATAACACATCTGCACAAGTTGATTAAAAATATTGGAATTTAAGCTTTTAGGGACCTTGTGGTGTTGTAGTAGTGTCCCTACCTCTGAGCCAGGAGACCTTGGTTCAAGTACCACCTGCTCCAATGCTGCGTAATAACATCTTTAAATAGATTGATTAGAAAATAAAGCAGGCCCAGGGGAGGGTATGCAGAACAGTCAGTCTTGGTCTGGGATGAGCCTATATACACCATGAGTATTTTAGTGTTCAGCAATAAATGATGTTCTGTTCGAGTCAAGCTTCCTGAGTTATTACAAAGTCCATCCACATAAACACAAATATAGTAAGACAGAATAGTTTGGCCAAATTAAAACCTAGACGAAATAAAAGTTCAAAGTCTAGCGTCTCTGCTGGTGTTCTTGTTTTCATTGTCAAGGCAGCTTAAAGGTATTTTTGTCCCTGCAGCCTCTGCTGTGGAATTGAAGTTACCCATTTAGAATATAGATTAGATTATCTTTTTTCTCTTAGCAGGTCATGAGTCTTTGGAATTCTTTCCCTGAAAATGTGGAAGAAGCAGAAACATAGAACAGTAATGCAATGGAATGAGCCCAAACATGATGCCGAATTGAACTATTCCCTTCTGCCTGCCCTTTGTCCATATTCCTCCATTCTTTGCATATTCATGTGCTTATCTAAAAGTCTCTTCCACGCCCTTGTCATATCTGCCTCCATCACCACCCCTAGGAGTGCGTTCCAGGCTCCTACCACTCTCTGTGTAAAAAACTTGCCCCTCACGTCTCCTTTGAACCTCCTCACTCCACCTTAAATGCATGGTGCTGAGTATTAGGCATTTCAGCTCTGAGAAATAGGTTCTGACCGGCAATCCTACCTATGTTTCTCTTAATTTTAGAGACTTCTATCAAGTCACTCCTCAGCCTCTGCTGTTCCAGAGAAATAACCCAAGTTTTTTAAGCCTCTCCTTATTTATTTGTCCTTGATTATTTTTAAGTCAGAGGTGGATAGATTCTTGTTAAGCAAAGGGATGAAGTGTATTGGGGTTGCTAGAATGCCAGAATGAGGATAAAATCAGATCTACCATGATCTTGGCGAATTAGGGGGCTGCAAAATGGCCTACTCCTGCTCCATGTTTATATATTAGTATGTTAGCATTAATTATATGTTACAATCCTGTTAGTAGCATGCAGCACAGTCATCGTGAGTGAGGGTAAATGCTACATGGACAGCTGCGCCTTTCTTCAGGGGCAATTGAATTCCAACCCTAAAATATCTTGGATGATGTGGTTGGTATCTCCTTCAGTTTGGTTGGAAATGGGTTAATAATTGTCCTGAGAGAGATGTTTTGTGCTGAATCTTAATCAATTCGGTAAACACTACAAAGGGCAGTAATTAGTGATGATTAACTTTAATAGTTGTTAATAACGCACTGGGTCTTTTAAGTGTTTCATGACAGTGGGTTGGCGACATAGTAGAAAATCACTGAACCTTCAAAATCTTAAATGGCAGGGCAATTAAACTTTGACTTGCAAATATTATAAAGCAATGAATGACTTGCGGTCACAGGAGTTTTGCAATTGAAGTGAACTTGACTAGATAAGCATCAAAGCAGTGAGTGAGAAACAGTATAACACTCCCTCCCTCAGCCGCAACCAGGCTCTGGGGCAGGTGCTGGGAGGAGATGACGTTATGTGGAAGTAGAATCTGATATTTTTTAACACAGAAGTGCTATTACACAAAACTAAGTGACTTCCCACCACTAAAATCACTGAGACTGTTTTTTTGTAGTTTTTTTCATTTAATTGCCACCAGTAATCATTTGTGTAACCCTTCAAATATTTACAAGCAAAGCTCATACAGAGCAAAGAAGGCCATCAAAAGGTGAATGGAGATAGAAAGAGCAGTAGGGGTTAAATCAAAATGGAGTTGGAGGGGAAAATAAAGCACTGTATTCCTTGTGGTGCCCAGCTCTCTCAAAAGGCATCGAGACCACTGCTGGACACTCTCTGCTCCCTGTCCAATGACACCTGGGTACAAACATCACCGTGGGAGAGGGACAGGCAGTTAACAGAGATGATCCCCTCCCCAAGGCCCTCCGCCTGGACCTGTTTATAACCAGAGATAGTAGGAACTGAAGATGCTGGAGAATCTGAGATAACAAGTTGTAGAGCTGGATGAACACAGCAGGCCAAGCAGCATCAGAGGAGCAGGAAAGCTGACATTTAGGACCTAGACCCTTCTTCGAAAGAAATTCTTCAGACCCTTCTTCAGAATTTTCTGAAGAAGGGTCTAGGCCTAAAACGTCAGTTTTCCTGCTCTTCTAATGCTGTGTTCATCAGGCTCTACACCTTGTTAACCCTGTTTATAGCTAGCATGGCCTGGGCCAGGAGCAGATCCATGAGGAGGTCCTCAAATCTGTGCACACCCCTCTGCACCAGATGGCCAAATATCAGGAATGTGGGGCTGAAGTGCAAATAAAAACAAAACAGAGATTTTTAAAATTGCCAGTGAAACTTCTCTGGACTGCCTACAAGGGCAGTATTATCTTTCCTTAGAAGGTGGTTGTCTCAATATACATCCCAGTGAACAGCCTGTAGATTGTAGAATCCTGCATCATGGAGGTGCTCAGGATGAACCTCAACAAAAACGACTGCATTTCTCTTCAGATCATTTTTGCATGGCATGTTTCAAGACAAGATTTACAATTGTGACTACACTCCTGGAGTCAACTCGAAGGCAGAGGACAGTGAGTGAGAGATTGCAGAATGCATGAATACTCTGAAGGAAGCGCACTTCCAAATTATATCTCAATGCTTGCTACAAAGCTCTGGTGATGGCATGTTCTGCCAAGTGACTTTGACAGTCAACTCAGAAGAGACAGTAGGTTCAACTGCCTTCTTTTTCCTCAGTGCCTCAAAGATATACATGTCGATGCTACCGATGGACTTGCTGTCCAAGGTGTATTTCTGTATAAGCCTGTCCAATGGAGACAGATGATACAGTACTGTTCAAGTGCTTAGAACATTCTGTATAAGAGATTATTGTGGAAAATGAAAGTGCTTGGGACTGGGGGGAGTGTATCGAGATGGATAGAAAACTGGTTGGCTGAGAGGAAACAAAGAGGAGGAATTAATGGGTCCTTTTCAAATTGGCAGGCAGTAACCAGTGGGGTGCCACAGGGATCAGTGCTGGGACCCCAGCTATTCACAATATATATTAATGATTTGGATGTGGGATCAAAATGTAACATCTCAAAATTTGCAGCTGATACCATGCTGGTTGGGAGAGTGAACCATGACAAGGATGCAGAGATCCTTCAGCATGATCTCTACAGGTTGGGTGAGTGGGCAAATCAATGGCAGATGCAGTATAATTTGCATATATGAGGTTTTTACTTTAGAAGCAAAAACAAGAAGGCAGATTACTCTCTGAATGACTGTAAACTGGGAGAGGGGAGTGTGCAGCGGGACTCGGGTGTCCTTGTGCACCAGTCACTGAATGTAAGCATGCAGGTGCAGCAGATAGTAGAGAAGACAAATGGGATGTTGGCCTTCATTGTGAGAGGTTTCAAGTGCAGGAGCACGGATGTTTGTTTGCAGTTATACAGGGCCTTGGCAGAAGATGCTGTGTGCAGTTTTGGTCTCCTTTTCTGAGGAAGGATGCTCTTGTTCTCGAGGGAATGCAGTGAAGATTTACCAGTCTGAATCCAGGATGGCAGCATTGACATATGAGAAGAGAGTGACTAGGTTAGGATTGTTTTTACTGGAGTTCAGACGAATGTGGTAAGATTTCACAGTGACATATTAAATTCTAACATGACGAGACAGGTAGATGCAGGGAAGATGTTCCTGACGGTGAATGTGTTCAGCACCAGGGGTCACAGTCTGAGGAATCGGGGTGGATCATTTAGGACGGAGATGAGGAGACATTTCTTTACCCAAATTGTGGTGAACCTGTGGAATTCATTCCCACAGGAAGTAGTTGATGCCCAAACATTGAATGTATTCAGGAGGCAGCTAGATATAGCACTTGGGGTGAATGGGATCAAAGATTATGGAGAGAAAGCAAGATTAGGCTATTGAGTTAAATGATCAGCCATGATCATGATGAATAGCGGAGCAGACTCAAAGGGCTGAATGGCCTCCTCCTGCTGTTATCTTTCTATGTTTCTATGTTTAAAAATTCATGGCATCCAGAGAAATTTGTCAAGTTGGATCCAAAATTGACTCTCTGTCAAAAAGGGTGATGGTCAAAGGGTGTTTGTGGCTGGAAGCCGGAGTCCAGTGGGTATGGTGCCGGGCCATTTGCAATTTGTTGTGTACATTAATGTTCTCGACATGAACCTAGGAGATATAATCAGTAAGTTTGCAGTTGGCATGTAAACTGCTGGTGTGGTAAACAAGCAATAAGGGAAGCCCGAGGCCACTGGACAACATTGATGGTCTGGTCAGATGGGCTGAATAGTGAAAAATTTAATTTCATCAAAATTAGAATCATAGAATTCCTAGAGTGTGTGTGGAGGCCATTTGGCCCATCAGGTTCTGCACAACCCTCCAAAGACCATTTCACTCAGACCCAGCCACCACAACCTATCCCCGTAACCCAACATTTACAATGATTAATCCAACAAGTTTGCACATTCCTGGACTCGATGGCACAATTTACAATTGCCAATCCTGAAAAACGTGAGGAGCTGCATTTTGAAAGGTCTAACAAAGCAAGGGATTACAGCATTAAAGGCTGTGTCCAATTCTGGGCCCCACACCTCAGGAAGGACATACTAGCCCTGGAGCGTGTCCAGCAGAGATTCACACGGATGATCCCTGGAATGGTAGGTTTAACATATGATGAGCGGCTAAGGATCCTGGGATTGTACTCATGAGAGTTTAGAAGGTTGAGGGGAGATCTAATAGAAACTTACAAGATAATGTATGGTTTAGAAGGGGTGGATGCTAGGAAGTTGTTTCCGTTATGTGGGGAGACTAGGACCTGTGGGCGCAGCCTTAAAATTAGAGGGGGTAAATTTAAAACTGAAATGAGATGACGTTTCTTCAGCCAGAGAGTGGTGGGCTTGTGGAATTCATTGCCATGGAGTGCAGTGGAAGCCGGGACGCTGGATGCCTTCAAGGCAGAGATCGACAAATTCTTGATCTCAGAAGGAATCAAGGGTTACGGGGAGAGTGCAGGGAAGTGGAGTTGAAATGCCCATCAGCCATGATTTAAATGACAGAGTGGACTTATTGGGCCGAATGGCCTTACTTCCACTCCTATGTCTTATGGTCTTATAGAACCCTAGGAAATACAGAGAATCTGGGGAGGGACTTGGTGTGCACATCTTTATATCATTGAAGGCAGTTGAACATGTAGAAAAAGTGGTTGAGTAAGCATATGGGACACTTGCCTTTCTTAGTAAAGACCCAGAATACAAGGGCAAGAGGTTAATATAGAACTTTATATGACGTTAGTTCAGCCATAGCTAGAGTATTGCGTGCCATGCTGTTCACCATACCATCGGAAGGATGAGACTACACTCAGAGTGTACAGAAGAGATTCACCTGGATGCTGTTTGGGCTAGGGTGATTCAGCTATGAAGAAAAACTATATAGGCTGGGTTTTGCTCCTTAAAGCAGAGAACCTCGGAGCTTGCAGAGCTCTGAGATGCAGAGAGATCTGGGTATCCTCGTACCGAGAAAGGTTGGAAAGTATGTGCAGCAAGTAATCAGGAAAGCTAATAGAATATTATGATTGATCGCGACGGGAATTTGCATAGGATGGGCCAAAGGGTGAAAAGTTAATGATGATATTCCACAGCTGCATGAGAAGATAGACTGTATAGGATGGGCTGAAGGGCTGAAATTGTTGATGATACTCGACAAGCTGCATGACCTTGGATGAGACCCGTGAACATTCCTTTACGATTCGAAGCTGACTCCTGCAGCTTGTTTTCCCATCCTCTGCTTTCTGTACCAGCCAGCAGCTTTGTCGTTCTGTATTTGCTTTCTTTGTACTGGCTGTTTGATACACTGTATAAGGGAGAGAGGGTTTCATTCAAAGTTGTTGGATTTCACCTCAAACTGTGATCGCCAACAGTGCCAGGAACAATCTTAGCCTCCAGACTGATGGTCGAGCCAGGGGTTCCGACAGACAGAATAATGTGAAGCTTATTGTTTCTTGCCTTTCTCTTTCATTCTTTTTATCTACTTGTTAAATGTTCCATTCTTTTATCGTCTTTTCTTCTTATTAAAAAATGTTCATATTTAATCAAATTGCTGTTGTCAAGCCTTCTCTTAACTAAATTTAACCAAATCTGCAAATAACCGCTCAGTGTCACACTGTGTTCCAAGACATTTTTGGCGACGAGGATGGGATTTGGGAGAATGTATAAGAGAAGGGAAAAGCAACCTGATGCTCTGGAGACGTTGCATATTCCAGAGTGGAAGGCAGTAGACTCTGGATTTGGGCCTGTAGCTAACGTATTAGCTTAATTAGGACACCCAAAAGGATTGGAGCAGTTATAACCAAAGGATAAAAGATAACAAGAGGTGATGTTTCTATACCGTGCAAGTGCATTGAACCTTGTAGAAATGTTAAGTCTTTGTGATCTGATTTGAATGCATCTTTGTTTGTTGATTGCTAAATGTCATTCCGTACAATTTGTATCTTTTTGTTCCCTGGAGCTTGAGATATTAAAGTTTTAGTTTGCATTTTGGGAACGTCTGAGACTTGAAAGTGTGTGTATGCACATTAATATCGGACATGTATGGTTAATGTAATGTCCTTTTTAGAAACCATCAGTGGTTGTATAAAGCAAAAACCTGTGGAATGTTTATTCAAAAATTTGGTTTGTAACGCTTGTTAAAAATTTACCTTTTGGAACTGGCTCCATGTTGTGTTTGATATAACACAGTGTGGAGGTGGAGGAACACAACAGACCAGGCAGCATTTTATTTCTGAAAAAGGGTCCCGAACTGAAAAGTCAGTTATTCTGCTCTCTGATGCTGCCTGGCCTGTTGGGTTCCTCCAGCTCCACACTCTGTTATCTCTAACTCCAGCATCAGCAGTTCTTACTATCTCGATGATAGTAGGAACTGGAGATGGTGGAAAATCTGAGATAACAAGGTATAGAGCTGAATGAACACAGCAGCCCAAGCAGCATCAGAGGAGGAGGAAGGCTGACGTTTCGGGCCAGACTCTTCGTCAAAAATGGGGGAGGGGAAGGGGTTGCTGAAATAAACAGGTGGGGGAAGGCTGATAGAAGATGGATAGAAGAGAATATAGGTGGAGAGGAGACAGTCAAGTCAAAGGGCCGGGGGGGGATGGAGCCAGTAAGGGTGAGTGTATGTGGGGAGTTAGGGAGGAGATGGTCAGTCCAGAGAGGGCAGACAGGTCAAGGGGGCAGGATGACATTAGTAGGTAGGGGATGTGCGTGGGGCTTGAGGTGGGAGGTGGGGATAGATGAGAGGAAGAACAGGTTGTGTAGTCCACATTGATACCATTGGGCTGCAGGTTTCCCGAGCGGAATATGAGTTGCTGTTCCTGCAACTTTCGGGTGGCATTGTTGTGGCACTGCAGGAGGCCCAGGATGGACATGTGGTCTGAGGAATGGGAGGGAGAGTTGAAATGGTTTGCAACTGGGAGGTGCATTTGTTTAGTGCGAACCGAGCGTAGGTGTTCTGCCAAGCAGCCCCCAAGCATCTACTTGGTTTCCCCAATGTAGAGGAGACCACAACGGGAACAGTGGATGCAGTATACCACATTAGCAGATGTGCAGGTGAACATCTGCTTGGTGTGGAAAGTCTTCTTGGGGCCTGGGATGGGGGTGAGGGGCTTGGTGTAGGCCAGGTGTAGCACTTCCTGCAGTTGCAGGGAAAAGTGCCGGGTGTGGTGGGGCTGGTAGGGAATGTGGAGCGGATAAGGGAGTCATGGAGAAAGTGGTCCCTCTGGAAAGCAGACAAGGGTGGGGAGGGAAAAATATCTTTGGTGGTGGGGTCGGATTGCAGATGCCGGAAGTGTCGGAGGATAATGCGTTGGATCCGGAGATTGGTGGAGTGTTATGTGAGGCAAAGGGGGATTCTGATTTGGTGGTTATTGCGGGGAGGGGTTGTGAGGAAAGAGTTACAGGAAATGCGGGAGACACGGTCGAGGGCATTCTCAACCGTTGAGGGGGTGAAAGTTGTGGTCCTTGAAAAATGAGGACATCTGAGATGTACGGGAGTGGAATGTCTCATCCTGGGAGCAGATGTGGCGGAGGCAAAGAAATTGGGAATAGGGTATGGCATATTTGCAGTAAGGTGGGTGGGAGGAGGTGTATTCTCGGTAGTTGTGAGAATCAATAGGCTTGAAATGGATATTGATTTCTAGGTGGTTGCCCAAGATGGAGACCGAGAGGTCCAGGAAGGGGAGAAAGGTATTAGAGATGGTCCAGGTGAACTTAAGGTTGAGGTGGAAGGTGATGGTGAGGTGGATGAGCTGTTCAAGCTCCTCTTGGGAGCACGAGGCAGCGCTGATACAGTCATCAATGTAACGGAGGAAAAGGTGGGGTCGGGGGCCTGTGCAGGTACAGAGGAGGGACTGTTCCACGTAACCTACAAATAGAAGGCATAGCTTGGGCCCATGCGGGTACCCATGGCCACCCCCTTTGTCTGTAGGAAGTGGGAGGAATCGAAAGAGAAGTTGTTGAGGGTGAGGGCAAGTTCAGGTGAGTGGATGAGGGTGTCAGTGTTGTGTTTGTACTTGTGTAAATTTTAATTCCAGAAATTACAATGTTTGGAATTCCATTTTCTGGTCAAATTAATCTTCCAAATACTGTTTTAACATGAGTGAATCTTTAATTCCCAATGATAAGATTGACTCATTGTTACTACATTACATGTAGTAATTACACACTACCCCCGTCTTTTTGTATCAGTCATAGATTAGTATTAATTCACCCATTCTGCTTGATGAGAAATGGACAGAGTTTGTTTGTTTTTTGGAAATTGGAGACACTGAAAACTGAACCGATTTGCAGAATTTTAACGTGGCAATTCAGTGACAGATGGGGCACCCTCCACCCATCAGGCCATACATCCAAGATAACAAAGTATGAAGCTGGATGAACACAGCAGGCCCAGCAGCATCTCAGGAGCACAAAAGCTGACGTTTCGGGCCTAGACCCTTCCTCAGAGTGGGGGATGCGGTGAGGGTTCTGGAATAAGTAGGGAGAGGGGGGAGGCGGACCGAAGATGGAGAGAAAAGAAGATAGGTGGAGAGGAGAGTATAGGTGGGGAGGTAGGGAGGGGATAGGTCAGTCCAGGGAAGACGGACAGGTCAAGGAGGTGGGATGAGGTTAGTAGGTAGGAAATAGATGTGTGGCTTGGGGTGGGAGGAAGGGATGGGTGAGAGGAAGAACAGGTGAGGGAAGCAGAGACGGGTTGGACTGGTTTTGGGATGCTGTGAGTGGAGGGGAAGAGCTGGGCTGGTTGTGTGGTGCAGTCGGGGGAGGGGACGAACTGGGCTGGTTTTGGGATGCGGTGGGGGAAGGGGAGATTTTGAAGCTGGTGATGTCCACATTGATACCATTGGGCTGCAGGGTTCCCAAGCGGAATATGAGTTGCTGTTCCTGCAACCTTCGGATGGCATCATTGTGGCACTGCAGGAGGCCCATGATGGACATGTCATCTAAAGAATGGGAGGGGGAGTTGAAATGGTTTGCGACTGGGAGGTGCAGTTGTTTATTGCGAACCAAGCAGAGGTGTTCTGCAAAGTGGTCCCCAGGGCTCAGCTTGGTTTCCCCAATGTAGAGGAAGCCACACCAGGTACAATGGATACAGTATACCACATTGGCAGATGTGCGGGTGAACCCCTGCTTAATATGGAAAGTCATCTTGGGGCCTGGGATAGAGGTGAGGGAGGAGGTGTGGGGGCAAGTGTAGCATTTCCTGCGGTTGCAGGGGAAGGTGCCGGGTGTGGTGGGGTTGGAGGGCAGTGTGGAGCGAACAAGGGAGTCACGGAGAGAGTGGTTTCTCCGGAAAGCAGACAAGGGTGGGGATGGAAAAATGTCTTGGCTTGTGGGGTCGGATTGTAGATGGTGGAAGTGTCGGAGGATGATGCGTTGTATCCGGAGGTTGGTAGGGTGGTGTGTGAGAATGAGGGGGATCCTCTTTGGGTGGTTGTGGAGGGGACGGGGTGTGAGGGATGTGTTGCGGGAAATGCGGGAGACGTGGTCAAGGGCATTCTCGACCACTGTGGGGAGAAAGTTGCGGTCCTTGAAGAACTTGGACATCTGGGATGTGCGCGAGTGGAATGCGTCATCGTGGGAGCAGATGTGGCGGAGGCGGAGGAATTGGGAATAGTGGATGGAATTTTTGCAGGCGGGTGGGTGGGATGAGGTGTATTCTAGGTAGCTGTGGGAGTCGGTGGGCTTGAAATGGACATCAGTTACAAGCTTGTTGCCTGAGATGGAGACTGAGAGGCCCAGGAAGGTGAGGGATGTGCTGGAGATGGCCAAGGTGAACTCCCTTGTTCGCTCCACACTGCCCTCCAACCCCACCACACCCGGCACCTTCCCCTGCAACCGCAGGAAATGCTACACTTGCCCCCACACCTCCTCCCTCACCCCTATCCCAGGCCCCAAGATGACTTTCCATATTAAGCAGAGGTTCACCCGCACATCTGCCAATGTGGTATACTGTATCCATTGTACCCGGTATGGCTTCCTCTGCAATGGGGAAACCAAGCTGAGGCTTGGGGACCGCTTTGCAGAACACCTCCGCTCAGTTCGCAATAAACAACTGCACCTCCCACTCGCGAACCATTTCAACTTCCCCTCCCATTCTTTAGATGACATGTCCATCATGGGCCTCCTGCAGTGCCACAATGATGCCACCCAAAGGTTGCAGGGACAGCAACTCATATTCTGCTTGGGAACCCTGCAGCCCAATGGTATCAATGTGGACTTCACCAACTTCAAAATCTCCCCTTCGCCCACCGCATCCCAAAACCAGCCCAGTTCGTCCCATCCCCCCACTGCATCCCAAAATCATCCCAGCCTGTCTCTGCCTCCCTAACCTGTTCTTCCTCTAACCCATCCCCTCCTCCCACCCCAAGCCGCACCTCCATTTACCACCTACTAACCTCATCCTGCCTCCTTGACCTGTCCATCCTCCCTTGACTGACCTATCCTCTCTCCACCTCCCCACCTATACTCTCCTCTCCACCTATCTTCATTTCTCTCCATCTTCGGTCCGCCTCCCCCTCTCTCCCTATTAATTCCAGAACCCTCACTCCATCCCCCTCTCTGATAAAGGGTCTAGGCCCGAAACGTCAGCTTTTGTGCTCCTGAGATGCTGCTTGGCCTGCTGTGTTTATCCAGCTTCACACTTTATTATCTTGGATTCTCCAGCATCTGCAGTTCCCATTATCACAGGCCATTCATCCATGACACATTTCAGTGTTGAAGAAATACTGGGGAAATATTAATTGCAGTGAGTGTCAGAAAATTCAAAACCACTGAGCCTGGGTACAACTTTAGCACATCATGAAAAAAATTGTATCAAGACTCACATGCTGACGGTATTCTAAAGCATTTAAATGGGACAGTTACCAGAAAATTGAAAAGGATTCTGGGAAATGATGAACTGCATGCACACAGTCTCAATGCTTTCAATACATTTCAATAGTTAATGACTTTAAGGGAGTAAATAGAATATTGAGGTTGGACAAATTTACATAGAGATACATCAAATATCTAGAATGAGTCATCAAGTAATTTTTAAAAAGTGGATTAGCTTAGAAAAAGAACAAAGTATGCTGTGCCTCAAACAGAAATGTTTAACTTCTGTTTTTAAAATATTGTTACATTATGTTCCATGGACTATCAACTCTCTACAGATCTCTGGAATTAGATATGATAGTAATAGTAACATTGCAAAACTGGGTGAGATTAAGTTATTCGGGGTGGAGACTGGTGGCAGAAAACAAAAGAAATTAGAATAATAGGTAGAAGCGGCAATTCAGGTTAAAATGTTACAGCAGTGAAAAGGAGGTTTAGATAACAGTACAAAGCTGATAGCTTTCTCTTGGTAATGTTTGTGTCCTTGTCTTTCCTTGCAAGAAAATTTAATTGATGATCAAGCGACTACCCAAGGCATTGGGAACAAATTTGGAGAGATATGTAAAACCTCAGATCATTTGGTAAGATCATGTGTGAGTCAAGAATGTGTGACATGGTCTTGGGATACCGATGTAAGTGTGCAAAAGTGAATATTACTTCGGGATAACAAACATGAGACAGTAAAAGCAAATGAAGAATGGGCCTGAGACATGTACACCCGCTTGACAAAAGGATTGGTGCGGCTTGGAAGGGCGCAAAAACATAATTTAAATAATATGACACTGACACAAAATCCATACAGAAACTGTCTTTAAAAAATTGAAAGTAGTGTTAGTGAACGGGATATAAAACGAATTATAACCAAAATAACAAGTATTATTGGCTCTTATGTCAAAATGTTACAGAAATGAAAAATAGACTCTGGGAGGTGTAATCGTGGACTGAGTAAAAGGGCCATTGGGTGACATACAGATACCCCATCTTGACCGTTTGTACGACATATGTACTTCAGTGTTTACCATGTATATTGTAGCTCAAAAGGGGGTACCCACATTTGGAGATTGTTATCACCCAATGATACAATCATTCATAAAGCTGGCAAGGAGGGAAACGTATGAAACATATTGGAACATATCCTCAAGATGGATACCGATGAATAGTGTTGGGAGAAATTTTGAGTCCATGTATGATGTTATTTTACTGTTATTGGGTGAGGATAGGGAATTGGAGGATAAAAAACCCCCAGAAATTAAGGAACCTGAATCCAGCATATACTGAATTTTGGAGCAAATTATGTAAATAGATTAACTGATAAAGAGTGTAGACGATATTCTGGTCACCTCAATCAGGTGGCATGCCTTGCTGGTTCCATCATGGCCTTGACTATACATCAGGGGTGTGATGTATATATTTAAGGGACAGTCCCCAAAGCCCACTACCATCACTAATTTGGTGATACACCCCTATTGTTCCAGTCTTTGTATTGATGCTAGTTATTTTCGTTGTAGTTTTAATCTCCTGGTGCAGGTTACATACTCTTATATGTTCTTATTTGCCTGTCACTAATTTGTAACTGAAACGTGCGCTGTCAAATATCATCAGGGTGGAATGCATAGGATGGGCCGAAGGGCTAAAAGTTAATATGATATTCCACAGCAGCATGAGAAGATAGATTGTATAGGATGGGCTGAAGGGCTAAAATTGTTGATGATACTCGACAAGCTGCATGACCTTGGATGAGACCTGTGAACATTCCTTTATGAGTCGAAGATGACTCCTGCAGCTCGTTTTCCCATCCTCTGTTTCCTGTACCAGCCAGCAGCTTTGTCTTTCTGTTTTGCTTTCTTTGTGCTGGCTGTTTGTTGCACTGTTTAAGGGAGAAAGAGTTTTGTTCAAAGTTGTGGGATGTTACCTCGGACCAGGATCGTGAACAATGCCAGGAACAAGCTCAGCCTCGAGAGCTGCCATCAGTTGAAGTGTCGCCAACATGCAGAAAGGCATGAGGCTTATTGTTTTTTTCCTCTCTTTTTCATTCTTTTCATTTACTTAATAAATATTCCTTTCTTTTGTCTTTCCTAATTACTCAGTAAATGCTCAGCTTTAAGCAAATTGCTGTTGTGAGCCTTCTCTTCACTATATTTCAGCGAATCTAAAAAGGACTGCTTGGATACACACTGTGATCCAAGGGTAGGGAGGTTTTGCTTCAATTATATTGCGCATCAGTGAGAGCGCACCTGGAATCCTGTATACAGTATTGGTCACTGTGCTGACGGAAAGGTAGGAATATGTTGGAAGCAATTCAGAGAAGGTTGGACTAATACCCAGAATCAGTGGATTTCTTTTTGAAGAAAAGCTAGACCTGTACATTCTGGAGTTTATAAGAGTCAGAGGTGACTGATTGAAATATAGAAGTTCTTGAAGGGATAACAAAGTGTGAAGCTGGATGAACACAGCAGGCCAAGCAGCATCTCTTGAGGGGAAATTGTGTCAGTGATAATGGGAACTGCAGATGCTGGAGAATCCAAGACAATAAAATGTGAGGCTGGATGAACACAGCAGGCCCAGTAGCATCTCAGGAGCACAAAAGCTGATGTTTCGTAATGCTGCTGGGCCTGTTGTGTTCATCCAGCCTCACATTTAATCTCTTGAGGGGACTTGGCTGAATAGATATTGAAAGGGTGTTTCCTCTTGTGGGAGAACATCGAATGAGAGGTTAAAATTGTATCAGAGATAATGGGAACTGCAGATGCTGGAGAATCCAAGATAATAAAGTGTGAAGCTGGATGAACACAGCAGGCCAAGCAGCATCTCTCTGATGAAGGGTCTAGGCCCGAAACGTCAGCTTTTGTGCTCCTGAGATGCTGCTTGGCCTGCTGTGTTCATCCAGCTTCACACTTTATTATCATAGAATGAGGGGTCATAGTTTAAAAACAAGGAAGCAGCCATTTAAAACATGTGATTAGGAAACACTTTTTCTCTTACAGGCTTCACACTCTTTGGAAATCCTTTCTTCAAAAAGCCATAGATACAGAAACTTTAAAGATTTTTCAGGTAGGGTTAGATAGATTCTTGATTACCAAGGAGATCAAAGGTGATCAGGGTAGTGCAGGAATGTGAATTGAGCTCAAAATCAGATCAACCATGATATTATTGAATGGCAGAACAAGTTTGAAGGACCAAGGGGCCTACTTGTTTCTTGTTTCATGTTCATAAGGCTGAAGGGGTTCTGTTTATGGTTTAAAAATTTCACAGGAGCATAGATAGGGAGCAACTTTCCCTTTAGTAGATGAGTCAGAGGTGGTTTCTTTACTGTCAGAGGTGGTTTCTTTACTCAGAGAGTAGTCAGGGAATGGAACGCTTTGCCTGCAACGGTAGTAGATTCGCCAACTTTAGGTACATTTAAGTCATCATTGGATAAGCATATGGACGTACATGGAACAGGTTAGATGGGCTTCAGATCAGTATGATAGGTTGGCACAACATCGAGGGCCGAAGGGCCAGTACTGTGCTATAATGTTCTATGTAATATTGAGGGGGCACAATTTTAGGGTAAGGAGTACAAGGTTTAGAGGGGATTCAACGGAAGTTTTTCACCCAGAGATTTGTGACCATCTGGAACTCACTGCCTGAAATGGTAAACAAGCAGGAATGCTCAAAAACTTTAAGACTTAATTAGATGTATACTTGAAATGCATTAGCATACAAGGTTATGGCCAAGTGGTGGAAAATGGGAGTAGAAAAGGCGGATGTTTGCTGACTGGTGTGGTGTGGTGGCTCAGTGGTTAGCACTGTTGCTTCACAGGGCCAGAGACTTGGGTACTCAGTTCCACCCTCGATGACAGTTTGCATGGAGTTTGCACGTTCTGCACCCTGTCTGCGTAAATTTCCTCTGGGTGCTCTGGTTTCCTCCCACAGTCCAAAAAATGTGGCAGCTAGGTGGTTTGGCCATGCTAAATTTCCCATAGTGTCAAGGGATGTGTAGATTAGGTGGATTAGACATGGGAAACACAGGGTTACAGGGATAGGTGGGGCTGGCTGTGATGCTCTTTGGAGAGTGGGCTTGATGGGTTGAAATAACCTGCTTCCATGTTGAGGGGATTCTATGGTGTCGACAAGATGGGCTGAACACTTCCTTCTGTCCTGTAAAATCTCTATGACTCAATGCAAAAACGTTTGATCATGAAAGACAAAATAAGCCATGGAGTTGTACAGCATGGAAACGGACAGCAACATTTTTTTTATTTCATAAAGCCACATGGAAGCTAATAATGTGAATCACTGACTGTAATTCATAGTCTGAAATCAGCTTATTTCACGAGTTAGCAAATTGAAATGCTGTACAATCAAACGGCACATTCAAATTAGTGTAATGTTGGATTTGAGTTCCATAGATGTTATTACAGGAACTCCTGCTATGATTCTTGGTATCATGGTGATTTACGAGAACAAATTATAAACACAAACCTTGTTGTAATCTTATTTGTATAATCAAAGATTGCACAGTGTGCAATATGCTGAATTTCTGTGCAGCTGTTCCTTTACATTCGAAACACAGAGGAGGTGGACACATTCCATTCGTCCCTTCTCTCTGGAGGTTAAAATTAGCTGTTTCAATTCTTATCCATTGTTAAAATTGTGCTGTTGCACTTCTTCTGTACTCAGGACATCTTTTTTCTTGTCAATTCTCTAATTTCCTAATAAAATGGCATGCTTTTCACAACCTTATATTTTATTAAATTATCTTCCAGTCAATTAAAGTGCAGTCACTGCCGTAAGGAGCCAATTTGTGCACAGCAAGCTACCATGAGCAGCAAGTGACAACGACCAGATAGTTTATTATTTTTAATGAACAGCACAATAGAACAGGTGCTGAAAACACCATCAGGATACAAAATGTGAGAACAAGTGGAGATCATTGGCCCTTTGATTCTGCTGTGCCATTCAATGAGATCACTTCTGATCTGATAATCCTCACTGTCCTGCCTTTTCCTCATTACCCTTGGAATCCTGTACTGATTAAAACTCAATATCAGCCTTGAATATGCTTAATTGCTTAGCTTTGACAGCACTCTGTGATAAAGAATTCCACAAATTCACTATCTTCTGAGATAAGAAAATGCTCCTCATTTCTGTCTTAAATCTGCAATCCCTTATTCTGAAATTGTGCCCTCAGGTTCTAGACTGCCTGTGAGGCAAAATGATTTTTCTGCGCCTAGCCTGTCAAGTCCCTAAAAGATTTGTACATTTCAACAAGATCTCCTTTCATTCTTCTAAACTACAATGATTGCAAGGCCAACCTACTCAAACTCTCCTCATAAGAAAATCCACCCATATCCGTTCTCTGGACTGCCTCCAATGCCAGCATATCATTCTTTGGGGCTCAGAACTGTTCAGAGTATTCTAGCAATGGTCTGACTACCATGTAGTTTATGTGGCTTTTCGCAAAATTTTATTATTTTTCTACTCTGATGTTGATTATTGGATAAATATTAGTCAGGGCAATGGAGTAAATCCCATGTTCTAGGGATAGGCCATGGAAACTTTTGGAGGTACGAGAGGATGAAGGTTTGATTTAATATTTCATCCAAACAATTGCAGCTCCTATAGTGCAGCACACTTTCAACACAGCTTGGAGTGTCAACTTGGCTTGTGTAATCAAATCTCTGGACTGTAAATCAAACCCATACAGGTAATTGTTAGTCCCCAATTCCAATCTTTAATAAATGTAATTTTCTTAATTTGATTTTCATTAGAGAATTGTATTAATGTGTCACACTTCAGGAAATCTGACTATTTTACCCTGGAAGAATTTAATGAAACTTACACAGTATTGAGTTTAGCTATCAAGGGAATGAGTTTTCAGAGCATGAATTGCCGTAAGAGTTGTATTAGAATCAGATGAAGCCTTTTGTGGAATGACACTGCACTTAAATTCAAGGTAATGGATTTTGCTCAGAACTTCAGCTGAAACATTTAAACTTATTCATTTGAGATCTTCAGACTATTGTTTCTTGGCATTCCTTCCTAGGAATGGGAAACAGTAAGGGATGGTATTTAAATTAAAGAGCTTTGAGGTTTATTGTGGGTTGGGAGGCAGAACTTCAGTCATGTTACATTTAGATTTTAGAGTCTTGTGCTCTGAATTGGAACAGTACAGAACAGGAAAAGGCCCTTCGGCCCACAGTGATGTGCCCAGCAAATTGCCAAATTAAACTAATCCCTTCTGCTTGCCTTTGGTCCATAGCCATCCTTGCATATTCATGTGCTTATCTAAAAGTCCCTTAAATGTCCTTATTGTATCTGCCTCCACCACTACCCCGGCAGTGTATTCCAGACTCCTAACGCTCTCCATGTAAAAAAACTTGTTCCTCACATCTCCTTTGACCTTTCCCCCCATCAACTTGTAAGCATGCCCCCTGGACTTTGGATATTTCAACACTAGGAAGAATCCTATCTATGCATCTCATATATTTGTAGACTTCTATCAAGTCTCCCCTCAGCCTCTGCCGCTTCAGAGAAAACAACCCAGGTTTTTCTAGCCTCTCTATATATACCCTCTAACCCAGGCACCATCCTGGTAAATCTGGTAGCTCCATGGTTAGCACTGCTACCGCACAACACCAGGACCAGGGTGCAATTCCAGCCTCAGGTGACTGTCAATGAGGAGTTTGTACGTCCTCCCTGTGTCTGCATGAGTTTCCTCTGGGTGCTCCGATTTCCTCCCACAAACCAAAGATGAGGAGTTTAGGAGAAATGGCCATGTTAAATTGCACAATGTCCAGGGATGTGCAGTCTAGGGAAGTGCAGGGTTACGGGGTTAGGGTGGGTCTGGGTGGGATGCTCTTTGGAGAATCAGTGTGGACTTGATGGGCCAAATGGGCTGCTCCCACACTGTAAGGGTTCCATTAAACATCTTCTGCACCCTTTCCAAAACCTCCGCATCGTTCTGGTAATGTGGCTACCAGGATTGCAAACAATACCCTAAGTGTGGCCTAACCAAAGTCTTCCAAAACTTCAGTAATGATTGAGATTTTAGGAACTTGTGTTCAGAATTAGATATATTGTGAATTGCAGAAATGGTTGCAACAGAGTCGAGTGTTTATGGGCTCTGTGAAATAAATAATAACACAGCTTCACTTGGGTGAAGCATGTTTTTATCATCTTAAAGTAATTATTTAAGATTGGCCTGGTCCTATGCCAACATATTTTGATTGTGGGATTAAGATTTGAGAGTGGAGAAAATTAGCGGGAATGGATACTTTTGGAGTTGCTTAAGTGTGGTGTCATGATTCTTCGCTTAAATTGTAGATGGGCTGCGTGTAGATTCAGTGCTCATACCTCGTGACCATGGTTGTAATATGGGGTGAGCAATTTCCTCAATGCTGGGATCCTCTTTGCCTTGTTAGCTGCCTCTATGCTCGGCAGAGACACTAACTGCTGAGCTGAGAGCACAGAAGGTGCCACCAGTTCTTCCTTTTTTCCAATTCATTAATGGGACAAGGGCATCGCTGGTTTGGCAATGTTTATTGCCAATCTCCAATTGCCCAGAGGCCAGTTCAGAGTCAACAACATTACTGTGGGTCTGGAGTCACATGTAGGCCAGACCAGGTAAGGATGGCAGTTTTCTTCCCTAAAGGGCATCAGTGAACCAGGTGGGTTTTCGGATTCACGGTCATTATTAGATTCTTAATTCCAGATATTTATCAAATTCACATTCCACCATCTGCCATGGCAGGATTCAAACGTGGGTTCCCAGAACATTATCTAGGTCTCTGAAATAACAGTCCAGCAATAATAACATTAGGCTATTGCCTCCCCTCCTAATGGTATATTATCTGCCCTGAAGGCACACTGCAACAAAAGATACTTATAGAATGTTAAACATGAAAAATAGAGTAGTGGAACTGGGAGAAGATTCCAGTCTGAAGGAAGGAGCACTAGAATGTTTGGCGTGGAGTCGGGGGAGGTGAAGTGAAGCCAAAGTTCCACGGGTGGTCAGGAACACTACAGCCCCCACCGTGAGAAAAGTGTCGGAGCAATGCACATGGATGGTCAAAACCAGTGCATGAAACCATTCCACCAAGTTTATTTTACCCTTCTCTCGCTGGTCACTGCACTCCACCCTCCCAACTCTATTGTAAGCATTTCCTGATATTGAGGATATGTACCTAACATCAGGGTAGTTCACCTTGCCCACCCGCACCTTAGTCTAACATTCACACTTCAAACATTCACATGTGCTACTGCTTCCCCATAGCTCCAACTATTCATTTCTTTTCAAGATGGTGGGGGAGTAGCAACGCAAAGTGTTGGTTCCTCAGCCCAGAGCCCAGACCTGTCTACTCTGTCTGCTTTACTTCTTTTTCTCTTTCTACACTTTTTTTTTTGTAATGTTTCCATTTATTACGGTACCTTACCTTCTTTAACAACTTTGGTGGAAGGTGTCTTCTCCTGGCCCAGGCCCGGTGACGAGGTAGCTTCCGGCGGCCCAGAATGGCAGTATTGGTCCGGCGACTGGTGGTGCGGTTTCCCGGCGCGGTGGTCTCATCCAGGGAGAGGCCATCTTGACCCAGAATGGCTTTCTAATCTGGGCGTGGAGGTTTCATCCTGTTGTGGAGCTCTATTTCAGCTGCTTGCAGGTAATCTGCCTGCCCAGTGTGAAGGTTTACTCCCAGTGTGGAAGTCACTACCTTGTTTCGGAGGCACTTCCGAGTCTCCCAGTGGCCCAGCGTGGAGGTCTCATCTTGGCATGGCAGGGCAGTCTCAACTCAGCCCTGCATGGTAGCTTTGGCCTGGTTTTCCAGCATACCCCAAACCCAAGGGTCGTTAATTGATCTGTGATAAACTTTTACTTTTATATTCTTCTTTTTAATGAATTCTGTCGTTAATTTCGGCATCATGGTATGGTGACTTATAAAACGTTTCACTGCAAAAATACACCTGAAAATAAATTGCCATTTTATCAATCAAATACAGCATGACATAAAAACTGACACTCTGTCCGCTCTCCAGCAGAGCAAAATGGCACCCAGGAGCAGAGCAGAAGAAATTGTGTACTAGCCACCTACATCTTCTGCGAACAACGAAGTAGTCTCTCAGCATCATCAAGGCAGCTATGACAGAGATCATGGAGGTCTTTTTAAAATAATTTATTCTTGGAATGTGTGCATCACTGACAAGGCCAACATGTATTTTTTACCCCTAATTAGCTTGACGATGTAGAAATGAGTCATCATTTTGACACATAGGCATACTCATTTTTTTTTGTTTTGTGTTTTTAAGTTTGATACGGCTGAATGGCTTGCAAGGCTACTTCAGTGGGCAGGTAGACATTGTTATGGATTAAAAAGTATTCAAAATATTCACAGAGATCGTGAAACTCTGAGTCTAAGTAGAGGTGACTTCAACTGAAACTTTTGGAGTTGTTTGTGAGAGGCCTATTGCAGTGTTCTTAAGCACCACACTGATATGCCATAAGTAGCCAGTCCAGAGAATAATGAGGTCTTTTCCAGACAGTTTGTCAGGATTTGGAGATTACTGATGGAGCATCCAATGCACTAAACAATTCCTTATTCATAGTTATCAGTTCTACTTTCACAGCTTGACCCAGGATTAATTGTCAATGTCTAACAGAGTTAGAACACAAGTCTGTTCTCTGTCAAGACGGGCCCTGAATCATTCTTTTACCCTGGCTGCTATTGTGTGTGTAGTATCTCCCAGCGCATGTATTGTAGGCAGCATGCTAATTTCTGGGGTGTTCCTGCATGTGTGAGTCACTTAAAACCCCTGCTTTCTTTCTTCTAGAAGCTTGATTAAAGATTTGCAAAAGACCGAGAAAGAGAAGATAGACTTGGGCCAATTTAGAAACGACCAAATGTGATGGCAGATAAGTAACCATTCTTCGGACCATCAAGTTGAGAAACTCAATCTTCTATCCAGACATTGGTCAGTAAAGCAGTAAGTTAATATAGTTATTTCCTTTCTGGATGAAGATCCGATTCAAAGATCTCATATTACTCCAGCTCATGGTAGACAACGGGTCCAGTGTGCTTTGGACGGATGCTTATGAACTTGCTGATCTCCTCCTTATCCTCTCCATCATGTGGTTTAAGTTGTAAGATGTACTGTAAACCATTGTGAATCACAGAACGTGCACACAGAAATGAATTGTTAGCCTAACTGATCCACAACTGATTATTTTCCATATGAAACTCCTCCATTGCTTTTCATCAAACTGAATCAACATAGCATTCTATTTCTCAAGTGTTTAACTTACCTTTAAATGCATCTAAGTCATTGAATGAAATGTTTCTCAGTGTAGCATAAATGTTAGTCAGTTCCACCGCCAGCCTCACTTCAGTTTTCACTCAAAATGCATCAAGTCATCTGGCCTCTAGCGAAACAGGTACAGCTACGAAATGCAGAACAGATTGATCAATATCTGAAAAACTAATACAGAGAAAAATGTCAAAGAAGACTCTGAAAGAGGAGCTATGGATGGTTTGTGCACTCTTAGAAGAATTGGAGGAATCAAAGATTGACTTGAAGAGCCAGGTTTTGCATACCATGGGAAGCATGGAGATTAGAAACGCTATATAGTTGATAATACTCTTGAAAATGACAAGGATATTGGAACAGACATATGAATATCTATGGCTTTTGTCCAACAGCTGTGAATAAATGTAATGTTTTGAATATGGACAGGATAATGTTAAGAATATAGTTACTATGCTGCATTCAGAATTATGTCCAGTACTGCTATAGTGAAAACTGCTCTAGTAATGGTGTAGACCTTAAATTAATCTCATCTCTTACCTGTCTGAAACTTGCTTCACCTCTTTGCTTCTTGAAAGTACTCCTTAAACCTTGCCTCTTTTACCAAATTTTCAGTCATTGCTTATCATAGAACAACAAAGAACAAAGAAAATATAGCACAGGAACAGGCCCTAGAGCCCTCCAAGCCTGCACCGACATGCTGCCCGTCACAACTAAAGCCCCCTCCCCTTCCGTGGACTGTATCCCTCTATTCCCATCCAATTCAAGTATCTGTCAAGACGCCCTTTAACAGTCGCTATAGTATCTCCTTCCATTACCTCACCCGGCAGCGAGTTCCCAGCATCCACCAACCACTGTGAAAAAGACTTGTCTCACACATCACCTTTAAACTTTATCACTTGCACCTGAAACCCCATGGCCCCTGGTAACTGACTTTTCCACCCTGGGAAAAAGCTTCTGACTGTCCACTTTGTCCATGCTCTTCATAATCTTATAGACCTCTATCAGGTCACCCCTCAACCTCTGTCGTTCCTGTGAGAACAACCCAAGTTTCTCTAACCTGTCCTCATAGCTAATGCCCTCTGTACCAGACAACATCCTGGTAAATCTTTTCAGTACCTTCTCCAAAGCCACCACATACTTCTGGTAGTGGGGTTGACTAGAAATGAACACAATATTCCAAATACGGCCTAACAAAGGTTCTATAAACATTACCTGCCAATTTTTAAACTCAATGCCATGGCCAATGAATTAAAGCATGCCATATGCCTGTTTGACTACCTTCTCAGTGACCTGTATTCCTGTGCACCCAGATCCCTTTGCCGATAAGTACTCTTAAGGGTTCTGCCATTTACTGTATATTTTCCATCTTCCAAAACGCATTACTTTACATTTTTCTGGATTAAACTCCATCTGCTATCTCGTTGCCCAGGTCACCAACTGATCTATATCCTTTGGCGGTCCTCGTTGCTATCCGCAATTCTAACAACCTTTGTGTCATCGACAAACTTACTAATCAAACCAGTTACATTCTCCCCCAAATCATTTATATATATATATTACAAACAGAAAAGGCCCCAACACTGATCCATGGGGAACACCACTAGTCTCAGCCCTCCATTCAGGAACACACCCTTCCACTGCTACCCTCTGTCTTCTATGACCGAGCCAGTTTTTTTTCCATCTTGTAACCTCACTTCTGACCCCATGCAGCTTTACCTTCTTTATCAGCCTGCCATGAGGGACCTTGTCAAAGGCCTTACTGAAGTCCATGTAGACAACATCCACTGCCCTACCCTCATCTTTGATCTTCATCACTTCCTCAAAAAAACTCAACCAAGTTAGTGGGACATGACCTCCCCTTCACGAAACCATATTGCCTCTTGCTAATTTGCCCGTTGCTTTCCAGATCGGAGTAAATCCTATCTCAAAGAATCCTCTCTTCTTTATTTTGAGGTCAATTTTCATCTGATTCCACTTCTCTGAAGTAGTTTGAGATGTTTTTATATGTTAAAGACGAAACATAAATGCAAGTTTTTAATGTTGTTCTGGAGCCCCTACAGGTCAAACACTAGTTTAAGAGGAGATAGCAAAAAGTAATGTAGGATTATGGTGTACAGCTAAGTTTACCTGGCAAAGAAACAATAAGTAGCATCATGCTGTAAACATTCTGTGATTTTAATAGTGTGCCAAGACATAATCATGATTAAGCTTCATTCACAAAACTTCTCCCAGTTTTGATCCTTTCATGTGGTGGGAGATATAGATGCTCCAGAAGGCATTCAAAGGACTTCCCCCATTCAATTAATACCTCATTTTAAAAGGTATTATTACCATGACTGAGAAACTCCATCTGTCCTCTCCAACTAATATAAAAGATTCTTTGACATTATTTCACAAAAGAGAGGAGAGAAATCCCTGGCCAATATCTATGCCCCAAATCATGCCACAGAAATAGATTATTAAATTATCACATTTCTATGCATGGGAGCATGCTGTGTGAAAATTAGTTGTTTGGTTGCCATGCCTCCCACATCACAACAGAGATAATGGCCTAGATCTTCCCGTCCTTAGTCCCGGTCGGACAATAAAACGCATGTTTACCAATAGAAGAGCTCTCAATGACAGCCTCTGGGTCAGGAGCCTACTCAGCTGAAGTTGACTTGTTCAGTGAACCATGCAGCCAGAAGCAGACTAGATTCATGATGAAACCATGCCTTCTTTCAATTCCAGTCATTTTTCAAGCTATAAACTCAATATACTACTTTCACAGTCACAGAAAGAAGGTAAGAGTGTAAGTTACATGAAAGGTAGGGTGCCAGTTGGGTGGAAGTAAGGTTTTCTGATGAGTAATGGGGTTGGGGTGGCAGGTGAGTACAGGGGTAAGAGTGCCAGGTAGGTGAGTGAATTCTGAAGTGGGTCATTTTAATGTTGGGCAGGTAAAGAGACTATCAGGCCTGGCCTTGTCCGAGGGTTGGACTTGGGGATATGGAGATATGGCTGGGATTGGTGGGTCAGATCAAGTTAGGAATATTTGAACCTGAAACAATATCTTCCCATTAGCAGATCTCTTTTACTAAAACAGTTAAGAAGTACTTCTTTGGGATGCCCAGTGTCTGTGAATGTCACTCGTAAATATAAATATTGCGTTTTGTCCATGGTAAATGCACATCTTATACTTAGAATTTAACCTCTTACATCCCAGTATCATTCTTGTGAATCTGCATTGTACCCTTTCAAGGACAAAATGTTCTTCCTGCAGAAATGTGTCCAGAACTGGACAAAGTAGATGGATCTAACCAGAGTTTTATTTGACACAGCCCAATGTCTCTGTAATCCAGCCCTTTCTTGAAATAAAGGACAACATTCCATGAACCGTTTTAATTTTTTTTGTATGTGCCCAGATGACTTTATGTGATGAAAATGAGCTGAGGAAATCAGACAGAGCTGACATAGATAAAGAACTTAGTAGACTATGATCCTGGGCAGCAGGTGCTGCATGGTTATATTTACTGTAATCTGCACATGAAGTAATATTTGAGATGGCATCAATGCATTGCAGTATGAGTAAGTTTACATGGTGATAATACAGTGACATTGATGACAAAGTAATGACGTTTGGAAGGGGTTAATATCCTTGCAACGTATAAATCTGAGATGTCTGTGAAATTTAGTTTTGCCATGAAAAGTATCTCTGCTTACTATTGCTACTTCTTTGTGTCAGAATAACAATTACTGTAATTTGGCACTTTAAGCAAAAGCATATGCTGTCTGCCTTAAACAATTCAGCCACATTCTGTGCTGCCAATCCATGGATTAGAAAAACAACCTACAGAAGTTGACAGTAAGCACAGCTGTCACCTGCAGTACTACTATCAAATTCAGTGCCAAATTAACTTTCAACCAATAGTTGTGATTTATTTGCTCGGAAAATTGAAATATCTGCAGAACTGCACTGTTTGTTGGGCCATATAAAGGACAAATTATGTTTAAATAAATTTCTTGAATTTAAAAAATACGTATCATTGAGTTGCTTACAGCTCAGCAGCTATGTTTTCAGAAAAGAAAGACAAAAAACAAATTATTATCAAGGGTCAAGGGACAAAGGTCCAAACTCAAAGGATAAAATGGGATGACTTCTTACACTTCCCTGTGATTCCTGTTAGTGACATTAAAGTGCTCAGCACCTTTGTTAATGGGAAATCTTGGGTTCAAATGGAAAGTGAGTTGGGCTTTAGTCTTGAATAGAAATAACATTTCAACTTTCAGAATTTGAGGTCAGCAATAGTGGAAATTTCTCAGTTACTCAGGCTAGAGAGAGAGAGAGATATTTTCAGCTGACCTGCATTCTGTATCTTCTTTTGATAGAAAGTCTCATTTTCTGCTGCAAACTTCCCAAAGTCACACAGGTGTACAGGAAAATGGCAGCTCCTGTCCAGAAAATGTTGCTTCAACACAGGGTCTCTGCCAAACCTGTTTGTCCAACAATTAAAACTACAAAACCTATTCCTTTTCTCTCTTAAACATTTTGTTTGCCTACTTTCCCCAAACTCACTTGACATTTTACAACTATTAGGTGAACCACAACATGACTTGATTTTTAATTATCATAAATATCATAGAATTCCTGTAGTACGGAAGCAGGCAATTAGGCCCATCGCATTCACAGTGATTCTCTGAACAGCTTCCCATCCAGACACATACCTCTACTCTAAGCTTGTAACTCTGCATCTCCCATGACTAATCCATGTAGCCTGCACGTCCCTGTACATAATGAACAATTTAGCATGGCCAATCTACTTAACCTGCATATCTTTGGATTGTGGGAGGAAACTGGAGCTCCTGGAGGAAACGTATGCTGGTATGGGGTGAATATGCAAACTCCACACAGACAGTCGCCCCAGGGTGAAATCAAACCTGGGTTCCTCCATTAGTTCCAAGAAATCGCATGGTAAGTCTCATTCAACCCAGAAGTTACCAAAGAGTTCCAGTTCTTTCCAGTTTCCTTCACATATTGATTTTTAAGAACAAAATATTCCCAAAACAATTTATTCACCAAACCAGAGGGTGGTGACTTTGGAACTCATTGTCATAGAAGGGTAATACTTCAACATTCCATTGGTATGTCCTCTCAATCTCCTAGAACCTCAGTATATTACAGTCCACTATAAAAACTGTATTGAGAAAATTTTAAATCTAACTTGAAGAAGAAATGTATTCTTCTCTAGTCTTCTTGTCTATTTAGGGCGGCACGGTGGCTCAGTGGTTAGCACTGCAGCCTCACAGCGCCAGGGACCCGGGTTCAATTCCAGCCTCGGGCGACTGTCTGTGGAGATGCACATTCTCCCCATGTCTGCATGGGTGTCCTTCGGGTGCTCCGGTTTCCTCCCACAGTCCAAAGATGTGCAGATTAGGTGGATCGGCCATGCTAAATTGCCCGTAGTGTTCACGGTTGTGTGGATTCTCGGGGGATGGGTCTGGGTGGATGCTCCAAGAGGCGGTTTGGACTTGTTGGGCCGAAGGGCCTGTTTCTACACTGTAGGGAATCTAACCTAATCTAAAATAATAGTTGCATGATAGATTGACATGAAGTGTAGGTCTCACAACTGCTGTCAGATTTGCAGTTATTCAAATGCATTAATTAGTGCATAAGGGGTGCTGGTGATGGCTGTAGGATTCACAGCAAGGAGCTCATGGTGCAATGCTTCTCATCAAAATGGGATTACACTTTACAAAAAACATACTATATTGAGACAAAATAATATTGTTAAGTAACATGGGTTGCTTTCTGTGGGAAAGTGATGAATGAGTTTGATACAGCAAACAAGGCATATGTCACCAGTAAAGATCATTGGTGTATAGATGATTGAGAAATCTGTCTCATATGCATTTCAGTTGCTTGAAAGGATACAGTAACATAAATTTTTAAAGATGGAATCATATTGGTAGCATTAGATTTGTAGTCGAAAGAAAGTACTGTTGTTCTTGTCCTGCTACTCCAAGGGTTGTAAATTAAGCAAAATACTTTATTCCAGTTCCCAAGATGTCCAGTTAACTACCTAATAGGGTGTTAAGCAAGAAAAAAGCAATCAACCGGGTTTTTAGAAAATATTTATGGGTTTATTGTCAAAAAAGGCATTCCATAGAGGTTCAGTATTTTGTTAACATGAATAGATATGGTAATATAGAAGTGTAATAAACACAGAGAATGTAGGAGAAACTCAGCAAGTCTTGCACCAGCTGTTCAGAGAGAATCAGAGTTTTGAGTCCTTTATCACCCTTCATCAGATCAGTTAAGAGGAAATCATATTGTACTAAAATCTATAACTTTGTTTCTCTCTCCGCAGCTGGTCCCAGACTTGCTGAGTTTCCTCAACATTATCAGCATTTATTTCAGATTTCCAGTAACCACAACATCTTGCTTTTGATGTAGATGTGTAAGTGCTTATCCCTCTAAATATCCCCAAAACACATACTCAGACACCCAGAGGTACTTTGTGATTAGAGATAATGGGAACTGCAGACGCTGGAGAATCCAAGATAACAAAGTGTGTAGCTGGATGAACACAGCAGGCCAAGCAGCATCTCAGGGGCACAAAAGCTGACGCTTCAGGCCTAGACCCTTCATCAGAGCCTTTGTTGCTTTTGTGCTCCTGAGATGCTGCTTGGCCTGCTGTGTTCATCCAGCTACACACTTTGTTATTGTTAACCCAGAGGTACTTTCTTCTTTTCAGGAAAAGAGAGAAAGAACGGATTTATCTAAAAAGATTTGCTTTCTGAAGAAAAACACGCTTTGCCAACTCTTGAAGGTAAAAGAATAAAGCCCACGTGTTCAGGAGTCTGATGTTCTGGCACACATGGTCAGTCATGCATGTTTATCTTTTAGAATTTGCAACAAAAGCTTGCTTAGGAAATATAATCTTTATGTGTTATTTCAATTGATTTTTCAAGAGAACAAATGGGTTTCACCCTGACTGAAGCTCCACTTTCAACACCAATATGAATCTTGCTCATACGTGTATTCAAACTTTTACATCTTCTACCTGATGGGAGAGGGTGAAAGAGAGTATACTGGGATGGGAGGGTCTTTGATTATATTGGTTGCTTTCCCATGGCATTGGGAAATGTAGATGGGGTCAGGGAGTCGTAGAGATTCCTCTAAACCCTTCCTATTCATATGCCCATCTAGATGCTTTTTAAATGTTGTAATTCTACCAACCTCCACCACTTCCTCCTGCAGTTCATTCTCTACAGGCTCCACGCTCTGCATGGAAAAGTTACCCCTTAGGTCTCTTTTAAGTCCTTTTCCTCTCACCTTAAACTCATGCCCTCTAGTTTTGGATGCCCCTACCCTCTGGAAAAGACCTTGACTATTCACCCTATCCACGACCTAATGATTTTATAAACCTCTGTAGGGTCACTTCTCAGCTTCCAAAGCTCCAGGGAAAATAGCCTCAGTCTATTCACTCTTTACCTATAGCTCAAAGACTTCAACCCTGACAACATCCTGGTACATCTTCTCTGAACCATTTCAAGTTGAACACTATCTTTCCTCTAGCCAGGAGTCCAGAATTGAGCATAGTATTCCAAAAGTGGCCAAATAAATGTCCTGTACAGCCGTAAAATGACCTCCCAACTTCTATTCTCAATGAAAACCAAAAGAAGTGTATGCTGTAAATCACAAACAAAAACAGAAGTTGCTCGAAAAGGTCAGCAGGTCAGGCAGCATCTGTGAAGAAAAAAAGTCACAGTTAACTTTTTGGGTCACTGGACACGTGCTGCCAGAACTGCTGAGCTTTTCTAGCAACTTCTGCTTTTGTTCTATAGTCAATGAACTATAGAATAAATGCCAAGCATACCAAACACCTTTCTCACTACCCCATCTACCTGTGACTCCACTATCAAGGAAAGATAAACCTGCATTCCAAGGTTTCTTTGTTCAGCCACACTCCCCAGGACCTTACCATTAAGTGTGTATGTCCTGCCCTGGCTTGCTCTACCAAAAGTGATTCAATGGATGGAAGGCTGGTTTGTGTTATGGACTGGGCTGTGTTCATGACACTATGTTGTTTCTTGTGGACCTGGGAAGAGCAGTTGTCATACCAAGCTGTGGTCCATCCAGATAGGATGCTTTCTATGGTACATCTATAAAAATTGGCAAGAGTCTTTACCAATAAGCTGAATTTCCTTATCCTCCTGAGGAGTAGAGGTGCTGTTCTGCTTTCTTGACCATCACATTGATGTGGGCCATGGACAGACTATTGGTGATCATCACTCCCAGGAACTTGATGCTCTCGACCATCTCATCTTCAGCACCATTGATGCAGAAAGGGGCATGCCCTCTACTACACTTCATGAAGCCAATGACCAGTTCCTTTGTTTTGCTGACATTGATGGGGAGATTGGAGTCTTTATACCATGCCAGTAAGCACTCAGCCTCTTTCCTGTATCATGTCTTGTCACTATTTGAGATTGGACCTACAATGGTGGTGTCATTAATAAACCTGTGAGTGGAGTTGGGGCAGAATTTGGCCACACAGTTGTGAGTTTACATGGAGTGTAGAAGGTGTGTGAGTATCCAGCCTTGTCGGGCATTGGTGTTCAGAATTATGATGGAGGAGGTTTGGTCAGCTATTCTTACTGATTGTGGTCTGTGGCTCAGGAAGTCAGGATTCAGTTACAGACTGGGGAACTGAGTCCTAAGTCTCAGAGTTTGGAGATGTGTTTCTTTGTAATTATGCTGTTGAATATGGAACTATAGTCAATAATTAGCAGCCTGACGTAGGTATCTTTGTTGTTCCAGGGTGAGTGTAGGGCCAGGGATGTCAGAATTACATCACCTGCAGACCTGTTGCACCAGTAGACAAATTGAAAAGGATCGTAACCATCTGGTAGGCTGGAGTTGATATGAGCCATGACTAACTTCTCGAAACACTTCATAATGGTGGAGGTCAGACCCATCAGGCAGTGATCATTGAAGCACTCTGTATGATTTTTCTTTGGTACTGGGATGATGCTGGCCTTCTTGAAGCAGGTGAGGAAATTCAGATCACAGTGAGGAGAGGTTAAAGATGTCTGTGAATAGTTTGGTATTTTTTGATTGGACAGACATGGTGGGTCAGAGGGCCTGTTTCTATGTTTTGTGACTCAATGGTTCTCAATGACATTGTTAACAACTTTTCAATGTCCACAGTAAACTTTCAATGGTCTGTTTTAAAGAATCAACTGCAGCTTTGTATGCAAAAATTGAAAAAAATTCTTTCACAATCCTTCAAACCATAAGTTCCCCAAATGATATTAAATATGAAGCATCTTTGTACCAATTGTCACAGGTGGAGTCACCATGGTGTTGACTTTACCTGAAGAGCATGCTTGAAAAGAAGGAAATATTCTGTGTTTATTTCAGTGGAAAAGCATTAGCATTAGCACTGATGCTAAAGTGTGAAGCTGGATGAACACAGCAGGCCAAGCAGCATCTCAGGAGCACAATGCTGCTTGGCCTGCTGTGTTCATCCAGCTTCACACTTGATTATCTTGGATTCTCCAGCAACTGCAGTTCCCATTATCTCTGATACAGCATTAGCACTGAAGTTGCCAACACATCAGAAATCTAAAACTTCCAAAATATAAGTATCTTCAATTTAAACTGCAAGCCTATGTAATGGAAAAACTGAAAATACATCGTTCAAAAAACTGAAAATACCTCCTGATCGTTGCAGGACACAATCTTCAGAGGTGCAAAATTATATTAATTAGCAATCCCTTGCTCAAAATGTCTGACTTTGTCTGGTGTCTGATTCAAATAACATCACTGCATTCCTAAAGAAGATGCTGGAAATAGCATCGCAAGATATTTTGATTTGAGGTGAATAATTTTGAAAGCCTCAAAGAGGACAATGATTGTTTTTCCCCTTCCCTTACTATCTATCAGGCTACCAATGCACCCAATCAGGGAATGAGTCCTTGGATATCTTTACATTCAATAGTCCGATGCCTTGCAATATTTTCCATTTAAAGAAGTGGGCAATCAAATTATTTTGTACCCAATGCAAGATACACTGCAACAGCCCACTCCATCTCCAGCAACTTCCAAGCTAGAGATCTCTGTCACCCAGAAGAACAAGGGCACGCAATACATGAGACCACCATCATCTCTCAGTCACCCTCCATCCTGACTTGGAGCTATATTGCCATTATTTCACTATCACCATGTCAAAATAATGGAACTTCCTTCCTAATAGCACTAATGCTCCATCTTGCATTACTCAGTTCAAGATAGCAGCTCATCCCACCTTCTCAAGAGGTGGCCTAGCCAGTGACATTTCAATCTGTAATATTAAAAAACATTTAGACTTATACTGGTTTGTAAATGTGACTTGGTGCTGTAATGATCTATTTCCTTCAGTTTGTCATTTCTCCAGCATGACAGCAAGATTCAAAGTTTGTTATAGTAGAATTTTCTCAGTCAAAATGTGTTGCGGCGTTTGTCCAACACTTTTCATTGAGCAAATAAATTATTGGCTAGACTACCTGTTTCATGAATCGGTCTCTGAAGAGAAATTATTTTTTGAATTCACATTCTTACTGAAAAGAACATTGATTAAAAGCTTTCAACTGGACTCTATTGGACCCTTAAAACTGACAGTCATACTTCAAAATGATATAATCGAAAACAACTTTTAAGAACAGTCTGTGGGGACTTCTGCATTGTTTAAGATGTTATCTTTGGATGAGATGCTAAACACAGGCCCATATTTGCCTGTTCAGATTGTTGTATAGAAGAAAAATGTGAATGCTTCTGATGTTTTGATCAATATTTATTCCTTAACCATTACCAGCCTACAGAAAAAAAAAATTATTTATTGGAGATAATGGGAACTGCAGATGCTGGAGAATTCCAAGATAATAAAATGTGAGGCTGGATGAACACAGCAGGCCAAGCAGCATCTCAGGAGCACAAAAGCTGACGTTTCGGGCCTAGACCCTTATTGCGTTGATGTTTGAGGGACCTGACTGTGTATTTTCTACAAATTTGCTGACTTCATATTTGTAATAAAGCTACTTAAGTGGTGAATATTAGTAGTTCTCATCTCTACACAATTGAGTAATTATTTTATGTGTGTGAGGGAGGGAAGGTGCACTTTTTTATTCACTTGTGCGACTTGGATGTCACTGATCGGCCAGCATTTATTGAGCATCCCTACCTGCCCTTGAGAAGGTGATGGTGAGCTGCCTTCTTGAACCGCTGCAGTCAATAAGTTGACCAACAATGCTATTAAGTGAACTTTTGACACTAAGACTGTGAAGGAATTACTGATATATTTCCAAGTCAGGATGGTGAGTGGCTTGGAAGAGAACTTGCATGGTCGTGTTCTCATGTATTTGCTGCCCTTGTCCTTTGAGATGCAAGTGGTCATGGGTTTGAAAGGCGCTATGTAGCATGAAGGAAACAGCAAAAATTCAACAAAGAATCTTCATGTGGAACAAATAGTCTTGCAAGGATAAGTACTTCTCCTGTCCCTCCTGTTGCATGCTTCAAGAGTACAACTGAGAAAAGCATTTGAGTCACAGAAAGAAAAATACAGTTAAAGATACTCAATCAATGTTTCTTCAGTGATTCAAAATAAATTCATAAATGTTCCAGGATTTGATCTCAAAACTGTGCAGAGACTGATAGCATTGCTTTAAGATTTTAGCAATTAATTTCATATGAGTCTGGGCTAAGGATGAAAAAATCAGACACAGTTTCGCCTGTTAGATAATGATTGAGTGACTCATATCGGGAAATGTGCCAGGCGTGGGAAGTGAGGTGCAAGCTGAGCTGTAATGCCCCGAGCAGTCAAATAGCCTGCCAGTTTTTGTGGACTGACTTGCACAGGAAAGATTCTATTTGATTTAGGTGCTCAAGCGTGACCAGAGGCTATAGACTAACTCTGGTATTAACCAATACTTTTAGAATAAGGAAGGAGAAAAGCTGGAGAGAAAAATAGTCACCTTTCAATATTCCACAAAACAGATGAGAAAATATTACACTGATCAAAGGCATTCATTTTCAAAGAATGAGTGATATTGTGGTGTAAAAAGTTGAAACAACAATACTATTTTGAAAGAAACAGTATAGACTTGTATTGACTGTAAAACCATTTTGGTTTTGCTTTAGATACTACATTTTAACTTCAAAAAAAGTTATTATTTTTCATGTTTGGCATTGTCAATGCAAAACATTATCTACAACATTTTAAAATACATTTTGCCATTGTAAGGTTATTGGGCGAGTGATCCAGAACCCCAGGTCAAATTTCTGGGGACATGAATTGAATCACACCATGGTGAATGGTGAACTTTGTATTCAATAAGCATGGAAAAAAAAACACAGAAAAACAGAACTGAACTAAATGATGCAACACTTTGAGCCTGTCATTCAATTCTTGACAAATCTTGACTGATCATCTGACTCAATACCTGTTCCCAATTTCACTCAATACCTTTTGATCCCTTTAGCACTCAGAACTAATTTTAAGGCTTAAGATATTAAATAAACTGGAAAGCGGCATTGAAAGGCTGCAGTAAGGACACTTTGCACATAGGGAAAGGCACCCAGCTTAAAGATCAGACCGGGCTGCTTCTCTAGGCTGCTCTCTCTCACTTCTGCAGTGTTTGCTTAGTCAACACCTACCAGGAGGGGCGGAGGGCACGGGGTGCGGAAGTGGTCATAGTGTCTGACATCACCTGGCATGGCCTTCTCAGAAACCAGGGGCTGTGGGTGGGGGAAGGTGCAGATTCAAATCAAGAGGATAGTTGGGGATCTGGGGTTGTGTGAAACCCATGGGTGTACCAATGAGGGCTGATCAGAGTTAATGGGAACTGCAGATGCTGGAGAATCCGAGATAACAAAGTGTGGAGCTGGGTGAACACAACAGGCCAAGCAGCATCTTAGGAGCTGGCCCAATGAGGGCTACCAGGAATGGAATCTGCATCTACCTGACATATAGAGACAGAGGCTACAAGTCACTGGTAAAGATGCTCACTGTCATTTTCCTTCTCACGAGGAATCAATAACATTGAATTGAAAACAAAATGGCTGCAACCACACTTAGAATGGGCAGGGTAAATGTCATACCTTTTGTCCTCTATATGCTTTGATCATCTTGCTTCCAGATGTTGCAGCAGGATTTCTGCACAGAAATCAATCTCCAGCATACTCCGTGTGACCCTGAAGTTAGGCATCAAGCTGGCACAGTTACAATCGGGCCATGGGGAGACAAGTAGGGTCAAAACAGTGCCATGTATAGAAATATACCAAACAATGTATATTGCACCGTCACTCATACCGCCAAGTCATGTTAATAAGTATTTATCTTCCTCTCTGTCCCATTGTATATCAATGTACTCCCTGGTCCCGCAGCTGGACGGGAGAAAGTTGACTTGGCAGTGGGGCCTATTGTTCCTGAAGGTTTGTTTGGGCAACTCTGGGATGCTTATGCCTGGACAGGCCAGACATCTCAAAGGCCTTCTTCTCAGAGGCAAGTGGACCCTCCTTGACGTGAACTTTCAAGGTTTGGAGTAGGGTTGAGGTAGACAGATCAGCACCTCTGGAGAATCCTAACAGGAGGCTTCTCAGGAGCCTGTGTGTGCCTCCTCCTCTGGCTAGGTGCCTTCTAGCATTGCCCAGTGTCTATGTGCAGAAGTGGATTCCCGTGCACTGTTGCCATGTCTCCTGTCCTGAGGATCACTGGATGGGCTTCTGGAGTAGAGGGTGTATGCCCTCTCCGCAGACCCTGAAGGTGCTGGGCCTGGCTTCCGATGGCAACCACCAAGTTATCCATGGAGGCAGGCAGATGATTGCATGACTCACTTCTGGGAATGAAGCTATTGTCTCCCATATACTTTGCTGCCTTGTTCCTCTCTGCTTATGGATGAAGTCTCCTGTTTGCTAGCACCACAGGGGCCTCTCCTGTCCTGCCTGGTTCTGAGTCAGTGCCTGCTCTCTATAAATGCCAGTGGCCTGGAGGGTTTATTCCTTGGCCAGCTGCAGAGCTGTCACGGTGAGGTGCTTACAAGGTTGTGCCCGCAACCTTCTAAGGAAGGTAAATGAGAGTAAACCGGTTGATGTGGTGTATATGGATTTCAGCAAGGCGTTCGATAAGGTTGCCCACAGTAGGCTATTGTACAAAATGTGAAGGAATGAGATTGTGGGAAATATAGCAGTTTGGATCAGAAATTGGCTTGCTGAAAGAAGGCAGAGGGTGGTAGTTGATGGGAAATGTTCATCCTGGAGACCAGTTACTAGTGGTGTACCGCAAGGGTCAGTGTTGGGTCCAATGCTGTTTGTCATTTTCATAAATGACCTGGATGAGGGCGTAGAAGGATGGGTTAGTAAATTTGCAGACAACACTAAGGTCGGTTGAGTTGCGGATAGTGACAAAGGATGCTGTAGGTTACAGAGAGACATAGATAAGCTGCAGAGCTGGGCTGAGAGGTGGGAAATGGAGTTTGGTAGGAGTAACCGGAAGGCAAAGTACTGGGCTAATGGTAAGATTCTTGGTAGTGTAGATGAGCAGGGAGATCTCGGGTCTATGTACACAGATCCTTGAAAGTTGCCACCCAGGTTGACAGGGCTGTTAAGAAGGCATACAGTGTTTTAGCTTTTATTAATAGAGGGATCGAGTACCAGAACCAAGAGGTCATGCTGCAGCTGTACAAAACTCTGGTGCGGTCGCACTTGGAGTATTGTGTACAGTTCTGGTCACCGCATTATAAGAAGGATGTGGAAGCTTTGGAAAGGGTGCAGAGGAGATTTACTAGGATGTTGCCTGGTATGGAGGGAAGGTCTTACGAGGAAAGGCTGAGGGACTTGAGGCTGTTTTCATTAGAGAGAAGAAGGTTGAGAGGTGACTTAATTGAGACATATAAAATAATCAGAGGGTTAGATAGGGTAGATAGGGAGAGCCTTTTTCCTAGGATGGTGATGGCGAGCACGAGGGGGCATAGCTTTAAAGTGAGTGGTAAAAGATATAGGACAGACGTCAGAGATAGTTTCTTTACTCAGACAGTTGTAAGGAAATGGAACGCTTTGCCTGCAATGGTAGTAGATTCGCCAACTTTAAGTACATTTAAGTCGCCATTGGACAAACATATGGACGTACGTGGAATAGTGTAGGTTAGATGGGCTTGAGATTGGTATGACAGGTCGGCACAACATCGAGGGCCGAAGGGCCTATACTGTGCTGTAATGTTCTATGTTCTATGTTCTATGTAAGGGTAATGTGAGGTGTCAGTATGTACTGGTTGGGAGTGCTGGACATAGTCTTACTCTTTTGTCTCTGTAGTGTTGATCTCAGAGGTGGCTTCTGGGGGATCCAGCTATTTCATTGTGGAGATGCTCAACATACCAGCTGTAACTGCAAGACAGAGAGAGAAGGCATAATGTACAATGATTAGAAGTGCTGGGCAATGAATGGCATGGGCTGCAGGGTTACTTTGAGAGTTACAGTGGAATGAAAAGTGGTACTTACTCTGTTGGTGGGACATTGATACCTTGGTATCACCACAGAAGCAGGCCTGGTTTTTTCCTACAAGAATTAAGAATTTTCATTTGTAGGGGCTGAGGATTCGAATATTGGGCACTCTTTTACCCAGGCAGGCTCTTTCTGCCCTGCTATGGACTGTTTTCTCCTGTAATGAGAGGAAGGGAGGAATTGAATGAGATCAAAGTGGCTGTTAGTGTTGGTGTAGGTGGTAGAAAAGTGAATCAGAGTTACAGCGAAGTGAGGAGAAGTACAGAGGGCCATACAAGATTAATGGTTAGGATGATTGGGGATGGGTGCTGTGTAGTAAACATGGTTGGCTGAGGATGTTGTAGGCAATAGTGAGAGTGGAAGAGCATGCAACTTGTTGCAAGTGGACGCAGAAGCAAAGATAGAGTGAGTGTAAGTTAACAAAGAGAAGTATGGCACTTGCTGGCACAGAGCAGAGAAGGCTGCCTCCTGCTGGTTGTTCCTCTCTACATGTCAAGACAGCACTGACCCAGGCAACAACTATTGTGGTTGCCCGGGGCTGATGGCTTTGTCTCCTCTGAGCTTCATCCGTAAGGAGGACTCTCTTTGGCACTACTTCCTAGACCAGCATGTGCAGGTCCCTTTCAAAGAATTCACCTTCTGTGATTCTATTCTTGCCTGGGCTGGGCACTGCTGGAATGCCAGTGTTTGTCTGGGTGCACAGCAGCCTTTTAAATATGCTCAAGGCATCAGGGACACTGGGCTTTTGATGGATATCCATTGACTGGTAAGTTATTCCAGGAATAACATGTTGTATGAGGGGGATGCAACAGGGGCAGGAGGGGATGGTTACTTTGGTGAGTTAAGGAAGATATGACAAGACATTCCACTGGGCTTCATGGTGAGAATCCCTCCAAAAATCTTAATGCAACTGGCACTCAGCAAAACAACATAAGATTCAGCCCAGTGACATTTCAAGAATGATTACAACTGCAACATACACTGATTCCCATAACACTTGTATTTTCTCTTTCTGTCCTGCAAAGCTGAATTCCTCATCTTTTCCCACCAATTCTTTCCTGTCCTTGAAGATTCTCTTGAATGTTTACATCTTTGGATCACTGTTACACCTTCCTCACTGTATTGTCCTTCTTCAATCTTTCCTCAATTTCTGTAGTGAGGTTCACTTATAGTGATTTCAACTTCCACTTGAATGCCTCACCAATGACTTATACAACTGTAAAATAACGTCCCAATTCCTCTACTCAGTACCTCGACTGATGAAAGCCAGAATGCTAAATGCTTTTTTCACCACCCTGCCTACTTGTGACACTGCTTTCAACAAACTCTTATCTTGTACGCCGAGGTCCATCTGTTCCACAATGCTCCTCAGGACATTACAACTTATTGTATAAGTCCTACCTTGATTTGATTTTCCAAAGTGCAATACCTCACACTTATCTGTATTGAATTGCATTTGCCAAACCTCAGCCCACCTCTCCATCTGATCAAGATCCCTCTGTAATTTTTAATAACCTACCTCAATATCAATGATACCTCCTAATTTTGTATCATCCGCAAACTTACTCATCATGCCTTGTACATTTGCAGCCAGATCATTTATGTAACTAACAATAACAACGGTCTCAGCACCAACCCATGTGGCACACCACTCGGCACAGGTCTCCAGAAACAACCTTCAACCATCACCCTCTGCTTCCCACCATCAAGTCAATGTTAAATTCAATTAACTAGCTGTCCCTGGATCCCATGTGACTTAACCTTCATGACTAGCCTGCCACGCAGGACCTTGTCAAATACCTTACTATGGTCTGTATGGACAACATTCACTGCCCTACCCTCATCTATCCTCTTGGTTACCTCTTCGAAAAACTCGTGAAGATTTGTCAGACATGACTTCCCATGCTCAAACCCACGCTGGCTATCCCTAATCAGATCTTAACTATCCAAATGTTGGTTGAGTCTGTCCATCAGTTTTTTCTCCAATAAATTGCCTCCCACTGATGTCATGATCACTGGTCTATAGTTCCATAGCTTGTCTTTGCTACCTTTCTTAAACAATGGAACAACATTAGCTACCATCTTGATCATAGATCATAGAATCTGTACAGCATGGTAACAGGCCATTCAGCCCAACAAGTCCACACTGACCTCCAAAGAGCATCCCACCCAGACCCACTCCCCTAACCCTGCAGTTCACATGTCTAACACACCTAACCTAAACATCCCTGGACAATATGGGCAATTTAATGTGGCCAATCCACTTAAACTGCACATGTTTGCACAGTGTGAGGAAACCGGAGCACCCAGAGAAAACCGACACAGACACGGGGAGAATGTGCAAACTCCATGCAGACAGTCGCCTGAAGCTGGACTCAAACCCAGGTCTTTGGCGCTGTGATGCAGCAGTGTTAACCACTGAGGCACCTAGACTTATGGAACTTCACCAGTGGCTTAAGATGAAACAAAAATCTCTGCAAGGGCCTCTGCAATTTCTTCCCTCGCCTCCCGCAACATCCAAGGATGGACTTGATCAGGCCCAGGGGATTTATTCACGCAGGGGTCTTCGCCACCTCCTCAAACTAGCTGGCAATCAATTCTTTCAATTATAAAAATGTACAACTCACCTTATTATTTCATGGTTTTGCACAACATTTTTGACAATTCAGAGCTCTGTTAAGAGGAGAATTATCACGTCTTTTGTCATTTCCCTTCCCCGAGGCACCTGTCTGCGATCCTCCCACTTGATCTGCCTGTTCACTGGTTCAGTCAAAGAGGCTATCTGACACTTCCATTCAAATCATGCCTGACCCCTGATGTAGACTTAAGCCTCAGCTCAATGCAAATTGCTACACATGTCAACAACAAAATCAGAAATTACTGGAAAAACTCAACAGGTCTGGCAACATCTGCGATGAAGAAAAATCAGAGTTAATGTTTTGGCTTCAGTGACCTTTGCCAGAACTGGACTCAGAACTCAGACCCAGTTTTAAGGAAGGGTCACTGGACCCAAAACATTAACTCTGATTTTTTTCTTCAGAGATACTACCACATCTACTGAGTTTTTCCAGCAACTTCTGTTTTTGTTCCTGATTTACAGCATTCATAGTTCTTTTGGTTTTTACCTGCTACATTTGTCAATTATCACTGACAGCAAAGCCCATTTTGACGCACATCAAATTTCACCTCCTAAAATATCAAGTGTTCAGGATTCCTCAAGTTCTGGATGACATTTGCTTGCCATCTGTATCCGTGAACACAGTCTTGGCCCCCTTATGAGCCAAATGGAAATCCAAGACTTCAATATACAGTTGAGTCTGAGAAAGAATAGTTGTGAAGCTACAATTAATATCATAAAGGTACAGGAAAAGATCAGTTTCCCATTGATTTCTGACCGAACATATGTATCTTTGACACAAATAACCTGATGCAACAAATAGCTTGTTTACTCCCTGCCTACATTCATGCATGAGTAATGGTTATTGGAAATACCATGACTTGCATGAGTTCACCCATACGTGGGGAGAAATGTTTGGGAGAACAGATTGTCTCTGAACAGTTCATCAACAAAGAGTTAAACAGAAATGTCACTGACAATGATTAAAAATGAGAGTATGAATAATGAAGAATTTGCAGTAGTACAGTTATTCCATGAATTAGTGTTTCAACATAATTTCTGCATGGCAGAATGTAAGGAAATTAGTTCACACTAATTATCGCCCACACAATTACTTTCTTTTCTCATCCAGCCTCTTCTTCTTTCCAGGGTTATTTCTCCTCCTCGCTTGAAGGTGAGAACTTTGACAGACTACAGTGGGAGGTGAGTGACATTGGTACACAGGCATATCAATAAAATGGCTCTGTGTACGAAAAGAACAAGAAGTGAAGGAAAGATAGCAGGTCAGGCAGATTCTATGTCGAGAAACAGAGTTAACTTTTCAGAT